>NC_141609.1:13257944-13864194 GCF_047967505.1 Dipteris shenzhenensis
TTGCAAGGAAATACATTTTTCTTGGTTTAGGATTAATTGAAACCCACACTAAAATAGGACTGGCGTGATGGTTGCATAAGGAAATACATTTGCCTTTGTTTTGGATGAACTCTTAACCACCCATTTTAAACTCGATGAAAAATATCTGAATGACCTCCAAGAACTAGCGCATTGGTCACACCAAGCTAACATTGGTGCGATGGTTGCAAATCTAGATCAGTGTGGGAGAGCTACGCATAGATGATACGTGGAAATCGATTGGACAAGTTGAGCTATGGGTAGATGACAAGTGGCTAGATGACAAGACAGACTGTGGAATGTTTGGTATACAAATATGAAGCACCGAGAGTATGTGAAGGAAAAAATGCTTGTGTAGTGACATGTGTCGAGCTCTGTTTTGTTCAGAATAGCAACTTTTGATAGATTCCATCTCATGATTACACTGGGAATCGAGAATAGTACGCCCAAAATTCAAAATATCCCCCACCAATGTGTCACGTAGTGGACCCAAAACTACCCCTGACATAGTTTTATGATTGGGTACACATGATCGTTCATAGACCAAGCATAGACCCTTCAATGTAGGATTTTAGCCATTTAGAATCCCACTAAATTTTATCCATTTTTGAAATCTTAGTAAAAGTTAACTTGAATTTCAGTTTTTGGCCATACATTACAATCTTATAAGTAAAACTTTTAAGAAATAGAGATTCCATATCAAAATTTTGTAATTAAAAAGACCATGACACTCTTATGTTGTTTATGAGATAAGAAATGAAATTTTTTTTCCATTTCTTGCCATTATAATAAATGGAAACTTATATGTCACTTTTTTGCCATTTTTAACATGAAAGATGAAAATTTAAACGTATATTTTTTTCATTTCAAATTTTAGAAATGAAAATTTTATGTCACCTTTTGTCATTTCAAACATAAGAAATGGCAAATTCTATAAGAAGAGAGCTATGGAGGGTAAAGGTGAAGAGCCATGAGAGAGATGAAATATACACCACAAGAATCAAGTGTCAATATAAACAATATAGAGCCCATACATATAGTTACAAGTGCCACATTCTTGACATCATAGATCATATCATTTCTAAATCTTATCCTTGCTCAAAGGTCACTGGACCCTTCAAGCACTCCAAGTAACAACTATCTCATACCACTTTCACAACATACTCAAGGACACACATTGAAATACCAACAAACCCCCCTTTGGGTTATAGGGAAATGACACTATGACACTAGACATAAATAAGACTCTACCAGAAGGTCTTACTTTGTAAACATGCAGTGTCTATCCTAAATGAAAGGACATCTAGTGATTATAATCATAACTCAAAACATTGCATGCTCTACTAGTGAGCTTAGAGGCTTATAGTAGCACTTATTTCAAAGATATGCATGCCTCAAAGGCTCAACAAAGGCAAGCATGGCTTAGAGGCATATGTACCTGATTAGAGGCTCATATGCAAGCATGGCTCAGAGGCATATATACATGATCAAAGGTTCAATAATTGCTTGGCAATTTTGGTTAGATCTAAATGATCAAGAAGATTATTAGAAAGATCGAGACCAACAATTATTAAATTTGTGCTCTTGTTCTTCTCGATCCAAACTCCATGCTCAACTGGATTAACTTGCTCATATTCTTTAGCAATGATGGTCTTCCACAAGCCTTCCCACATGAGGAGAAGCTACATCTTCATATTCCAAAGTGCAAGTCTCATACCCGAGAATTTGTCGATGGATACACCATATTTTTTGATACCAATAGATGTTGAGATATGGTGCCATGATCACATAACTAGAGGCTAAGGTATGGTATAGGAATGTATTAAAGTAGCCACACTAGGATGTGGACTACATGATGTGAGGATGTGGATCGCGGACATCCACAAGGAGAGATGTGGATCATGGGATCCCACAAGTGTTGGCTATTCTAAAGGCTCTCTCTATATAAGAAGCCTTCATGTATTGTTGAAAACACACATACACTCAAGATTCTGTTTTATGAGTCCTAGCTAATCTATCTTGGAACCTAATTGACTTGAGGTACATGTCATGAGCACTCTCTTCATCATGTTTTGACATAGGTTCCATCCACCTTAGAGCAATCCATACATCCTCAGGCACGCATGTTTTAACATGGTATCAAAGCATAGGTTTAGCTCTGCTAGTTTAGCTTATTAGTAGCTCACTAGAATTGCTCCCATTCCTATATTAGTTGCAAAATGCAAAATTAGTTTTAGATCTCGAGAGCTCTTCATTGTGAGTGCCTATCAATAGCTACAAATTGATTGCTCACAGCAACAACGAGACTCCTACAAGCCCTCAACCAGAAGCTTTAGGCAACCTTCCAGTGCTCCTACAGTGATCTCCATCCCTTGACCAGAACCTTCAGGTGGCCCTCAACGCTGTCCATAGCCTCCTTCAAAGACTCGACTCCTATAGCTCGATTAGCAATAGCTCCTCCATCTCTCCACAAGCAGCAACACATTGGCACCGGCTCCTTCAACAGCACTCCTCTACATGGCTTAAGCAAAGTAATGCAACACTCCATCCTTAGCTCTACTCCATATTCAAAGCCTTTGTCTCCATGTAGCGTAGCATTTCCAAGTGGCTACTACTCTCCAGCCAACGTCTATAGTCACACCACTCCCAAAGTGTCTCTACTAGTAGTCATAATGACAAAAAGCTTTTGCAAAAGAAAACGGCTGACTCCTTCATGGTAGCAGCGACTCCTTAGGCCTCACAGAATCCATAGACTCCTCTGTGGTTCAAGGTTTGATAACCTTAGGCCACATGGCAAATAGGATGGTTACCTTTAATTGTGATTAGCTTAGATCTTATCAATAGGTTAGAAGACTGACATGTGGCATAGTGCCACCTTAGTATAATGTCTCCAAAGACCAACAACCCTTTCTAGGCACACTTTGTTTTTAGCATGTGAATCCCTGTGCACCACAACATAAAGCATCCATAGATTCTCACACAGATGGGTTTTCTTAACTTTTAAAAAAAACTTACAGGCACATCTATTTACACGTCTACAAACCCATGTTTATAGGTGCATCTATATAACAGATAGACGGGGACTATAAGCGCACTATTAGACACTCTATAGAAATTTTAAAAAAATAGAAAGACGCTGATAGACTCGCTTATAGATGATTTGCACTGTTTTTTTTTTTAAAGTAGAATTGTGTGAGGTTGAACAGAATGCTATGTATGCTGTGTGGTTACAAGAATCCCATTTCCATACTGTGCAATTCAATTCTTACAGCCAACCGCGTTTTAATTAGCACGGTTGGCATTTTAATTAGCACCAATTCCAAGCATGTCTATAGCCGACGATTGCAATTCCGAATAAAACATTACAACTCCAAAATGTTTACTTCACAAGGCATTCATTGATAGAACATTGCACAAGGAAATTGAATGCCAAAAAAATAAAAGGAGTGTATATTAATTCATAGCCCAAAAAGTGCTTGTATGTACATATAGTACGAAGCCAAGCCACATCCTGTGGCTTCAAGTACAAAAAATAAGAGGAGTGTATACACAAGAGACACACGAAGCCAAGCCAATGGCTTCAAGTACAAAAAATAGTAGCTAGCACTACTTCTATGACTAATCTAAGTCAGCCACATCCTCGCTCCCTTCTTCGTCGCCTCCCTCATTGCCTTCTTCTTCCTCAGTATCCTCACCTTCTTCCTTCTGAATATTCCCAGGGCCCTGTAAACAAGGGACAACATGTATTAATGTATGAAAAATCAAATCTTTATTTACAATATTGACATTAATTAAGTACTTTTAAATACTTGGGGGGGTGCTCCAGTAGCTCGGATATACTACTCCTCAATACTAATCAACCCCTCATCATAGAAGTGCCTCCATCTATGTCCTTTGCAATGTCCACGATGGTAGGCTATCTCGATAGGAGTAGGGTACCTGCCCATGATATCAAGCTGCAAGATAACACAATTTGCAGAGGGGTTAGTACAAAGAAACAACCTCCTAATAAACCACATAAACACAATATAATTTGATTCCATACTTACAAATTGGGCCTGCCATGATTCAACACCCCTTGCTCCAAAATGCATGTTTCCATATTGCTCCATTTGATTCCTTTGTGCCTCCATGTGCTGCAGACTGGGGTCCACCTTTGCTGCCTTCATTGCTTTCTTCTACTCATGCTTATGAGTGGGGGCTAGTGCCTTGGTGGTTGACCTCCCTCTCTCCTGGCAATCTCAGCTAGTGCATGCCTCTTAAGCAAAGATCTTTTGTTGGCAAGTATAACAACAATCTATGACTTTGCCCATTTATCTATGAAAACATTGGGGGGATTGGGATACCTAGAGCATACAGGATTGATGGTCTCATCAGCCAACATTTTTGGATGCTTTTTGTATGGAATCAAGCAATCTCTGTAGTTGTTATCCACTATAGAGTTCATGAAGGCCATGATGTCCTTCCCCCATGCATCCATCAAGATGCCTCCTCTCTCCGTGATGTCATAGAAGATCATACCATCACCCTCTAGCACGTTTGCATCATCTAAACCCCACCATTACCCGGGCCCCAAAACACTATGCCATGCAATCCCCAAAGCTCTCCTTGTTACTATGCTTGATGTGCTATCGTGACGAGCTAGTACGCTTGCCACTTATCTCTAGAGAAGGGACTCTTGACTGCATGGGAGTACGCTGGCGGCTCTACTAGGTAGAAGGGCCTTGTGACCATAGGGGGGGAGACGGAACTCCAGACCGCCGCACGGGATAAGGGAGTGTTGATGATCGAGGAGAATGGAAACTAGACCGCAAGGGAGAAGGGACTCCTGATGATTGGGCAGTAGGGAAGCAGATTTGTAGCCTGCTGGGCTTTCTTGACTCCATAGGAGTAATCTCATTAGGTGTGGGGTTGGGGTGGTTTGGAGTCTGTACTGCCGACTCCTAGGGGGTGTTTTGAGTACTCATCACTTAAGTGATTGCATGAGGGTAGGATAAAGAAATAGGGCATGCATGATGGAAATCATGGGATTGCACGCATGATGGAAAGAGAGCATGCATAATGGAAATCACAGGATTGCATGCATGATGGAAAGAGGGCATGGATGATGGAAAAAGGGCATGCATGATGGAAATTACAGGATTGCATGCATGATGCAAAGAGGGCATACATGATGGAAATCATGGGATTGCATGCATGATGGAAAGAGGGCTTGCAAGATGGATATCATGGGATTGCATGCATGATGGAAATCTTCTTCTTTTCTTTTCCGTAGTTCATCATGTGGCCAAGAAGCTCTTCAGGAGCCTATGACATCCCTTCGCCCTCGTGATCTCCTTTTCTCTATGGCCTTTGAGCGTCGCCATACTTAGTCTCTAGCCTTTGGTCTCGGTTTCTTTTCCGGCTAAAAGTTTTGGTGTGGCTGCTGGGATACGAATCTCCACGGATGTTGGCGAATCTTCTATTCGTACGGGTTACATCAACAAAACTATACCATCCGTGCTCTTTCTAAGCTACTGTGCGTGCATTCGCTTCGGACAGTTTTCTGCGCTTCAGTTCTCTGGACTGCTGCGACTTCTGGTTGCGGACAGTTTTCTGCGCTTCAGTTCTCTGGACTGCTGCGATTTCTGGTTGCGGACAGTTTTCTGCGCGACAGTTCTCTAGACTGCCGCGACTTCTGGTTGCAGACAGTTTTCTGCGCAACAGTTCTCTGGACTACTCTGGTCGCGGCTTGTTTCCTGAGCCCCTGCAAAAGAGTAACAACAGATGGACTGCTGCGATTTCTGGTTGCGGACAGTTTTCTGCGCGACAGTTCTCTAGACTGCCGCGACTTCTGGTTGCGGACAGTTTTCTGCGCGACAGTTCTCTGGACTGCTCTGGTCGCGGACTGTTTCCTGAGCCCCTGCAAAAGAGTAACAGCAGATCCCGCGCCCCCCCTATCTCTTCTTCTCCTTCTCTTTCTCTTCTCCTTCTCCTCTCCTCTCCTCTCTTTTTATTAAAGAGTAGGATTGGAACCCAAGACCTCCCCCTTCACAAAAGAAAGTCTTATCATTGGGCCAGCAAGTTGGAAGTGGTAAAAATGTAATGATTTTTGTTCATATATTGAAATTGCGGGAGCTGTAACTCTCTAATTATAAGGAGTTTGCTCTTGTTGTAAAAAGCAAAAATATTTCATTTTATGTTCTCTATCCACTTCTCTTACTAGATCGCCAATTCAGAACTTCTTCAAGCCCACTTCACGGACGCACGCCTCACGAGAAGGGTGGACATTTATGTCACTTCTCGACGCGTTTAAGGAATTGGTGCCTGTTCCTCCGCACCTTACGGCTACCAATGCACGAGATGTATTCCTTGATCTTCATGTCGACCTTCAACGGCTGATTGTCCAGTGCATTATTGATGGTGATGACGGGTGGAATGACACACCGTGGATGATTCAGGGTGACGAACTACTGATACGGTGGGAGGATTTTGACTTTACTTCTACTCATTGTGCGGTGATCGAACTACTTGCTGCTTCAGAGGTAATCAAAACGGTTTCCTTCTTCGAAGGGTGGGATGTTCCCCAAGCTTGGGGGGAGATTTGGCGCATCTGCTTGTTGATTCCTGTGGAAAAACTCGTCCTGAATGGTTATTTCACAATCTCATTACAAAGGTTTCTAGGCCTTGGCTATGGTTGGTAATGTTTCGACCAAGGAATCCATTTGTACCTAATCAGCCTTTTGTGCCTCATTTCGAGCTTCAAATTGTAATTCTTTTTGGGCTTAAGATAAACTATCAATAAAGAATTGCAAGTTTATTTGGTGCTGAACGTTTGGCTCAAGTGTTGAATTCTCCCCACCCTCTCCTCCTACCTATCTTGGACTACCGAGAAACTTGGGATGTCCGAATTCTCATCTTGGTGTGATGACATCTTGGATTCTTCAATTTGATGGAGCTTACAAACCTTCGACCAAGGCGGCTGGCGTGGGTGTGAAGCTCACTTCACCGAGTGGTGAAGAGTTTTGTTACAGCAAGTCTTCGCCCGCAAGTACTTGCAATCAAGCTGAGTACTCGGCGCTCATTTTTGGGCTACAAAAGGCACAAGAACATCATGCCAAGCAATTGGAGGTGCAAGGAGATTCTCAACTAGTGTGTGAACAAGTTAGTGGAAGGTGGAAGGTGCGGAGCAAAGGCTTGGTTCCAGGACATCAACAAGCCTTGGAACTTTGCAACCAATTTGAAGAGGTAAAAATTCAGCATATCCCTCGAGCTCGAAATCGTGTTGCTGATTTCTTGGCACGTGAAGCTTGTATTTCAATCACGCATGATGCGAGTGGAAGCGCCACCCCAACCAAGCCGCAAGCCATGAAGGAGGGTGATCATTTGTAAGGAATGCAAAGGTTGTGGTCATCATGAAACTAAGTGTTGGGCCTACTTGATACGAGTTCACCGACTTCGGCAGACCATCAGGAGGGTTCTCAAGGACATTGCTCAAAAGAAGGATGCCAGACCGCACACCCCTTGAAGAAATAGAATGGCGACTACAAGAACTGGAAGAAGCTGAAGGTGATGTGCAAGCTCTCCAACTGTTGACATTTGTCATGGCATTCTTGTTTGCCTTGATGAACAACCTCATGCGACGCCGCACCTCTAACCCTCGCGTGTAATGATCAAAGTGATATCATGAGGATTGGTCCTTTTAAGATTGTCTATGTGCTATTCTATGCTGAAGATTCTTCTCGTGTAATATTTCACACTACACCAGTGACACCTTACCCTGCCTATGTGTGCTTTTTGGATGTATCTTCACCCGATTTTCAGTTCAAGCTTCCTCTTACTATTGTTCGTCCATAGATAAGCCCCTCTTTCCCATCATCCAAGCATGGCTGACATTCCTGTGTTTTGTGGATGGGTAGAAGAAAATCCAAATGAGTATCTTGTGGCTTTCAAGCGCCATTGTGTTTCTCTCAACTTTCTTACTGAAGACAGATGGCTATTGGTTCTCCCCACATTTCTAGAAGGTTTGGCACAAGTTTGGTATGAGAACCAAACCGAAGATGTTCGCCAAAGCTGGCCAAGGTTGACAGCAGCAATGATTGAGTATTTCGGCAAAGAAGAGGAGCCGGAGAATGTGTACCTGCAGGTGGCAAATTTGAAGCAGTCAGAAGGTGAGACGGCGCGTCAATATGTGGATCGAGCGGCCGTGCTCCTGGACCGTTTGATTGCCACACAGGAGGACAATGCCGGATTTTGAGCTGGAATGACTCAGCATGTGCTGGGCTACCTTGTAGCAGGAGCGAGTGATGAATTCCGCCTCAAGCTTAAATGGGAGAATCCAGAAACTATGGTGCTAGCACATGAGATTGCTCAAAAGTTTGACAAAGTTCAGTCTGACCCCGCTTCAAAGAAGATGATTGTCCCTCCGCATCCCCCTCCATTCCTACAACAACAACCTGGGGGGTCTAACTCAGGGGCATACCCCCACCCCTCAGGGATGTATCCACCGCCTCCACCTCAGATGTATGGTCCTCCCTTAGCTACTTACCCTCAACAAGGTGGATATCCTCATCCTCCGCCTCGAAGATTTCCCCAGCCTCACCCACGAGCCCCCCTCCTCTCTACTCCCGTGGCCCCTCCAACTAAAGAGGCCTCCCCTGCAACAGAACCTGGAGTCAATGACCTAGCCAAGGCCCTGAATGATCTTCGGCTTGAGATGGTGGGCATCAGAAATCAAGCCAACCACCCTCCAAGAGATCGTGCTAATGTTGTATGCTACGAGTGCCACCAGAAGGGTCATTATCGCACAAAATGCCCCAATATTCCAAGGGTGAATCTTCTAAGTGAGTCGGGCACTGAGGATTCTGATGTGGAGATCCTTGATCTCGGGAAAAGAACTCGTGCTACCTCGGACCCCTCTCTAAACCGTGGACCGGGCTGCCCCAAGAAGAAGGTGTCCTTCTCAGAGCCCTTAGACGCTGAGATGGCAGACCCACCAACAGAGAAGACTAAAAGATCTCGCAGGAGTAAGTGGTCACCCTCGGATTTTCCCATCGGCTCAGGGCAAGAGGACTATTCGGTCGTTCAAGACCTTGCTCATCATTCTTTGAGCATCACACTCCCTCAACTAATAGCATTAAGCCCTAAGGTGAGACGTGAGCTGCAGCAAGGTCTCTCAACAAGGAAGAGTAAGAAAAAGGGAAAGGTACGAGAGGTATCTTCTATCTCTAAAGAAATTGATCGGCACCCACACACAGTAGATGTCATCATAGATAATTGCCGTGTCAAAAATGTGTGTGTTGATGGGGGAGCTGCATGTAATATCATGGTGCCCCGCATCATGAAGAAATTGAATTTGAAATGTACAAGGCGTTCCTCCACTCGAATCAAGGTCGCAGATGGTCGACGACTCGCCACCATGGGAGTCATTGAGGATTTGCCCATCACTGTCAACGGGCTGACCACCACTGTCAATTTCTATGTAGTGGACATTGAAGATACAGGCAGAAGTTACCCTGCCATACTCGGGAGACCATGGTTGAGAAAAAGTGATGCAGTCAGCTATTGGAAGACAGGACACATGTCTTTTGGTGCTTCCAAGGAGAAAATCCCTGTGCAACCTGGTGCCATGGAACCGGAAGAAGAAGAGGAGCATGACAGTGATACTCTCTCATCTTCAGTGTCTGAGTCCATGTCTGAGTCCATGGAAGAATCAGACGGGGGGGAGGAATTCTCAGAGGAGGAAGTTTACATGATGGGGGTGTCTCTGACCCTGCCACCTACAGAAAAGATAACAGCTAGTCCTCAACAACTCGAATCAATGCTTTCTCCAGACCTCACTCCGGGTGAGAAAGATGAGTTTCTTGAAATGTTCAAAGATTTCCCTGACCTCTTTGCAACTAGCTACCACCACCTTCGCCATGTGACTGCCATAGAGCACAAGATAGAGCTGAAGCCTGATGCAAAGCCTGTGGCTCAAAAGTATCGGAGATTAGGGCCCCTACAGACCGATGCTTTGCGATCAGAGTTGCAGAAGCTTGTAGAGGCTGGGTTTATTGTTCCGGTTCACAATACTGAATGGGTTTCACCAGTGGTAGTCATCCCAAAGAAAAACAACAAGTGGCGGGTCTGCATCGACTATACGAAGCTCAATGCTGCCACCAAGAGGGATCATCATCCTCTACCCTTTCAAGACCTCATTCTTGAGAAGGTAAGTGGACATGAGATGTATACTTTCTGTGATGGTTATTCTGGGTTTTATCAAATCAGAATTGCCGAGGAAGATGTGCTTAAAACCACATTTGCCACACCCTGGGGGACATTTGCATTCAAAGTAATGCCATTTGGCCTCACCAATGCTCCTGCCACCTTTCAAAGATTCATGCAGATGGTGTTTGCTCCTTATTTGGGGGATTTCTTGGAGGTGTTTTTAGATGATTTCTGTATATTCTCATCACGTAAGGAGCACATCATGAAGGTTAGATTGGCCTTCCAAAGGGTCAATGATGCAAATGGCAGTCTCAACCCTGAGAAATGCACCATTGGAGCCACTCAAAGGAGGTTATTGGGACATGTTGTCTCGTCCGAGGGCATCAAGCCTGACCCCGAGAAGGTAGAAGCCATCCTCAAGCTCTCCCCACCTACAACCAAACGTCAGGTACGCTCATTTGTCAATCTAGCAGGATACTATCGCCGCTTCATTGATCAGTATGCTGCTTTGACACGGCCCATGACTATGCTATTAAAAGATGGGGTTGATTTCTCTTGGAATGAGGATTGTGATCATGGGTTTGCACAAATAAAGAATGCTCTGGCTTCAGAACCCATTCTACGCAATCCAGACTGGTCAAAGACCTTCTATATCAATCCTGGGTTTGGAGAGCACACTCTGGCAGGTATTCTTCTCCAGCAAGGGGAGGATCGGTTCATGTATCCCGTTCGATTTGCTTCTCGACAATTGCTCGACACTGAGCGACGCTATTCCGAGGCCGACAAGCATGCCTTGTCTTTGGTGTTTTGCATTGAGAAATTTAAGCATTATGTGGCTGGAAGTTCCTTCTTTATACTCACTGACACTGGTCTTGCAAAGCAGGTTCTTCAATCACCAAATCCCATGGGCCGGTTGGCCAAATGGTTGGCAGTTCTACAAGAATATGATTTTTCTTTCAAAATTGTAAAAGGGGGTTGTTCCAACTTGAAGAATGCTTTGATTGATTTAGAGGAGTGCCTTGATGTAACCTGGTAGCAGCCATAGAAGTTGGGGATCCTTGGTATGGTGGTATATATAAGTTTTTGACCGCTTTCTCCTTTCCTTCAGAAAGTACAAGCTATGAGAGAAAGAAGATCCGTAGAGATAGTAGGCGCTACACCCTCCTTGATGGGGTGTTGTACCGTCAAGGCATGGATGGGGTACTCAGACGGGCCATTGATGCAGATGAAGTGCCTAAGGTATTGAAGCATTATCATGATGGGTTTTGTGGAGGCCACTATGCCAGTGACTATACAGCTAAGAAGATTTTACATGCTGGATACTATTGGCCGACATTGTTCAAGGATGTCACTTTGTATTGCAAAACCTGTGAACCATGTCAATTCTTCGGTAGGAAGGATTTGCGTCCCGGGCAACATCACCCAGTGATGTCCATCCATCCGTTTCAAAAGTGGGGAATAGATTTTGTCGGGCCCTTGCCCATGACTGCCCGCAAAAAGAAGTATCTTTTGGTAGCCACTCAGTATGTCACTAAGTGGGCTGAAGCTATCGCTCTCTCTGCTGCAAATGGCAAGGCAGTTTCAAGTTTCATATTTGAACGTATCTGCACAAGGTTTGGGACACCCATGGAGATAGTCTCTGACCATGGGAGTCCATTCTTAAATGAAGCAGTGGAGTTACTCATGGATCGCATGGGCATTGATCATCACACTTCTAGCATCTATTATCCGGCATCCATGGGTCAAACAGAGCGGACCAATGGCCTCCTCTGTAAAACCATAGGAAAAATGGCCGCAGGGAATAGGAGCCAATGGGATCAGAAGGTCACTGAAGCAGTGTGGGCTTACAACATCACGCATAAAACATCTACAGGTCACACCCCTTTTGAGTTGGTGTATGGGACTGAGGCAGTTTTACCACTTGAGATAGAGATTCCAGCCTTGAGATTGGCGCAAGAACAGAGGATGATAGAAGATGAACATGTAGAGGCCAGATTGGTACAACTTGAGAAGTTAGATGAGACCCGACGCCTTGCACTCCACCAAACAGAGATCCAAAAGAATCGACAAAAGGCCCGATTGGATGCTAAGATTCGCAGGGGATGGGTAAGACACTTTGCTGAGGGGGATGTTGTGCTATGCTTTGATAACAGATTGGACCACCAAATGGATAAGAAGTTTCTGCCACTGTGGGCTGGTCCATACAAAGTCATCAAAGAACGTAGCAATGGGTCTATACAAGTTCAGGAGCTGCATGAACCACATGGCAAGAAGGTGATCAACACTTCTATCATCCTCTGTTCTTGCGCCAATCTCAAGGCTGGAATCTCTATCTCAAGTGGTAAAACTGCCTCAGTCCCATACACCAACTCAAAAGGGGTGTGACCTGTAGATGTTTTATGAGTGATGTTGTAAGCCCACACTGCTTCAGTGACCTTCTGATCCCATTGGCTCCTATTCCCTGCGGCCATTTTTCCTATGGTTTTACAGAGGAGGCCATTGGTCCGCTCTGTTTGACCCATGGATGCCGGATAATAGATGCTAGAAGTGTGATGATCAATGCCCATGCGATCCATGAGTAACTCCACTGCTTCATTTAAGAATGGACTCCCATGGTCAGAGACTATCTCCATGGGTGTCCCAAACCTTGTGCAGATACGTTCAAATATGAAACTTGAAACTGCCTTGCCATTTGCAGCAGAGAGAGCGATAGCTTCAGCCCACTTAGTGACATACTGAGTGGCTACCAAAAGATACTTCTTTTTGCGGGCAGTCATGGGCAAGGGCCCGACAAAATCTATTCCCCACTTTTGAAACGGATGGATGGACATCACTGGGTGATGTTGCCCGGGACGCAAATCCTTCCTACCGAAGAATTGACATGGTTCACAGGTTTTGCAATACAAAGTGACATCCTTGAACAATGTCGGCCAATAGTATCCAGCATGTAAAATCTTCTTAGCTGTATAGTCACTGGCATAGTGGCCTCCACAAAACCCATCATGATAATGCTTCAATACCTTAGGCACTTCATCTGCATCAATGGCCCGTCTGAGTACCCCATCCATGCCTTGACGGTACAACACCCCATCAAGGAGGGTGTAGCGCCTACTATCTCTACGGATCTTCTTTCTCTCATAGCTTGTACTTTCTGAAGGAAAGGAGAAAGCGGTCAAAAACTTATATATACCACCATACCAAGGATCCCCAACTTCTATGGCTGCTACCAGGTTACATCAAGGCACTCCTCTAAATCAATCAAAGCATTCTTCAAGTTGGAACAACCCCCTTTTACAATTTTGAAAGAAAAATCATATTCTTGTAGAACTGCCAACCATTTGGCCAACCGGCCCATGGGATTTGGTGATTGAAGAACCTGCTTTGCAAGACCAGTGTCAGTGAGTATAAAGAAGGAACTTCCAGCCACATAATGCTTAAATTTCTCAATGCAAAACACCAAAGACAAGGCATGCTTGTCGGCCTCGGAATAGCGTCGCTCAGTGTCGAGCAATTGTCGAGAAGCAAATCGAACGGGATACATGAACCGATCCTCCCCTTGCTGGAGAAGAATACCTGCCAGAGTGTGCTCTCCAAACCCAGGATTGATATAGAAGGTCTTTGACCAGTCTGGATTGCGTAGAATGGGTTCTGAAGCCAGAGCATTCTTTATTTGTGCAAACCCATGATCACAATCCTCATTCCAAGAGAAATCAACCCCATCTTTTAATAGCATAGTCATGGGCCGTGTCAAAGCAGCATACTGATCAATGAAGCGGCGATAGTATCCTGCTAGATTGACAAATGAGCGTACCTGACGTTTGGTTGTAGGTGGGGAGAGCTTGAGGATGGCTTCTACCTTCTCGGGGTCAGGCTTGATGCCCTCGGACGAGACAACATGTCCCAATAACCTCCTTTGAGTGGCTCCAATGGTGCATTTCTCAGGGTTGAGACTGCCATTTGCATCATTGACCCTTTGGAAGGCCAATCTAACCTTCATGATGTGCTCCTTACGTGATGAGAATATACAGAAATCATCTAAAAACACCTCCAAGAAATCCCCCAAATAAGGAGCAAACACCATCTGCATGAATCTTTGAAAGGTGGCAGGAGCATTGGTGAGGCCAAATGGCATTACTTTGAATGCAAATGTCCCCCAGGGTGTGGCAAATGTGGTTTTAAGCACATCTTCCTCGGCAATTCTGATTTGATAAAACCCAGAATAACCATCACAGAAAGTATACATCTCATGTCCACTTACCTTCTCAAGAATGAGGTCTTGAAAGGGTAGAGGATGATGATCCCTCTTGGTGGCAGCATTGAGCTTCGTATAGTCGATGCAGACCCGCCACTTGTTGTTTTTCTTTGGGATGACTACCACTGGTGAAACCCATTCAGTATTGTGAACCGGAACAATAAACCCAGCCTCTACAAGCTTCTGCAACTCTGATCGCAAAGCATCGGTCTGTAGGGGCCCTAATCTCCGATACTTTTGAGCCACAGGCTTTGCATCAGGCTTCAGCTCTATCTTGTGCTCTATGGCAGTCACATGGCGAAGGTGGTGGTAGCTAGTTGCAAAGAGGTCAGGGAAATCTTTGAACATTTCAAGAAACTCATCTTTCTCACCCGGAGTGAGGTCTGGAGAAAGCATTGATTCGAGTTGTTGAGGACTAGCTGTTATCTTTTCTGTAGGTGGCAGGGTCAGAGACACCCCCATCATGTAAACTTCCTCCTCTGAGAATTCCTCCCCCCCGTCTGATTCTTCCATGGACTCAGACATGGACTCAGACACTGAAGATGAGAGAGTATCACTGTCATGCTCCTCTTCTTCTTCCGGTTCCATGGCACCAGGTTGCACAGGGATTTTCTCCTTGGAAGCACCAAAAGACATGTGTCCTGTCTTCCAATAGCTGACTGCATCACTTTTTCTCAACCATGGTCTCCCGAGTATGGCAGGGTAACTTCTGCCTGTATCTTCAATGTCCACTACATAGAAATTGACAGTGGTGGTCAGCCCGTTGACAGTGATGGGCAAATCCTCAATGACTCCCATGGTGGCGAGTCGTCGACCATCTGCGACCTTGATTCGAGTGGAGGAACGCCTTGTACATTTCAAATTCAATTTCTTCATGATGCGGGGCACCATGATATTACATGCAGCTCCCCCATCAACACACACATTTTTGACACGGCAATTATCTATGATGACATCTACTGTGTGTGGGTGCCGATCAATTTCTTTAGAGATAGAAGATACCTCTCGTACCTTTCCCTTTTTCTTACTCTTCCTTGTTGAGAGACCTTGCTGCAGCTCACGTCTCACCTTAGGGCTTAATGCTATTAGTTGAGGGAGTGTGATGCTCAAAGAATGATGAGCAAGGTCTTGAACGACCGAATAGTCCTCTTGCCCTGAGCCGATGGGAAAATCCGAGGGTGACCACTTACTCCTGCGAGATCTTTTAGTCTTCTCTGTTGGTGGGTCTGCCATCTCAGCGTCTAAGGGCTCTGAGAAGGACACCTTCTTCTTGGGGCAGCCCGGTCCACGGTTTAGAGAGGGGTCCGAGGTAGCACGAGTTCTTTTCCCGAGATCAAGGATCTCCACATCAGAATCCTCAGTGCCCGACTCACTTAGAAGATTCACCCTTGGAATATTGGGGCATTCTGTGCGATAATGACCCTTCTGGTGGCACTCGTAGCATACAACATTAGCACGATCTCTTGGAGGGCGGTTGGCTTGATTTCTGATGCCCACCATCTCAAGCCGAAGATCATTCAGGGCCTTGGCTAGGTCATTGACTCCAGGTTCTATTGCAAAGGAGGCCTCTTTAGTTGGAGGGGCCACGGGAGTAGAGAGGAGGGGGGCTCGTGGGTGAGGCTGGGGAAATCTTCGAGGCGGAGGATGAGGATATCCACCTTGTTGAGGGTAAGCAGCTAAGGGAGGACCATACATCTGAGGTGGAGGCGGTGGATACATCCCTGAGGGGTGGGGGTATGCCCCTGAGTTAGACCCCCCAGGTTGTTGTTGCAGGAATGGAGGGGGATGTGGAGGGACAATCGTCTTCTTTGAAGCGGGGTCAGACTGAACTTTGTCAAACTTTTGAGCAATCTCATGTGCTAGCACCATAGTTTCTGGATTCTCCCATTTAAGCTTGAGGCGGAATTCATCACTCGCTTCTGCTACAAGGTAGCCCAGCACATGCTGAGTCATTCCAGCTCGAAACCCGGCATTGTCCTCCTGTGTGGCAATCAAACGGTCCAGGAGCACGACCGCTCGATCCACATATCGACGCGCCGTCTCACCTTTTGACTGCTTCAAATTTGCCACCTGCAGGTACACATTCTCCGGCTCCTCTTCTTTGCCGAAATACTCAATCATTGCTGCTGTCAACCTTGGCCAGCTTTGGCGAACATCTTCGGTTTGCTTCTCATACCAAACTTGTGCCAAACCTTCTAGAAACGTGGGGAGAACCAATAGCCATCTGTCTTCAATAAGAAAGTTGAGAGAAACACAACGGCGCTTGAAAGCCACAAGCTACTCATTTGGATTTTCTTCTACCCGTCCACAAAACACGGGAATGTCCGCCATGCTTGGAAGATGGGAAAGAGGGGCTTATCTATGGACGAACAATAGTAAGAGGAAGCTTGAACTGAAAATCGGGTGAAGATACATCCAAAAAGCACACGTAGGCAGGGTAAGGTGTCACTGGTGTAGTGTGAAATATTACACGAGAAAAATCTTCAGCATAGAATAGCACATAGACAATCTTAAAAGGACCAATCCTCATGATATCACTTTGATCATTACATGCGAGGGTTAGAGGTACGGCGTCGCATGAGGTTGTTCATCAAGGCAAACAAGAATGCCATGACAAATGTCAATAGTTGGAGAGCTTGCACATCACCTTCAGCTTCTTCCAGTTCTTGTAGTCGCCATTCTATTTCTTCAAGGGGTGTGCGGTCTGGCATCCTTCTTTTGAGCAATGTCCTTGAGAACCCTCCTGATGGTCTACCGAAGTCGGTGAACTCGTATCAAGTAGGCCCAACACTTAGTTTCATGATGGCCACAACCTTTGCATTCCTTACAAATGATCACCCTCCTTCATGGCTTGCGGCTTGGTTGGGGTGGCGCTTCCACTCGCGTCATGCGTGATTGAAATACAAGCTTCACGTGCCAAGAAATCAGCAACACGATTTCGATCTCGAGGGATATGCTGAATTTTTACCTCTTCAAATTGGTTGCAAAGCTCCAAGGCTTGTTGATGTCGTGGAACCAAGCCTTTGCTCCGCACCTTCCACCTTCCACTAACTTGTTCACACACTAGTTGAGAATCTCCTTGCACCTCCAATTGCTTGGCATGATGTTCTTGTGCCTTTTGTAGCCCAAAAATGAGCGCCGAGTACTCAGCTTGATTGCAAGTACTTGCGGGCGAAGACTTGCTATAACAAAACTCTTCACCACTCGGTGAAGTGAGCTTCACACCCACGCCAGCCGCCTTGGTCGAAGGTTTGTAAGCTCCATCAAATTGAAGAATCCAAGATGTCATCACACCAAGACGAGAATTCGGACATCCCAAGTTTCTCGGTAGTCCAAGATAGGTAGGAGGAGAGGGTGGGGAGAATTCAACACTTGAGCCAAACGTTCAGCACCAAATAAACTTGCAATTCTTTGTTGATAGTTTATCTTAAGCCCAAAAAGAATTACAATTTGAAGCTCGAAATGAGGCACAAAAGGCTGATTAGGTACAAATGGATTCCTTGGTCGAAACATTACCAACCATAGCCAAGGCCTAGAAACCTTTGTAATGAGATTGTGAAATAACCATTCAGGACGAGCTTTTCCACAGGAATCAACAAGCAGATGCGCCAAATCTCCCCCCAAGCTTGGGGAACATCCCACCCTTCGAAGAAGGAAACCGTTTTGATTACCTCTGAAGCAGCAAGTAGTTCGATCACCGCACAATGAGTAGAAGTAAAGTCAAAATCCTCCCACCGTATCAGTAGTTCGTCACCCTGAATCATCCACGGTGTGTCATTCCACCCGTCATCACCATCAATAATGCACTGGACAATCAGCCGTTGAAGGTCGACATGAAGATCAAGGAATACATCTCGTGCATTGGTAGCCGTAAGGTGCGGAGGAACAGGCACCAATTCCTTAAACGCGTCGAGAAGTGACATAAATGTCCACCCTTCTCGTGAGGCGTGCGTCCGTGAAGTGGGCTTGGAGAAGTTCTGAATTGGCGATCTAGCAAGAGAAGTGGATAGAGAACATAAACAACAAGAGCAAACTCCTTATGGTTAGAGAGTTACAGCTCCCGCAATTTCAATATATGAACAAAAATCATTACATTTTTACCACTTCCAACTTGCTGGCCCAATGATAAGACTTTCTTTTGTGAAGGGGGAGGTCTTGGGTTCCAATCCTACTCTTTAATAAAAAGAGAGGAGAGGAGAGGAGAAGGAGAAGAGAAAGAGAAAGAGAAAGAGAAGAAGAGAAGAGAAGAGATAGGGGGGGCGCGGGATCTGCTGTTACTCTTTTGTAGGGGCTCAGGAAACAGTCCGCGACTAGAGCAGTCCAGAGAACTGTCGCGCAGAAAACTGTCCGCAACCAGAAGTCGCGGCAGTCCAGAGAACTGAAGCGTAGAAAACTGTCCGAAGCGAATGCACGTGCAGTAGCTTAGAAAGAGCACAGATGGTATAGTTTTGTTGATGTAACCCATACGAATAGAAGATTCGCCAACAGCCGTGGAGATTCGTATCCCAGCAGCCACACCAAAACTTTTAGACGGAAAAGAAACTGAGACCAAAGGCTAGAGACTAAGTATGGCGACGCTCAAAGGCCATAGAGAAAAGGAGATCACGAGGGCGAAGGGATGTCATAGGGGTGAATAAGGAATTAGAAGTGGAGGGAAGGAAAAGGGCGACTATGACACAAGGGGAAAGGGAGAGTGGGAAGAGAAGCAAGTACATGATAGGAAGAGGAATGTTGAGATGTAGACATCAAGGGAAGTAAACCATACTTTATTGGAAAGGAGGGATGAGAGGGAAATATCAAAATACTAGCTAGGTGGCTTTACAAGAATGAGCGTGTCCCATCAAGGAATTCCCCCTTCCTTTTATAGCCAAAAGAGGGGGTCTCTCCACATTAATGTATCCTCCCACATGCATGGTGTGTGTGGAAAAGTCTCCCATGTGGGCTAGGTGGGTACGCACTCTCAATTGTATGCGACAACCCTTTGCCTCAATTTTCCGCATAAATCAAGCCCCATATCTCAAGTTTATGATACTCCCTAGGTCTCTTCCAATTTTATAATAGGTTCAAACCTCTAGGAGGACAAGTGGAGGGTTGGCACAAGGAATCTTGCCACCTCGTCCTACTTTCCCCATTATTTAACTAGCTCTCTTTGTCCTTCTATACCTCCCCCACATGGGCCTATCCCATATGGAGGGAATAACTCAATATAATAGCCATCTCCACCCATTTTATATTGCTTCTCCCTTGGACTTTGAGCCTTATCTCAATTATTGCATCCTAGGTGGAGGGGTGGCACGTGGAGGAGCCATACCACCTTGCATTTTATAATATTACTATTATGGATTATGTACAACACACCTTATGGGTCCTCTTACATGGAAGGGTGGCACATGGTCATGCCTTGCCACCTCAACCTTGGGCCCTATGCACACCATATTTGATTATACTATTGCCACATATACAAACACACATACATATTAATGCCTTTTTCCTTAGACAATTTTATCCATAACAGACGGGGGAACTGTTATGGATAAAATTGTCTAAGGAAAAAGGCATTAATATGTATGTGTGTTTGTATATGTGGCAATAGTATAATCAAATATGGTGTGCATAGGGCCCAAGGTTGAGGTGGCAAGGCATGACCATGTGCCACCCTTCCATGTAAGAGGACCCATAAGGTGTGTTGTACATAATCCATAATAGTAATATTATAAAATGCAAGGTGGCATGGCTCCTCCATGTGCCACCCCTCCACCTAGGATGCAATAATTGAGATAAGGCTCAAAGTCCAAGGGAGAAGCAATATAAAATGGGTGGAGATGGCTATTATATTGAGTTATTCCCTCCATATGGGATAGGCCCATGTGGGGGAGGTATAGAAGGACAAAGAGAGCTAGTTAAATAATGGGGAAAGTAGGACGAGGTGGCAAGATTCCTTGTGCCAACCCTCCACTTGTCCTCCTAGAGGTTTGAACCTATTATAAAATTGGAAGAGACCTAGGGAGTATCATAGACTTGAGATATGGGGCTTGATTTATGCGGAAAATTGAGGCAAAGGGTTGTCGCATACAATTGAGAGTGCGTACCCACCTAGCCCACATGGGAGACTTTTCCACACACACCATGCATGTGGGAGGATACATTAATATGGAGAGACCCCCTCTTTTGGCTATAAAAGGAAGGGGGAATTCCTTGATGGGACACGCTCATTCTTGTAAAGCCACCTAGCTAGTATTTTGATATTTCCCTCTCATCCCTCCTTTCCAATAAAGTATGGTTCACTTCCCTTGATGTCTACATCTCAACATTCCTCTTCCTATCATGTACTTGCTTCTCTTCCCACTCTCCCTTTCCCCTTGTGTCATAGTCTTCCTTTTCCTTCCCTCCACTTCTAATTCCTTATTCACCCCTATGACATCCCTTCGCCCTCGTGATCTCCTTTTCTCTATGGCCTTTGAGCGTCGCCATACTTAGTCTCTAGCCTTTGGTCTCGGTTTCTTTTCCGGCTAAAAGTTTTGGTGTGGCTGCTGGGATACGAATCTCCACGGCTGTTGGCAAATCTTCTATTCGTACGGGTTACATCAACAAAACTATACCATCCGTGCTCTTTCTAAGCTACTGTGCGTGCATTCGCTTCGGACAGTTTTCTGCGCTTCAGTTCTCTGGACTGCTGCGATTTCTGGTTGCGGACAGTTTTCTGCGCGACAGTTCTCTGGGGACTGCCGCGACTTCTGGTTGCGGACAGTTTTCTGCGTGACAATTCTCTAGACTGCCGCGACTTCTGGTTGCGGACAGTTTTCTGCACGACAGTTCTCTGGACTACTCTGGTCGCGGACTGTTTCCTGAGCCCCTGCAAAAGAGTAACAGCAGATCCCGCGCCCCCCCTATCTCTTCTCTTCTTCTTCTTCTCTTTCTCTTTCTCTTCTCCTTCTCCTCTCCTCTCCTCTCTTTTTATTAAAGAGTAGGATTGGAACCCAAGACCTCCCCCTTCACAAAAGAAAGTCTTATCATTGGGCCAGCAAGTTGGAAGTGGTAAAAATGTAATGATTTTTGTTCATATATTGAAATTGCGGGAGCTGTAACTCTCTAACCATAAGGAGTTTGCTCTTGTTGTAAAAAGCAAAAATATTTCATTTTATGTTCTCTATCCTTTTCTCTTGCTAGATCGCCAATTCAGAACTTCTCCAAGCCCACTTCACGGACACACGCCTCACGAGAAGGGTGGACATTTATGTCACTTCTCGACGCGTTTAAGGAATTGGTGCCTGTTCCTCCGCACCTTACGGCTACCAATGCACGAGATGTATTCCTTGATCTTCATGTCGACCTTCAACGGCTGATTGTCCAGTGCATTATTGATGGTGATGACGGGTGGAATGACACACCGTGGATGATTCAGGGTGACGAACTACTGATACGGTGGGAGGATTTTGACTTTACTTCTACTCATTGTGCGGTGATCGAACTACTTGCTGCTTCAGAGGTAATCAAAACGGTTTCCTTCTTCGAAGGGTGGGATGTTCCCCAAGCTTGGGGGGAGATTTGGCGCATCTGCTTGTTGATTCCTGTGGAAAAGCTCGTCCTGAATGGTTATTTCACAATCTCATTACAAAGGTTTCTAGGCCTTGGCTATGGTTGGTAATGTTTCGACCAAGGAATCCATTTGTACCTAATCAGCCTTTTGTGCCTCATTTCGAGCTTCAAATTGTAATTCTTTTTGGGCTTAAGATAAACTATCAACAAAGAATTGCAAGTTTATTTGGTGCTGAACGTTTGGCTCAAGTGTTGAATTCTCCCCACCCTCTCCTCCTACCTATCTTGGACTACCGAGAAACTTGGGATGTCCGAATTCTCGTCTTGGTGTGATGACATCTTGGATTCTTCAATTTGATGGAGCTTACAAACCTTCGACCAAGGCGGCTGGTGTGGGTGTGAAGCTCACTTCACCGAGTGGTGAAGAGTTTTGTTACAGCAAGTCTTCGCCCGCAAGTACTTGCAATCAAGCTGAGTACTCGGCGCTCATTTTTGGGCTACAAAAGGCACAAGAACATCATGCCAAGCAATTGGAGGTGCAAGGAGATTCTCAACTAGTGTGTGAACAAGTTAGTGGAAGGTGGAAGGTGCGGAGCAAAGGCTTGGTTCCACGACATCAACAAGCCTTGGAACTTTGCAACCAATTTGAAGAGGTAAAAATTCAGCATATCCCTCGAGCTCGAAATCGTGTTGCTGATTTCTTGGCACGTGAAGCTTGTATTTCAATCACGCATGACGCGAGTGGAAGCGCCACCCCAACCAAGCCGCAAGCCACGAAGGAGGGTGATCATTTGTAAGGAATGCAAAGGTTGTGGTCATCATGAAACTAAGTGTTGGGCCTACTTGATACGAGTTCACCGACTTCGGCAGACCATCAGGAGGGTTCTCAAGGACATTGCTCAAAAGAAGGATGCCAGACCGCACACCCCTTGAAGAAGTAGAATGGCGACTACAAGAACTGGAAGAAGCTGAAGGTGATGTGCAAGCTCTCCAACTGTTGACATTTGTCATGGCATTCTTGTTTGCCTTGATGAACAAGCTCATACGACGCTGCACCTCTAACCCTCGCGTGTAATGATCAAAGTGATATCATGAGGATTGGTCCTTTTAAGATTGCATATGTGCTATTCTATGCTGAAGATTCTTCTCGTGTAATATTTCACACTACACCAGTGACACCTTACCCTACCTATGTGTGCTTTTTCGATGTATCTTCACCCGATTTTCAGTTCAAGCTTCCTCTTACTATTGTTCGTCCATAGATAAGCCCCTCTTTCCCATCTTCCAAGCATGGCTGACATTCTCGTGTTTTGTGGATGGGTAGAAGAAAATCCAAATGAGTATCTTGTGGCTTTCAAGCGCCGTTGTGTTTCTCTCAACTTTCTTACTGAAGACAGATGGCTATTGGTTCTCCCTACATTTCTAGAAGGTTTGGCACAAGTTTGGTATGAGAAGCAAACTGAAGATGTTCGCCAAAGCTGGCCAAGGTTGACAGCAGCAATGATTGAGTATTTCGGCAAAGAAGAGGAGCCGGAGAATGTGTACCTACAGGTGGCAAATTTGAAGCAGTCAGAAGGTGAGACGGCGCGTCGATATGTGGATCGAGCGGCCGTGCTCCTGGACCGTTTGATTGCCACACAGGAGGACAATGCCGGGTTTCGAGCTGGAATGACTCAACATGTGCTGGGCTACCTTGTAGCAGGAGCGAGTGATGAATTCCGCCTCAAGCTTAAATGGGAGAATCCAGAAACTATGGTGCTAGCACATGAGATTGCTCAAAAGTTTGACAAAGTTCAGTCTGACCCCGCTTCAAAGAAGACGATTGTCCCTCCACATCCCCCTCCATTCCTGCAACAACAACCTGGGGGGTCTAACTCAGGGGCATACCCCCACCCCTCAGGGATGTATCCACCACCTCCACCTCAGATGTATGGTCCTCCCTTAGCTGCTTACCCTCAACAAGGTGGATATCCTCATCCTCCGCCTCGAAGATTTCCCCAGCCTCACCCACGAGCCCCCCTCCTCTCTACTCCCGTGGCCCCTCCAACTAAAGAGGCCTCCCCTACAACAGAACCTGGAGTCAATGACCTAGCCAAGGCCCTGAATGATCTTCGGCTTGAGATGGTGGGCATCAGAAATCAAGCCAACCGCCCTCCAAGAGATCGTGCTAATGTTGTATGCTACGAGTGCCACCAGAAGAGTCATTATCACACAGAATGCCCCAATATTCCAAGGGTGAATCTTCTAAGTGAGTCGGGCACTGAGGATTCTGATGTGGAGATCCTTGATCTCGGGAAAAGAACTCGTGCTACCTCGGACCCCTCTCTAAACCGTGGACCGGGCCGCCCCAGGAAGAAGGTGTCCTTCTCAGAGCCCTTAGACGCTGAGATGGCAGACCCACCAACAGAGAAGACTAAAAGATCTCGCAGGAGTAAGTGGTCACCCTCGGATTTTCCCATCGGCTCAGGGCAAGAGGACTATTCGGTCATTCAAGACCTTGCTCATCGTTCTTTGAGCATCACACTCCCTCAACTAATAGCATTAAGCCCTAAGGTGAGACGTGAGCTGCAGCAAGGTCTCTCAATAAGGAAGAGTAAGAAAAAGGGAAAGGTACGAGAGGTATCTTCTATCTCTAAAGAAATTGATCGGCACCCACACACAGTAGATGTCATCATAGATAATTGCCGTGTCAAAAATGTGTGTGTTGATGGGGGAGCTGCATGTAATATCATGGTGCCCCGCATCATGAAGAAATTGAATTTGAAATGTACAAGGCGTTCCTCCACTCGAATCAAGGTCGCAGATGGTCGACGACTCGCCACCATGGGAGTCATTGAGGATTTGCCCATCACTGTCAACGGGCTGACCACCACTGTCAAATTCTATGTAGTGGACATTGAAGATACAGGCAGAAGTTACCCTGCCATACTCGGGAGACCATGGTTGAGAAAAAGTGATGCAGTCAGCTATTGGAAGACAGGACACATGTCTTTTGGTGCTTCCAAGGAGAAAATCCCTGTGCAACCTGGCGCCATGGAACCGGAAGAAGAAGAGAAGCATGACAGCGATACTCTCTCATCTTCAGTGTCTGAGTCCATGGAAGCATCAGACGGGGGGGAGGAATTCTCAGAGGAGGAAGTTTACATGATGGGGGTGTCTCCGACCCTGCCACCTACAGAAAAGATAACAGCTAGTCCTCAACTACTCGAATCAATGCTTTCGCCAGACCTCACTCCGGGTGAGAAAGATGAGTTTCTTGAAATGTTCAAAGATTTCCCTGACCTCTTTGCAACTAGCTACCACCACCTTCGCCATGTGACTGCCATAGAGCACAAGATAGAGCTAAAGCCTGATGCAAAGCCTGTGGCTCAAAAGTATCGGAGATTAGGGCCCCTACAGACCGACGCTTTGCGATCAGAGTTGCAGAAGCTTGTAGAGGCTGGGTTTATTGTTCCGGTTCACAATACTGAATGGGTTTCACCAGTGGTAGTCATCCCAAAGAAAAACAACAAGTGGCGGGTCTGCATTGACTATAAGAAGCTCAATGCTGCCACCAAGAGGGATCATCATCCTCTACCCTTTCAAGACCTCATTCTTGAGAAGGTAAGTGGACATGAGATGTATACTTTCTGTGATGGTTATTCTGGGTTTTATCAAATCAGAATTGCCGAGGAAGATGTGCTTAAAACTACATTTGCCACACCCTGGGGGACATTTGCATTCAAAGTAATGCCATTTGGCCTCACCAATGCTCCTGCCACCTTTCAAAGATTCATGCAGATGGTGTTTGCTCCTTATTTGGGGGATTTCTTGGAGGTGTTTTTAGATGATTTCTGTATATTCTCATCACGTAAGGAGCACATCATGAAGGTTAGATTGGCCTTCCAAAGGGTCAATGATGCAAATGGCAGTCTCAACCCTGAGAAATGCACCATTGGAGCCACTCAAGGGAGGTTATTGGGACATGTTGTCTCATCCGAGGGCATCAAGCCTGACCCCGAGAAGGTAGAAGCCATCCTCAAGCTCTCCCCACCTACAACCAAACGTCAGGTACGCTCATTTGTCAATCTAGCAGGATACTATCGCCGCTTCATTGATCAGTATGCTGCTTTGACACGGCCCATGACTATGCTATTAAAAGATGGGGTTGATTTCTCTTGGAATGAGGATTGTGATCATGGGTTATCACAAATCAAGAATGCTCTGGCTTCAGAACCCATTCTACGCAATCCAGACTGGTCAAAGACCTTCTATATCAATCCTAGGTTTGGAGAGCACACTCTGGCAGGTATTCTTCTCCAGCAAGGGGAGGATCGGTTCATGTATCCCGTTCGATTTGCTTCTCGACAATTGCTCGACACTGAGCGACGCTATTCCGAGGCCGACAAGCATGCCTTGTCTTTGGTGTTTTGCATTGAGAAAGTTAAGCATTATGTGGCTGGAAGGTCCTTCTTTATACTCACTGACACTGGTCTTGCAAAGCAGGTTCTTCAATCACCAAATCCCATGGGCCGGTTGGCCAAATGGTTGGCAGTTCTACAAGAATATGATTTTTCTTTCAAAATTGTAAAAGGGGGTTGTTCCAACTTGAAGAATGCTTTGATTGATTTAGAGGAGTGCCTTGATGTAACCCTGGTAGCAGCCATAGAAGTTGGGGATCCTTGGTATGGTGGTATATATAAGTTTTTGACCGCTTTCTCCTTTCCTTCAGAAAGTACAAGCTATGAGAGAAAGAAGATCCGTAGAGATAGTAGGCGCTACACCCTCCTTGATGGGGTGTTGTACCGTCAAGGCATGGATGGGGTACTCAGACGGGCCATTGATGCAGATGAAGTGCCTAAGGTATTGAAGCATTATCATGATGGGTTTTGTGGAGGCCACTATGCCAGTGACTATACAGCTAAGAAGATTTTACATGCTGGATACTATTGGCCGACATTGTTCAAGGATGTCACTTTGTATTGCAAAACCTGTGAACCATGTCAATTCTTCGGTAGGAAGGATTTGCATCCCGGGCAACATCACCCAGTGATGTCCATCCATCCTTTCAAAAGTGGGGAATAGATTTTGTCGGGCCCTTGCCCATGACTGCCCGCAAAAAGAAGTATCTTTTGGTAGCCACTTAGTATGTCACTAAGTGGGCTGAAGCTATCGCTCTCTCTGCTGCAAATGGCAAGGCAGTTTCAAGTTTCATATTTGAACGTATCTGCACAAGGTTTGGGACACCCATGGAGATAGTCTCTGACCATGGGAGTCCATTCTTAAATGAAGCAGTGGAGTTATTGATGGATCGCATGGGCATTGATCATCACACTTCTAGCATCTATTATCCAGCATCCATGGGTCAAACAGAGCGGACCAATGGCCTCCTCTGTAAAACCATAGGAAAAATGGCCACAGGGAATAGGAGCCAATGGGATCAAAAGGTCACTGAAGCAGTGTGGGCATACAACATCACGCATAAAACATCTACAGGTCACACCCCTTTTGAGTTGGTGTATGGGACTGAGGCAGTTTTACCACTTGAGATAGAGATTCCGGCCTTGAGATTGGCGCAGGAACAGAGGATGATAGAAGATGAACATGTAGAGGCCAGATTGGTACAACTTGAGAAGTTAGATGAGACCCGACGCCTTGCACTATATCAAACAGAGATCCAAAAGAATCGACAAAAGGCCCGATTGGATGCTAAGATTCACAAGGGATGGGTAAGACACTTTGCTGAGGGGGATGTTGTGCTATGCTTTGATAACAGATTGGACCACCAAATGGATAAGAAGTTTCTGCCACTGTGGGCTGGTCCATACAAAGTCATCAAAGAACGTAGCAATGGGTCTGTACAAGTTCAGGAGCTGCATGAACCATATGGCAAGAAGGTGATCAACAAACGCTACCTCAAGCCTTTCTTTGTGCGTGATGGTCCCAGGCATGGAAATGCGGTGCATTCCCTGCCTGGGGGGGGGAACTGTTATGGATAAAATTGTCTAAGGAAAAAGGCATTAATATGTATGTGTGTTTGTATATGTGGCAATAGTATAATCAAATATGGTGTGCATAGGGCCCAAGGTTGAGGTGGCAAGGCATGACCATGTGCCACCCTTCCATGTAAGAGGACCCATAAGGTGTGTTGTACATAATCCATAATAGTAATATTATAAAATGCAAGGTGGCATGGCTCCTCCATGTGCCACCCCTCCACCTAGGATGCAATAATTGAGATAAGGCTCAAAGTCCAAGGGAGAAGCAATATAAAATGGGTGGAGATGGCTATTATATTGAGTTATTCCCTCCATATGGGATAGGCCCATGTGGGGGAGGTATAGAAGGACAAAGAGAGCTAGTTAAATAATGGGGAAAGTAGGACGAGGTGGCAAGATTCCTTGTGCCAACCCTCCACTTGTCCTCCTAGAGGTTTGAACCTATTATAAAATTGGAAGAGGCCTAGGGAGTATCATAGACTTGAGATATGGGGCTTGATTTATGCGGAAAATTGAGGCAAAGGGTTGTCGCATACAATTGAGAGTGCGTACCCACCTAGCCCACATGGGAGACTTTTCCACACACACCATGCATGTGGGAGGATACATTAATATGGAGAGACCCCCTCTTTTGGCTATAAAAGGAAGGGGGAATTCCTTGATGGGACACGCTCATTCTTGTAAAGCCACCTAGCTAGTATTTTGATATTTCCCTCTCATCCCTCCTTTCCAATAAAGTATGGTTCACTTCCCTTGATGTCTACATCTCAACATTCCTCTTCCTATCATGTACTTGCTTCTCTTCCCACTCTCCCTTTCCCCTTGTGTCATAGTCTCCCTTTTCCTTCCCTCCACTTCTAATTCCTTATTCACCCCTATGACATCCCTTCGCCCTCGTGATCTCCTTTTCTCTATGGCCTTTGAGCGTCGCCATACTTAGTCTCTAGCCTTTGCTCTCGGTTTCTTTTCCGACTAAAGAAACCGAGACCAAAGGCTAGAGACTAAGTATGGCGACGCTCAAAGGCCATAGAGAAAAGGAGATCACGAGGGCGAAGGGATGTCATAGGGGTGAATAAGGAATTAGAAGTGGAGGGAAGGAAAAGGGAGACTATGACACAAGGGGAAAGGGAGAGTGGGAAGAGAAGCAAGTACATGATAGGAAGAGGAATGTTGAGATGTAGACATCAAGGGAAGTGAACCATACTTTATTGGAAAGGAGGGATGAGAGGGAAATATCAAAATACTAGCTAGGTGGCTTTACAAGAATGAGCGTGTCCCATCAAGGAATTCCCCCTTCCTTTTATAGCCAAAAGAGGGGGTCTCTCCACATTAATGTATCCTCCCACATGCATGGTGTGTGTGGAAAAGTCTCCCATGTGGGCTAGGTGGGTACGCACTCTCAATTGTATGCGACAACCCTTTGCCTCAATTTTCCGCATAAATCAAGCCCCATATCTCAAGTTTATGATACTCCCTAGGTCTCTTCCAATTTTATAATAGGTTCAAACCTCTAGGAGGACAAGTGGAGGGCTGGCACAAGGAATCTTGCCACCTCGTCCTACTTTCCCCATTATTTAACTAGCTCTCTTTGTCCTTCTATACCTCCCCCACATGGGCCTATCCCATATGGAGGGAATAACTCAATATAATAGCCATCTCCACCCATTTTATATTGCTTCTCCCTTGGACTTTGAGCCTTATCTCAATTATTGCATCCTAGGTGGAGGGGTGGCACATGGAGGATCCATGCCACCTTGCATTTTATAATATTACTATTATGGATTATGTACAACACACCTTATGGGTCCTCTTACATGGAAGGGTGGCACATGGTCATGCCTTGCCACCTCAACCTTGGGCCCTATGCACACCATATTTGATTATACTATTGCCACATATACAAACACACATACATATTAATGCCTTTTTCCTTAGACAATTTTATCCATAACAGTTCCCCCCCCCAGGCAGGGAATGCACCGCATTTCCATGCCTGGGACCAGATCACGCACAAAGAAAGGCTTGAGGTAGCGCTTGTTGATCACCTTCTTGCCATGTGGTTCATGCAGGTCCTGAACTTGTACAGACCCATTGCTACGTTCTTTGATGACTTTGTATGGACCAGCCCATAGTGGCAGAAACTTCTTATCCATTTGGTGGTCCAATCTGTTATCAAAGCATAGCACAACATCCCCCTCAGCAAAGTGTCTTACCCATCCCTTGCGGATCTTAGCATCCAATCGGGCCTTTTGTCGATTCTTTTGGATCTCTGTTTGGTGGAGTGCAAGGCGTCGGGTCTCATCTAACTTCTCAAGTTGTACCAATCTGGCCTCTACATGTTCATCTTCTATCATCCTCTGTTCTTGCGCCAATCTCAAGGCTGGAATCTCTATCTCAAGTGGTAAAACTGCCTCAGTCCCATACACCAACTCAAAAGGGGTGTGACCTGTAGATGTTTTATGCATGATGTTGTAAGCCCACACTGCTTCAGTGACCTTCTGATCCCATTGGCTCCTATTCCCTGCGGCCATTTTTCCTATGGTTTTACAAAGGAGGCCATTGGTCCGCTCTGTTTGACCCATGGATGTTGGATAATAGATGCTAGAAGTGTGATGATCAATGCCCATGCGATCCATGAGTAACTCCACTGCTTCATTTAAGAATGGACTCCCATGGTCAGAGACTATCTCCATGGGTGTCCCAAACCTTGTGCAGATACGTTCAAATATGAAACTTGAAACTGCCTTGCCATTTGCAGCAGAGAGAGCGATAGCTTCAGCCCACTTAGTGACATACTGAGTGGCTACCAAAAGATACTTCTTTTTGCGGGCAGTCATGGGCAAGGGCCCGACAAAATCTATTCCCCACTTTTGAAACGGATGGATGGACATCACTGGGTGATGTTGCCCGGGACGCAAATCCTTCTTACCGAAGAATTGACATGGTTCATAGGTTTTGCAATACAAAGTGACATCCTTGAACAATGTCGGCCAATAGTATCCAGCATGTAAAATCTTCTTAGCTGTATAGTCACTGGCATAGTGGCCTCCACAAAACCCATCATGATAATGCTTCAATACCTTAGGCACTTCATCTGCATCAATGGCCCGTCTGAGTACCCCATCCATGCCTTGACGGTACAACACCCCATCAAGGAGGGTGTAGCGCCTACTATCTCTACGGATCTTCTTTCTCTCATAGCTTGTACTTTCTGAAGGAAAGGAGAAAGCGGTCAAAAACTTATATATACCACCATACCAAGGATCCCCAACTTCTATGGCTGCTACCAGGGTTACATCAAGACACTCCTCTAAATCAATCAAAGCATTCTTCAAGTTGGAACAACCCCCTTTTACAATTTTGAAAGAAAAATCATATTCTTGTAGAACTACCAACCATTTGGCCAACCGACCCATGGGATTTGGTGATTGAAGAACCTGCTTTGCAAGACCAGTGTCAATGAGTATAAAGAAGGAACTTCCAGCCACATAATGCTTAAATTTCTCAATGCAAAACACCAAAGAAAAGGCATGCTTGTCGGGCCTTGGAATAGCATCGCTCAGTGTCGAGCAATTGTCGAGAAGCAAATCGAACGGGATACATGAACCGATCCTCCCCTTGCTGGAGAAGAATACCTGCCAGAGTGTGCTCTCCAAACCCAGGATTGATATAGAAGGTCTTTGACCAGTCTGGATTGCGTAGAATGGGTTCTGAAGCCAGAGCATTCTTGATTTGTGCAAACCCATGATCACAATCCTCATTCCAAGAGAAATCAACCCCATCTTTTAATAGCATAGTCATGGGCCGTGTCAAAGCAGCATACTGATCAATGAAGCGGCGATAGTATCCTGCTAGATTGACAAATGAGCGTACCTGACGTTTGGTTGTAGGTGGGGAGAGCTTGAGGATGGCTTCTACCTTCTCGGGGTTAGGCTTGATGCCCTCGGATGAGACAACATGTCCCAATAACCTCCCTTGAGTGGCTCCAATGGTGCATTTCTCAGGGTTGAGACTGCCATTTGCATCATTGACCCTTTGGAAGGCCAATCTAACCTTCATGATGTGCTCCTTACGTGATGAGAATATACAGAAATCATCTAAAAACACCTCCAAGAAATCCCCCAAATAAGGAGCAAACACCATCTGCATGAATCTTTGAAAGGTGGCAGGAGCATTGGTGAGGCCAAATGGCATTACTTTGAATGCAAATGTCCCCCAAGGTGTGGCAAATGTGGTTTTAAGCACATCTTCCTCGGCAATTCTGATTTGATAAAACCCAGAATAACCATCACAGAAAGTATACATCTCATGTCCACTTACCTTCTCAAGAATGAGGTCTTGAAAGGGTAGAGGATGATGATCCCTCTTGGTGGCAGCATTGAGCTTCTTATAGTCGATGCAGACCCGCCACTTGTTGTTTTTCTTTGGGATGACTACCATTGGTGAAACCCATTCAGTATTGTGAACCGGAACAATAAACCCAGCCTCTACAAGCTTCTGCAACTCTGATCGCAAAGCGTCGGTCTGTAGGGGCCCTAATCTCCGATACTTTTGAGCCACAGGCTTTGCATCAGGCTTCAGCTCTATCTTGTGCTCTATGGCAGTCACATGGCGAAGGTGGTGGTAGCTAGTTGCAAAGAGGTCAGGGAAATCTTTGAACATTTCAAGAAACTCATCTTTCTCACCCGGAGTGAGGTCTGGAGAAAGCATTGATTCGAGCTATTGAGGACTAGCTGTTATCTTTTCTGTAAGTGGCAGGGTCGGAGACACCCCCATCATGTAAACTTCCTCCTCTGAGAATTCCTCCCCCCCGTTTGAGTCTTCCATGGACTCAGACCATGGACTCAGACATTGAAGATGAGAGAGTATCACTGTCATGCTCCTCTTCTTCTTCCGGTTCCATGGCACCAGGTTGCACAGGGATTTTCTCCTTGGAAGCACCAAAAGACATGTGTCCTATCTTCCAATAGCTGACTGCATCACTTTTTCTCAACCATGGTCTCCCGAGTATGGCAGGGTAACTTCTGCCTGTATCTTCAATGTCCACTACATAGAAGTTGACAGTGGTGGTCAGCCCGTTGACAGTGATGGGCAAATCCTCAATGACTCCCATGGTGGCGAGTCGTCGACCATCTGCGACCTTGATTCGAGTGGAGGAACGCCTTGTACATTTCAAATTCAATTTCTTCATGATGCGGGGCACCATGATATTACATGCAGCTCCCCCATCAACACACACATTTTTGACACGGCAATTATCTATGATGACATCTACTGTGTGTGGGTGCCGATCAATTTCTTCAGAGATAGAAGATACCTCTCGTACCTTTCCCTTTTTCTTACTCTTCCTTGTTGAGAGACCTTGCTGCAGTTCACGTCTCACCTTAGGGCTTAATGCTATTAGTTGAGGGAGTGTGATGCTCAAAGAACGATGAGCAAGGTCTTAAACGACCTAATAGTCCTCTTGCCCTGAGCCGATGGGAAAATCCGAGGGTGACCACTTACTCCTACGAGATCTTTTAGTCTTCTCTGTTGGTGGGTTTGCCATCTCAGCGTCTAAGGGCTCTGAGAAGGACACCTTCTTCCTGGGGCGGCCCGGTCCATGGTTTAGAGAGGGGTCCGAGGTAGCACGAGTTCTTTTCCCGAGATCAAGGATCTCCACATCAGAATCCTCAGTGCCCGACTCACTTAGAAGATTCACCCTTGGAATATTGGGGCATTCTGTGCGATAATGACCCTTCTGGTGGCACTCGTAGCATACAACATTAGCACGATCTCTTGGAGGGCGGTTGGCTTGATTTTTGATGCCCACTATCTCAAGCCGAAGATCATTCAGGGCCTTGGCTAGGTCATTGACTCCAGGTTCTGTTGCAAGGGAGGCCTCTTTAGTTGGAGGGGCCACGGGAGTAGAGAGGAGGGGGGCTCGTGGGTGAGGCTGGGGAAATCTTCGAGGCGAAGGATGAGGATATCCACCTTGTTGAGGGTAAGCAGCTAAGGGAGGACCATACATCTGAGGTGGAGGCAGTGGATACATCCCTGAGGGGTGGGGGTATGCCCCTGAGTTAGACCCCCCAGGTTGTTGTTGCAGGAATGGAGGGGGATGCGGAGGGACAATCGTCTTCTTTGAAGCGGGGTCAGACTGAACTTTGTCAAACTTTTGAGCAATCTCATGTGCTAGCACCATAGTTTCTGGATTCTCCCATTTAAGCTTGAGGCGGAATTCATCACTCGCTCCTACTACAAGGTAGCCCAGCACATGCTGAGTCATTCCAGCTCGAAATCCGGCATTGTCCTCCTGTGTGGCAATCAAACGGTCCAGGAGCACGGCCGCTCGATCCACATATCGACGCGCCATCTCACCTTCTGACTGCTTCAAATTTGCCGCCTGCAGGTACACATTCGCCGGCTCCTCTTCTTTGCCGAAATACTCAATCATTGCTGCTGTCAACCTTGGCCAGCTTTGGCGAACATCTTCGGTTTGCTTCTCATACCAAACTTGTGCCAAACCTTCTAGAAATGTGGGGAGAACCAATAGCCATCTGTCTTCAGTAAGAAAGTTGAGAGAAACACAACGGCGCTTGAAAGCCACAAGATACTCATTTGGATTTTCTTCTACCCGTCCACAAAACACGGGAATGTCAGCCATGCTTGGATGATGGGAAAGAGGGGCTTATCTATGGATGAACAATAGTAAGAGGAAGCTTGAACTGAAAATCGGGTGAAGATACATCCAAAAAGCACACATAGGCAGGGTAAGGTGTCACTGGTGTAGTGTGAAATATTACACGAGAAGAATCTTCAGCATAGAATAGCACATAGACAATCTTAAAAGGACCAATCCTCATGATATCACTTTCATTACACGCGAGGGTTAGAGGTGCGGCGTCACATGAGGTTGTTCATCAAGGCAAACAAGAATGCCATGACAAATGTCAACAGTTGGAGAGCTTGCACATCACCTTCAGCTTCTTCCAGTTCTTGTAGTCGCCATTCTATTTCTTCAAGGGGTGTGCGGTCTGGCATCCTTCTTTTGAGCAATGTCCTTGAGAACCCTCCTGATGGTCTGCCGAAGTCGGTGAACTCGTATCAAGTAGGCCCAACAATTAGTTTCATGATGACCACAACCTTTGCATTCCTTACAAATGATCACCCTCCTTCGTGGCTTGCGGCTTGGTTGGGGTGGCGCTTCCACTCGCGTCATGCGTGATTGAAATACAAGCTTCACGTGCCAAGAAATCAGCAACAAGATTTCGAGCTCGAGGGATATGCTGAATTTTTACCTCTTCAAATTGGTTGCAAAGTTCCAAGGCTTGTTGATGTCGTGGAACCAAGCCTTTGCTCCGCACCTTCCACCTTCCACTAACTTGTTCACACACTAGTTGAGAATCTCCTTGCACCTCCAATTGCTTGGCATGATGTTCTTGTGCCTTTTGTAGCCCAAAAATGAGCGCCGAGTGCTCAGCTTGATTGCAAGTACTTGCGGCTGAAGACTTGCTGTAACAAAACTCTTCACCACTCGGTGAAGTGAGCTTCACACCCACGCCAGCCGCCTTGGTCGAAGGTTTGTAAGCTCCATCAAATTGAAGAATCCAAGATGTCATCACACCAAGACGAGAATTCGGACATCCCAAGTTTCTCGGTAGTCCAAGATAGGTAGGAGGAGAGGGTGGGGAGAATTCAACACTTGAGCCAAACGTTCAGCACCAAATAAACTTGCAATTCTTTGTTGATAGTTTATCTTAAGCCCAAAAAGAATTACAATTTGAAGCTCGAAATGAGGCAAAAAAGGCTGATTAGGTACGAATGGATTCCTTGGTCGAAACATTACCAACCATAGCCAAGGCCTAGAAACCTTTGTAATGAGATTGTGAAATAACCATTCAGGACGAGCTTTTCCACAGGAATCAACAAGCAGATGCGCCAAATCTCCCCCCAAGCTTGGGGAACATCCCACCCTTCGAAGAAGGAAACCGTTTTGATTACCTCTGAAGCAGCAAGTAGTTCGATCACCGCACAATGAGTAGAAGTAAAGTCAAAATCCTCCCACCGTATCAGTAGTTCGTCACCCTGAATCATCCACGGTGTGTCATTCCACCCGTCATCACCATCAATAATGCACTGGACAATCAGCCGTTGAAGGTCGACATGAAGATCAAGGAATACATCTCGTGCATTGGTAGCCGTAAGGTGCGGAGGAACAGGCACCAATTCCTTAAACGCGTCGAGAAGTGACATAAATGTCCACCCTTCTCGTGAGGCGTGCATTCGTGAAGTGGGCTTGGAGAAGTTCTGAATTGGCGATCTAGCAAGAGAAGTGGATAGAGAACATAAAATGAAATATTTTTGCTTTTTACAACAAGAGCAAACTCCTTATGGTTAGAGAGTTACAGCTCCCGCAATTTCAATATATGAACAAAAATCATTACATTTTTACCACTTCCAACTTGCTGGCCCAATGATCAGACTTTCTTTTGTGAAGGGGGAGGTCTTGGGTTCCAATCCTACTCTTTAATAAAAAGAGAGGAGAGGAGAGGAGAAGGAGAAGAGAAAGAGAAAGAGAAAGAGAAGAAGAGAAGAGAGAGGGGGGGCGCGGGATCTGCTGTTACTCTTTTGCAGGGGCTTAGGAAACAGTCCGCGACCAGAGCAGTCCAGAGAACTGTAGCGCAGAAAACTGTCCGAAGCGAATGCACGCGCAGTAGCTTAGAAAGAGCACAGATGGTATAGTTTTGTTGATGTAACCCGTACGAATAGAAGATTCGCCAACAGCCGTGGAGATTCGTATCCCAGCAGCCACACCAAAACTTTTAGCCGGAAAAGAAACCGAGACCAAAGGCTAGAGACTAAGTATGGCGACGCTCAAAGGCCATAGAGAAAAGGAGATCACGAGGGCGAAGGGATGTCATAGGGGTGAATAAGGAATTAGAAGTGGAGGGAAGGAAAAGGGAGACTATGACACAAGGGGAAAGGGAGAGTGGGAAGAGAAGCAAGTACATGATAGGAAGAGGAATGTTGAGATGTAGACATCAAGGGAAGTGAACCATACTTTATTGGAAAGGAGGGATGAGAGGGAAATATCAAAATACTAGCTAGGTGGCTTTACAAGAATGAGCGTGTCCCATCAAGGAATTCCCCCTTCCTTTTATAGCCAAAAGAGGGGGTCTCTCCACATTAATGTATCCTCCCACATGCATGGTGTGTGTGGAAAAGTCTCCCATGTGGGCTAGGTGGGTACGCACTCTCAATTGTATGCGACAACCCTTTGCCTCAATTTTCCGCATAAATCAAGCCCCATATCTCAAGTTTATGATACTCCCTAGGTCTCTTCCAATTTTATAATATGTTCAAACCTCTAGGAGGACAAGTGGAGGGTTGGCACAAGGAATCTTGCCACCTCGTCCTACTTTCCCCATTATTTAACTAGCTCTCTTTGTCCTTCTATACCTCCCCCACATGGGCCTATCCCATATGGAGGGAATAACTCAATATAATAGCCATCTCCACCCATTTTATATTGCTTCTCCCTTGGACTTTGAGCCTTATCTCAATTATTGCATCCTAGGTGGAGGGGTGGCACATGGAGGAGCCATGCCACCTTGCATTTTATAATATTACTATTATGGATTATGTACAACACACCTTATGGGTCCTCTTACATGGAAGGGTGGCACATGGTCATGCCTTGCCACCTCAACCTTGGGCCCTATGCACACCATATTTGATTATACTATTGCCACATATACAAACACACATACATATTAATGCCTTTTTCCTTAGACAATTTTATCCATAACAGTACCCTCGGTTTCTTTTCAGTCAGCTATTGGAAGACAGGACACATGTCTTTTGGTGCTTCCAAGGAGAAAATCCCTGTGCAACCTGGCGCCATGGAACCGGAAGACGAAGAGGAGCATGACAGTGATACTCTCTCATCTTCAGTGTCTGAGTCCATGTGTCTGAGTCCATGATGGAAGAATCAGATGGGGGGGAGGAATTCTCAGAGGAGGAAGTTTACATGATGGGGGTGTCTCCGACCCTGCCACCTACAGAAAAGATAACAGCTAGTCCTCAACTGCTCGAATCAATGCTTTCGCCAGACCTCACTACGGGTGAGAAATATGAGTTTCTTGAAATGTTCAAAGATTTCCCTGACCTCTTTGCAACTAGCTACCACCACCTTCGCCATGTGACTGCCATAGAGCACAAGATAGAGCTGAAGCCTGATGCAAAGCCTGTGGCTCAAAAGTATCGGAGATTAGGGCCCCTACAAACCGACGCTTTGCGATCAGAGTTGCAGAAGCTTGTAGAGGCTAGGTTTATTGTTCCGGTTCACAATACTGAATGGGTTTCACCAGTGGTAGTCATCCCAAAGAAAAACAACAAGTGGCGGGTCTGCATCGACTATAAGAAGCTCAATGCTGCCACCAAGAGGGATCATCATCCTCTACCCTTTCAAGACCTCATTCTTGAGAAGGTAAGTGGACATAAGATGTATACTTTCTGTGATGGTTATTCTGGGTTTTATCAAATCAGAATTGCCGAGGAAGATGTGCTTAAAACCACATTTGCCACACCCTGGGGGACATTTGCATTCAAAGTAATGCCATTTGGCCTCACCAATGCTCCTGCCACCTTTCAAAGATTCATGCAGATGGTGTTTGCTCCTTATTTGGGGGATTTCTTGGAGGTGTTTTTAGATGATTTCTGTATATTCTCATCACGTAAGGAGCACATCATGAAGGTTAGATTGGCCTTCCAAAGGGTCAATGATGCAAATGGCAGTCTCAACCCTAAGAAATGCACCATTGGAGCCACTCAAGGGAGGTTATTGGGACATGTTGTCTCATCCGAGGGCATCAAGCCTGACCGTGAGAAGGTAGAAGCCATCCTCAAGCTCTCCCCACCTACAACCAAACGTCAGGTACGCTCATTTGTCAATCTAGCAGGATACTATCGCCGCTTCATTGATCAGTATGCTACTTTGACACGGCCCATGACTATGCTATTAAAAGATGGGGTTGATTTCTCTTGGAATGAGGATTGTGATCATGGGTTTGCACAAATCAAGAATGCTTTGGCTTCAGAACCCATTCTACGCAATCCAGACTGGTCAAAGACCTTCTATATCAATCCTGGGTTTGGAGAGCACACTCTGGCAGGTATTCTTCTCCAGCAAGGGGAGGATCGGTTCATGTATCCCGTTCGATTTGCTTCTCGACAATTGCTCGACACTGAGCGACGCTATTCCGAGGCCGACAAGCATGCCTTGTCTTTGGTGTTTTGCATTGAGAAATTTAAGCATTATGTGGCTGGAAGTTCCTTCTTTATACTCACTGACACTGGTCTTGCAAAGCAGGTTCTTCAATCACCAAATCCCATGGGCCGGTTGGCCAAATGGTTGGCAGTTCTACAAGAATATGATTTTTCTTTCAAAATTGTAAAAGGGGGTTGTTCCCACTTGAAGAATGCTTTGATTGATTTAGAGGAGTGCCTTGATGTAACCCTGGTAGCAGCCATAGAAGTTGGGGATCCTTGGTATGGTGGTATATATAATTTTTTGACCGCTTTCTCCTTTCCTTCAGAAAGTACAAGCTATGAGAGAAAGAAGATCCGTAGAGATAGTAGGCGCTACACCCTCCTTGATGGGGTGTTGTACCGTCAACGCATGGATGGGGTACTCAGACGGGCCATTGATGCAGATGAAGTGCCTAAGGTATTAAAGCATTATCATGATGGGTTTTGTGGAGGCCACTATGCTAGTGACTATACAGCTAAGAAGATTTTACATGCTGGATACTATTGGCCGACATTGTTCAAGGATGTCACTTTGTATTGCAAAACCTGTGAACCATGTCAATTCTTCGGTAGGAAGGATTTGTGTCCCGGGCAACATCACCCAGTGATGTCCATCCATCCGTTTCAAAAGTGGGGAATAGATTTTGTCGGGCCCTTGCCCATGACTGCCCGCAAAAAGAAGTATCTTTTGGTAGCCACTCAGTATGTCACTAAGTGGGCTGAAGCTATCGCTCTCTCTGCTGCAAATGGCAAGGCAGTTTCAAGTTTCATATTTGAACGTATCTGCACAAGATTTGGGACACCCATGGAGATAATCTCTGACCATGGGAGTCCATTCTTAAATGAAGCAGTGGAGTTACTCATGGATCGCATGGGCATTGATCATCACACTTCTAGCATCTATTATCCAGCATCCATGGGTCAAACAGAGCGGACCAATGGCCTCCTCTGTAAAACCATAGGAAAAATGGCTGCAGGGAATAGGAGCCAATGGGATCAGAAGGTCACTGAAGCAGTGTGGGCTTACAACATCACGCATAAAACATCTACAGGTCACACCCCTTTTGAGTTGGTGTATGGGACTGAGGCAGTTTTACCACTTGAGATAGAGATTCCAGCCTTGAGATTGGCGCAGGAATAGAGGATGATAGAAGATGAACATGTAGAGGCCAGATTGGTACAACTTGAGAAGTTAGATGAGACCCGACGCCTTGCACTACATCAAACAGAGATCCAAAAGAATCGACAAAAGGCCCGATTGGATGCTAAGATTCGCAAGGGATGGGTAAGACACTTTGCTGAGGGGGATGTTGTGCTATGCTTTGATAACAGATTGGACCACCAAATGGATAAGAAGTTTCTGCCACTCTGGGCTGGTCCATACAAAGTCATCAAAGAACGTAGCAATGGGTCTGTACAAGTTCAGGAGCTGGCATGAACCACATGGCAAGAAGGTGATCAACAAGCGCTACCTCAAGCCTTTCTTTGTGCGTGATGGTCCCAGGCATGGAAATGCGGTGCATTCCCTGCCTGGGGGGGGAACTGTTATGGATAAAATTGTCTAAGGAAAAAGGCATTAATATGTATGTGTGTTTGTATATGTGGCAATAGTATAATCAAATATGGTGTGCATAGGGCCCAAGGTTGAGGTGGCAAGGCATGACCATGTGCCACCCTTCCATGTAAGAGGACCCATAAGGTGTGTTGTACATAATCCATAATAGTAATATTATAAAATGCAAGGTGGCATGGCTCCTCCATGTGCCACCCCTCCACCTAGGATGCAATAATTGAGATAAGGCTCAAAGTCCAAGGGAGAAGCAATATAAAATGGGTGGAGATGGCTATTATATTGAGTTATTCCCTCCATATGGGATAGGCCCATGTGGGGGAGGTATAGAAGGACAAAGAGAGCTAGTTAAATAATGGGGAAAGTAGGACGAGGTGGCAAGATTCCTTGTGCCAACCCTCCACTTGTCCTCCTAGAGGTTTGAACCTATTATAAAATTGGAAGAGACCTAGGGAGTATCATAGACTTGAGATATGGGGCTTGATTTATGCGGAAAATTGAGGCAAAGGGTTGTCACATACAATTGAGAGTGCGTACCCACCTAGCCCACATGGGAGACTTTTCCACACACACCATGCATGTGGGAGGATACATTAATATGGAGAGACCCCTTCTTTTGGCTATAAAAGGAAGGGGGAATTCCTTGATGGGACACGCTCATTCTTGTAAAGCCACCTAGCTAGTATTTTGATATTTCCCTCTCATCCCTCCTTTCCAATAAAGTATGGTTCACTTCACTTGATGTCTACATCTCAACATTCCTCTTCCTATCATGTACTTGCTTCTCTTCCCACTCTCCCTTTCCTCTTGTGTCATAGTCTCCCTTTTCCTTCCCTCCACTTTTAATTCCTTATTCACCCCTATGACATCCCTTCGCCCTCGTGATCTCCTTTTCTCTATGGCCTTTGAGCGTCGCCATACTTAGTCTCTAGCCTTTGGTCTCGGTTTCTTTTCCGGCTAAAAGTACATATAAGAACGAGATCCATTTAGAAAACCGAAATTACCTATCCTATCAACGAAGTGTTCTGGATAAAAAATGTGGCTTTTGAGGTGCATGAGTCAACCATTACAAGTGCTGGCTTGGGCTTGTTTATGCATGACTTCATCAAGAGAGGCACTACTATTCTCCATTATGGAGGTGACAAGTACTACTATAGAGACTAGAAGGAACAATGTAGACTTCATCCAAGGCTAAAGAAGTACTCAATCCAAGAGGACCCTACTGTCCCTATGAAGGATATGGTGCATATTGTTGGTGATGTTCAATATGGCAATGTGGCAGGGTTTATTCACAACAATAGAAATACCAATGCAAAGCCAAACGTTTGTTGTGTATTTTCCCCTAACGTTCCACCTTGGTATGACCCCATGATGAGCATAGATATTGTAGAATATGGTCACATTTGTATTGAATCCACAGATGATATACATGCAGGAGAGGAGCGCTTTGTAGACTATGAGTTTTGAATAATAACATTGTGTTTCTTTATGCAATCATAACTTATGGGAATTACTACTTTCTTGCCAAATGTGTAAATTGGTGCATAATTGTTGTGTGTGAATAATATGCAAACATGTTCATAACTACATTCATAATGGATTTTGAAGGAGTGTCCCTTGTGCCATTATTTCCAATGGATTGTGGAGAGTTGGCATTGGTGCCATTCTCCCCATCGGGGCTATAAATTGAGAGTTTCGTTGGAATCATGATTTATTTCAAGAATTTTAATGGCGCATCAACAAGCTATTATGTTTTCATCCTAAAGAGTAATTTTTTACTTCGCAATGAGTACTTAACATGACATGTAAAGTTGTCCTTTTACAATATTGCTAGTCAGTCTAAACATTGAAAGTGCACGATAAATGATTGTCATTGCCACCTAATTTTACATCAAATGCTTGTCATTTCCCATTGATTTTACATCAACTACATATCTTGCATTCATTCTCCTCTAAAAAGACATGGTCAAGTTAAAGAGCCTATACATTGTCACTGCAATATTCATGGTTTTTAATTACACTGTGTTCTTTAAACGGTGTTTTGGAGATTTTCAAATAAGAATGGTCACAATCAAGCGAGTCTCAATATCAATGGAAATTCTAGAGAGCTATTATGAAGGTGTTTTTGAACACCACTATTGCTCACAAGATGAATCTCACTCAAATGGGTTTCAAAGTTTATTATTTTGTTTATGATAACGTTGTTTAGACACTGTTATTGTATTTATTATTTGAGAATGTAGTTGATATTTCATGCTTCATGAATGGCAATCTAGTCTATTTTCACATATTTCTCTTGTTTTTTCATGGAGAAAGGCTATGATTTCTTCCAAAACTGACAGTCTGGGAATTGCATTTTTCCCAAATGCTCACAACAAAGCGAGTCTCAATATCAATGGAAATTCTAGGGATCTATTATGAAGGTGTTTTTGAACACCACTATGGCTCATGAGATGAATCTCACTCAAATGGGTTTTGAAGTTTATTATTTTGTTGATGATTACATAGTTTAGACACTAATATTCTATTTATTATTTGAAATGTAGTTGATATTTCATACTTCATGAATGGCAATCTAGACTATTTTCACATATTTCTCCTATTTTTTCATGGAGAAGGGCTACAATCTCCTCCAAAACTTCCAGTCTGGGAATCGCATTTTTCCCAAATGCTCACAACAAAGCGCATCTCAATATCAATGGAAATTCATGAGAGCTGTTATGAAGGTGTTTTTGAGCACCACTATGGCTCATGAGATGAATCTCACTCAAATGGGTTTCGATTATTATTTTGTTGATGATAACGTAGTTTAGATAGTGATATTCTATTTATTATTTGAGAATGTAGTTGATATTTCATACTTCATGAATGGCAATCTAGTCTATTTTCACATATTTCTCCTATTTTTTCATGGACACTACAAGGCGTAGGCCATTTTTTGACAAAAATACCGACGCTTTTTACATTAATTTTTTTTTTTTCACGGGTGCAAACGTCGCTATAAAAGTCGCTAAAAGCATCGAAAAAGAACCATCGCTATATAGTGACGATCATAAATGTCGCTATATAGCGACACTGATAATCGTCGCTATATAGCAACATTGGTAAACGTCGCTATATAGTGACAATTAACAGAACTAAAAAAAAAGGATTAGTGGGGCTAAACAGGGCTTCCTATGGCCCTGTTTAGCCCCACTAATCCTTTTTTTTTTTTGGTAATTACAAAACAAAGTTTTTTTATAACAAAATTTCCCTTGCGAAAAGGGTGATACAAAATCGCTCAAATGAAATGATCGAGCAACAAAAGCATATACATGTCGAACATATACAACATTGTTGTTACAAAATTACCCTTTCGAAAGGGCGATACAAAATTGCTCAAATAAGCGGATATACAAAATGACATATAGGGTGAAGAAAATGCAAACTGCTGCTACTACTACTACTACTACTACTACTCATCCGAATCCGAATCGTCCTTGTCTTGTTGGCCTGTTCCTTGGTCCTCATGAGCTGCGCCTTCTCCTTGATCCTCATCACGTGCGTCTGATCCCTGGCCCTGGTGATCGCTTGCCTCCGATGATGGGACGCTTGAGTTTTGACGCTAAGAGTGAACCATATAAATAAAAAATTAGATTGGAACTTAAAGAATAAAACAATTTAAAAAGTGAGATTACAAGTAGTAGACTTATACCATGCAAGCAGCCACCTCATCCCAATTGACCGTTGCTCCCATTGCCTCTTTCTCAATAAACCACGGCTTTGTTCCTATCCGAAATGCGCATCGTGTCTCTGCATCTGTAGGAAGACGACCCATTGCAGCTTGTTGTAGATCCAATTTACGAGAGTTAGAGTTAGCTAAAGTGCATGTAATATGTAGTAAAACAAATAGAACAATACATTAAATGAGAAGATATAGACTTACCATGGTTGCCTCGAACGCCAACCGTCCACCTGCACCAAAGTGCGAAGTACCTATGATGTCCAGCCGTCTCTTCGCAACCCTCCTCTGACCCTTGAATAATTCGGGATTGTCCCTATTCTGCTTCTTGAAGAACTTCCAATCAGCTTTGTCTGCCCAGCTGGGTTTAGCCAACCCCTTTGTGATGGAAGTATGCAAGGTTGATCTACGATGCTTCAAGACCAAACCCATGCGCTCTCGCATATAATCCTCATTAAACTCCCAATTTGGCAGGTTAGGGTATTTTTGTTTTAATTCATCGATGACCGCTTGCTTCTTTTGGTCATCTTGATACTGCCAATCGGTAGCAATGCCACTCTTGAAGTGATGGCTCATCAACTACCTCATGGTGGCCATCACTGCTTTGCCCTTTCTATCTTCTATTATCTCCGGTAGCTATGATTTGATAGGAGAGATCCCCTGATGAGTAAGGAGGACTGATGGTAGCAGAGTCAGAAGGAGTGGAGCGAGGAGTAGCAGTGGGAGTAGGAGAGGGCAAGGGACCTAATTGATACTGTGTCTCCAGACCAAGTGGAGACTTGTAGGAATGTAAGTGTGCTGACTCGTCTACATCTCCCGAGTCAGCACAACATAAGCTGCCCTTCCTACTCTTCCTTCCCTTACGAGAGGCATGCGCAGGCGATGACCCCTCGGTCGAAGGGGCACGAGGGGACGGATGGGTAGTACATCCAGCTATTAGTGTAGGGGAAGGAATTGCTGAGGTCCTCTGAGATAGCAGAGAGAAGGATCTCGCTACCTCCTCATCGCTCATCTGTGCTAGAAACTCATCAGGACTCCCGAAAAAGCCATGCGCGGCTAGCACAGGAGTTCCCCGAGGGGTAATCGCAGTGCTACATGGAAGAGGAGTCGGACCAGGGGTAGTCATAGTGCTAGGTCCGAGAGGAGTCGAACTAGGGGTAGTCCTCAGGGTAGTCATCTTAGAGGAATCAAAGTCCTCTGGAACATATAGTTCGTGAGCTCTCCTCCTACGAGGTTGTTCGTACTTGTCGGATGAGCGACGTGATCCCATGTCTAACATAAACACAAACACGAAAACAAAAAACAAAAAAACAAACATAAGCATAGGCAAAGAGGGAGAGAAGAAAAAGAAGAGGAAGAGGAAGAGGAAGAGGAAGAAGAGAAAGAAGAGGAAGAGGAATCTGAAGAAGAGGGAGAGGAGGGAAAAGAGAAAGTGGAGGAGAAGAGGAAGAAGAGGGAAAAAGAGGAAGAAGAGGGAAAAGAGGAAGTGGACGAGAAGAGGAAGAAGAGGAAGGGAAGAGGGAAATGAGAAAGAAGAGGGAAAGGAAAGAGGGAAAGAAGAGGAAGAAGAGGGAAAAGAGGAAGTGGACGAGAAGAGGAAGAAGAGGGAAAAGGGGAAGTGGACGAGAAGAGGAAGACAAGGGAAAGGAAAGAGGGAAAGGAAAGCGGGAAAGGAAAGAGGAAGAAGAGGAAGAAGAGGGAAAAGAGGAAGTGGACAAGAAGAGGAAGAAGAGGGAAAGGAAAGAGGGAAAGAGAAGGGGGAAAGAGAGAATAAGAGAACTTCAAGGGGGAAAGAGAAGGGAAAGGAAAGAGACAAAGGAAAGAGGAAGAAGAGGGAGAGAAGAGGGAAAGGAAAGAGGGAGAGAAGAGGGAAAGGAAAGAGGGAAAGGAAAGAGGAAAAAGAGGGAGAAGAGGGAAAAGAGGAAGTGGACGAGAAGAGGAAGAAGAGGGAAAGGAAAGAGGGAAAGAGAAGGGGGAAAGATAGAATAAGAGAAGGGAGAAAGAGAAGGGAAAGGAAAGAGGGAAAGGAAAGAGAAAGAAGAGGGAGAGAAGGAGGAAGAAGAGGAAGAGGAATCTAAAGAAGAGGGAGAGAAGAGGGAAATGAGAAGAGGAAGAAGAGGAAGTGGGAGAAGAGGAAGAAGAGGGAAAGGAAAGAGGGAAGGGAAAGAGGAAGAAGAGGGAGAGAAGAGGAAGAAGAGGGAAAAGAGGAAGTGGGAGAGAAAAGAGGGGGAAGAGAGGAGAAGAGAGAAGAAGAGGGAAAGGAAAAGAGGGAAAAGAGAGATTGGAAAAGCATAAGCATGAGCATATGCTTATGCTTATGCTTAAGCATAAGCATGAGCATAAGAAAAGGAGACATATGCTCATGCTTATGTTTATGCATGAGCATAAGAGAAGGGGGAAAGAGAGAAGAAGAGGGAAAGGAAAGAGGGGAAAAGAGGGAAAGAAAGAGAGAAGAAGAGGAAAAGGAAAGAGAGATTGGAAAAGAGGAAAGAGGGAGAGAAAGAGAGAAGAAGAGGGAAAGAGAAAAGAGGAAAAAAGAGACATATGCTCATGCTTATGGATGAGCATATGTCTACTTCTCTTATGCTCATGCATAAGCATGAGCATGAGCATATGCTTATGCTTATGCTTAAGCATAAGCATGAGCATAAGAGAAGGAGACATAAGCATGAGCATGAGCATATGTCTCCTTCTCTTATGCTCATGCTTATGCTTAAGCATAAGCATAAGCATATGCTCATGCTCATGCTTATGCATGAGCATAAGAGAAGGGGAAAAGAGAGAATAAGAGGGAAAGGAAAGAGGGAAAAGAGGGGGAAAAGAGGAGAAGAGAGATTGGAAAAGAGGAAACAGGGAGAGAAAGAGAGAAGAAGAGGGAAAGAGAAAAGAGGAAAAAAGAGACATATGCTCATGCTTATGCATGATCATATGTCTACTTCTCTTATGCTCATGCATAAGCATAAGCATGAGCATATATCTCCTTCTCTTTATATGCTCATGCTTATGTTTAGGCATGAGCATAAGAGAAGGGGGAAAGAGAGAAGAAGAGGGAAAGGAAAGAGGGAAAAAGAGGGAAAAAGAGAAGAAGAGGGAAAGGAAAAGAGGAAAAAGAGAGATTGGAAAAGCATAAGCATGAGCATATGCTTATGCTTATGCTTAAGCATAAGCATGAGCATAAGAAAAGGAGACATATGCTCATGCTTATGTTTATGCATGAGCATAAGAGAAGGGGGGAAGAGAGAAGAAGAGGGAAAGGAAAGAGGGAAAAAGAGGGAAAAAGGGGAGAAGAGAGAAGAAGAGGGAAAGGAAAAGAGGGAAAAGAGAGATTGGAAAAGCATAAGCATGAGCATATGCTTATGCTTATGCTTAAGCATAAGCATGAGCATAAGAAAAGGAGACATATGCTCATGCTTATGTTTATGCATGATCATAAGAGAAGGGGGAAAGAGAGAAGAAGAGGGAAAGGAAAGAGGGAAAAAGAGGAAAAGAAAGAGAAAATAAGAGGAAAAGGAAAGAGGGAAAAAGAGGAGGAAAGATATTGAAGGAGAGAAGAAGGAAAGAGATTGAGCGGAAGAGAGGGTTCCTATGCCCATCACTGCAGCTAGCGCCTTAAGCGCTAGCTGTAGGCCAATGGAAATAACAAAAATAATAAATGAAAAAAAGAGGAAGCACTTACCTGAAATAGTACGTCCTGCTCGGTGTTGTGGACTGGCCCTACAAAAGAGAGGAAACATACCATTTTTCAAATAAGATGTTAGAGGAAGGAGGAGATTACAAAAGTAACTTCTTGAAAGGAGGAGATTGAGGAGACAAGGAGAAAGAGAAGGAAGAGAAATACAAAAAAGAGGTGTCTTCTTTCTTTCTTGAAATCTCGTTTTTTGTTTCAATCCTTTGAAAACAAGCATGAAAACTAGTTTACAGGTTTAGCAATACAAGGAGAAGCACTCACAAAACTAAAGCTAACAAACAAATAAAATACATTGTTGAAACAAACTCACTCTTGAAGAACTTCCTTTCAAGAAACCAAAGAGGGAAAAGGGTAGAGAGGGAGTACAAGAGCTAGGAGAAGGGTGAGGAGTGGAGAATAGAGTGGGAGGTTGTCGAAAATAGGTGGGAGGTCATCGAAAATAGGTGGGAGGAGAGATTGCCTTAGTTACTTGAGAGATTAGGAAGATTGCTAAAGAAAGCGCCGTGCAACGGGAGTCTCGGGTTTTAACCCATAGCATTGCTATATAGTGACGCTTTTCCATCGCTATATAGCGACGTTTTTAATTAAAAGCGTCGCTATATAGCGACAGAACAGAGCAAAACATCGCTATATAGTGATGCTTTAAGTCACTTTTTATTTTAGCATGAAGGGAAGCTTATAGATGCTATTTTATAACTGTTAATATATTTTCTTGCAACTTATGTTGTGATTTTATAAGTGTAGATGGAAGGAATGAGTGGAAGCTCGTCCCATGATGCGCCAACGCCCGAGATCACGAAGTGGCTTACAGAGAGGTTATACTATCGTTGCACTCATTGCAGGCGAGAAGTATGACATCAACGTCGTATTATCATGCGCCACTTGCAGATATATGGGGAGGAGCCCAAACCAGTACCCACTGTTGGTGTTGCACGTGTCAAAGCTATTTAAGTTTGCAGTCTTATTGGATATACCAGGAAATACAAGATCTTATATTTACACGAAATCTTAAAACAGGATGAGGAGGGTGATGTGGGTACGCATATACCTTCTCACTTTGAGCAAGACTATAGTCTCCCGGATGATGATGAGGTAAAATCGACATGATGGATTCCATTTTTAGGGGCACTACATCCGATGTACATGTGATGTCAGAGTCTGAGGTCAAAATGCAAGAGTTGCAATCACAACACAATTGTACGAGGATGCTAGGATGTCTAAACTACGTGCTTGTCTCTCAATCTTGAATCTGCAAGTAAAGTATGGGTGGTCGGATACAATTGTCTCGGCCTTAATGAGGTTAGCTCTTGCATTAATTTGACTCATTATTTGAATATTGTTTGTTTTGAGAATCATGATGTTTGTTTTGAGAATCATCATTTGGATAGTGTATACCGAATCATCATTGTTCGAAGCCTATGTATGTTTGAATTGTCATAGGTTGCTCCAAAAGATGTTGCCTGCACCAAATACCATGCCCGCATTAAGAGATGAAGCGAAAAAGATGCTAACAATGGTGGGTATGGATTATGATACCATCCATGCTTGCCGTAATGATTGTATTCTCTTTTGTCGTGAGCATGGAGATTTGGCTAGTTGTCCAAAGTGTGGGGAACAACGATATAGAGATGACTTGCAGGGTGAGCGGATATCGGTAAAGGTCTTGAGACACTTTCCCATCATTGCAAGAATACAACACATGTTTCGATGCAAATCCATAGCGGAGTTGATGACATGGCAAGCATCTCATCGGTCCACTGATGACACATTGAGGATTCCTACAGATTGTGTAGCTTGGAAGCACATAGATAATCAGTGGCCGGACTTTACCAGGGAGCCACACAACTTACATCTTGGGCTTGTCATGGACAGCGTGAATCCTTTTCGGTTACGCTCGACATCTTGGTCGACATGGCCCATAGTCGTGGTGAATTACAATATCCCACCATGGCTAACAATAAAAAAGGGACACCTCATGCTTGCACTACTTATGCCAGGAAAGTACAAGGCAAAAAATGTGGAGGTGTACATTGCACCTTTGATACAGGAGTTACAGATATTTTGGAGAGGAGTGCAGGTCTTTGATATTTCCAGAGCTCCTAGACATACCAATGATATTTTAGTCAGGGGTATCTTAATGTGGACCATGCATGACTACCCAGGATATGGAGAGTGCACAGGTATGTGGTTGTGTCTTTATATGTATAATGAGGATTATGCTTTTATGACTCTCTTTCGCACGCATGTCTTATACTAACACATTCATGCACGCATGTAGGACTTGTTACAAGTGGGTACCATGCTTGTCCTGTTTGTGGACCGGCTCTAAAATCGCTTGCACGCTACTCCAAACATATGAGGAAAAATGCTTATGAAGGTCATGCTTGATACCTTTCGCTCGACCATCTCGCACGTGGAGGTCAGCTTGATCCACCACCATTATATTTAAAGGCAAGTGATTGGATTCAAGCTTGGAGGGTGAATGGAGAGGAACCTTCTCCTGGTATGAAGAGGCTATCGATCTTTCACGAGCTTCCTTATTGGGGTCAGTTACAAATCAATCATCTCTTGGATCCCATGCATATCTTCAAGAATGTGGGGGCTACTATTTGGGCATAGTTGGTTGGTTCCAAAGACTCGAGAGGAGTGCGAGAAGACTTGCATGCTATGAATAGGATGTCTTGTTTGTGGCCCCAAGTGCATGCTTCGAGAAAAGTTTTCCTCCCAAAGCAACGTGGATCCTCTCTACGAGGGAGGAGGCAGCGGTCAAGGTAGATAGTGCCTCTTTTCAAACACCGACAAGGTACAAGCATTGCTTGAAAGGAGCATTTTCAAAGGACAATAAGCTTAGTGGGCTCAAGTCCCATGATTGGCACAAGGTCTTACAGATATTCTAAGTAGAATTAGTGTACCGATAATCGTGATGCATTAGCGTAATTATGATTATGTTATATTGTTGACATGACTTCTTTGTTGCTTTGATAGTTCATCCTCCCAATTACAATAAAAGGGTGCTTATGAGAAGATGGTAGAAATGCTATATTCAAGATCTGTGGTATTGTGAGGTATGCTTACTATCAAATCGCATTGATTGTATTTTCTTCAATTTAAGCTGATTAATCTGTAGACTGATTATGAAAATATCTTACATGGACATGTGAAACAGGTGGATATCTCAAAAAGATATCTCCATATCGAGCATCGAGAAGGCTAGGGTGCAATCCATCAAAGCCGTATGCTTGCTTGAGAAGCACTTTCCCTCGAGCATTATGACAACTCAAGTCCACTTGCTTGTGCACATAGTTGATGAGGTGGCTATAGCAGGTACCATTCATAGTCGATGGATGTTTTTTCTTGAGCAGTTTATGAAAAATTTAAAGGGATTTGTAAGACAAAGAGCAAGACCAGAAGCAAGCATGGCAGAGGGATGGCTTGTGCAAGAGTCATTAGTATATATCACAGAGTTTCTTGCATCCATGGATCCCGATATGCCGCAAGCTTGGCATAACAAGGATGATGATCGCATCATTGGCGAGGTTCCCCAAGGAAAAGGAATTGAAAGAAAGATGAGCGAAGAGCAAATGGAGAAATTCAATAAGTTTTGTATCCTCAATAGCCATGAGATGCAGAAGTGGATTGAGAGATATGAAGTGGCCAAAGCAAAAAGAATAAATGCAAGGACGAGATTCAGAGTAATGTATAGGCAATCACAACCATATCCACGGGATCTGGCTCTTCTCCCTACTCACATATCACTTGATTGGCTACAACTGGCTCTACGTAAAGCCGAACATGATGGAGAGACAATAAACGAGCACGAGCAAGAGTTATCATCTGGATGTATGGTGCATGTAAGTTTCTTACCTCTTGACGTAATTAAGTAATTATTTGTGGCAATATACACTATAAAATATATGCATCTTCAATGTTTTAATGATGCCTTTTTACGGTATAAAAAGTACAGTGCATTATGGCCATATGGACAACATTTTCAAGTGGAATGCATTGATTCAAAGAGAGTCATGTATGATTGTGGAGTCATGGCTAACTTCACACAAGATAGCTGAGCAAGTGCTTCGGATACCAATCTTCTCTCCTCACAGTTGGATTATTGTGGAACCATACGCGACATCTCAGTGAAGTTGATTTCAGATGATTTAGTATTTTCATTCTTGATGTAAAATGGTTTAGAACTATTTACAATGGTCCCCATGCGACAGTGAGAAAAGATAGTAGCGGTTTCTTTGCAATAGACTCCACCAAACATTGGACCGATGAAAGTGATACTTTTTTCTTCCCGAGCACTGTGAGTAGGTGCATACTAATGATTTAATTAATCGAAGCTTTTGTTTTTAAAAATCCATTGATACATGTACTTGAGCATAATTTCATATATATAATTGATGACATTTGGCATCCATCTTCAATATAGGTGGTTTTTCATCCGGATCATTCTGATCCAGGGTGGTGATATGTGATCCAAGTTGCACCACAAAGTAAGAAAATTTTTGAAGATAGAGATGTGGATATGGAGGTGCCACTACCAATGCCGGATCCAATTGATGAATATAGCGAAGAAGATGTAGATCATCAGATGACCCAAGAGGAAGATGCACATAATGACATCACACAGGAGGAAGATGGAGATCACGATATTGAGGAAGAAGACAACGATCATCAAGAATCACCACACTTTATTGAAGAATATGATCAAATACTTTTAGGTGAACATACGATGCTAGAGTACGATGATGATATAGGAGATCAACTCGGTATAGAGTTGGAGATAGACTTGTTTGGTGCCTTAGACTTGGCTCAAGATGAAACAGTTGATGTAAATGCTCTTAATTGATTTTGTTTATCTCAAACTTGGACATGAATATATGAGCTTCAAAGGCTTGATGTACATGCTCTCATATTTTTATTCTCTATGAGCTCAAACATGTATGAAAATTTAAAAAAATTTGTCATTGGAAAAAACTAACTTTTAAGGCCTATATGGAAAAAAGACCTCTCTGGAAAACGTCGCTATAAAATAGAATATTAGTGTCACTATATAGCGACACTTAAAGTCACTATATAGCGACACTTAAGAGTCGCTATATAGCGACCTTTACAAAAGTCACTATATAGCGACTTTTAGCAAGCGTCACTATATAGCGATGCTTTTTGGAACCCGCTTTTCATACCAACGATTAACGCCATGCGAGCACTAAACATCGGTACGTAAACATCGCAATAGGATATGTGTGTAGTAGAGGGAGAAAGGCTACATTTTCTTCCAAAACTGCCATTCTGGGAATCACATTATTCCTAAATTATCTAATATGGTCTTAGCTTAGAGGTTGCACCACTAAGAAATCCTAGGTATCACGTGCGTTCAAGAGGTTACTTATGACTTTTGGATTCTGTGATTGAGCATGCATTTGATATTGTAGATGTATTGCAAATGTAGACCATGATTCATATTCTTTTGAACGAATATAATGAAACTATAAATCATTCATTCACATTCTATTAAATGAATATTTAATATTCTTTCAATAGAATGTGAATGAATGATTTATAATTTGAGTATATTCTTTCAATAGAAATGAATCCATGTCTCTCAATTTTCATTACTCATTCTTTCACATTCTATTGAATGAATATTCTTTCAATAGTAATATAATCATTCACATTCTATTGAATGAATATTAAATATAATCTTACACTTTATATTGAATGAATATTCTTTCAATAGTAATATAATCATTCACATTCTATTGAATGAATATTAAATATAATCTTACACTTTCAATAGAGTGTGAATGAATGATTTCTAATTTGAGTATATTCTATGAATAAAGATGAATCCATGTCTCTCAATTGTCATTACTCATTCTTACACTTTCTTTTGAATGAATATTTAATATTCTTTCAATAGAATGTGAATGAATGATTTATAATTTGAGTATATTCTTTCAATAGAAATGAATCCATGTGAGCTCACATACCTAGAAAGAAAAAAGTGCACCATATTAGCAATATGAAAATCTTGCATGGAGCATTGATATGCTTCACATTTTGTATCCTGTAAGGTACCTCACAAGCTCGCCCATCTTGTAAATACAATCCTTCACGTGCTTCGATGCACTATGAGAAATGCTAGTAGGTAGTATGAATTCAACACACAAGCGATGGTTGATTGGTTGCTTCTACACTCACAAATTTGGAAGAAAAAAGAGATTATATATACTTGGAGCATCTTGTGCCAATCATAAGATTTCAAGCCATATAATTGCTCTACACCTCTTTTCTTACTCTTTGCGAAGGCCCCCTTCAAACACCTCATGCATCCAGTGGGAGTACGAATTGTAGTGATAGCTCACTTCACCGCCACCATATCTAGCTTTGATAACCTCCATGGTGCAAGGGGTAAAAAGACATGCCCATTTGGCCTCTCTTGTGGCCAAGCTTCATGCATCCTACCTTTGGTATGTAGATCCTCCCTTATGCCTCTACAGAATCTCGTGTCCCATTCAAATGTTCCCAAATGGTAGACACCACATTCTTGAAGATATGCATGGAATCAAGCAGGTGATTGATCTTGAGGTGGGACTAATATGGTAGTCGATAAAAGATGGAGTATCTAAGCAAAAGATGGTGTTAGTGTGCAATCTTTATTTCCATTCAATATAGCACACAATAGTTACAAACCCTTACTAGCTCATGCCAAGTGGTGGAGGAGTCATGGAACCATCCCAAATTCTCATCCAATCTCTTGCAGTGAGTGACTGTGGGAGACTTCATTCCAAGGGGTGACATATCTAGGATGATCAGGTGGGAGAAATTGATGATGATTCTCATAGATGACCTTATTCAATGCATCTGCCCATGAAGCAACTAGCAAAGGAAAAGGTGGGTTTAGGGTGCCTTGATGCCAATTGCCTACTCATAATTAAAAGTTAAATGCTTACCTAAACACTTGCCATATCCTGGGAAGTCATGCATCATCCACATCAAGACTACATTGCAGTTGAAGTCTTGTGATGAGGGAGGCATCATGCACCTCGATACCTCTCCAAAGTACCTCCAGCTCATCAATCAAAGGCTCGAGATAAACATCAGGAATTTTGACTTTATGTTTCCATGGAATTAGAAGGGATAACATAACATGTCCTTTCTTAATCGTTGCCATAGAGGGTGGAAGATTATTATTCTCACCAATATCACTGGCCATACACTGTAAGAGGTGCTTTTGAGACCGAATGGGTTCACACCGTCCATACCCAATCCAAGTCTCAAGTTCCTAGGCTCTTCCTTGAAGCTTGGTCATGTGTCTTCAATATGATTCCATGCAGGAGTGTCTGCGGGAGTTCTCTAGTTGCCATCGATTGATCGATGGGGGAGGAATGCCATGACATGAACTTTGCAATGGATTTGCACTTGAACATATGTTAGATGCGAGGGATTCTAAGAAAATGTCATAGAACCTTATGAGGCACATCCAAAGTTTTGAGATCTACTCTATATCTTGCCTCTCCATAAGTAGGACACTCTCTTGCCTCCTTATGTGGTCCACGAAACAGAATTCAATCATTGGTGCATGCATGGATACACTTGTAATCCAATCCTCCAAGAGAGGTCACATGTTGCCTTGCCATATCTCTTGAGGTCGGTAATTTATTCTCCCTTGGAAGCATTTTACACAATAGCTTACACGTGAAGACCATAAATGAGAAAAAGTATTCAAGTAATTAACCCACTAGCATAATTCACCATGTTTGCAAAATAGACTTTAAAGCTTACTTGAGTAATGCATTCAAACTTGCATTGCGCTCCATCATAGATGGTTTGCAAGTTTAGTAACTCAAGGGAGGCATGTAGAACAGAAAATGTGAACCCCTCAAACAGTGGTGTCAATGTTGCAGTAAAAAGATCTTGTCTTGCTCCATGCTATCATCCCTACCTGAGGACTGATGGACAAATAAATCGCGCAACATATCCTCAAACACCTCCTCCTCTACGGCCTCATGAGGTAATGGTGGAGGGCTACTATTATCACCATCACTCCATGCATCCATAATGGTCCCTCCAGTAGATCCCACTTCATATCATTGACACTTCACCTCCTCACAACAACGAGCATAGGGCAACATATGCGGGTGTGGCACTGCATCCTGTATCAAATTAAAAAAGGATCATATATCAAACACATGAACACCCATAGGTATCTCAATGAAACTCAATGCTTTCACACTTACCTGAGATATGGTCGCATCCCATTCTCCATACTTTGAGATGTGATTAAGTGTAATTCTACACGCACGATACATGTTTCCTTGACATTGATCACACATACATTTGATTTTTTGCTCCAACCACATTTGCGATGGTGTGGATACAGAGGGATTCATCCTCACTGGAGCTACTTGTTGATGATGAAGGCATCCTACAGATAAAAAACCCAAAAAATGTGTTCTTCCTTAAGTATTTAATGAGAAAACTCTATAGAGTGTCTAAAAGCACATCTATACTATGGAACGTATCTATAGGTGCATCTAAAACATAGTGTAGATGCGCTTTTAGGCTGAAAACTGGTTTTTAAACCTACTTTTAGTGCACTTGATTTCCTTTCGATACTTTTACCATCGCTTGCTTTCCTTTTAATGCACAGAACTCCAGGCATCCACACTCATCTCCAAGCACCCACACTCATCTCCAGGCATACGCACTCATCCACAAGCATACAAGAGAAGAGGGTGAACAAGGAAGAGAAGAAGGAGAGGCAGCTTTGAAGAAAGACAAGAAGCTTCCATACCTCTATCCAAGGTAAGTGTCTTAGTGGTTGGTCTTCTCTGGAAGTTGTTCTCTTTGGATTCGTCCTTTGTCATATGCAGGGAAAGGATGTCTTTGGTACTGTTGTTCTTTTTGGGGTCGGGCACATGTCCTTTTTACCTTTTTCTCAAAAAGCATCTGTCGAAGCACGTCTATAGATGGGTCTAATTGTGAAGATAGTGGGAGAGAGGGAAGGAGTCTCACTTGCGGCTTTCTCACATGCACAATGGGGGAATACACACAAAGGTGGAGGCTGAAAACAGTTTTCCTCTTCTTAGTTGTGAAAGCCAAAAGAACTCTAGTACAAAAAAATAGAAGAACCCTATATGTAGGTCTCAAACCAAACTCAACTAACTAAGGTGGCATACTAACTGAGCCACGAACTAGTGTAGATAAGGATAGCTGTCATCCAGCTATTATTCGTGGGCGGTGTACCAACCGCATCTCCAGCTAACAAGTCGGTGACATAAATACACAACGGTCACCTTGGCATATCACGAGTGGAGCTCCATATCTCAACACTCCCCCTCGAGCTCAATCCCAATTCCTGCACACCAAGCAGGTCTCTGAACTTGCGCAGTTTCTCTGTGCCCAATGCTTTCGTGAATATGTCAGCTACCTGATCCTCTGTGCTGACATAAACTAGATCAATAAGACCTAGTAAAACCTTCTCCTGCACATAGTGATAATGCACCTCAATGTGCTTTGTTCTAGCATGAAAGACTGGGTTCTTTGCTAAGTGTATGCTGCTCATGTTGTCACAATAAATGACAACTGGCCCAATGCATATCATAGAGTAGCTTATGCAACCAAGCTACCTCACATGCAGCCATTGCTGCACCCCTGTACTCAGCCTTTGTGCTCGACAAGGCAACTGTAGGCTGTTTCTTGCTGCTCCAAGTGACTGCAGCACTCCCAAAAGAGAACACATATCCACTGGTAGATCGTCTATCAAAAATACTACCACCCCAATCAGCATCAGTGTATCCATGCAATTGTATCTGAACCCCAGCCTCATAAAATAGTCCATACTACAATGTGGACTTCACATACCTGAGCATGCGTCTAGCCGCATCCAAATGCGGTTTCCTTGGAGCGTGCATAAACTGACTTACCAACCCAACAGCATAGCTCAAATCTGGCCTGGTAATAGTCATGTAAATCAAACTTCCTACTATGCGTCTGTACATAGTAGGGTCTTCTAGAAGCTCATGTGCATCTGCGCTCAGCTTCACATTCTGCTTCAAAGGAACTGAAAGGCTTACAACCTGTCATCCCATATTTGGACAGCATGTCCAGTCCATACTGCCTCTGCAAGAGCTGTATCCCACTTGGTGATCTAATCACCTCAATGCCCAAGAAATAACGTAGCTCTCCCAAATCCTTCATCTCAAACTTCTGCCTCAATTGCATTTTCACATGAAGGATATCTTCATCACTATCACCTGTGATGATCAAATCATCAACATAAATGACAAGCAACATAATCCCTTTCTCTGTTTTTCTCACATAGAGTGAGAAATCTGCCTTGGAAATCTGAAAGCCAATAGTGACAAGATACTGTCCTATCTTGTCAGACCATGCTCTAGGTGCCTGCTTCAAGCCATACAAGGCTTTCTTCAACCTGCAAACAAACTCAGGATGAATAGCATGAACATAACCTGCTGGCTGCTCCATAAAGACCTCTTCTTGCAAATCACCATGCAAGAAGGCATTCTTTACATCCATCTGATGTAAAGACCATCCCTTTGATGCAGCCATAGCAATGGCTGCTCTTACGGTTGCCATCCTTGCAACTGGGCTGAAAGTTTCTTCATAATCAATGCCATATGTCTGTGCATACCCCTTGACAACTAATCTTGCCTTGTATCTATTCACAGAACCATCTGCATTGTGCTTGATCTTATAAACCCACTTACAACCAATTGCATTCTTGCCTTTAAGCAAAGGCACCAATTCCCATGTAGCATTAGCATCCAAGGCATCCATTTCTTCATCCATGGCTTTCTCCCATTTTTCATTTCCCATGGCTTGCTCAAAAGAAGTGGGTTCTGGTTCCTGTATCACTTTGACCATATAGGCATACTGAATGGCTGTAAATCCATCATATTTCAGCCTATCCACAGGATACCTAACCCTGGTAGACCTGCACAAAATAGGCTCACTTCCAGGTGCTCTCAAAACATCCCTGGTCTTCCTTACTCCAGGTGTAACAACAGAAGGAATACCCAACTCATCATCAATGCTCTGTTCTGAGCCACTAGATTCACCATCCACACAAGAGTGACCTGCATTCACATCAAACATGGGTTGATCTACCTTCTCTTTTCCTTTTCGTGATACCTGCGTACCACTCTCTGCATTGCTTTGAGGGGATTCTCCTGATCTCAATCTGCCTGTCCATGGCGAAGTATGTGAACCACTGGTAGAGGACACTCCAGGTCCACTGATATTTTGTGATTGCTGCTGTGTATTCTGTGCAGCATTACCATTTTGTGCATCTACATCAATCATCACATTTACTGGTTTATACCAGCTGCTCATCTCATCAAAAACAACATCTCTTCTCACTGTGAACTTATGTGTAGAAGGGTTATAGCATCTATACCCTTTCTGCTGCAGAGAATAACCAATAAAGATGCACTTCTCAGCTTTTGGATCCAACTTGGACCTCAACTCATCTGGCACATGGACATAGGCAATGCAACCAAAAATCTCCAAATGAGAAATATCTGGTTTCCTACCAGTATACATCTCCTCTGGCGTCATGCCATGTATTGCTGCAGTGGGAGTCCTGTTCATTATATAGACTGTTGTAGCAACTGCTTCAGCCCAATAATAATCTGGTAAATCTTTTTCATTTAGCATAGCCCGAGATACCTCTCCAATATGCCTGTTTTTTCTTTCTGCAATTCCATTTTGTTGTGGGGTATGACTGCATGAATATTGCTGCTTTATACCATGCTCCTACAAGAACCTTGCAAACTCATTTGAGAGGTACTCTCCGCCTCCATCTGACCTTAGGCATTTTATTTGCAGGCCTATTTCTTTTTCAACCATAGCTTTGAAAGCTTTGAAGTGTGCCTTAACACTTCACTTTTCTTTTTCATAAAATACACCCATAGTTTTTTGCTGAAGTCATCAATAAACGTGACAAAATAGTGACAGCCTCCAATAGATGCAGCTTTTGTAGTCCACACATCAGAGTGGATTAATTCCAATGGCTTTTTACTCTCTTGAACATGCCTAGGAAAAGGTTTCCTTGCCTGTTTCCCAAATTGATAGGCTTCACAAACCTTGTGCATTTCTGCAACCTTGAATTTAGGCAATCCTACAACAATATTTTGGGCTTGCATTGATTTAAGTCACTGTATATTAACATGACCAATGCGTTTGTGCCAGATATCAATATTTGCAACTACACCGCTCCCATGTGCAAACATTGCTGCACTCAATTCAGGCATGTCCGCATCCAACGTAAACATCCTGCCCTTCTTCTTTCCTTTTCTATCAAGCGACCATTATTTTTCATATCCTCAACAAAGCATCCATGAGGATTAAATCTGACCTGCAAGCCCTGCTCAACCATCTGACCAACAGAAACCAGGTTCTTGGTGATGTTCGGGACATGAAATACATCAGACAAGTATTTCTTTTTCCCATCCTGCATAGACAAAGGAATTTTGCCAATCTGCACAATAGGATGTGCAGTATCATCACCCGTCTCCACAAATCCTGGTTTTTCCATTTTCCTTGCATCCTGCATCCATTCAGCATGACCTGTCATGTGGTTTGACGCACCTGAGTCAACATACCACACATCATTGCTTTCTTTTGCACTTGTCACAGAATTTGTCATATGCTGTACCATAAACAAATGCTCATTTCTATCATCACCCTGTCTACTAGAGGATGCATAATTGCCTTGCTGCAATTTTCCATTCATAATGTCATTCTGCTTTTTGTAGCAGTCTTTAGCCATATGCCCCATTTTACCACAGTAGTAGCATTCAACATTGCTGTTTGCATTTTGGCCTCTCTGCCATCCACCACGGCCTCTTTGGCTCCCCCTGCCTCTAGAGTTACCACGTCCTCCTGCATAGGACTGGTTTCCTTGCATTTGCTGCATATTCTAATTTCTACCATGGCCTGCAGATCGGCCTCCTCTACCTTTGCCTCTACCTCTACCAGCATTTGAGTAGAAGACAGTTTCTTTTGAAGTTCCTACTGAAGAAGATGTACCCCCATTTCTGTGATCTTCAGAAATTAGAAGAGCAATCAACTCCTCAAAATCAGGAAATTTTTCACGGATGGCAATGGATGTCCGGAACTGTGCATAATCCTTTCCTAGACCATTCAATATTTGTGCTATACATTTTTGCCAAAGTATCCCATGCCTCCTTTGGCGTATTTGCATCCTGAATATGCACAATCATGGAGTTCGAAATACTGATAGATAGCCAGTACATAACTTTCCTGGCTCTCTCATGCCATCCTTCGAATGCCTGCATTTCCTGTTGACTGGGAACATTAGGAAGAACAGGTTCTTCTTCATTTCCTGTAATAAACTCCCAATAGCCTTTTCCCATCAAGAAATTCGTCATTCTAAACTTCCATGCCTGGAAGTTGTTCTTGTCAAGCTTTTCAGTGACAATCTGTGAAAGAGAATCAGATGCCATTACAGAACACTGCAAAATATTCTGTCACTGCAGAAAACACAGCTTTTGCCTCACACGGGCAGAATTGCAAAACTGACAAAAGTGCTATTTCACCACACAGTCACTTCCTAGTGACGATTTTGCATCAACAGGCAAGAAGCATGAATCTGCAACTCCCAATATCTCTGCACACAGGCATACGATGCAATTTCTGCGGTAACTTTTCACAGACCCGCAAAATAGTGGTCGCACAGCAAAAACAGGGCCTTTTTTTGAGTGCCTACGGAGAACTTCCGCCTCCAAAACGGGCCCCGAAACGGCCTCAAATCAGAAAAATAAAGTCACACTGCGAAGGGCGTCTCAATCTGAGACAGTGCACTCTTGCACTTCTGGCTGTGCTACCTGCAGAGATTTGCACCCAAACTCGAAATAGGAAAGCAACACTGGTCCTCTTACCAGGACACCATGAACTTGGCTTGCTTTCTTGAGCTCCTTACCATGAACAAGGCTCTGATACCATGTGAAGATAGTGGGAGAGAGGGAAGGAGTCTCACTTGCGGCTTTCTCACATGCACAATGGGGGAATACACACAAAGGTGGAGGCTGAAAACAGTTTTCCTCTTCTTAGTTGTGAAAGCCAAAAGAACTCTAGTACAAAAAAATAGAAGAACCCTATATGTGGGTCTCAAACCAAACTCAACTAACTAAGGTGGCATACTAACTGAGCCACGAACTAGTGTAGATAAGGATAGCTGTCATCCAGCTATTATTCGTGGGCAGTGTACCAACCGCATCTCCAGCTAACAAGTCGGTGATATAAATACACAACGGTCACCCTGGCATATCGTCCCCATATCGTGGAGCTCGATATCTCAACACTAATAGCATGTCAAATTTTTTAGGGAAATAGGTAGCTGCACCTATAGATGCGCTATTTGCCACGTATATAGACGCGCTCCCACAAATAGTTCCAAACATGCATTATAGTCCTTCCCCTCAGCTTTCCCCTTCCCCTTCTCCTTTTTCCTTCCCCTTCCCCGTCCCCTTCCCCTTCCCCTTTCTCCCATCCTGCCTTCTCTTTCCTTTGTCCTTTCCCTTGCATGCATGTTTAAGACAAATTTTCAATGCCTTAAGCATTGGTGAGGAAATAAGGGATTGCATGAATGACAGAAATGAATTAGAAGTGGAGGGAAGGAAAAGGGAGACTATGACACAAGGGGAAAGGGAGAGTGGGAAGAGAAGCAAGTACATGATAGGAAGAGGAATGTTGAGATGTAGACATCAAGGGAAGTGAACCATACTTTATTGGAAAGGAGGGATGAGAGGGAAATATCAAAATACTAGCTAGATGGCTTTACAAGAATGAGCGTGTCCCATCAAGGAATTCCCCCTTCCTTTTATAGCCAAAAGAGGGGGTCTCTCCATATTAATGTATCCTCCCACATGCATGGTGTGTGTGGAAAAGTCTCCCATGTAGGCTAGGTGGGTACACACTCTCAATTGTATGCAATAACCCTTTGCCTCAATTTTCCGCATAAATCAAGCCCCATATCTCAAGTCTATGATACTCCCTAGGTCTCTTCCAATTTTATAATAGGTTTAAACCTCTAGGAGGACAAGTGGAGGGTTGGCACAAGGAATCTTGCCACCTCGTCCTACTTTCCCCATTATTTAACTAGCTCTCTTTGTCCTTCTATACGTCCCCCACATGGGCCTATCCCATATGGAGGGAATAACTCAATATAATAGCCATCTCCACCCATTTTATATTGCTTCTCCCTTGGACTTTGAGCCTTATCTCAATTATTGCATCCTAGGTAGAGGGGTGGCACATGGAGGAGCCATGCCACCTTGCATTTTATAATATTACTATTATGGATTATGTACAACACACCTTATGGGTCCTCTTACATGGAAGGGTGGCACATGGTCATGCCTTGCCACCTCAACCTTGGGCCCTATGCACACCATATTTGATTATACTATTGCCACATATACAAACACACATACATATTAATGCCTTTTTCCTTAGACAATTTTATCCATAATAGTTCTATCACACCAAGACGAGAATTCGGACATCCCAAGTTTCTCGGTAGTCCAAGATAGGTAGGAGGAGAGGGTGGGGAGAATTCAACACTTGAGCCAAACGTTCAGCACCAAATAAACTTGCAATTCTTTGTTGATAGTTTATCTTAAGCCCAAAAAGAATTACAATTTGAAGCTCGAAATGAGGCACAAAAGGCTGATTAGGTACAAATGGATTCCTTGGTCAAAACATTACCAACCATAGCCAAGGCCTAGAAACCTTTGTAATGAGATTGTGAAATAACCATTCAGGACGAGCTTTTCCACAGGAATCAACAAGCAGATGCGCCAAATCTCCCCCCAAGCTTAGGGAACATCCCACCCTTCGAAGAAGGAAACCGTTTTGATTACCTCTGAAGCAGCAAGTAGTTCGATCACCGCACAATGAGTAGAAGTAAAGTCAAAATCCTCCCACCGTATCAGTAGTTCGTCACCCTGAATCATCCACGGTGTGTCATTCCACCCGTCATCACCATCAATAATGCACTGGCGTTGAAGGTCGACATGAAGATCAAGGAATACATCTCGTGCATTGGTAGCCGTAAGGTGCGGAGGAACAGACACCAATTCCTTAAACGCGTCGAGAAGTGACATAAATGTCCACCCTTCTCGTGAGGCGTGCGTCCGTGAAGTGGGCTTGGAGAAGTTCTGAATTGGCAATCTAGCAAGAGAAGTGGATAGAGAACATAAAATGAAATATTTTTGCTTTTTACAACAAGAGCAAACTCCTTATGGTTAGAGAGTTACAGCTCCCGCAATTTCAATATATGAACAAAAATCATTACATTTTTACCACTTCCAACTTGCTGGCCCAATGATAAGACTTTCTTTTGTGAAGGGGGAGGTCTTGGGTTCCAATCCTACTCTTTAATAAAAAGAGAGGAGAGGAGAGGAGAAGGAGAAGAGAAAGAGAAAGAGAAGAGATAGGGGGGGCGCGGGATCTGCTGAAGAGAAGAGAAGAGATAGGGGGGGCGCGGGATCTGCTGTTACTCTTTTGCAGGGGCTCAGGAAACAGTCCGCGACCAGAGCAGTCCAGAGAACTGTCGCGCAGAAAACTGTCCGCAACCAGAAGTCGCGGCAGTCCAGAGAACTGAAGCCCAGAAAACTGTCCGAAGCGAATGCACGTGCAGTAGCTTAGAAAGAGCACAGATGGTATAGTTTTGTTAATGTAACCCGTACGAATAGAAGATTCGCCAACAGCCGTGGAGATTCGTATCCCAGCAGCCACACCAAAACTTTTAGCCGGAAAAGAAACCGAGACCAAAGGCTAGAGACTAAGTATGGCGACGCTCAAAGGCCATAGAGAAAAGGAGATCATGAGGGCGAAGGGATGTCATAGGGGTGAATAAGGAATTATAAGTGGAGGGAAGGAAAAGGGAGACTATGACACAAGGGGAAAGGGAGAGTGGGAAGAGAAGCAAGTACATGATAGGAAGAGGAATGTTGAGATGTAGACATCAAGTGAAGTGAACCATACTTTATTGGAAAGGAGGGATGAGAGGGAAATATCAAAATACTAGCTAGGTGGCTTTACAAGAATGAGCGTGTCCCATCAAGGGATTCCACCTTCCTTTTATAGCCAAAAGAGGGGGTCTCTCCATATTAATGTATCCTCCCACATGCATGGTGTGTGTGGAAAAGTCTCCCATGTGGGCTAGGTGGGTACGCACTCTCAATTGTATGCGACAACCCTTTGCCTCAATTTTCCGCATAAATCAAGCCCCATATCTCAAGTTTATGATACTCCCTAGGTCTCTTCCAATTTTATAATAGGTTCAAACCTCTAGGAGGACAAGTGGAGGGTTGGCACAAGGAATCTTGCCACCTCGTCCTACTTTCCCCATTATTTAACTAGCTCTCTTTGTCCTTCTATACCTCCCCCACATGGGCCTATCCCATATGGAGGGAATAACTCAATATAATAGCCATCTCCACCCATTTTATATTGCTTCTCCCTTGGACTTTGAGCCTTATCTCAATTATTGCATCCTAGGTGGAGGGGTGGCACATGGAGGAGCCATGCCACCTTGCATTTTATAATATTACTATTATGGATTATGTACAACACACCTTATGGGTCCTCTTACATGGAAGGGTGGCACATGGTCATGCCTTGCCACCTCAACCTTGGGCCCTATGCACACCATATTTGATTATACTATTGCCACATATACAAACACACATACATATTAATGCCTTTTTCCTTAGACAATTTTATCCATAACAGTACCTACTCAAGCATGATTTCAAAGTATATCTCTCTACATCACAAAAGACAATTCCAATTACACTACAAGGCACATTTTTTTATGGAAATACCGACATTTTTAACACTAAAAAGTTTTTTTTTAACGGTATTTACATCGCTATTAGCATCAAAAAATAAATGTCGCTATATAAGCATTGCTATATAGCGACTCTGGTAAACGTCGCTATATAGCAACACTGGGTAAAGCACTACTATTATAGCGACACTTAACAAAAACTTTAAAAAAACATTAGTGGGGCTAAACAAGGCCACAACAAGCCCTGTTTTGCCCCACTAATGTTTTTTTATAGTAATTACAAAAGAATGTTTACAAGCACACAATCGATATAAAACTCTTAAACCTTGTTTGTTACAAAATTTTGCTTGTGAAAGGGGTGATACAAAATCATACAAACGAGTCAAGAGATAGAAGCATATACATGCCAAAGATATACAACATTGTTTGTTACAAAATTACCCTTTCGAAAAGGATGATACAAAATCGCTCAAACGAGCCGACATACAAAAGCATATACATGCCGAAGTATATACAAACTACTACTACTACTGCTGCTCATCCGAATCATCCTCATCATCCTCATGGTCATGCTGGCCTGATCCCTGGCCCTCGTGAGCTACGCTTGATCCCTAGCCCTCGTTGAAGCCGTGTAAGCCAAATCCCTCATCATCACCACTCACCTCTCGCTGATGGGACGTTCGAGCTTGTACCCTAAGAGTGAAACCATATTAATTGGAAATTAGATTGGAACTTAAAAAATAAAACAATTTAGAAAGTGAGATTACAAGTAGGAGTAGACTTATACCCTACAAGAAGTCACCTCAGCCCAATCGACTGTCGCTCCCATGGCCTCCATCTCAATAAACCACGGCTTTGCTCCTATGCAGAACACGCGTCTCGCCTCTTTGTCTATGGGAAGGCAACCCATCGCAACTTGCTGTGGGCCCAATTTACGAGAGCTAGATAAAGTGCATGCAATATGTAATAAAACAAATAGACTTACCACCCATGCCTCAAACGCCAACCATCCGCTTGCACCAAAGTGTGAAGTATCTACGAAGTCCAGCCCTCTCCTTGTAGCCCTCCTCTAACTCTCAAACTTTTCAAGATGGTCCCTTTACTGCTTCTTGAAAAACTTCTAGTCATCTTTGTCTGCCCAGCTGGGTTTAGCCTTCCCCTTTGCGATGGAAGTACGCAAGGTTGACCTATGATGCTTCAAGACTAAACACATGCGCTCTTTCATGTAAGAGTTACTGAACTCCCAATTTGAGGGGTTAGAGTATTGTCTTTCCAATTCATTGATGACTGCATTCTTCTTTTCATCATCCTAGTACTGCCAGTCAGTAGCTATGCCGCTCTTGAAGTGGTGGCTCATCAACCGCCTCATGATGGTTGGGCCTTTTTATTTTCAATTATCTCTCCATCCATAGTGATTTCATAGGACAGGTCCTCGAGCAGGAAATGAGAGTCATGGGAGTGGCAGAGCTAGAGCAAGGGGTGTTACTGCGAGCATTCACGAAGCAAGGAGTAGTAGAGGGAGTGGGAGAGGGCAAGGGACCTGACTGGTACTGGGTCTCATGACCAAGTGGAGACCTGTAGGGATATGAATATGTTAACTCGTCTACATCTCCCATGTCAGTACAATAGCCTCAACCCTTACTAATCTTCCTTCTCTTATGATGGGTACATCCAGGTGATGACCCCTCGGTCGAAGTGGCTAGAGGGGATGGCTGTCGAGTAGGTCCAACCATTGGTGTAGGAGAGGGAAGAGCTGAGGTCCTCTGGGATAGCAGAGAGAAGAATCTCGCTGCCTCTGCATCACTCATCTATGTGACAAACTCGTTGGGAATCCTAGTGAAGCCATGGGCTACTAGCAAAGGAGTTCCTTGAGAGGTAGTCATAGTGCTAGGTCCGAGAGGAGTCGAGGCCAGGGGTGGTCACAGGGATAGGCCCCTAAGGAGTTGCCTAAGTGGAATCGAAGTCCTCTAGAGAGTACAGATCATGATGTCTCCTCCTATGAGGGTTTCAATACTCATCGTATGTGTGATGTGATCCCATGTCTAATTTGGGGAGATTAGACAAGCGTAGACACAAACGCGAAGACAAAAACAAACACAAGAGCAGGTAAGAAGCAGAAAGACAATTAATTACTTAAGACAATTATGAAATTCAAACTCAAAACTTTATGAAAAGACAATTAATCACTTGTGAAAATTATGAAATGACATCAACGCAGAAAGAACAAATATGAAAGGACGATTATTTACTTAAGACAATTATGAAAAGCCAGTTTTGAAATGACAAATATTTATGAAAGACAAGTGGAATCCAAGAAGGTTTTCATATATAAAAAATATTGCCAAAATACTATTGTTAAACAAGAGTTATCGTGTACAAAAAGAGAGTGCAAAATATGCCTCCAAAAGTATGGTTAAGCAAAATCTATCTCCAAAAGAGACATTCTCCAAAAATGCCTAAATAGTGGAGGAGGTCTACTACTCTACATTATTGTCTGAGGTACTTTCCTCCTCTAAGTCACTAGGCGAGTCACTGGGGACCTCTTCCTCTACTTCTTCTAATATGCAGTCATGCTCTTCAAAGATTATGTACTCGCAATCCATGAAGGCCTCCACACAATCCATTATGTCCTTCATATTTGGTGCTCTAGCGATCATGGTGGTCTCTCCAAAGCCTACGGAGATCCCGTAGGTTGTGTCATGCATTCCTCAATCGCCCTTGGACCCCACCCACATACACGCACCTGGACATTGTACTTCACCCAATCGCTATCTTGTGCAATATTCTCTTTTACATGAGCTAGCAGAGATGCTATGTCTATAATCCGTGCGACATGGGGAACTGGGTTGGGGTTTAGGGATGACACCCATGGATGTTGCTCACATCAAATACCATGCCTGCATCAAGAGATGAAACGAAGACGATGCTAACAACGGTGGGTATGGATTATGATACCATCCATGCTTGCCATAATGATTGTATTCTCTTTCATCATGAGCATGGAGATTTGGCTAGTTGTCTAGAGTGTGGGGAACAATGATATATAGATGACTTGCAGATCCTGGTAAAGGTCTTGAGACACTTTCCCATCATTGCTAGAATACAGCACATGTTCTGATGCAAATCCATAGCGGAGTTGATGACTTGGCATGCATCTCATCGGTCCACTGATGACACATTGAGGATTCCCAAGCTTGGAAGCACATAGACAATCAATTGTCGGACTTTGCAAGGGAGCCATGCAACTTACATCTTAGACTCGCCATGGACAGCATGAACCCTGTCAAGTTACGCTCGACATCCTGGTCGACATGGCCCATCGTCTTGGTATATTACAATATCCCACCATGGCTAACAAAGAAGGGAAACCTCATGCTTGCACTGCTTGTGCCAGGGAAGTACAAGGCCAAAAATATGGATGGCACCTTTGATAGAGGAGTTACAGATCTTATGGAGAGGAGTGTGGGTCTTTGATATTTCTAGAGCTCCTAGACATACCAATGACATTTTGGTCAGGGGAATCTTAATGTGGATCATGCATGACTACCTAGGATATAGAGAGTGTGCAGGTACATGGTTTACATGTATAATATAGGATTATGCTTTTATGACTGTCTTTTGCATGCATGTCTTATACTAACACATTCATGCACGCGTGCAAGACTTGTTACAAGTGGGTTCCATGCTTGTCATGTTTGTGGAACGGGTTTGAAACCACTTGCATGATACTCCAAACATATGAAACACTTATTTCATTAATTTTGGACTCATATGTCTACTCTTGGACTAATCCCAAAAATCCTTCCTAATTGAAAAGTTTACTTTATGAAAAAATCATTCGAGAATCAAAAGTTCACTTTTTGGCACTATCATTTTCACATAATAAATTTTGCAATCTGTCTCTATAATGGTGCACTACTAATGCAAAAACTTCGATTAAATCCTACTTTTGTACTTCTTCTTTTTAACAATCCTATTCACGTTAAAAAAAAAATCATGAGTTATTAATTTAAATCCATGAAAAATCACTTTTAAAATAAAGGCTTATTAATATAATTTAATCCAAAAGAATGCACTTAAAATTTGATGTAGAAAACTATAACATTCTTAAAGGCCCAAAAAATTTAAAGGCTAAAATAGATAAGAGGCATAGAAGACTCTTTAAATGTGCTCCAAAAATAGTAATAGCTATGCTTGCAATTTTACGATGTCATATGTTTACAAGAAATATTACTCTCCATGAATCTTTGTACAAAGGAGTCTGACACACAGCCTTTTCAATAACTCAATTCTACCTTTACAAATGTGTTAAGTACAAATAGGTAACTAGTTTGTTTGAATGTCCGATTCATCATCACTTGTTGCATGGATGCTTGAATGTTATTGTCATGGGCATTCTTCATTTGCGCTATCTCCTTCTACTTCCTCCTTAGTGAGCATCTTCAAAAACTCTGTAATGTGTGAAATAACGGATAGTGGTATTCTTATTTTTTCTTCTACATCATATCCTGATACTATGACTGTCTCTGTGGAAAGCTCTGAAACTGCTTCATGGTTTGGAACCCACTCCTTCAAATAGCCAATGTATAGATAACATTCTCATGCTCATCGTCTAATGGTCGAACTGCAACAAAGCAATGGATGTCTATGTCTACTTTTGGCATAAACTCTCTCTTCCTCGGACCACAATATGGTCGTGGGAGTAGCGAATCAAACTCATTCTCAAAGACATCAAATGTTTTGCCTTGGCATCATCTGCTCGCATTTTCTCAAGGTCCTTTATCAATTGATAGGTCTTCTTAATTACAATAGCAGTGTGTTCCTTCCAAGAGGGCTTCCAATCAGGAAATCTACAAAGCATTCCTCTTTGTATGCAATAAAAGATTTTAAGCCTTCTACTTCACCTTTAGATTTCTCGCTGAATTCTTTTATAGGAGCCTATATTAGATGTATTTCTTTTCTCGAGATTGAAGTTAAGAGACAGTAAGGTTCTTCGGGTTCCCATATTATATCATGAGAATAGTGTTGCCACTGCATCACTGGTCTTTCATCCTTTAAGAAAAGGCAAAAATAGTATGGAGCGCTATGACCAATCACGGCATCACCACCTTTTTGTATGAAAGGTAGAATAAAGCTCTTCCAATCATACATCCTTTCAACCACCATGGAGCAAACTGTACCTTCCTTGCGGCCACCAATTTGCCTTCCACATTTTCTTATCAAGTCATCCATCATCCCCATGTCCTTGTGTTTTAGCTCTCTTGATATTGTGCTAAAAACCTGATCGATATCCTCGTGTGTGTCCAACCAACAAAAACCCAACTTCAATCTCATTGAAGATTCGATGAGCGATTAGGAGGCGATTAGCATTGAGCAAAATGCAAAAAAGAGTACATTCTTATTCTCTCGTCCACGATTGTCTGCCTGTATTCTCAAATTTTGCTGGTAGGTGACCTTTTTCTGCATGTACACTACTATGAATTGCTTTCATAACTGACGTCACAACTTGATTACTATCATGTAGATGCAAGGAATCAATCCATATGTCTGCAAAAAACTTAAATCCATGCACTAACACTCCATATAGATGTGTCTTCAAAAAGTATTTTCCTTGTAGCTTAGGTGGAGTATTTATGAATCGAGGTAATGTTGTTGTGTTTTGATCCATACCATCTACAATAACGCACATGTACTCATTTGGATGAGAAATAGCTTGCTCCTTCCAAAATGCATATTTTAGTCTAGAATGCCAAACCAGTCCATGACGAGATTCTCTTTTTTTTTTGTATGATTCTCTTTGTTCTGGAGACATTGCACTCTCAAGTGCTCACTTCAGATCATCATAATCACTTTACTTTGGCATTTTTTGCCTTTTTGGGATTTTAACATTTATAAAGCTCTTCTTCCAAAGAGTATACAAATTGTGAAAAGATGTCAGAGCATGCCCTCTTTGCCTTTGTGTTTCTCCAATAGACTTAAACACTTCATTTTTTGTCAAACCTATCAGAAGATGCATTTTAGATAGATAGGGTTGAGGTAAAGCATTTTCATGAATGTAGTCTTTTAAAATTGTTGTTGCCGAGACTATTGAGGCTCTTGTTTTGGGCCTTCCTGTGTTTCCATGAATGTTAAACTTTACTCCATACTTTGCTTTGTTTGCCAAATCCCAGTATGTGCCATGTGATAATCCTGTAGTAATGCGATATGCATTATTGCAAATACTTTTTCCATTTATACGAGGCTTTATCTGTTGTTTAAAATTTGGCTTTTTCGTATCATTTACCAGAAAGCAAGAGAGCCTCGTGTGTAGGTACTCATTTCTTTTGCTCCCTCTTCTTTGCCACACTTGTTCTCTACATCCCTTGATGTCAAGTATTGACCTACATGCAAAGTGGCACACCCATCCCATAAGTACTTGTTTGGATAACACACCTGGGAGTAGGTTTTTTGATGGTGGTCCATAATACTAGGAGGAAAACGATGTATAATGCGTGATAGACCATGCAAATAATATCATATGGACACAATAATTTGCACACATCTCAACCTAGATGGTATTGACTTGGGTGCAAAGTGACGCATCCATCCGATAGTACTTCTAAGGATAACACACCTAGGAGCGTCTTTTTGACAGATGTGCATCATAGTGAGGTAAAAACGGTGTTTAATGTGGGAATCGACCATGCAAAGCATATCAAATGGGAATAATACTTTGCACGCACCTCAACCTAGGTGGTATTTACTTGCATGCAAAGTGGTGTAGCCATCCCATAAGTACTTGTTTAGATAACATACTTGGGAGCACGTTTTTTAACGGTTATGCAATGTATAATACTAGGGGAAAAACAGTATATAATGCATGATCAAGCATGCAAAGCATATCCGATGGACACAATACTTTGCACGTACCTCAACCTAGATGGTATTGAGTTGCATGCAATGTGGCACACCAATCCGATAAGTATTTTATTTGTTGGAATAACACACCTAGGACAATATTTTTTGATGCTTGTGCATGACACTAAGGCAAAAGCGGAGTTTAATGCTTGGTCGACCATGCATATCATATCTGATGGCCTCAATACTTTTCACAGGTCTCTATTCAGGTGATATTAATGTGCATGCAAAGTGGCATGCCCATCCCATAAGTACTTGTTCGGATAACACACCTCGGAGCACTTTTATTAACGGTTGTGAATTACACTAGGAGGAAAATTTTGTATAATGCGTGATTGAGCATGCAAATAATATCCGATGGATAGAATACTTTGCATGCATCTCAACCTATATGGTATTGATTTGCATGCAGAGTGGTGCACCCATCTGATAAGTACTTGTTCGGATAACACACCTAGGAGCATGTTTTTTACGGATGTGCATCACATTGAGGCAAAAACGGTGTTTAATGCTTGATTAACAATGAAAAGCCTATCCGATGGGCAAAATACTTTGCACACAACTCAATATAGGTGATATTTACATATAACACTAGGCAAAAAATAGTATATAATGCGTGATCAAGCATGCAAAGCATTTTCGATGGGCACAATACTTTGCACGCACCTCAACCTAGATGGTATTGAGTTGCATGCAATGTGGCGCGCCAATCTGATAAGTACTTGTTGGAATAATACACCTAGGATAATATTTTTTGATGCTTGTGCATGACACTAAGGCAAAAGCGGAGTTTAATGCTTGCTCGACCATGCATATCATATTTGATGGCCTCAATACTTTGCATAGTTTTCTATTCAGGTAATAACAAAATCCACCAACACACAAACACAACTATACTGATACAATCTTTAAACACTAGGTCATTGCATGAATACAAAGACGATATACAAGCCACAAAGTCACTTATCAGCACCGATATTATATGTTTACAAGAAACAAAAACCGAATACTTCCAATCATATCTAATGTCCAACTTCCAATATATAAACAATAACAACAATTTTACCCTAGTTTGGAGTGACATTGTCATTGAAAATGCAGCCAAAATTTCATTACACGGAATTGAAATCACAACATGTAAAATCAAAACCAAACATGAAACATATAAAATTATAAACATCTATAGACCACCATCTGAAGACACAAAAACATTCTTTCAACTACTTCGCAAAAAATTATCGACAATTACTGACACTCAAAAAACAATTCTCATAGGAGACATACTACAACAAACAAAAAAAGCACAAACATTGCAAACATTATGAATACTTAGGGCTACAACCTTCAATCCCAACATATCATAACAATATATGGGTCATAATTAGATCACATTTGGACTAACATACCTGACAAAAAAACGACTGTGGATCTGCATACGCATATTGGTCAGACCATTCCATGGTCTACCTACTTGCCGATAACTAACTATCTCAAACAACCTTTAAACCAAAAAAAAAAAAACCCTCAAATCAACCCAGTGATTTGAGAAAAAAACAAGGGAAAAAAAAACCACTCGAAAAACCTAATCCATACACCTCCCGTTGACCTTATACCAACTCTAGATTAAAAAACAAAAAAAAAACAAGACAACACCCAACCATTGATTTTAGGCCTAAAACAAAACCCAACCATTAATTCCAAACCTAAAACAAACTAAGCCATACGCCTTCTGCTAACCATACAACTTCCACTGACCTTATACCAACTCCACCCTTCTCAAAGCAGGGCCTCAATGGACCCTCCACCTTGTTTACGTCAGGGCATAAGCTAGGAGCACACATGATGCGTGTGAGAAATAGCATGAGCGAGAGAGAGAGAGAGAGAGAGAGAGAGAGAGAGAGAGAGAGAGAGAGAGGGAGGGAGGGAGGGAGGGAGGGAGGGAGGAGGAGGAGGAGGAGGAGGAGAAGAAGGTGAGGAGAGTAAGAATTTTTTAACGTCAGGCCACGAGTTAGGGTCCTCATAGGGTCGACATTGATCAAACTCAACACACCCACTAACAAGGGTCACTATCGTAACCAACAAGTCTCCTCATCGAGAGAGAGAGAGAGAGAGAAAGAGAGAGAAAGGGAGAGAGGGAGCGAGGGAGGGAGGGGCTCGCAGCTTAGAAGAGAAGTATCTCGACAACAACCCAACATATTTGTAGAAGCCAATGTTACTGAGTTAACACGCCACACTGATATCTCACATACGATATGCCATTTCGTACTCATGCATAGGTAGCCACCTCACCTAAACCACCGCCATGTGATATCAAGAACCATATGGAATCTGTTTTTGCTACTAGAGCATAAGTCTCATCATAATCCTGACCACACACCCACTAACAAGGGTCACTTTCGTAACCAAGTCTCCTCACCGAGAGAGAGGGAGAGAGGGGAGAGAGAGAGAGAGAGAGAGGGAGAGTGTTTCCACATGTTTGGCCTATCATAGGTAGGTTTTAAGTGAAGGGGATTCAACAAGAAGCGAAAATAGCCAATTTTTATTTTAAAAAATTCTCCATTTTTGGCCTGCCATTGCAGGTCTTAGTGGAGGTTAGGATTTCATTATTTTCTTGGATTTATTTCTCGCTTTTTTTAATTTTTTGTACATACTTGGCCACCCACGTGTTCGGTTGTTTGACTGTTCCTGTCCACCCACGTGGCAGTTTCCACTGCGCCCACCTGTCCGCTTGCATTACTCTCAAAACACGGACGTGATTGGTTTGGTCACTGAGTGTGCATGGCGTATTATGCATGCCTCTTTTGCGTTCATGGCTTCTCCGCGCAGTTTGCACTCCGTTCAGTTTTCCCCAGCGCTGTGCGTTCCTCCCTTCACCACTTGCTCCCGCAATTCCTGTGTCCAGTTGCATAGTGAAGCTAATCCATGCATCATTCACACTGACATAAAGTTCACGTTCTAATCGGGGAGAACATAGGCACTTTTTCAGGAGGTAAATTACACAACCTGTGAGGCATGGAGCAGAGAAAAAAGACGATGCCCATCGCCCAATGCTCTGGACTCGCTCTTGCTTGCATGAAGCTTCGTGCCTGGATCAACTACATCTTGAAGACAAGATAGTCGCCGTGGCGGTGAAGAAATTAAGAAACACAAACCTAGACAACAAGAGATTGACGTCGGAGGTGTAGGATAGTGGAGTCGTGGTGGCACAATGTTCGCATCCAGGTACTTCCAGTTTATTTAATGTAACTGCGTTTGCCTTTATTGTTCACAGGAAGTGAGGTTCTCCGCGAAGGAAAGCATCGTTCAATGACTGTTAGTCTCATGAAATGACTCAAAAATATGGCTCGAATTTTAGAGTAGGATTGCATACTTAAACACGCCCACAATGTTTCGGGTATTGTGCGGATAGATTTCTTGTTTTCCAAGTTATGTTACCATTGAACCGTATAGATTTACGATTGTTACCAGATAAGGATAACAGTGCTGGAAGAAGGGCGTCGGTTACTGGTCTTTTGAGCTTGAAGGAAGTTCTATATGTCATTCAAGTTGAAGCTGAATTCGTGCCTATTTGTCACTATTGGTTTACATCTTCTATTTTTACTTATTGGTCTCCATTGAAAACAGTCTTTTGATAGACGTTATAGTGATTTACTTATTGGTTTACATCTTCTATTTTTACTTATTGGTCTCCATTGAAAACAGTCTTTTGATAGACGTTATAGTGATTTAGTGTAACCTTGTATATCAATTCAATAATGGAAATCGGGTGAAGCTCCCCCGAAAATGCTGGTGCAAACGAGAGCTCACCCCGAAAGTTCCGTGGAAACTCGAGGGCAGATGGAATGGTGAGTCATATCTTGGGAGGATTGAAAAGCCTTGCGTACCTGTGTGCCATACTGGCAGCAACGTCTTTGTGGTTTGCGCTGGCGTGGAACAATTCTCCTCCTAGCGAACGAAGCATGAGCCTGGGCACGAAGAATCCCCCGGATGCCTACCTTCTATTTTGCTATTGGACCACGCCCATATCAGTACATGCTAACCTGGTCCGGCCCTACAAAACCCCCCGTACTACAGCAACTCCCTTGTCTTCTTGGGAGCTACAAAATACACAGACACTCGCATCTTGCTTTTGCATCGTCTTCCTAAGTTTGTGTTTTCCAAAATTCGTTCGTTCTTTCCCATGGCTACCTTCGACGATGTGCAGCCCGGATCCGATGATTCCATGGCCACCAGCAGCGGTGAATTTGAGAAAGGTGCCTCTTCTCCCCACCTCTGTAACATATATCATGATCACATCCCCGTTTCGTCATTTCGTCTTTCAAACTTTCAAATATTCTAATTTTTTTGCTAAATTGTTCGAGTTTTTTGGCAGGGATGATGAGCATTGCCCTGGATGCCCCGACGAAGTGACTTCCCATCGCCAAAGTAAGAAAACTGGTTCACCCTTCTCCACAGTGTTTGTCTTTTGATGGTAGAGTGGTGGTTGTTTCCTCCCAAAAAAGGCTATCCACTTCATCGTTCAGACGAAATCAGACACGCTGTTCTCGATGAAGCTGCACACGGTTTAACATTGCTTCCGAATCCGTATCGTTAATAATTGTTTGAAAATTTGCGGGTGTCGTTGTGCAGATACAAGCGAAAAGCTACAAACCCAAGCAGAGACGAAAAGTGCCTCCCACGGAAAACAACAAATCACGCAGAATCATTTGATGAAGGCCCTGGAAGCCCCAAAGAACGCAGGTCCTGTCAACATCGTACCTCTGTTCTGCCCACGTGCTTCATTCTCACGCCCTTCTGCTGTGCACGTTTGTTTGCTCTTCTTCACTTCGCTGACTCAGCTTATGACCCGCCTCTTCAAATGCCATCGTTCCTGCTCTTCTTCACTTCGTTGACTCAGCTTATGACCCGCCTCTTCAAATGCCATCGTTCCTGTCCACGCTTTGTTGTGCGTCCACTCGTTTCTGTTTTTCCAAGAGCAATCCTGATCGCGTCGTTGGATGTTTGCGTTTTTGTTGCACCGCATCTGCTGTTTCTTTCATCCGACTAAACATGGACGAGATGCAAGCCTTCACACGTTCAAAAATGAGCCGCATCATTCCGACAACATTTTAAAAACGCTATGGGCCATTGGAGAAATCATAAATTTAAACATTTTACCACCCTCCTGACGCTCAACTTTGGAGATCGCGGTAGTCTTAATTTGTCTTAATTTATGACTTATAATCATTTCTCAAATTCAAAAACTCTACATACAATTTGGAACTTCGACATTTTACAATTGTAACAACCGATATTTTACAATTGTAACAACCGATTTGCATTGTCTAAGTTCTAACTTTTAATGGCAGCATTCAAATTGCATTATTAAGCTAATGAAGCTTCAATAGTAGATACTAGAGTATAGAAACCCTCAATCTTGTGACACCACACTTTCGTTGTTGCTACATGCCTTTGCTTACTTTCCTTTTTCAGTGGTTGCCAATGAAAAAATACGCGCTTAGGCCAACCAAGGCTTTGTTTCGATTTCTAGTGGATGTTTGCTAAAAACAACAGCACCAAGGCCATCTCCCACCATTGATGTTTCTATCATGTTTACCGAGGAAAAAGTGTTTATCAAAGAAGCTTCCCTTTCAAAGCATTCTAGCATAAAAAAAGTTAGCAAGAAGACACTCAAGATGGCCTTTCACGTTACTACAAAGCAAGCTTACACTGAAGGTAATCACTCACCTTCATTTGGCATTCTCCAAGTCACAAACACATAGTTAACAACCTAAGACTTGAGTTTTCAATTACTCAGTCAAGAAAGAAGTCCGCAAGTAGGGATGTCTACTGAAGATGCGATGCAGGATAGAGCTCGACATCGAGCACCCCTTTGAAGAACACAAAGACACTTCAAATGACACAACAAGCCACACTAGCTCCATTGTGGATCCATAGCTAACACTTTCTTTGGGATTGGAGGGAGAAATTCACGCACCCCACAACAAATTCACTTTGACATTTAGCTTTTCTTCTATTCGAACATTGAAAGTAACTAAAGTCTTAATCTTTCTGTCGACCTTGCCAAACAACCACCTTGGAATAGCCATTAAAATTAAATCAAGCTCGAATCATTGTTTTGTCACATTTTCGCCCTTGATGCACTTCGACATTAATATGTGCGTGCACGCTCAGTAAGTTGCTATGCTTCGCTCATTCGCTGCAATTGTAAAACCGTTCTTAAACCTTTGACACCCGGACTTGCTTTTATGGCTACCACACGACTCGCTACATTTGCATGTGACCTTTGGCACTTCTATAAGACGTGCACAACAAACAGAGCATTCCACCTTCTCTCACCAAAAACCATCTTTTCCTTTTCTAGTGAGCTCCTCGGTTTCCCCAAAGCCACACAAAATCGATCCAATGCACCAACTAGGACCGTCATGCAATGCGCCCATTGAGGCACACCAAGTAGGAGTAATTGTGCCATTGGAGCTAGCATTGCCTTGTTTCGAAGCTTTGCCGACATTGCTCATTGACTCCTTGTCAATGTATATGCCGTACCATTTCGTGTTCGAGGGCAAGGTGTTATCAAAGTACGGGACATTTAAGGCACGGGATGTCTCGTACTCTATTTTCATGCGCGTGGACATGATAGATGTGGAGTGTTCTCAGGGGGGTCACTATGTATAAACCCTCTATATCACGTGCATTCAAGGCCTATATTTAAAATCCCTTATCTGTAAATTTTTTCATTAATAAAATGTACCTCTTTTCTATACAAATCTGTAAATTTTTTCCAAAACTATTTTAAATAGTCCCTTATGTATATTGATTTCTATAAATTTTAGAAATGAAAAATATCCTTCTGTTGAACTCACGTGATAGGGTTACATATGATGAGTGACCCCCCCGAGGGAGTGTTACGAGACCATAACTTTACATGTCCCTCATGTGTATGTTTTGCAATTGAAAGATGTTCTACAAGTCGACAGATGCTTTCATGTGGAGGGCTCAGCCATTGCAAAGCGATCCTCTAGTGGAGGAATGTCATTCTTGTCTCTTCATGTGGATGCAATAACGACAATTATCAAAGGAGAGCCCTTCGACGGCAACATTTCATTTGCTCCAAAACAGCCCATACGATTGTATGCACCATGGGTTGCAAACCAGGTCGAAACAAGCAAAACATATTTGTATCATTGATGGCAACCATAGCTTTTGTCATTGTGAAGGTTGACTTGGACTGGCGTCCATCAGACCAAATAATAATTGCAGATGGCCCACACGCTGAAGACCGTGCGACCGTAAGTACTCTTTTTAATAACTCCTAGGCAACCAAAAAATTGGTGGACAAAGCTTTACTAAGCAATAACATCGCTCCTTGCAGCTAACTTTCGTGTGGGAGAGAAGAGACATGTTGGCACAGTTGGTCGAGGAATTCATAGACGAAGTCATTGTCATGTACATTGCAAAGAAGATTTCCTTTATGCGCGCTAGGCATTCTCTTGTTGTGTTTGACTCTCGTTTGACTTTACTATCCTTGCGGTAATCCTGCAAGGAAGCTTGCATGTGGCATTGCAGGATACCTTCATGAGCCAAGTGTCACAACTGGGGTATGGTAAAAAGGTATAAACAAAACTTTGGCGAGAACACCATGTTTGTGGATCCTTGGTAACTTTTTTCTTCGTGAAATCGGTAGGTGTCTACACTTCATAGGCCTCAATGGCCCGTTAGTCGAGTTTCAGTGCGGCGGTTGCGGTGGCCCATGCGTGAGCAGAGATCCTACATGACCATTTTGCTACACTTGCGACAGCGTTCAAACTATCTCTTGCATTCTGTCCTTGAAAGGGTGTATTGTGGATCGTGAACGGTTCACAGGTTGCCATACAACTCCGTGGAAACCATGTTGACGATGTGCTGAAGCTAAACTACCCTTTCATAGAGTTTTATAGTCGCAGCGTGGTGGCCACGAGGAACATGCTATTTGACAAAAAGCCCTCAAGAGAGTTCACTATGAACAGCACAAGTTTTGTGATCGGTTTCACAGTGGGCGCCTAGGATGTTCTCCTTGCACTTTTGTTTGTAAATATTTTTTCTTCTTTCCCCCCCTTTGTGTCCTGCACTTTCCATTTGCAAGCACTCCTCATGGAAAAGAACTTCTAGCATTCCGACACAAAAAAACTGACATGCACAATAAAGCTTCCACTGTACATGCCATACAAACATTTTAAAAAGCCTTGATTGGTGCATTTCATTGTCTCCTTTGATTTCTAGGCAATCCACATAGGGAAAATTTTCTTTCGTTCCTACAACTGAGCACCATATTGTCAATATTACCACGCAAAATTAAAAAAAGAGCATTGTGGATGCCATGCAAATAAATAAATAACTTCTTCTCCAGTGCAATCCATCCTTTTTTTTTAACACAACCTGAAATGTATCATTGCCTATAGCATCTTTGGAACTGCTTCAAAACAGAACAACAATATATGGCACATCCACATTAACAATCTTGTGACCCTTCTCAAAGTGGTCCATTTCGCACATAAGTTTTTTAAATGCGGCACTCAGCATGGACATACAAGATGATATTGCACCGTACAATGTACGCCACGACGAGCTTCTTTTGGCAAAGAACCCAACTAACACGGACATTCTCCTTTGTGTCATATCCTTACAATCGGCAAGTATCTACTCAAGCCTACAAGCCGTCCTTGGAAACAACAATGCCTCCTCCGAACCCACCATGACTCTGGTGGAAGGTAGGGTCTTCAAAGGAAAGCACAGATACAAGACACCAATTTTACAAATAACAAGAGAGTTTCAAAGAGGGAACAACCGCCTAAACAGTGTCAGTAGGACATAGTTCCCTATACAACCAGCATCTGCAAGAATAAGGATTGACGCTCGACAAGGTTGCATTCAACCCCACGGGAATAAAAACACATGGTGTGACCTACACAGGTTTGTCAAGAGTGAGAGACCCATATACCTACTCGCACCTATACAAAAAACAAACATAAAAGCGGACCCTAGAGTACTGTGCGAGATCTTTCGACTCAAAAAAGACTCCCAATGGAACCTTGAGGACACAAGTCTATGGAGCAAGGACACTCCAAGGATAGACTTGGTTAGCCTAAACACAACAGGGTTCACCGTCCACAAATGCGACATCCTCAAGTGCCCGTACCTCCAGAACGCAACAATAATTTGCATGCCCCAAATTTGCTACTCGATGCCAGACTCTCTTGTTGTAGGGAAAGGCTCTGGCTTATGGTGCCGATCGATCATCACTCGTGACTTCTCACTGCAATTTGGTACGCTTGTGTGTTGCTTGTGGGTATAATTGAGGTTTCTATCCAAGTCGCTTTGGAGTATTTAACATGAATTAAACGCCTTACCTACAATCGCCGACGCTTTAAACACTCATACGATTTCTTTTTAGAGCTTTTCCAGATCTTTGTCCTTCTGAATTCCCTCCTTGTATAAAATCGCACCTCCCTGCAGTGTTGAGAGGTTGAGGGAGAGGGAGAAGACTTGTGGGAACAGCTGAAATGGTGTGTCTGTGGATTGGGATAATTAGGAACAACAGTTTTGAGTTTTTGGCAGCAAAGACTGCTAAGAGAATTTTGAAAATGGCACCATGTTTCATTGGATGATTGCATCTTAGAACCCTTGCCTTGTCGATTCTCTAGGCATGGCTTGCATTAATAGCCTGCGTACTCACCACTAATGAACTCGTAAAATGTTCGGAGGCGTAGACAATACGTCTCATTGGTGGCTGTCAGAGAAGCCTGAAATATACAGATTAAATCATGACTTCCATAGATCTCTCGAGCATCCTAAATTATCTCCGTCATCTTAATAGTATCATGGTATCAGAGCAGGGTTTCGCATGATTTTCCTGCAAATGAAGTGCGATGAGTATCCTCTTCTATCTTTCCCCCATTCTTTAATCACATAGTGTTATGCTTCCTTGTAATGTGAGCAAAATCTTGATTACATAACAGACTAGCTTTGGAACACACTAAGCATGTAGATTGTTATCTTCTCTCACATATTTGCGTTAAGTGAGGCCTACCTAACACTGTATTTTGGAACCACTGACACCCCCCAGTCTCCCCTCTCAGGCGGCCCAACAAAAGGAGTGAGTGTTTGTTCTATTGATAAGGGATACACTGAAACTTCCTGAAACGAAGATACCATAAAGGAACCTGGCTAAGGTCCCAAGACCTGCAAGCACAGGGGCAGAAAAGTAAGGCCCTGAAGTGCCTCGCCTAAGAGTCTTGTTACCTCACGCTCTAATTGAAGATCTCACCAGTGCTTTGGAATCGTGACAGCTTATCCCATGATGGGAGACTGCCTAGAATCAGAATTGCACTTTGTGCCATGGAGTGATTGGTTTCCACTGACCCACTCTTTTTTGTGAACAGGGTGAGTTGCTGCTCCTGTCTGCAGCCACTGTGTGAGGCACAAGGCACCTTGATTCCTGGCCTCCCTGCTGCTTCTGTGTGCAGTCAAACATGAAGCACAATATGAATAATGGGCTGCCCCACAATGCCCTCCAGATCTGATCGACCAGATCTGCAGACTGGCCGACCAGTCTGCTGGTCTGAGGTGACCTGACCCATAGACTGGGCCGACCCAGTCTGTGAGACTGCTGACAGCTGACCTGCTGCCAACAAAGAATAGACATACCATTGGATCCATCAAATTGGCTGTTTGCTTGAAAACATATTAGGTACCTCCCAGACGCACCCACAGCATCCATGTATAACCCTATGCTACTATCTTCATTGTCCTTGTACTCCTCTGACTCTGATCCTGGAAGGCTCTCCAGAGACGCTATCCCTTATGCAAGTGCTGTCAGCCTTGTTCTCAAAATAACAATCTGAGCAACCATTGCTGTCCTCCACCTTGACAAAGGCTTCTTGTCGCTCAAGTTCATCAGCGCATCTCTCAATGGTAGACATAAGTGTTAGATATCAATGCTCCACTCTCGTGTAACTACGCGGGAACCAGCTAACTCTACTTGTAAGCCCCCAATATGAGGAGAAGGCATTTGAGTAGCTCGGTTATCTAGTAGGTCCTGGTTTGGACACCAGATGGGAGCCATGTGTGGCCTGATGGCTAGACGGCTTCAGATAGAGTTGGCACACCGCCAACTAGGCTACATGCAAGTGCGGGAATGCATCCCTTGACTGACCGCACTGAGGGTAGACGGAGCATTTCTCGGGGCAGCCCACTCTCGGATTGCGGGGCCCGTTTGGAGCCTCAGATGATCTCGGATGGCTCTGGGCCGAACGGAGAACGTATGTTAGTTGCTCTGTTTTGCGCACCGGTTCTATCGTATGGTCGGTGGCCTATTTTGGGACCGACCCCCAGTCGACCGTTTTGGGCGGACTGGGTCGGTCACCCAATTGAGCCTAACCGACTACGACTGGTGGCTATATAAGAGCAAGCCTATAAACGGGAACTTGGTAAAGCTCGGTCGCTCCTACGAGCCTCCCCTCCCCTCCCGCAACCTCTACCTCCCCCTAGCTCCTCCCCGCCTCGACCACCCCCACCTCCTTGCCTCTCCGCCCTCACCCCCCCCTCACCCGCCGCCTCACCTTCGCCGCTGCCGCCTGCGCCCCCTCGCCCTCCGCTCTCACCCCCTCGCCCCCTCCACTCCCTCACCCCCCGCCTCTCTGCTCCCTCACTCCCTCGCCCCTCCGCCTCACCCCGCTGTGCCCTCACCCGCCTCCCCCCGCCCACTCCTCTCGCCTCTCCGCCATTCCCCCTCGCCCCTCCGTCTCATTCCGCCCCCCCCTCGCTGCGTCTCACCCCCCCCTCGCCTCTCCGCCTCACCCCTCCCCCCCTCGCTTCACCCGCCTCCGCCACCCCACTCCGCTCCCCCCCGCCCCCTCGCTTCACTCCCCCGTCCCCTCGCTTCACCGCCCCCCGCCCCTCCCGCCCTTCCGCTCCGCCCCGCCCCACCCCTTCCGCCCCGCCCTTCCACCCCGCCCCCTCCCGCCCCCCCGCCCCGCCCCGCCCCTCCTCCTCTCCCGCCTCCTCACCTCACCCGCTCTCCATCCTCACCCCCCACCCCGCGCCACCTCCGTCTCCCGGCCTCCCGTCCCCGTTTCCACCGCCCTCCGCCCTCCGTCCTTCCCGCTCTCTGCCTCCGTTCTCGACTGCGCCTCCGCTTCCCCCGCCCGACTCACGTCGCCCCGGTTCGCCTCACCCGTCTTCTTCACACCCAGGCTCTACCCTCCCGCATCTATCCCCCCCTTTTTTTGGGTGGCAGCCTCTTCTTCATTGGAAGCCTCGCAGTTTGTCTTGGCGGTATGGCGGCTCCCTGCCCGGAACCGGAGGCCCAGTCGGACCCTCCCTCTCCAGATGCCTACCGCGTCATCCTGACAGAGCAACAATCGTCTCGGGTTCAGGAGGTTGCCAATGACTTTGCCCTTACCTCTGTTTATGGCAGAGTCATTGGACATTCCCCCTCCAGATCAGCCATCAGGGACTGGCTTCAGTCCACTCTCATGCTAGAGGACGGCCACATTGAGGAGGTGGCCCTTATGGGAAGGGGCATCTTCTGGCTCAAACTCTCCAATGCGAAAGCTGCGAGCAATCTGATAGCTGGTTCCCCCACGTCGATGGATGGAAAGATTATTATGATAGTCCCGTGGTACCGTGGATTCAGCGCAGCGGATTTTGATGCTCGGTTCCGTATACCTCGCCATCCAGTGACACTAGTTTTTCCAGGTCTTGCTGCTGAGCTGCGGCCGATTGTCAGGGACCTGGGCTCCCACTTTGGCTGGGTTATGCACGACACTTTCGCTAACGCGGTGACTACGGCAGGAGCCCGCCGAGTCCATGTGGCTGTGGCGGATCCTGCGACTCTCCCTGCAGTGATCGAGATCGTGACAGATGCCGGCAGCATCACCCAGAGCATGGTAGTCACCGGGCAGCCAGGCCAGTGCCTGAGGTGTCACGGCTTTGGGCACTTGGCGGCTGTTTGTCCACGATTCGCCAGCTCTTCTCGGCCTCCCCCGCCCCCTCCCCCTCCGCCCCCTCCCCCCCCCTCCGGGCAGCCACGTCAGGAGGAGCAGAGGCAGTCGGAGTCCGGTCCAGAGTTAGCTGGCGGTTGGACTGAGGTTAGAAGGAAAAGAGGAAAGAACAAGAAGATTTCTGATAAAGGCAAGGAGGCAGAGGTTACCCAACCTGCAGCAGCACCTCAGAGACCTGACAGGCAGCTGCCCCAGGGTCCTGGGAGAGCTTCTTCTTCGACGGTAGCCCGCCCTCCACAGCCTCAGGTCCCCCTCTCTTCCGCTCCCCAGCCCCTTTCCACTCAGTCCCAGCCCCTTCCCCAGTTGCACCCCCCTTCTCCCGACCCGCAGCTTCAGCCCCCGCCTCTTCCTCCTCAGTCTCCTCCTCCTCCTTCTCAGCCCCAGTTCCAGGTGCATCCCCATCCCTCCCCCCCCGCCTCTCTCAGCTCTCCTGCAGAGTTAGCTGTACCGATGGTTCCTCAGCCGAGGGCAGCCCCCGCTCCCCCTCCTCCACCTCCCCCGCTAGTCGCCTCTGTGGAGTCTGAGTCGCCTACCCCCCAGCCTCCTCCCCCTTCCCCTCCACTGGCAGGACACCCTGAGTCTACACCACCACTGGAGCAGGCTTCCCTGTCCGCTAGCCCCTCAGTGGCAGACTTTGGTGGGCCTCAGCTTCAGGAGAGAGCTTCCTCGCGACTTTTACAGATTTGGCCCCTGGGACTACTTGGATGTGGCCGACCTCGGGACCTTCCCTGCTTGTCTCGACATCAGTATCTTTCTGCTCCGCAAAGGGGCGGATGGGAAGATAGCCGCCTTGGCCCCGAGGGATGGCCCTAGCTTTGCTTTCACGTTCCTCAGCGACGGCACCGAGACTTGGACAGACGACTCGGTCTGGGAGGCTCTCAGAGAGCAGACGCACGCTCAGGTTTGCTCCTGGATAGGCCCGTCTGGTGGGCAGCTTCTCGAGACTCAGTGGTTCGAGGGTGACGTTCGCCTGCGGTGGCGTTGCGCCGCCAAATGCTTCAGACTGATTGTGATCCTCAGGCCCCCCCTGTCATGGCCCCTCCCCCAGGATGTCAGAGCCTGGACCCCTCAGAAACTCCGAGCCTTCTACGGGATGACTACTTCAGAGATCTCGAGCTGGCCCGAGAAAGCATTTGCTCATGGCACCAAAGGCCTCTCGCCTTTGCTGAAGGTGTTGAAGAACGGGCAGGACGACCCCGCCTCCCCCTCCAAACCTTCTCATAAGCGTCAGCGCCTCCACTCCGAATTGTCAGCTTCTTCATCGACATCGGCCGCGAGCAGACAGTTGTTCGCAGCCTCCCAGTCCTCACCATGAGCCTACACCTTGTATCCTGGAATGTGAACGGGTTTCATTCTTCTGGCACCCGTGGTCCTAGGAAGCTCATTTTGAGACAGGAACTTCAGCCAGCAGTGATTGGTCGTTTGGATGTACTTCTGCTCCAGGAGCACAAGCTTTATGCGGCTCACTCCCATAGCTGCGGGAAGATTCTCCCTGGACGTTCTCACTTATTGGGAGCCCTCGATAGGCGCACAGGGGAGGAGTGGAGGTGTCTGTACTTCCGTGTGCGAGCAGTTAGCCCAGGGAGTTTTCGGTCATGGCACGTTGATCCCAGGCCGTGCCCTTTGGGTAGGCCTGGAACTGGAGGGTTCCAGAATAGGAATCCTCAACATTTATGCTCCCACAGACCTCCATTGCAGAGCCACCTTCTGGAGGACACTCATAGGGATTCTCCCAGACATGGATTCCTGGATTGTTGGAGGTGACTTCAACAATTTGGAGACCTTGGAGGACCAGCAGGGCAGAGGACCAGAGTTTACAGGTATGTCTCAGGCAGAGCAGTCCGCTTGGGACTCATTTATCTTCGCGACAGGAGGTAGGGACAGCTGGAGAGACCCGTCCTTCCGTCGTTGGCACGGGAGCTTGGACTTCTCGTGGGGCTTCCGTAGGGAAGGAGGCAGACTCCTGGAGAGGCTGGATAGATTTTATGTTAGTGATTGGGCCATCAGCAGAGGCGGTCAGGCGGGTATAGTTCCAGGGACGACACTTTCCGACCATGCGCCTGTGCTCTTATCATTAGACTCGGCAGTTCAGGCCCTTCCCCCCCGTTCATGCCGGATTCCCGACTCCATTTTCTCGAGGGAGGACGTGCGCAGCAGTATCGGCAGTCTATGGGACAGAGATTGGGGCGAGTGCGTGGATCTGGTTGATTCGGTGGTGCAAGCTTTGCAGGAGTCCAGCCAGATTTGCCAGCTCGCAGCCCTACAGGTTCGACAGGAGTGGTGGGGCAGAGAGAGCTCTTCGGAGGGACCTCGCTTCCATTCAGCGACTCCAGCAGGCAGCCCCGGGCTTGGAGGAGCTTCGGATCCAGGCCCTTCGAGCCAGAGCCCTTCTTGAGGAGACCCTCCAGCACCGTTCAGAGTTTTCCTATCACGCCTCTCTCTCTTTCTGGGCTCGGAAGGGCGACTGGATAAGCAGGGAGTTCTTCAGGACGCATGGCCAGAGAGCAGCAGGTGATCAGCTTCGGAGTCTTAGGACAGCGGAGGGGCACATCGTTACTGATTCGGGTGAGGTCTTGGGGTTGGCTACCGACTTCTACAGGACTCTTTTCAAGCAGGAGCCGCTTGCCCCTCGCACTCGACGCTCCCGTGAGGAGGTGTGGAGGCACATTCCATCCCTGGTCCAGCCCAGCATGCAGGCGACGTTGTTGGCACCATTCACTACGGACGAGATGTTGGAGGCCTTGATGGCCATCGACGGGCAGAAATGCCCGGGCGAGGATGGGCTATCCCGAGCATTCTTCACCTCCTTCTGGGATCAGATCCATCAGCCCCTCCTAGCAGCTCTTCAGAGGATTTTCAGCAGTGGATATATGCCAGAGAGCCTCTCCTCGGGACTGATTTGCCTCATCCCGAAGGGAGGAGATCGACAGGAGATCCGTCAGTGGCGCTCGATCACCCTCCTCACCACTGCCTACAAAATCCTTGCCAAGATGATCAGCGCCAGAGTTCGGCCTCTACTTCCAGACCTCATTCATGACACTCAGACGGGCTTTGTCCAGGATCGCAGTATCCTGGATAATGTCTTCACCTTCTCAGAGGCGGCGAAGTGGGCTCAGCACAGTGGGTCACACGTAGCCATCCTACTTCTCGACTTTGAGAAGGCCTACGATCGAGTAGACTGGTCCTTTTTGAAGGGGACTCTGGAGCGACTAGGTTTCCCAGCAAGATGGATTCAGGGTATTTCAGCGTTATACAGGACAGCTTCTAGCAGGGTCATCATTGGCGGCAGGATGGGTGAGCGTTTTCGTTTGGAGAGATCAGTGCGTCAGGGCTGCCCCCTTGCTCCTTACCTATTTCTCTTCTTCGCTGAGGCTATGACATACTACCTTCGGGCGAGGTCTACTGGGATCAGGGGTGTTCGCCTTCCACTCCGGGAGGACACGGAGCTCCTGGACTCGGAGTACGCGGATGATACAGCACTGTATGTCCAGGATGATGAGATGATGTTGGAGAGGGTGAGGATGGCCCTAGAGGTCTTCTGTTCGGCAGCCGGTGCGAAAATCAACTGGAACAACTCAGTTGGTTTTCTCACAGACCCCGGGGCGTGCTCTCAGTGGGGGAGATTTTTGTGTTTCAGGTGGATCCCGCGGGGACAGACAGCTAGATATCTCGGTTTTCAGATCGGCCTGGATATCACACCAGCTCAGCAGTTTCTCCCGGTGCTAGATTCCATTCGACGGAAGCTGGCTTTCTGGAGCACTGTTAAGCTCTCCCTTGCAGGTCGTGCCCTGGTAGTCAACCAGGTCCTCCTAGCCACGGCTTGATATGTGGCTTCGTGTTGGTGTTTCTCGAGATCCAGCGTGGCACAGCTTAGGAGGTTGGTTCGGAACTTCCTATGGTCCGGGGAGGATGGCCTCAGAGATACCAGAGCCAGGGTTGCTTGGCAGACAGTCATTCTCCCGCAGGCTGAGGGTGGCCTGGGGGTCATCGATCCAGAGCTTCAGAGTCAGGCCCTGTTGGGCAAGCTAGTTATCCGCGGTTTGACCCCGGGGGGGCAAACGTGGAAGATGTTACTTCAGCAGGGGGTCGGTTCTTGTGTCCCGCGTCGAGGTGGAGAGTGGCTACCGTCCCTCAGGTGGATCTTCACTTCCGTCCCGCTCACTCAGCCCCGCTCCCCACTCGTTCGTAGCCTCCTCATGGTTTGGAGGCGGCTCCGCCTCAGTCTCATACAGTCCCCTCCTAGCTGTCAGGAGGAGATCGATCGCCAGTCGCTTATCTGGAACGATCAGGTCAGAGATACCGAGGGCCTTCAGTTGGGGGAGAGATCACACATCAGGTGGGACGGCTGGACGCGGGGTCCAGTCCGGTCCCTTCGAGTTTGGAGGGACACGTACAGACATCTGGAGATGGCTGATCTTGCAGACGCAGTTGGAGGTGCCCGTGGAGCCCAGGCGAGACGTACGGAGATAGACGGCGCAATTCGCCTAAACGACTTATTAACGCCTTCATTGTGCATGTTTTGTGCTCTGCAGACAATACATCAACATTTTTTAATTTCTCACTCTCTTCTCTCTCAGATCCTTCCTCCAATTCTTCGCCACGAGCATCTTTATAAATTTTATTAGTTCGCAACCCACGGGCTACAAAGAACGAATGAAGTGACGTTTCTAGGCAGCAGACAATGCCCGGAATCACAGCGGCTGCCTGATGCGCCTTGTCGATATGCCCGCGGATGCACATTAGTCTCCGGTCATATATGCATAGAATTCCAGCAAAAATTTGAGTTCACTTCAACCTGCTTTATTTTTTGCCAACATAAAAGCAGCGTGATTTGACATGAAAGACGCTCACGATGTAGGGCGAATCTAACATTAAAATACTTCGTTTTATTGCTGCCATGTCTGGTTCCACCCGAGCTTCAGATCCTCATGCCTGGTGATGACCGTTGGCTGGGATAGTTCACCCCCCCGTGGCATCCCATTGGTGGTCGCAGGGCGGATGGACGACTCCTCTGTTTCCTTCTTCGCGGTTATGGGGGATGGCCGACTCAGGAGAGAGGATGTGCTCATCGACCCCCTACTCCCATGGCAGAGGGTTCGGGTCGTAGGCCTCGTAGGGAAGGTTTGGCGGACCGATCCTAGCATAGAGCAGGATCAGCTGCAGCTTTGGCGACTCTGGCTCTGGGAGGGGCGGGCCTTGTCAGAGCTTGATTGGGACCCAGGAGAGTGGAGATGGCCAGAGATTGTGACAGGTCAGGGGCCGACCTCTTTCTTTGCCTACAGCACGACATTGGGCAGGCGAGTTCTCGGGAGGATGCAGAGCCGCCCTCCCACCCAGCGGCCCAGTTGGTATGCACAGGGTATTTCCAGGTTCTTTTTGCAGGCCTTTTGGAAGGCCTTGTGGGAGAGCTGGTGGCCGCGGAAGATCTCCTACTTCCTGTGGCTTCTTGCCCACAAAGGTCTTCCAGTGGGGAGCTGGTTGCGGTAGATAGGCCAGGACGGACGTTGTCAGATCTGTCATGAGGACGAGGAGTCACCAAAACACTGCCTATGGAGTTGCACTCGCGCCCAGGAAGTGTGGAGGTGGACTTTCGGGATCCTTACTCGCGCAACACCGGAGCTAGGATTGATCACTTGGGGCGCGTTCGCTGGTTTTCATCACTTATTCGAGGCATGTCAGCAGGACCCCACATTCCTTATCACACAGGGGACGTGGGGGCCGCTTGAGAGCATCCCGCCGCACCTGGCAGAGGCTGGCACAGGAGCTCAGGAGAGGCAGCCAGTCTGGGAGATTATTAGCAGAATCGTAGGATGGCACATTTGGACCTCGCGCTGCGCGCAGATCCTCGGTGGCACCTCCTTATCGACTGCCCAGATCATGACTGACATATGGAGTGAGATTATACACACCCTCAGAGGCCAGTGGGACCAGATACATGGGGACTCCCGGGCCGGTCGGGAGAAGCGGAGACGTTTCCTCCGGGTTTGGGACACACAGGGCCTCTTCTTCGAGCAAGCTTCGCAGGGCCTTCAGTGGCGCTACTCACCACCTATCTGGCTGTTCATTCACACTCGCCTGATCCCTTCGTGAGAGAGAGCTGTACTTTTGTTACCTTTTAGGCTGCGTCCGATTTGTGAATGCAGCCCGTCAGCTGCAATGCTGACCTCTTGTATCTTGTTTTCGAAGTAATATAATTAGCACTGTTTTTTCGGGGAAAAAAAAAAAAAAAGAGCAAGCCTGTGAAGCCCATTTCATCACTAGCTACAGCAACCCTGATTCCTTAGCATCCAGCCTCCGTCTTTTACTGTTTCCAGCACGCCATCGAAGCTTCTTTCACAGGAGCGCACGATTGGGAGGCAGCGCCATCTATTGTATCAGTTCTAGAGTAATCAAATTTTTGATTCTTCATACTATCTTGTTTTCTCTCTTGCGTATGAGATCCTGTTATCTGTTGAGCACAAACGTTGTATTATTTTATTACATGGTATCAGAGCCTAGACTCTAGCAAGAAGATTTGGTAGTGTGTTTCTGTTTGCGAGCAGATTGTGAGAGATGGCCCAACCCGTAAGACTGCGAATCCCACTGTTCGGCGAAAGTGGAAAGTTGGACGGCTCTAACTATCCACTCTGGAAGTTCAAGATGAAGATCATCCTAAGCGCAAATGAGCTTTGGGACACTGCTATTGGGGTGGATGCGAGGCCGATTGTGAGACCGGATCCAGCCAATGTAGGACAACAAATAGTACCAATTGCGGATGAGATTCTCGCGTGGACAAGAAGAAATGCAAATGCGCTGTGTTCTATTGTCTGCAGTGTTAGTGATTCCGTCACGACGTTAATTCAACATGTCACCACAATGGAGGAGGCATGGACGGTCTTGAAAAATCAGTACGAGACCACGAATCAGACGCGGATTTAGAATTTGGAGACTCAACTCGTGAACCAGAAGTTATCTGAGTCTGAAGCGGCAGAGAAGTTCATCACCAGGGTGAAGAATCTGCACGATCAGATGATTGCAATTGGCATCACCATCACTAGCGAGAATCTAGGACGAAGGTGCATACGGAGTCTCCCACCAAAGTACGATGGTCTTGTTACGGCGTTGAATTCGCGGAACAAAAATCCGTCCCTCAACTTTGAGGATTTCAGCGCGATGCTTCTGGAGGAGGAGATGCGTCAAAAGACGAGGACTGGAGAAGATTCGGCTTTCTGGACCGGATCAAAGAAAGGTAAGGGTAAGGACTCTAGTAACCCATTTTCTTCTGATGATAAAAAGAGAGAGAAGAAGATCAAGTGCTTCTATTCCAATAAGGTAGGGCACAAGCAGAATGAGTGCCAAAAGAAGATTGCAGATGAGAAGAATGGAGTAAAGAAAGAGCCTAGCAATAGCGCGCAGGCAGCACCAATTGAGCTGTTCGTAGCAATTGAGGAGATTTGCACGGAGGCAGTTCATGTACTTGCGGATGAACCTTGGATCATTGACAGTGGTGCATCGCGCCACATGACCAGTCGGAAGGATTGGTATACCTCTCTACAGCTGGTAGGGAATGACATTCTGGTAGCAGTTGGTAATGATGCAAAATGTCCAGCAAAAAGAAAAGGTACGATTACTCTCAAGTCAAATGGAGTTGTAAAATAGTCGTCCGATGTTCTTTATGTGTCAGATATCAAGAGGAACTTGTTGTCCATTTCTGCGATCACGGATCGGGACCTCTAAGTTCAATTCGATAAGAATGGTACACAGATCCTGGATCTTCAAGGAAAGGTCGTTGGTAAAGGTACACGGCGCAACAACATTTATGAACTCTCAGCTTTCAGTGCTCGAGCGGATGTGAGAACACTAAGCTGTGGCATGAGAGGTTTGGTCATCTAAACCTTAGTTCTTTGAAGGAGATGCATAAAAGTGACATGATTGCAGACCTACCAAGAAATTTCAGATCTGCCCGATGTATGTGAAGCTTGCATGATGGGCAAGCAGCATCGGCATCCCTTTCCTAAAGAGGCCAGTAGGGCAAAGGCTCCTCTAGAGCTCGTACACACGAATCTCTGCGGAAAGATGGAGACGGAAGCTTTGAGTGGTTCCTACTACTTCATGACGCTGATCGACAGTAGAAGGATATGGATATACTTCCTGAAGACTAAAGACGAGGCTTTTAGTAGGTTCAAGGAATGGCATGTAATGGTCGAGAAAGAAACGGGGAGGAAGGTGAAGAAGTTGAGATCAGACAGAGGTGAAGAGTTCACATCAACTGAATTCGAAAGTTACTGCAAAAGTCACGGAACCAAGAGGCAGAAACCCCCGCCACATACATCACAGCAAAATGGAGTAGTAGAACGCAAGATGCGCGTCATCTGTGAAATGGGCCGGAGTATGATGAAAGGGAAAGATTTGCCAAAGACTTTCTGGGCTGAAGCATGTAACACTGCAGTTTACATCCTGAATCGTAGATCCTGAATCGTAGCTACACGAAGGCTGTGAACGGGATGACTCCACTGCAAGCCTTTTCTGGGAAGTAACCTTCAGCTGCACATTTCAGAGTTTTTGGATGTGACTGTTTTGTGCATGTCCTTGATGCTACCAGGACTAAATGGGAACCAAAGAGCCGGAAGTGTATTTTCTTGGGCTACAGTGAAGAGGCGAAGGGTTACCGTCTCTATAACCCTGTTACCAAGAAGGTAATTGTAAGTCGCGATGTGGTCTTCTCAGAACAGCCGCATCAATTGGAGGAGGATGCTTCCTTCCCAGACAACAAGGACCAGGATATCCATCCAGTACCACCACCAATAGCAAACCGAACTCCCCCAATAGTGCTTGGGAGGATTCAAGACAAAGAAGATGAAGAAGAGCCTGCAGAACCACAACGGCAATGGCCATTCCCAAAGTGGGTAAAGCAGCTTTTGGACAGGAGAGAACCTCCAGTCATTGAGGAGGAACCATCCGAACACTGCCGGTTCAAGAGATTAGAGGAGCAAAGAAGGGCGCAGGAACACTTGGTCAACTATGCTTTGATGACAGAAGTGATCCGTGCTGATGAACCCAAGTGTCTTGAAAAGGCACAGAGTGATGATAGGTGGATGGAGGCTATGCAGTCGGAGTATGGCTCCATAATGAAGAACAACACTTGGGACCTTGTGGATCGACCACCAAAACGCAAGGTAATTGGAACCAAGTGGGTGTACAAGACCAAATACAAGTCCAACAGCACGTTGGATAAGTACAAGGCTCGGCTCGTGGCAAAAGGATTTGCACAGGTACATGGTTTTGATTATCAAGATACTTTTGCTCCCACAGCTCGACTAACCACAATTCGCAGTGTTTTGGCTTTAGTTGCCCAGAGAAGTTGGCCCGTGTTTCAGATGGATGTGAAATCCGCCTTTCTGAATGGAGATCTCAAGGAGGAGGTATATGTGGAACAACCACCAGGTTTTGAGATCCCCGGTTCAGAAGGTAAAGTCTGCAAACTGAAGAAGGCACTTTACGGGCTGAAACATGTCCCACGAGCGTGGTACCAACGAATTGATGCCTACTTTCTGCAACACGAGTTCAAGAGGAGCCCATCTGATGCAAATTTGTATATCTTCAGAGAAGGAGGCAGGTGTATGATCGTGGTCCTTTATGTGGACGACCTTGTCATAACAGGGAACCATGAAGAGAAGATCTCGCAGACGAAGCATTTGCTAGGAAGAGAGTTTGAAATGATAGACCTCGGACTGATGCATTTCTGTTTGGGGATTGAAGTTTGGTAGGAGCTGAAACAGATCTTCATTTCACAACTGAAGTATGCTGGAGAGATACTGAAGGCATTTGGCATAGCTGAGTGCAAGACAGTTGGTACCCCTATGGAGGTTGACGCGAAGCTCTCAAACGAGGATTCATTACCACTGGTGGATGAAGCGAAGTATAGAAGTCTTGTGGGCAGCTTGATTTACCTGTGCAACACACGGCCGGACATCAGTTTTGCGACTGGTGTACTAAGCAGGTTTTCCAATAAGCCCCCGGAGAACCATTGGAGGGCAGGGATGCGGGTGCCGAAATACATCAAAGGCACACTTGATTATGGCATCACCTATACCAAGGGCAACATCTTGACCGGATTCTGTGACTCGGATTGGGTAGGAGACGTGGACAGCAGGAGATCAGTGACAGGGTACTGTTTCTCACTTGGATTTGGAGTTGTGTCATGGGTCAGTAAGAAGCAACCCACAGTTGGTCTTTCTTCTACCGAGGCCGAGTACAAATCTGCATGCTTTGCTTCTTGCGAGGCAATGTGATTGAGGAGGATTTTGGGGGATATGGGTGCAGTGCAGAACAAGCCTACGCAGTTATCATGTGACAATCAGAGTTGCATGGCGATTGCAAAGAACCCGGTGTTCCACGCTCGCACAAAACACATTGAGATTCAATATCACTTTGTACACGAGCTCATCATGGATGGAGAGGTCGACTTGGTGTACTTTCCGACTACAGAGAATGCTGCGGACATCTTCATGAAGGCTCTTGGAAGAGACTTGCTAGAGAGGCATCTTCATCGACTTGGCATTGGGCCGAAAAAGTAAGTTCACTTGCGGGTGGACATTGAAGGGGGGTGTTAGATATCAATGCTCCACTCTCATGTAACTACATGGGAACCAACTAACTCTACTTGTAAGCCCTCCATATGAGGAGAAGGCATTTGAGTAGCTCGGTTATCCGGTAGGTCCTGGTTTGGACATTAGATGGGGGCCATGTGTGGCCTGATGGCTGGACGGCTTCAGATAGAGTTGGCACACCGCCAACTAGGCTACATGCAAGTGCAGGAAGGCATCCCTTGACTGACCGCACTGAGGGTAGATGGAGCATTTCCCGGGGCAGCCCACTCTCGGGTTGTGGGGCCCGTTTGGAGCCTCAGATGATCTCGGATGGCTTTGGGCCGAACGGACACCGTAGGTGAGTTGCTTTGTTTTGCGCACCGGTTCTATCGTATGGTCGGTGGCCTATTTCGGGACCGACCCTCAGTCAACCGTTTTGGGCGGATTGGGTCGGTCACCCAAATGAGCCTAACCGACTACGACTGGTGGCTATATAAGAGCAAGCCCGTGAAGCCCATTTCATCACTGACTACAGCATCCCTGATTCCTTAGCATCCAGCCTCGGTCTTCTACTGTTTCCAGCACGCCATCAAAGCTTCTTTCACAGGAGCGCACGGTTGGGAGGCAGCGCCATCTATTGTATCAGTTCTACAGTAATCAAATTTTTGATTCTCCATACTATCTTGTTTTCTCTCTTGCGTACGAGATCTTGTTATCTGTTGAGCACAAACGTATTATTTTCTTACAATAAGAACAGCTCTTCCTAGATTTGCATACCTGATCTCAGCAACGCTTGGAGTTGTCACCAATGAAAGTTCTCTTATCTGTGCTACCTCATTTGCTGCTGGTTATGACTCCTCTGATTCTTACTTTGACGACTCCTTCTGTTCAGCCTATTTCTCTCTGCAGTCCCTTGCATAATGTCCTGACTGGGCGCGGTAGAAGCCCTCCTTTTTCTTGCATCCTTCATTAGAAGAGTCCTCCTCATCTTGCTTGTCCTTTCCTGTGTCCTCCTTATTCTTGCCTTGAGCAATGAAGTCTTCGTCATTGCCACTCTCCTGGTTATAGATCTTTGCCCTACCGTCTTCTTGTACCAACATGGCCGCCATCTCCAAAAGGTGAGCCGCCTTGACGTTTCTGAAGTCGTAATGCTAGTTACGAAGGTCCTGAAGCTCTTCGGTAACATGTTGAGATGAGCATTGGCAACTAAACCAGGTCCACCTTATGACCAACTGCACCAAATCAGCCTTTCAATACCTTTCACTTTTGTAAGGTAGTCCTGCACGGTGTCAGCCTCCATCCTCATGGTGAACAATTGGTTCTGGAGGTTAAGGATCCTTGACTTGTTGTTCGTTGCATACAGGCCCTACAGAATGTCCCATGCTTCCTTCGAAGAACCTGCCAACTGAATGTGTGGAATCACTCCGTCTGAAGGACAGGTATCTTTGCAAGGAGAAAAGAGTCAGACAGGTGTGCCTTAGTGGGGGATTGCTTCTTGTTGTGTCATTTGTCTTGAGTTTATTCCAAGACCTTCAGTTCAAATGGCAACTCATGCACCCATTCCAAAATTTGAAGAAGTGGGCAAGCTGGAAGGGGATAACCAGCTTATGGAGCTGCAGTAGGCTTCTCAGCTACTGCTTCGTCAGACAACCTTGCTGCTCTGCAATGTAGCCTGAGGTGAGGTACTAATATTTTTCTGTTCATTGACTTCCTTGCTGCTCCTGTCTGTAGCCACTGTTTGAGGCACAAGGCATCCTGATTCCTGACCTCCCTGCTGCTCCTATGTGAGGCACAACATGAATAATGGACTGCCCCCACCCAGGTGACTATTATAGGGCACAATGCCCTCCAGATCTGTAGACTGGCTGATCAGTCTGCTGGTCTAAGCTGACTGGGCCGACCCAGTCTGTGATACTGCTGACAGCCAACCTGCTGCATTTGGCACGACTCCAACTGGCTTAGCACCTGCCAGCCCAGATCTGATGGCTTTCTGCAGTCTGCCATGTTCAGTCCTGCTCCAGGTGCCTGCACCTCCTGCTTGCAACCAGTCCTCAGTCTGTAAGCAGGCCCATACTTGCTGTCCAGCACATGTGTACTACTGCGGTGTCCTCTGCAGGCCCTGTTGCAGCACTACCTTGTTGGCAGGCCTTATGTGTACTCTGATCTGACCACCTGACCTGCCCTTTTGGCCTCTCTGACACAAATTTGGATGATAGACAGCGAGATATGCAACGAAAGCCCCTTGGCCTCCCACATGGGTCTTTGAGCCACCCCCAAGATGGGCAGCTCGATGGCAGTCCCTTGTGGACTGTTCAGCCCTATGTGAGGGGTCCAATCAAATTCAAGAAGGATATAATTGTGCTGTCCGTGTAGCAGCCAATGTACTACCCACATGGTAGCTTCTCATTCCCTTGTCACCCTATAGGTGTCCCTCCCCATCGAGCTTCACATTTGTGGGCTTAGATATGGGGAGGTTACCCTACTTTGCCAACAATACCGATCTGATATCTACATATTGTGCTACTATTGAAAGGGCCATATAGAATGAACCCAAATTATGCCAGGTGGTAAAGGTAGATTTCCAACAAGATGGGACAAGCAAGACCCATCTCCCTAATGGACTATGCTGAATAGAAAAGTCTCAATGCTGTGAGCAGACCTGACCACTTCCGATTGTCATTCACTAATGTGGTCTTGGGATGGTGGTAGGCCATGCCTTGTATTCCTTCATGGATGGATATATTGGATACAACCAGGTTTGAGTAAGTGCTACTCATGAGCAAAAGGAAGCCTTCGTAACTCCTCGGGGCATGTATGAGTATGAACATGCTGTCATTTGGGACGCGTAATACCCAAGCCATGTTGCAAAAGCTGGTCACTAAGTATTCCAAGCCAAAATAGGGAAGTTCATGGAGGTGTCCTTGTATGATGTTTTGGCTTGGGTGTCTCTTATCTAGACCATTTGCTAGTGCCGAGCCTCCAAACAGCAGTGCCCCACCTTCCTGGATGTGTATTAGTTCACAAACAGGAGCGCCCCACCTCCTCGAGCAAGAATCACAGCAAGAATCAGGTCACAATTAGTGCGCCTCACCCCCCAGCACTCGAACTGATGCAAACACAGGTGCACCTCACCTTGATTCACAGCTGCATGCTACCTTGGACCGTTTCTACCAAGGAAAGTGAAAATCCTATGCTGTGATACCAACGAAGCCGGACCAAAAACCAAACAAATCTGTATTCAGCTTTGAAACCCTAAAAACGAATCACTGCTGGTAGAAATTCAGCCTGGATCTTTGATTCGCAGCAGATAATCACCAAGATAGATTTCAAATTTCGTAGATAACAGGGAAAAATAGCATTTAATAGCTTCATCTGACTAGGAGCAGCAGCAGATTTCTTCTGGCAATCAAAACGAATTGAGAGAGAGAGAGAGAGAGAGAGAGAGCGAGAGAGATTTTGCTACTTCCACGCAAATTTTTTGCAATATTTCACAAGAACTTCACGAAAGAAATTGAAGAACACAAACTGAAATCTGAAAATCAGAATTGCAGCACTTATCTCAAAGATTCTTCGCGATAGAACAAAGGGAGAGAAGAACGAGACGCAGCACACACTAGGGCCCAGATTTAAGGGCTGGACTTCCCCGAAGGTCTTTATTGCAATAGAATAATACTTTGTACAACTGGCTCTGAAAGAGCATGAAGCTGAGTACGACTCTTCAATGAATCTAGGAGGCTTGGGGCCTTTCTTTTATAGACTAGGCCTAGCAATAATCTAGGGCTTGCTAAAAGCTACTTTTACAAAAAAAAACAAGCTTTTTAGGCTTTCTTTTTAAATCTTGTGCTTTTGGTGCCTCTTGATCTCGTAGGCCCTCCTTTAAAGAGGTGCCACCCTTGTCCATGCTTTTAGGCCTCGTGGGACTTGCTTTTTGTGCTTTTCTCCCCACTCTTGGGTTCTTTTTGCACTCTCTTAGGTCCTACACATTGCACGAACAAGTTCCAACACTTTAATCCATTAGAGGTTAGCAAAATGCATGCATTCGTAGTTCTTGGACTAATCCTAGTCTCGTGTGGGCATTCCCACAGTGCTCTTTTACTAATGTGAAGCAAAAGTAAAACAAAGCTTATTCTAGTTAACCAAAGTCAACTTTCTTGACCATCATCAATGCAATAAAGACTCCTCTTTATATCTTGGGAGAAGTATCATTTTGGTGACATTAAACATATAGACAGGACAGCCTTTCGGACTAGGTATGGTCATTACGAGTTTCTTGTATTACCTTTTGGATTGACTAATGCTCCTACGACTTTCCAACAGATTATGAATGACTTGTTTTGAGAGTTCTTGGGCAAGTTTGTTTTTGTGTTCTTGGATGATATCTTAGGCTTTAGAGAATCATATTGGTCATCTTAGGATCGTCTTAATTCTATTAAGACAGAATAAGCTATATGCTAAGATTAATACATGCGATTTCTTCATGAAACATATCATTTACTTGGGACACAAGATTATCGCAAAGGTGTTAGCATTGATGAAGACCGAATTCAAAAGATTTTGACTTGACCTATACCTTAGATAGTGAAACAGCTTCGTTTTTTCCTAGGATTTATTGTCTTTTTGAGAAAAGCCATTCGTGATTATTCCAAAATTACGGTCCCCTTAACCAACGTATTGAAGGGTCGTGGCCGTAGGTCTACACAACCTATTACTTGGAATGAAGAGTTGAACAAGACTTTCGATACTTTGAAAGATCGTATCAAGAGTGCACCTGTTCTAGCATTGCCCGATCCTACCCGGCCTAATGTGTGTTGGAGGTTGATGCGAGTGACTATGCCATTGTGGCAACGTTATTCCAAGAGGGCCGACCCGTAGTTTTTGAGAGTAAAAAGGTCAATGATACTCAATATCGTTGGCCTACCATGGAAAAGGAACTCTATGTAGTCATGCTCTCAAGGTTTGGAGGCATTTCCTGCATGGTTCTGGATTTGTCGTATTGATTGATCATCAGTCGATCCGATATGTGTGCGAAGGGAATGATTTTAGGGGTAGGAAGGCTCGATGGGTGTGTTGATGCAGGATTTTGATTTTGAGATTCGGTATAAGAAAGGTTGTTTGAATAGTGTTGCTGATGTCTTAAGTTGGATTAAGATGGTGAATGCTTTATCATTTACTGAGATATTTTCTGACCTATTTCAATCCTTGAGAGGGCTTTGCATGACTGATAGTCATTTCAGTCATTATTGGCAGAAGGTCCAAGATGATACTGGTATGATTGACCACAACTCAGGGATTGTGCCACCTATCGTATGGGGCCTTTCAATTCCACAAGCATGAAGACTATTAAAAAAAGATGATACTTTTTTAAACCACAAGATAGCCGTCATTCTATTGCACGAAGTAGCTTCCACAAACATAAACAAACAGTCATTCCATGTATTCACGAATTTAGTTTATGAGATGTAGCTTACCAGTGTCTCCACAATAAGCCTTTCCATGAGACAGTACATTGTCAGGAAGGTGTGGCCTCATATCTATGTGACCTGGGATCTCTTTCACCTACAACACATCCTTCTCCTCCAAGCTCAGGCCCAAAGTCATTACCTTCCAAGATGGCATCTCCAATAAGATGTTCTGGTGGGTTTACCAAATCCTTGCATTGTGCTGTATTCCCACTAGTTACAGAATCAACACACTTTCCATGATCCTCTCCTAGTGTCGTTGAGGCATCTATAACGGCATCCTCCCATTCCCCATGACTAGGTCCTAAATTTTCAATACATTTACCCGTAGCATCTGGTACCAGTCCAGCAGTTCTTGACTCGACCACCTCTGCTGCACGACGGAAAGCTTCTGCAGGAAAAATGCCAACTCTTTACAACATAGCAAAATTCATAAAACAAGACAAGGTCAATGTTCTCATTGAGATACATGTATCCGTGAATGTATCACAAATTAACAAAAAGCTTGGCTGAAAACTAGTATCTGATGGATACCTATATTCCTTCCATAGGCAGCGCAGGTTCTTCAAGGCCTGCATCCTCAAGCCTAGGAGGATGTATAGAAAAATAATTCGTGCTACCATTGCTTTCCATAACTATTTCTTTAGAAGAATGTGTGAATCATTTATCAGGTATTCCACTCTGTTGATATCACAAGGTTAAAAGAATGAGCTACATATATTCTAGCAGTGGAAGACACACCATTTTTCTCAAAAAATCTCGTAATGGAGCACAGCTGTAGGGATGTATACAGTGGGGATCTCCCTGATATTTTTTAATCACCAATTGTAAGTGTATAACACTACTCAGATCCAAAACTGAACACATCATACAGACCCAGACATCAAAATTATGCATGCACAATTAACAAGATAGAAGCCCCAAAGTTTCCTCGAATTAGTAGAATGGCATACCTATGTGCTCCGTCCAACCTCATACTTAACTAGCATTTGGTAGAGAGAAGAGCCTAAGGGTAAGAAAAGAAATCAAGACACTATTAAAAGGCTGCAAAAAATATACTATGTTTTGAAAATGATGAAGAAACAAGATAGTGTCAGAATGATTGTCACACTACAAGATTCTAAAATAATGTAGATGTTTGAAGTGCAGAATGCATGGAAACACCATTGGCAAACCATGGATATCAAAATGTAAGGAATTTCAAGCAAGCATTGCACAAGATTCTAGCCCAAAGAAGCATACTCTCTATCCCAAAGACACGTTTATATAAAGAATATTGCAACAGGTTTAAGATCTAGCTTGCTAAAACCTTTGCTCCTTTTTTCACATCCAACTAATTACCAACTCTAGGAATCGGGTACAGGTTTCTTAACGTGAGTTCTGAAAGGTATGTAGTAGAACAGGAGCTCCAATGGTGAGCTTCTGGATTGTACTAACCCCTTCAAAATTATCATATTTTGAGAGTTTGAAACCAAATGGCAACTCAACCATTTTCAAAGCGATCTTTGGTAGTGTGGGAGAAATCAATTGAAAGGCGTATACCAGTTTCTCCTTTACTAAGAATCTTAACTCCTTGGTGAATTATGCAATAACAAAAATTAATTTCAGGTAGAAAATCATAGCATCATGGTTTCCAAGCATTATGTCCATGTCATGAAATGCGCCCACTAGTAACTTCATGGTCTTGATATTTTGGAGTTCTAAATTTTATAGCTTAGCCATTTCATTTAAGTATGTTCTTCAATATGACCACAAAAACTTTCTATTCCCCTCCCCTTGTGACACGACCACAATCGCTCTTGGAAAACCTGTACACAAGCGCAAACCACCGATCATAGAACCACAATGCTCACCACCCAATGGTGATCCACACGGCTCCAAGGCCTGTAGAATCCGAGCATCCATGAGCCACAGGCTGAGCTGCTACACAAACATATGCATCCAACTTGTCCACAACCTCTTGGCGTCCCATACCACCAGAAGGCGCCCATAGGGCCTTAGGACTATGCTGGGAATCCGGGCTACGCTAGAAAGCAGGTGTGCATTTGCAACTCGATCTAGGATCCAGACCAGCAAGGAAGAGCACGACCTGCTCTGACTTGCTTGAATGAAAACTGAACCCCTGGGCCCCTTATATAGGCTCTGGCCCAGTACGGCTAAAAATAGCTGGAATCCTAACTTGTATGTTGCCCTTGCCACCCAACTTGAGAATCGCCTACCTAGCCACTAGCCTCCCCAGGCTATCAAAGCTAGTCCTATGCACCTAAGCACACATGAAATACAATCCGTGCACATGACTTACTCCCCTTCCTCTAAGGACTCTCTTGAGTTCAAAAGAAAGTCCGGAAACACTCTTTGAAGGTTAGTCAATGTCTCCCATGTAGAGTCCTCGACACGATCCATCCACTTTATCTTATATTCTGTGATTGTCCTATTTCTAATTTGACGTTCACGAAAGCCAAGAATACTCTCGAGCTTGTGTGGTATAAAGGTTAATTCTTCAACCTCTGTAAGTTCCTGAGGAGTAACTACCTAATCCTCAGCACCCAACACTTCTTTCAGTTTATTGACCTGAAAGACTAGATGAATCCTTACATTAGGAGGCAAATCCAGTTCATATGCAACTTGGTCAATTCTTCGAATAACCTTGAATGGACCACAACATTTGGGGGATAGCTTCCCAACCTGTCTAGTATTGAGACCCTTGGATTCCTTGGGAATACGCAAGTACACCATCGTTCCAATAGAGAACCCTCTAGGCGAACGATGCCTATTAGCATAAAACCTGTCCCTATCTTGGGCACTTCTAATAGACTCCTTGGCAAACTGCAACATCTCTTGCATATCTTGCAAGAATGTTTTCGCATCATCATTCTTGATTCCCTTGAAACCAACCATTACTGGAGATTTAGGTTGAAGCCCGTATTTAGTACATAAGCATAAAAGGATTGAAACCAGTACTAGCTTTGCACTGTTATTTCAACCATGGGTAAGTAGCCTTCCCATGATGACTGCCTCTTGGAAACATATGCACGAAGCATATCCTCTAGAAGTTGGTTCACAACTTTTGTCTGACCATCAGGCTGGGCATGTTCAGAGGAACTTGAACTAAGAATGGTACCCAACCTATCAAAGACAAGCGTCCAGAATTCACTCGTAAACTTAAGAGTCCCTATCATTGACTATGTCAAGCGGTAACCATACAGGTGAAACTATTGGTCAATGGCCGTGGATCTAGTAGGTATAAACCTAGCCATCTTTGTCAAGCGGTCCACGATAACCCGTATGGAGTCATGACCCTTGCGTCTTCATGGAAATCCCATAATAAAATCCATGGAAATACTTTCCCACTTATTAACAAGAATGTCCAAGGGTTGTAGCAACCCTGTGCTTCTAAGGCATTCTGGTCACTTGACAAGTACGGCAACCTACCACATAGTCTTGAACAAATTCTCTCATCTTAGGCTAGTAAAAACTATGTTTTACAAGAGACAGAGTCATGTGGATGTCCTCCACTAGGTACATCATGGCACTCCCGAAGAATCTTTGATCGAAGATCCGACACATCTAGTAGACAAATTTTTACATTTCGGAGCAACATGTAACATGTTGGTCTCATCCTTATTTCTTCACGGTTTAGTTATTAGATTCACACGAAGCGTAGCCTCTCATGCACGTGTATGTCAAGTGTAGAAAAAATTGAGTAGGGATTTCAGATTATTAACCAATCCTTGTATCTCATTTACACTTTTAAGAATGGCTGCAAAGTTTCTCATCCCTGGTGATATTTAAGAGCTCTATATACTCAAGGATTTTGCAACTGATTATAGTATTTTTCAAGCAGTCTAGAGAATACTTATTTGAGAGATCTACAAAAATATCCAAGGTTGAACTGCATCTTTACTTCTATTAGGGGATTGAGAATCCCTTCACAGGCAAAAAGGAAAATGCTTTGAAAGATGAATAAGAACGATCTGAGGTGAGAATTCTGAGCAGTTTAATGATGTTTCATCTTCAGGCGAAGATTATCCTAGAAATCTTGTGATACTAGCATTTGCAAACATCATTTATATGTGATAGCAAGTCCTTTTGTGGATATGTACTCGATATTTAAATTTTTTTGGATAATTGAAGCTTGTTACCAAGCTTTCATTGGAATGAACTTTGCATTTCTATTTCTACTCTACTACATGAACTCAAGAGAAGGATTTTCTGTGGTAACGGTTGTAGGCATGAATAAATCAACTCTTTGCTTAGTCCATTAAGAGCTTTTTGAACTAGCTCTACATTTTAAACTTTGTGATAAGCAACGTCTTGAAGTTTCTTCAAGTAATCTTGCTCGAGGTATATTCCACTTTTATTTTGTGTTGGTTGTATTATCAAGCAGAACACTTGACATGTTTTTTGATATAAATAGTTTTCCAACCATCAATAGGAATTACTTCTCTTTGGTATCTGCCTTGATCTAGTATATAACATAATTGGCTCTTATGTGCCAATTTAGGTTGAGCATCTATACAATGTATCTTTGACAATGTCGTGTCATTTCTTTATCATTTTAAACTTATCGGTAATAAAAATAATTTGAGTGGATGAAAGAAATGGTTTGGTGATTCAATGAGACTTCATTAGGAATGCAAACCAAGAGCAAACTTACAAGGATATTGAAGAACGTGCATTAAAGGGAGGGGGTCGATGGAAAAAGATTTGCACTTTGAAGTTCTGACCTTCCTTTTCATTATGTTGATTTGAGGTTACTTGCTAGTATATTCCTTGAACCTTTCGCTTTAATCTCTTTCATAAGAAGGAGAATTATAAGAACACCGAAGACATACTTTATTGGGAATCCATGGTTGGCCAAGTTCAAATCAAGTAGGATCCAAAATGGTCAAGAAATGTTGCCAATAGTCTTTGTTGGAAATGTCAAAGCAAGACATTTTCGTTTGGCCCCCAAAAGTTGTGCATATGGACAAAGTAAAAGAAGAAATTATTCGATGCCACGATTGCCATGACAACAAACACCAAAGCTGTGCAAGATTTGAAATGATATGGATACCAATTCATAAGGTTGTCATGTTAATGAGACAAAGATAGAGACTACAATAAGTACAACTAGTGACTACAAAAGTACCCGCATTGCTTTTGTCAAAGCATGGGGGTGAGCCTCATTTTAGACACTACTTGGTTTGCTTTCATTTCTTAGCACTCAATTTTATCAAATCGATTTAGGTTGTGATAGTTGTGAATCTAGCACCACCTCCTTGCTCATGGCCGTCCTTATTGACGAATATGGATCTACTAGGAAATAATTTTGATAGCTATTGCATGGGAGGGTTTTGACGTGTCAAGGGAGATTTGCTATAAGTACCTCTTATTTTATAGAAATAGAGAGTAACATTCCCTATTGCACATAGATCATTCCAAGTCAAGGATCTTAGCTTCCTTTGATTCCTTGTTCTACATGGAACGTCTCCCAAATGTTTCTTTTTTCTAGAAAAGAGGGTTATATCATGTTAAAACAAAAGTTTTTGCCTTTTTCACTGGTAATACTCCCCATAAGATACAAAATGGGAAGATAAAACTAACGTAAGGCTTAGCACACATTCGGGGGACAATCTTGACCAAATTGGTTCTATAGCACCAACTGACATCACTCACGTTCCTCTTTGAAACAAAGTACGTGATGAGGTGGCAGTTGTGTGTTCACATGCAGTGTGAAAGTGTGCCTTTGAGGAGGCGATTGTGCCTAGCTGGCACTGTGCCATGTGGTAGTGTGACATGGAAGTGCTGGCATGGCATAGATGATGTGGCTGCCTACACAGTAGTGGTGATGTGTCACTTTGATTGTTCAATTGATGATGTGGCACTTTGACTAATCAACTTGATGATGTGGCAAGTTGATAGCTGACGTAACAGATCAGGTGACATGTCACTAAGGATAGACTTGCCATGCGGCAAGATAAGAGATGAGATGGCATCATGCCATGTGTCAAGATGATGGCCAAGCGAGGATCGACGAAATCTTGTGAGATTCAAATAGAATCTAAAAGATTCTAGCAATAGAAATATATATGGGTAGAGGAGTTTGTTGCTGTCGCACAGTCTGTTGTTGCCGCCTTAGTAGCCTTCATTGTCGGAGGTCGTTTTGCATTGCGTTGATGGAGCTACTGCTGTGTAGAGTCGTGGTCTCAGGGACGTGCTATCATTGTTGGAGGCTCAATTAGAGCCGCACGACTTGTTGTAGAGCTGTTGTTGGAAGGAGCCGCCCCTGGAGTCATTGGTCGATGATATTGCCCCTGAGGTTGCTAAAGCCTATTGTCGTGCATCGCCTTGCATATTGTAGAGAGGAGTTTTTTTATTTGCTGCACTTGTTCGATGTGCTTGGGAGCTTTGATCAATGGCAGTGTCACTTGGACTGTAAGGAAACGTTGTTGATGGAGGTTATTTCGTCGAAGGAGCCGCTATTGAAGCCATCTGTAGGGCGGTCGATGGAGGTGTTGCACATTGGAGCTTTGATTTGCTGGAGTTGCGTTGCACTGAGCCATGGATAACTGCCCATGTTGAGGCACTGTGTGCTAGAGCTACCTTTTGCAGCATTGAATTCATGCTACTAAAGCTTTGTTGGCCATTGAAGAGCGCTGGTGTAGGATGTTGTGGCTGACTTGCTATTGCTTCTGTGTAGTAGCTGCTTAGAAGATTACTTGCCGGTGCTGCAGATGGTCAGCTGTGAGTGTCGTATGTGTTGCAGTCCCTTTGATAGCTAGTTATAGCATTGAAGAGTTGGATGTCGTGTTGATAGCTCGTTATTGTGCTTGTTGAATTGTTCTATAACAAGCTCTTTGCTTGTTGTCTTTCACTCTGTGTAATCACACCTCTCGAAACTAAAATTTCTCACCTCTATTTCACAAAAGAAACACTCTCAAACTCTCTTGGAACACCTCTCTATCTCTCTCTTAGATAGAATGGACTCACAAGAGCTCTCTCTCTCAAATAATCTAAATCTCTCAAGAACTCAAAGATCTCTCAGGAAAGAAACGAACATAAATCTCTTAAGGAAAATGGGACGGAAATTCTCTTAAATTCTCTTTGGCATGGACAGGAATTCTTTGACCAACGGAATGAAAGATGGAAACTCAATCACTCAATCTCTCTCACACTCTCAGAATGGCACCTGATCCAAAGGTAGAACCATGCTTTAATACCATGAACAAATATGAAGAGGGAGAGGAGAAGAGTGGAGATAAGGAGAGAGCACACTACAGATGACTAACTATACACTAGTATTAGTTGATATTACAAACCCCTTTAGGGTTAGGGTTTCCAACCCTTGTGCCTTTTAGCACTCTATGTGTTAGTGCTATGCACATATGATAACACATGAGGTTGAGATGAATTCTCAACGCCTCTTCCACTTCCCCTCTCATGAAATCACATTGCAACAATCTAGGAGCCCCTTGCGTGACAAGTGGATGGTTCGTGCATTGCATTGCTCCCACAAGGACGCAGAGGAGGCATTTCTCTCAAAATTCTCTCGAACAACCCCAACGGCACGTTACTCACCACGTGGACATAACAAAAACGGAATCATAGGAACTTTTTCGATCATTTTGGCTACCAATATGTTTATATTTAGAAGTTCCTAGTGCAAGTTATGGCTATAGCCATTGCTAGCATCACAAAAGTCTTTGGTTTGTGCTAACATAGACTAGAGAAGGAATTGCACAAAGAGGATAACAAGAATGGGATCATTGGGACTTTTTTGATCATTTTGACTATAAACATGAGTATATTTGGACAATCTTAGTGAAAGTATGACTTTAGTAGCCACCGGTGTCAAGAAAGTCTATGGTTTGCGTTAACATGGACCAAGAGCAGTCATCCAAGCAAGTCTCTAGTCTACCATGCAAGCTCTTTTTTCATCCACATGCAAGGCCTTCTCTAGTCTGCATTAACACATACCATAGACTTGCTTGACACTGGTGGTTAAAGTCATAACTTTCATTAAGAATATCCAAATATAGTCATATTTGTGGAAAAATGATAAAAAGGCCAAATGAGCCCATTTTTTTTGTCCTCATTGTGCCATTCTTTCTCAAGTTTGCATTATCGCTGACTAGAGACTTTCTTGATGCTAGTAGCTATACTATAGTCATTACTTTCACTAGGAACATCCAAATATAGTCATATTTGTAGTCAAAACAATTACAAAAGGTCTAATGAGTCCATTTCTATTGTCTTACTTGTGCAATTCCTTCTTTGGTCCACATTATCACAAACTAGATACTTTCTTGATGCTAGGGGTTATTTGTAGTCAAAACAATAAAAAAAGACCCATTTTTTTGTCCTCCTTGTGCAATTCCTTCTTTGGTCTATGCTAGGAAAGACCAGAGACTGTCTTGATGCTAGTAGCTGCAATCATAACTTTCACTGGGAATATCAAAAAATAGTCATGTTTGTAGTCAACATGATTGGAAAAGGCCCAATGATTCCATTTGGGTTATTATCATTATGCAATTTCTTATATGGTCTATGTTAACATAGACCAAGCCAACGTGGAAATCCAACAGCGTATTTTCATGCTCCAAGTCTATGGTCTACATAAATGCAGACCAAGAGCGTAGTCATCCAAGCAAGTCACTAGTCATGTTTATAGTCAAAATGGTCGAAAAATCCCAATGAGTATGTTTCTATTGTCCTCGTTTTGTAATTCCTTCTCTAGTCTACATTAATGTAGGACAGGCCAATGTTGAAATGCATACTAAAAAGTGACACATTGTCATGCTTTATGCAAGTCTTTAGTCTATCATGTAAGCCCTATTCGTGGCCTTCTTTGGTAATGTGGACCAGAGTTGACACTGATGGCTATCATAATTTTCATTGGGAATACATGAACATAGTCATGTTTGTAGTCAAAATGTTTGAAAAAGGACCAATGATCCAATTTTTGTTATTCCCCTTTTTGGAATTTCTTCTCCAGTCTATGTTAAGGTAGACGAGAGGTAGACTAAGGTGCCTAATGTCATGAAGACAAAGTAGTAACAAGTAGTATTACAATTACAATGCTAGTACTTGGTCTTCATTAGTTCCCAAATAGGCATGTAGTTACTATTTGGTCTTTCTAGCAGTAACAAGTAACTTCATATATTATTGTGCCCTTTTGATACTATTTGGTCTTTCTAGCAGTAACAAGTAACTTCATATATTATTGTGCCCTTTTGAGAGTGCATTAGGCTTGCATGGCTAGTTAGTGGTCTATGTTAATGCAAACAAGAGGTAAAAGCAACAAGCTTGGCAAGAGGGTGATGTTATGTAATTTCATGGGGAAATTTTACATGCTTGGCTACTAGTTTATGTTAATGCAAGCCATAGAATTGTTCTATGGTAGCATGGGCCTATGGTCACTATGGTACATTGCTATTGGACTTTAGATTTTCTCATACTCACACAACTCCCACACTTTCCCAGGAGATCTTCATGAATAATGTTCCAAAAGTTTGGATTGGCAGACAAGTCATTAGGTTTGGAATTGTTAAGGGGGACTTGAAAACATGGGTTATAGCAGAATCGATAGTTAAGAAAAGGTTTGTGCAAGCATCATACTCTACCCTTGAAACATTTCTTAAATAGATTTGGAAGGTAATATACATGTTTATATATATGTCAATCTCTTTGCTATCACAATTTGTGTGGAGGGTAATTCATGTGGGTTTTGTCTTGTGATCATTGCAAAACAAGTCTTAGATATTATTAACAATACATTTGAGTAGGTGGATAGAAAGAGCCTCTCCTTTGAGAAATATATAGCTGATCATTAGAAGGTCAAACATGATGTGGAGACCAATTAGTGTGGAAGGTAGTACACTTGGGTTTGTCTTGTGATGGTTGAAAAATGAGTTCTTAGATACTACACACACACACACACACACACACACACTTACATTTTTCCACCCCTTGAATACATTTTCCAAATCCTTGATCATGTGAACGATTGTGATACAGTCAATACTTTCACGGTATGATCAAGGAAATTGCTTAGTTAAGTATTAATGACCTACATAAAGGAGACCATTGGGAGCTTGCATATAGCAAGACTAAGTACTACTAATAGATAGTGGAGGCAGATTGAAGATAACCGATTCAATTCAAAAAATATGGAGGAAAAGACTTAAACTAAATACATAAGGGGTTTCACTAGAGAATCAGGAATTGCATCCACATGTGTCTACATTTATATGACCTTATAGGTGCATTCCTCATTTAATTGAACGTATCCTTATGTTTTCTCATTGCTATAGATAGATAAATTACCTCCTGAAGGATTTTTATAGAAGGGCATATCGCATATAAAATTTGGAAATGATAGCGTGAAGAGGGAAACATGAGTGGTGTCACATGAATGAATCACCAATACTATGCTACCCATGATGAGGAGAATATGCCACATTTCCCTCCATTTTTGAACGTTGGAATTAATTGGATTCCCCTAGACGATAGAAAGTGCGAGCAGGGAACGTACCTTGATAGTTTCTCAAGCCCATCGAATTCTGAGCCTCTACTTTACCCAAGACTCTGGATACAAGATAACCTCCCCCCAGTGGCATTGGGCTCGAGGTGTCCTACTACATGTTTTCGAGCAGAGACTTTTATGGATTCCCTCTAGGTAATGCTGAACGAAGGCCTTATTGTCATGAGTTCCCCTATGTATTCCTCCCATTCATCCATGAAGGAAGAGAGCTGTGGAGTAGCTCTGTATTTTTGTGTCTCCCATTGATTAACGCCTGACTCTCTAGGAGCATGCTTCGCTGCATGCAAGGAATGGAAGCGTAGAGCTGTGCCTTAGTAACCATGGAGAGGCGATGCGCTTCCAGGCCATGGAAGTAGTCTTCTTCACATTTTGGCATTATTTTGGCCACGAATGTTTTGTTCTTAAAAAAAAAAAGCAAACATTTCTCTATTTACTGTCAAACTTGCTATTAGGAGAACTCTCGGTTTATATTAGTTTAAAAATTTTGGAACCTACCTTCCATGCTCCTGCATGGTTTTATTCAAACATAGAATGTTATTTTCGAAACTGTATGCAAAGAGGCTTAAATATATAAGATTTAGAAGTGTTTAGAAAAATACAGGATGATGTTATGATTTGATTTATGACTTTTAATGACAATATATGACATATTTATTGAGGGATACATCTCAGTGTCTTGATAAGATACCTCTCCATAATGAAATGTGAAAGATCTGCTTATTTATGCACTGCACCAAGGATGTGTTACAATACTTGGATCTTTTTTAAAAGTATTGAATGTCATTTAAATTTTAATGAGAGCATTGGATCATATAAGCCTATATGCTTTGACATGACAATGGATTGGAAGAGTAGATAACGATAGGATAGATTATAGCTTAGGAAACACACACACACACACAAGCTATCTAAGCTATTATAGAGCCAGTTGTCAAGTTATAGACCTTCAATTAAATGTCATTAAGAAAAGAAAAGAACTAAAAAACCTGGAATTGTGCTTTTCTAGCTTGCTTTCCTATGTTCTATCTCGTTGAGATATCAAACACAAATGACATAGTAATCCAGAATTCCTAGCTTCTTTGGCCCTAGAGATAGTAAAATCTAAAGTATAATTAGCAAGTCCCATGTCTAATCCTACCTTGGAAAGTAGTCTAGGAATGATAGCATCTCTTAACTGATGAACAACACAATGTCTCCTTTGAGCCTACATGGGTGTTGAATGTCCTCATGGTGAGCTCAACACGTGTTGGTGAGACATCGATAGTGAGCCTTGGCATTAGGATCTGGGAAAATAGGACAATAAGTTGCATGAGGATGGTGGCGAATTTGATAATTCTAATGAGGAGTCGGAGGCTAGAACAAGTCCTTTGAGCTCTCAATCACAACCAAGTAGTATCAAGATTGGTCAAATGTGCTCCACTTCAAAAATCAGTGGATCTTAGATCAATTCTTCAAGGTCCAGTCAAATCTAGTCGATAGGGGAAGAAGAAGATGATCCTCTCTCAAATATGCATATTCTTTTGAGGTTAAATGGAGATTCATGGTAGATGTCTTATAGTAGGTGGATTGGTGTGTAGTCTCACAGTCTTTGCAATTAAGCAATGAGAATTATTCACTGTTGATTTGTTAAGTGGGTTTTTTGTAGTGTTTTAATGGATGCATCATAAGAATCCATGTTTTGATTTTGGAAAGAAGTTTTTGGCTTAGGAAGAGGATTCATTTACTTTGTGTATGGACTCAAAAAGGAAGTACAAATTGTCTTTGGTTTGCATTTGCGCTTCTAGTGTGGCATTTTCATGTATTTGGGAATCATTATTTGGGAAATGGTTTTAGAGACACTCTTTGGCATATTTCCATTGTTCATCAAGATGGATCAAGAAGCAAAGCTAGTGGAAGATGTGGATGCATTGCAAAAAGCAAGATCCAAGATTCTGTTACCCTTACAAAATGGTGACACAAGAAAACCAAAAGGTGGCATCAGCAAGAGCAAGAGCATGCAAGAGTGGGATGATAGCATCACAAGGAAAGATTGGGATGATATCATCACAACACAAGGGCAAGAGCAAGAGCAAGAAGCAAAGCTAGTGGAAGATTGGATGCATTGCAAAAAGCAAGAGCCAAGGTTGCACTACCCTTATAGAGGGTCAGACTAGAACAGCACAAGGTGGTGTTGGCAAAAAGCATGAAAAAGTGGGATGATAGCATCACAAGGGAAGAGTGTGGGATAATTTGAGTTGGGAAAAGTAATGTATCATAAAAAGAGGAACGTTGGATCAGAGAAGTGAGCAATCATTGGGAGGTAAATTAGTGTAGGAAGAATGTATTTATATAGATGATGTAAAAAACATATTAGCATGGAATATGAAGAGGATGATGCATGGTGAGGTCTAGAGGCATATACACATTAGAATGTGTGATTCAATCAAATAGTAGGCATTATGGAGGAAAATTCTGAGGAAATGGAGATCCAAAGTGAGAGGCAAGAAAAAGGTTTCCACTCCTTTCTTTCCACACCACCTTTGATAAGAATTTAAGAAACTTGGAGATCCTCACTTTTTTGCTAAAGATCTTTGCCTATTTCCACTAAGAAACAAGATAAATGGCTCAGTGATGTCTCGAATTTGTTTGCATATCTTCCCACTTCCTTCCTCTTTGCTAATCTGCATTGTTATGCACCATGCCTTTTCCAAACAAGTATTTTGTGTAAGAAAACAATACAACGTCTATGCTCAATAGATAACAAGATCTCGTATGCAAGAGAGAAAACAGATAGTATGGAGAATCAAAAATTTGATTACTGTAGAATTGATACAATAGATGGCGCTGCCTCCCAACCGTGCACTCCTGTGAGAGAAGCTTCGATGGCATGCTGGAAACAATAGAGGACGGAGGCTAGGTGCTAAGGAATCAGGGTTGCTGTAGCCAATGATAATGATGGGCTTCACGGGCTTGCTCTTATATGGCCACCACTCGTAGTCGGTTAGACCCAATTGGGTGACCGATCCAATCTGCCCGAAATGGGCGCAGTCTCAAAATAGGCCACTAACCACATGATAGAACCGTGGCACAAAATAGAGCCATCCGGGATCATCTGGGGCTCCAAATGGGCCCCACAACCTGAGAGTGGGCTGCCCCAGGAAATGCTCTGTCTACCCTTAGTGCGGTCAGTCATGGGATACCTTCCCACACTTGCATGTAGCCTAGTTGGTAGTGTGCCAACTCTATCTGAAGCCGTCCAACCATCATGCCACACATGGCCCCCATCTGGTGTCCAAACGAGGATTTACCGGATAACCGAGCTACTCAAATGCCTTCTGTTGAGATATCGAGCTCTACTCGTGATACGCCAGGGTGACCATTGTGCATTTATGTCACCGACTTGCTAGCTGCAGATGCGGTTGGTACACCGCCCATGAATAATAGCTGGATGACAGCTATCCTTATGTACTCTAGTTCGTGGCTCAGTTAGTACGCCACCTTAGTTAGCTGAGTTTGGTTTGAGACCCACATGTAGGGTTCTTCTATTTCTTTGTACTAGAGTTCTTTTGGCTTTCACAACTAAGAAGAGGAAAACTGTTTTCAGCCTCCACCTTTGTGTGTATTCCCCCATTGTGTATGTGAGAAAGCCGCAAGTGAGACTCCTTCCTTCTCTCCCACTATCTTCACATGGTATCAGAGCCTTGTTCATGGTAAGGAGCTTCAGAATGTATTTCATGCCCTGAATATCACAAAGAACCTAGTTTTTGTTGGTCAAATGGTTGAGCAGGGCTTGCAGATCAGATTTAATCCTCATGGATGCTTTGTTGAGGTGTGTGTATGTGTGTGTGTGTATATATATATCTATATATATATATATATATATATGTATATATATATAATGTTTCTCCATGGATTTAAATGATTTTTGTTTATTTAATCTATTAACAAGTTAAGGAAAAGTCAAACTTTTAAATGAGGATTCTTAAAAATAAAAATTTATACTAGGATTTTTGCAATATCCTTGACCTAGATACTTCAGTTTCCCCTTGTGTACTTTGGCATTGTATAACAGGACCAAGTCACCTTCCTTGATGTCTTTAGCTTTAAGATTTCTGTCAAACCATGCCTTTCTTCTATGTTTTTCTATTATCATGGCATGGTAGGTGACTTGTCTTGTTTATGTATGCTTCTCCAATTGATAGAGTCATTCTTTCAAGGATTCATGGTCTTCCATGCATTCCTATACTGCTATGCGTAGGCTTGGTATTACAAATTCTAGTGGGACCATAGCTTTAAGGCCGTACACCAATTGAAAAGGTGTGTTCCCTATACTGACCTTGAGTGTGGTTTTGTATGCCCATAAGGCTGCAATCAGTTTCTCTGCCCAATCAGAACGCTGTGGTTCTACTACCTTGGTGAGAATCATGCATATTATTTTATTGGTGGATTCGGCTCCATTCCCTTAGGGGTAGTAGGGTGTGCTTTTTCTATGGATTACCATAAAGCTAGAGAAGAGTTCTTGGATTACCTCATTTATCAGTGGCCATAATGATGTAGCGTGCTTGTGTTCCTTTTACTACTGGATGGATGGGACCCACATAGTCAATCCCCCATTTTTTGTGCAACAACTATTATTAGGGGATTGAAGTCTTTGTGTTGTAGTTTAGTAGTCCGTTGGCATACATCACAGCCTTTTACATATTCATAGGCATCTGCCCACAGTGTTGGCCAACAGTAGCCTACGAGGAGAACTTTTCTTGTTGTGGCTTCCCCTTGGAAGTGTCTCTTGAGATATCGAGCTCCACTCACGATATGCTAGGGTGACCGTTGTGCATTTATGTTACCGACTTGTTAGCTGTAGATGCGGTTGGTACACTGCCCATGAATAATAGCTGGATGATAGCTATCCTTATCTACTCTAGTTCGTGGCTTAGTTAGTATGCCACCTTAGTTAGTTGAGTTTGGTTTGAGACCCACATATAGGGTTCTTCTATTTCTTTGTACTTGAGTTCCTTTGGCTTTCACAACTAAGAAGAGGAAAACTATTTTCAGCATCCACCTGTGTGTGTATTCCCCCATTGTGTATGTGAGAAAGTTGCAAGTGAGACTCCTTCCCTCTCTCCCACTATCTTCACATGGTATCAGAGCCTTGTTCGTGGTAAGGAGCTCAAGAAAGCAAACCAAGTTCACAGTGTCCTGGTAAGAGGACCAGTGTTGCTTTCCTTTTTTGAGTTTGGGAGCAAATCTCGGCAGGTAGCACAGTCGGAAGTGCAAGAGTGCATTGTTTCAGATTGAGATGCTCTTCGCGGTGTGACGAGAGGGTAGTATATGCTGCAGGTAAGTGCAAAGCCCTTGGTGACTTTATTTTTCTGATTCGAGGCCATTTTGGGGCCCGTTTTGAAGGTAGAAGTTCTTTGTAGGCACTTAGAAAAAGGCCCTGTTTTTTGCTGTGCGACCACTGCTCTACTAGTTGATGAAAAGTTGCCGCAGAAACTGCATTGTATGCCTGTGTGCAGAGATATTGGGAGTTGCAGAATCATGCTTGTTGCCTGTTGATGTAAAATCGTCACTAGGAAATGACTGTGTGGTCAAATACCACTTTCGTTAGTTTTGCAGATCTGCCCGTGTGAGGCAAAAGCTGTGTTTTTTGCAATGACAGAATATTTTGCAGTATTTTGTAATGGCATCTGATTCTCTTTCACAGATTGTCACTGAAAAGCTTGACAAGAACAACTTCCAAGCATGGAAGTTTAGAATGATGAATTTTCTTATGGGAAAAGGCTATTGGGAGTTCATTATAGGAAATGAAGAAGAACCAGTTCTTCCTAATGTTCCCAATCAATAGGAAATGCAGGCATTTAAAGGATGGCATGAGAGAGCTAGAAAAGTTATGTACTGGCTGTCTATTAGTATTTCAGATTCTATGATTGTGCATATTCAGGATGCAAGTACGCTAAAGGAAGGATGGGATACCTTGGCAAAAATGTACAGCACAAATACGCAAGCCAGGAAAATGCAGCTCAAGTAGGAGTTGCACAGTGTGCAGAGAGAAAATATGAGCATCAATGACTACCACATGAAGGTGAAGAAAATTGCAGATGCACTTGCTTCCATTGGGTTGCCAGTGGAAGATGATGATCTAGTTTCTGTGACCTTGAATGGTCTAGGAAAGGATTATGCACAGTTCCGGACGTCCATTGCTGTCCATGAAAAATTTCTTGATTTTGAAGAGTTGTTTGCTCTTCTAATTTCTGAAGAGCAGAGAAATGGGGGTGCATCTTCTTTAGGAGGAACTTCAAAAGAAACTATCTTCTACTCAAATGCTAGAAGAGGTAGAGGCAGAGGTAGAGGAGGCCGATCTAAAGGCCATGGTAGAAATCAGAATATGCAGCAAACTCAAGAAAACCAGTCCTATGGAGGAGGACGTGATAACTCTAGAGGCAGGGGGAGTCAAAGAGGCCGTGGTGGATGGCAGAGAGGCCAAAATGCAAACAGCAATGTTGAATGCTACTATTGAAGGCAATTATGCATCTTCTAGTAGACAGGGTGATGACTGAAATGAGCATCTATTTATGGTGCAGAAGAACGAAATGATATGTGGTATGTTGACTCAGGTGCATCAAACCACATGACAGGTCATGCAGAATGGATGCATGATGCAAGGAAAATGGAAAAACCAGGATTTGTGGAGACTGGTGATGATACTGCACATCCTATTATGCATATTGGTAAAATTCCTTTGTCTATGCAGGATGGGAAAAAGAAATACCTGTCTGATGTATTTCATGTCCTGAATATCACCAAGAACCTAGTTTCTGTTGGTCAAATGGTTGAGCAGGGCTTGCAGGTCAGATTTAATCCTCATGGATGCTTTGTTGAGGATATGAAAAATAACGGTCGCTTGATAGCAGAAGGAAAGAAGAAGGGCAGGATGTTTACATTGGATGCGGACATGCCTGAATTGAGTGCAGCAATGTTTGCACATGGGACTAGTGTTGTTGCAGATATTGATATCTAGCATAAACGCATTGGTCATGTTAATGTACAGCGACTTAAATCAATATGGGCCCAAAATATTGTTGCAGGATTGCCTAAATTCAAGGTTGCAGAAATGCATAAGGTATGTGAAGCCTGTTAATTTGGAAAATAGGCAAGGAAACCATTTCCTAGGCATATTCAAGAGAGCAAGAAGCCATTGGAATTAATACACTCTGATGTGTGGACTACTAAAGCTGCATCTATTGGAGGCTGTCATTATTTTGTCACTTTTATTGATGACTACAATAGAAAAGTTTGGGTGCATTTTATGAAAAAGAAAAGTGAAGTGTTTGGGCATTTCAAAGCTTTTAAAGCTATGGCTGAAAAAGAAATAGGCTTGCAAATAAAATGCCTAAGGTCAGATGGAGGGGGAGAGTACCTCTCAAATGAGTTTGCAAGGTTCCTACAGGAGCATGGCATAAAGCAGCAATATTCATGTAGTCATACCCCATAGCAAAATGGACTTGTAGAAAGGAAAAACAGGAATATTGGAGAGGTATCTCGGGCCATGCTAAATAAAAAAGATCTACCAGATTATTATTGGGCTATTATTATTGGGCTGAAGCAGTTGCTATAGCAGTTTACATAATGAACAAGACTCCCAATGCAGCAATACATGGCATGACGCTAGAGGAGATTTATACTGGTAGGAAACCAGACATTTCTCATTTGAAAATTTTTGGTTGCATTGCCTATGTTCATGTGCCAGATGAGTTGAGGTCCAAGTTGGATCCAAAGGCTGAGAAGTGCATCTTTATTGGTTATTCTCTACAGGAGAAAGGGTATAGATGCTATAACCCTTCTACTCGTAAGTTTACAGTGAGCAGAGATGTTGTATTTGATGAGATGAGCAGCTGGTATAAACCAATAAATGTGATGATTGATGTAGATGCTCAAAATGGTAATGCTACACAGAATTCACAGTAGCAATCACAAAATATCAATGGACCTGCAGTGTCCTCTAGCAGTGGTTCACATACTTCGCCATGGATAGGCCAGATTAAAAATGATTATTGTTTTACACAAACTTGCCAAAGAAATAGTAAAAATAAGGTTGGAGTTGATACTTACTCCTCATGATAAGGCATAAAGATGACTCGCACACCACATCTAAATTCAAAGGGCTTAACCATGTACAAAAATCTTCTATAGTCTTTTGAGGAGAGCTAAGAATAGAAGAAAGGAGAGCATCGAGCATGTAGACATGATTTTGCACTGCACTAGGAAGCTGAGAAATAACTACACTGCACCAAGAAATAAACAAATGTTAGCTCATAGAATTGATTTGAATTCTGCACTAGGAAACTGAGATATAACTACACTGTAAACAAATAAACAAATGTTAGCTCATTGAAGTAGCAACAAATAAAAAAACATTACCTGAGAACGGCCAGGATAACATTGTCATTCACCTCTTTTAAAGGATTGAAGAGGATTGAAACCTCCTCTCTACTAAAGCTCAAATACTGAGGTTCTCATTTCAAAAGGATCCTAACTTCAAATGAGCTTTCCATTTTATTCAATGCAGCTAAATTTGCAGAATGGGCCTCTGTCATAGCTTGTATTCTATGTTTGCAGTCATTCTGCTTTTCCATGGTGCCTTTAAAGCTCTTGTGCTCATGGGATTCTTCAATCAAATTTAGAGGTGGTTGCATTGCTGAAGTAGAAGGGAGTGCCTCTATATTGACTTCATCCTTTCTTCTCCCTCTATTGCCTGTAAACAAATATAAGAGATTAGATTCATTATCTTTAAATTTAAATCTTATGGTAGATCAGCCCATGTTTGATGTGAATGCAGGTCACTCTTATGTGGATGGTGAATCCAGCGGCTCAGAACAGAGCATTGATGATGAGTTGGGTATTCCTTCTGTTGTTACACCTGGAGTAAGGAAGACCAGGGATTTTTTGAGAGCACCTGGAAGTGAGCCTATTTTGCGTAGGTCTACCAAAGCTAGGTATCCTATGGATAGGCTGAAATATGATGGATTTATAGCCATTCACTATGCCTATATGGTCAAAGTGATACAGGAACAAGAACCCACTTCTTTTGAGCAAGCCATGGGAAATTAAAAATGGGAGAAAGCCATGGATGAAGAAATGGATGCCTTGGAAGCAAATGCTACATGGGAATTGGTGCCTTTGCCTAAAGACAAGAATGCAATTGGCTGTAAGTGGGTTTATAAGATGAAGCACAATGCAGATGGTTTTGTGAACAGATATAAGGCAAGATTAGTTGTCAAGGGGTATGGATAGACATATGGCATTGATTATGAAGAAACATTCAGTCCGGTTGCAAGGATGGCAACTGTAAGAGCAGTCATTGCTATGGTTGCATCAAAGGGATGGTCTTTACATCAGATGGATGTAAAGAATGCCTTCTTGCATGGTGATTTGCAAGAAGAAGTCTTTATGGAGCAGCCACCAGGTTATGTTCATGCTATTCATCCTGAGTTTGTTTGTAGGTTGAAGAAAGCCTTGTATGGCTTGAAGCAAGCACCTAGAGCATGGTCTGATAAGATAGGACAGTATCTTGTCACTATTGGCTTTCAGATTTCCAAGGCAGATTTCTCACTCTGTGAGAAAAACAGAGAAAGGTATTATGTTGCTTGTCATTTATGTTGATGATTTGATCATCACAGGTGATAGTGATGAAGATATCCTTCATGTGAAAATGCTATTGAAGCAGAAGTTTGAGATGAAGGATTTGGGAGAGCTATGTTATTTCTTAGGCATTGAGGTGATTAGATCACCAAGTGGGATACAACTCTTGCAGAGGCAGTATGGATTGGACATGCTATCCAAATATGGGATGACAGGCTGTAAGCCTATTTCAGTTCCTTTGGAGAGAGGGGGGGTACTGGCGACCGCGGCCCCCAGGGTGAGAGGAGTGAGAAAAGGGAGAGGAGAGAGAGAGAATGACGGGAGGGAGAGGAGGGAGAGAGAAAGAGAAGTGAGGAGGAATGAGGGGAGGGGAGAGAGAGAGAGAGAGAGAGAGAGAGAGAGAGAGAGAGAGAGAAAGATAGGGGAGGAGAGGAGAGAGAGATAGAAGCCCTGGCGGCCGCGGCCCCCAGGGATGAGAGGAGAGTGAGAGGATCAACCATTCACTATGCTTATATGGTCAAAGTGATACAGGAACCAGAACCCACTTCTTTTGAGCAAGCCATGGGAAATGAAAAATGGGAGAAAGCCATGGATGAAGAAATGGATGCCTTGGATGCAAATGCTACATGGGAATTGGTGCCTTTGCCTAAAGACAAGAATGGAATTGGCTATAAGTGGGTTTATAAGATCAAGCACAATGCAGATGGTTCTGTGAATAGATACAAGGCAAGATTAGTTGTCAAGGGGTATGCGCAGATATATGGCATTGATTATGAAGAAACTTTCAGCCCGGTTGCAAGGATGGCAACCGTAAGAGCAGCCATTGCTATGGCTGCATCAAAGGGATGGTCTTTACATCAGATGGATTTAAAGAATGCCTTCTTGCATGGTGATTTGCAAGAGGAGGTCTTTATGGAGCAGCCAGCAGGTTATGTTCATGCTATTCATCCTGAGTTTGTTTGTAGGTTGAAAAAATCCTTGTATGGCTTGAAGCAAGTACCTAGAGCATGGTCTGACAAGATAGGACAGTATCTTGTCACTATTGGCTTTCAGATTTCCAAGGCAGGTTTCTCACTCTATGTGAGAAAAACAGAGAAAGGGATTATGCTGCTTGTCATTTATGTTGATGATTTGATCATCACAGGTGATAGTGATGAAGATATCCTTTATGTGAAAATGCTATTGAGGCAGAAGTTTGAGATGAAGGATTTGGGAGAGCTACGTTATTTCTTGGGCATTGAGGTGATTAGATCACCAAGTGGGATACAGCTCTTGCAGAGGCAGTATGGATTGGACATGCTGTCCAAATATGGGATGACAGGCTGTAAGCCTATTTCAGTTCCTTTGGAGCAAAATGTGAAGCTGAGCACAGGTGCAGGTGAGCTTCTGGAAGACCCTACTATGTACAGATGCATAGTAGGAAGTTTCATTTATATGACTATTACCAGGCCAGATTTAAGCTATGCTGTTGGATTGGTAAGTCAGTTTATGTAGCCTCCAAGGAAACCGCATTTGAATGTGGCTAGATGCATACTCAGGTATGTGAAGTCCACATTGCAGTATGGACTATTTTATGAGGTTGGGGTTCAGATACAGTTACATGGATACAATGATGCTGATTGGGCTGGTAGTATTTCTGATAGACGATCTACCAGTGGATATGTGTTCTCTTTTGGGAGTGTTGCAGTCACCTAGAGCAACAAGAAATAGCCTACAGTTGCCTTGTCGAGCACAGAGGCTAAGTACAGGGGTGCAGCAATGGCTGCATGTGAGGTAGCTTGGTTGCATAAGCTACTTTATGATATGCATCAGTCTACAGATGGGCTAGTTGTCATTTATTATGACAACATGAGCAGTATACACTTGGCAAATAACCCAGTCTATCATGCTAGAACAAAGCACATTGAGGTGCATTATCACTATGTGCAGGAGAAGGTTTTACAAGGTCTTATTGATCTAGTTTATGTCAGCACAGAGGATCAGGTAGCTGACATATTCACGAAGGCATTGGGCACAGAGAAGCTGCGCAAGTTCAGAGACCTGCTTGGTGTGCAGGAATTAGGATTGAGCTCGAGGGAGAGTGTTGACATATCGAGCTCCAGTCGCGATATGCCAGGGTGACCGTTGTGCATTTATGTCACCGACTTGTTAGCTGCAGATGCGGTTGGTACACTACCCACGAATAATAGCTGGATGACAGCTATCCTTATCTACTCTAGTTCATGGCTCAGTTAGTATGCCACCTTAGTTAGTTGAGTTTGGTTTGAGACCCACATATAGGGTTCTTCTATTTCTTTGTACTTGAGTTCCTTTGGCTTTCACAATTAAGAAGAGGAAAACTGTTTTCAGCCTCTGCCTGTGTGTGTATTCCCCCATTGTGTATGTGAGAAAGTCACAAGTGAGACTCCTTCCCTCTCTCCCACTATCTTCATAGTGTCCTCCTGCAATTCCTTCATGGACTTCACTCAGGATTGGCATGATCTCATGAGGCATTACACATCTTCTTGATACATGGTCCTTGCCCATCTTGTACAACTGTCCTGCAATGAGTTGTGTGATGCCAAAAATTGATATTTTTAATTTGGCATTGGTATTGTTTTTCTCTATGTTTGATAAGAGTTTGAGTATCAAGTGATAGCCTAGTGGCTCTCACTTATTTCTATTTTCTAAGATATTGTATGGGATTGAGAGGATGAGTGGAATCGATCATTGTAAATACCATAGGTATGAATTATAAATACCTTGGTATGGGGTGAGAGTTATTTGTGTATGGGATATTATGGGGTTTTTAGAAAAAAGGAAGAGTGAGTCACATAAAGAGGTGGTCTCATGTCCATGTGTTCCAATAATATAAGAGAGATCACATGCCAAGCATGTGGAAGGCATGTGGAGGAGTGTGGAGTCAAGAGGAATCCTTTTAGAATTCCTATGTGGAATAAGGACTCGGATGTGGACATATGGAAAAGAGAGGGTCCCTATGGGCTCCATGTGGGGAGACTCTTGACTTTATCAAGATTTTAAGAGTCTTGAGCATCTTTTGATGGGACACATGGCAAGAGTATCCAAAAAGGACATGGATGGTGACATATGGGCTTATGTGATTGATAGGGAAAGGAATCTACAGGTAGCAATTGTAAATGGGTGAAGGAGGGTGACAAAATCTCTATAAAAGGAGCCCTCCTCTCCCTTGTTCATCATCTCTTCCACCATTAGGCCTCATGTTGCTGTAGATCTAGTCTCCTCAAGCCTCTTCCATGAGCCTTCTCTCCCTCTTGTAGATATTCTCTTATGTAGACTCTTGAGTCCATCTCTGTCTAGTTCATTCTCTCTCTATGAGTAGTCTTGGAGCTTCCGCTCCCTCTTGTACGTATGAAACCTCTTCTTCTCCCCTGTGTTTGTAGTATTTTGAGTTGCATTGGAGTGGAGTCTCACTCTATTGACAATGAAGATCACTTCATATTCCCTCTCTTGAGTCTCTCTTCCCTTTTCTTTCTTTGAAAGCCTTAAACGTTCTTTCTAGTCGGCCGCTCATTGCACACACATGTTCCATCCATTTACTGAGCCACTAAGGGAGTTATTTACCCTATTCTAAGCAAACTCTACTAGTGGTGGATCGTTGATGAAGGTGGAGTCTTGAGGGAGCATCCTGCTCAGGCGAAATTAGCATGGGTGGAGGGCAGTTTTCATAATAGTTTGACCCCCTGTTAGTGTTTTGCTCATAACTTTCCGCTCGCTAGTATGATTTTGATGAAACTTATATCAGTGCAAAGCTCTCTTTAAGATGCATGGCTTTTGTAATCAAACCTTGAATCAGATGCTATAGCAAAAGATTATGAGTCTCTGTGTTTGACAGTCTATTTTCATGATAAATTTTACCCCCCGTCTAGTAAACCACCCATAACTTTATAGCCGCTTCTTTGTTTTTTACAAAATGTATATCAGCATGAAGCCCATCTCAAGATGCATCTTGATATGTATTTGAATCTTTGGTATCATGTCTCTACCAAAAGTTATTGGCCTATGTGTCTAATGATAGTTTGTAGAGTGTTTTGAGCTAAGTGTAAAGGTATCTATGAAGGAGGTGCAATGTTTCCTCAGAACCTACCCATCCAACCCAATTAGCCCCTTCAAACTCCTTGATATATATCAGTTCATGTCATGTTGAGCTGCAATATCTTCTTTCAACAATGTATCACTCTTCTCTTTGGTGCAAACAAGCTTGCTGAGATTATGGCCTCTGCTGATCCTTTCCTTCTCCCTATGCTTGAGCACGACATCACTTGGGATGTTACCATCTTCATTCTCATATAAGTGAGGATAGTATGGTGTGGTCTTTTAGTATAAAAGCTTCTTTTTAATGTCCCTTTCCTAGTGATAACTATATCACTCAGTGAGAAAGCAGCAGGAAGTGAAGAGGTGCGTGAACTTTATTACCCCCAACTTCATGTCACAAGTTGATAGGATGCAGCCTTTAGAATTAGTTTTCTGGCATCTACTGCTTTCATTTTAGGGGGTGGTCTTCTTGTCATTAAGTACCCAAATATATCTCCACACCACTCTGGAATAGCATCTATTTGAAATAGTGTGGCATCTGGTAAATCGTCTTCTACTCCAGTGGGTTCTTCTCCCACAATGTTGGCCACCACCAGTAGCCTACGAGGAGAACTTTTCTTGCTGTGGCTTCCCCTTGGAAGTGTCCTCTTGTAATGCCTTCATGGACTTCACTCAGGATTGTCATGATCTCATGAGGCATTACACATCTTCTTAATATCTGGTCCTTGCCCATCTTGTACAGTTGTCCTGCAATGAGTTGATAGGGTGTAGCCTTTAGAATCAATTTTCTTGCATCTAGTGCTTTCATTTCATGGGGTGGTCTTCCTGCCATCAAGTACCCAATGATATCTCCAAACCATTCTGGAACATCATCTATTTGAAATAGTGTGGCATCCAGTAAGTTGTCTTCGACTGCAGTGGCTTCTTCTCCTAACTTGACTCGAGACATGTGATCGGAAATGTAGTGTTGGGCACCTTTGCAGACCACTATTTTGAAGTTGAATTCTTGAAGCAAGAGGAGCCATCTAGTTGTTCTTCCTGTGGTACACGGATAGTTCACAAGATAAAGCAATGCTTGATGGTTAGTGTAGAAGACAAAATCATTTGCCAGTAGATAGTGCCGAAATTTCTTTACACTATACACCATTGCTAGGGCTTCTCTTTCTATGGTGGTATAGTTGATCTCTGCATCATTGAGTTGTCAACTGGTGAAGTAGAATGGGTAGTCTTTCTTATGTTCACCAGGTTGAGAAAGCACACTCCCAATTGCATACTTGGATCCATTAGTATGAACATGAAAATCAATATCGCAATTGGGAGATATAAGGATGGATCTGTGATTAGGTGCCACTTTAAAAGCTCAAAGGCTTGGTTGCACTCTTTGGTCCATAAGAATTCCACTAATAATTTGTAAAGTGGTCTAGCTATCAAGGCATACCACAATATAAATCTTCTATAATAGCCAGCGTGTCCCATAAGACCTGTACATTTGTCCATGTCAGTTTCAATCCCATGTTGAGAGACGATGTGTGGGGGTTAAAGGTCACTGTGCCTTTACCTCGGTTATGTACAATACTCAAATGCATATATAAATGAATGAAAAAGAAGATTAGGGTGTTCTGCACCCACCAAAACTTGTGTGGTTGTCTATTTCTCTCTCTCCCTCTTTCATTCTTGCTTCCGTTGAGAGCACTCTCAACTGGTATCAGAGCTTGGGTGATCTAGCTGAGCGTGTGTGAATGCCTGTAAGACAACAGCTCTGTGGGAGGAAGGAGAGACTCTGTGGGAAGCTTTATGGGTGACTTTACTTGCATCCGAGTGTGTAGAGACCTTGGAGGAACCTTTGGAAAAGTCACTTTGGCTTTGCAAAGTGGTTTTGAGAGCCTGTTAAGTGTTTTCAAAGAAAAAGTCATTTTTAAGATTTTCCCTATTCCGTTCGATGACAGAGACTCCGTATTGACTTGTAGAGGCAACTATTGCTTGCTTTTGGTGTCCACTTCACTTCAGGAGCTTGGAAACACCTTCATTCTTGAATATGGGATCATTTCATTGGATTTCTGACTCAATGTGTCAGTTCCTACGTTTTTCTACCTTGGTGTTGGAACTCAAGTTTGGAGCAACCATTTGCAGATCTGTCAGTACTGGTGGACTCAAGAGGTCCTAAAACTTCTATGTTGCTCATCATTTGCACTCCAGTGGAGTTTGCAAATAGCTCTATTTCCAAAAACGTTTTTTAATCCGTGTGTTGGATCTAGTGATTGAGACCATAGTTTCCAAAACTATTTGTCCCATTGCATTTCGGACGCCCAAAAACCCCTACCTATTAGTTCTTGCGTGATTCAGTGGAGTATTTTTAGAGTTATAGATCTCTGTGTATTCGATTTCATCTCTCTATTATGCATTTTTCATTCTAAGGTTTTGAAACCTTAGATTTATGCCACATGGCAGTGGATAAGTGTTGACTCCCATTTCTCACTCATCGGTTGGGATTTTGGAGTTTCGGTAGAAGAGAGATATTTGGAGATTTTCTTGCTGAGTCCGATTATGCAATGGCACCCATGTTTTGAGGCATCCCAGGTTCTATTTTCAGTAGCGGTCTTTTTCATGGAACCATGATTTCTTGAGCATACCTTATGTAGATCACTCTAGTTGCAGTTTGAGCCATGTGCGCTCATTTGTGGTGTGCATTGGATTGCAGTAGATGATTTATAAGCCATTTGGATGCATTGCGATCCTTATTGGATGTGCTGATAGGCCCAGATTGCCTTGTGGGATGCTATTTTTATGGACGCGTTGCACATGGATGCTATTTTATGCTGAGGGACAGCTTTGACACATTGTAGGTGATGCACTGATAGTGTTATGCTCTCTTGGATGAGATATTATTGATGCATATGCCCATGGATGGTGTTTATGCTTGAGCCATTTGGCACCTATTGGCATTTTGGATTGCCATTGCAGTTGGCATTTTCTTTTTGACCAGATTTGCTCATATGGATGCATAATACATGCACATGAGTCAGCTACATCTTTTGATGCTTTGAGCTTTGAGTTTTGGTGATATTTCAGTCTATTGTGGCATACACATTTGGGTGCACCTGGTATTTGGTGTGATTCTTTCTTACAGGCACTAGCATTTGGGATTTTGCTTTATTTGCATCATGGCATCCTCTTCCATGTCTGAAAAGGAGTTTTCAACATTAAAAAGTTTGATGGGACAAAATTTTCTTTGTTGAAAGAACAGATAAGGGATGTGCTTATTCAAAAGAAGCAGATTAAACCCTTGGAAGGGATTGAAGCTAAGCCTGCAAATATGTATGAGGATGATTGGAATGAGTTGGATGCCTTAGCAAAGTCTACTATTAAACTTCATCTTGCAGAGTCAGTTTATTTCACAGTAGTAAATGAGTAGACTACGGAAGATTTGTGGAAGAAACTGTGTGCCACTTATGAGAAGGAAACTGCCTCTAATAAAGTTTACCTCATGAAGAGGTTGTTTGAGCTGCAGATGAAGGAAGGGGTCTCCATTGCTTCTCACTTGAATGAATTCAATATTATTTTCAGCCAGCTTCAAGCTCAGAAGATGAATTTTGATGCGGAGACTAAGGCAATATTTCTCTTATGTTCATTGCCATCCTCATGGGATACCTTTTGTACAGCTGTCAATAACTCTGCACAACATCATGAGAATATGCTCCTCATGCATATATACAAACACAACATCATACATGCATCACAACTCTTTTGATGCTTCTAGTGGAGACTGTGGCAACTCTTTTGATGCTTCCAATGGAGGTTGTGGTGCTCTAGATGTACACTTAGTCTCTACTTCTTCTGTAGTATGTAGTGCTTTCGGAGTAGACTCAGTATCCTCTTCCTTAAATGCAAAGCGGAGGTTGTGGCAACTCTTCTGATGCTTCTAGTGGAGGCTGTGGTGCTGTAGGTGTACATTGAGTCTCTACTTCTTCTCTAGTGTGCAGTGGTTTCACAGTAGACTCAGTCTCCTCTTCTTTAAATGCAAGCTTTGATATTGCTTCAGTTGCATGTTGTATTCTAATGGCAGCAATTAGGTCTCGAATGATTTCAGTCCTAAATAATTGTATATCCTCCTCTGAATATTTGAGCTCCAAAGAGTCTTCCGATGAGATCTGTGGCTTAAGTGAGAAAATTTCTTTGAAAATCAACATGCAGTTGTAGGCAACTCTCCACCCACAACTATGCCCATCTTCTTGCTCTACTACTAAACACTTTTGGAAGTCTAGTGAGTCTTTGTACTGTCCTATTTCTCTGATAGCAGATACCAACTTCTCAATCGACCTGCTCATCGTGACATATTAAAAAAACTTAGTGTGTCTATTACATAAGGTACATAATATAGAAGTAACAACAGATTAATAGAATACTTATGTTTGCACTGACCCATGAAAGCCTACAATCGAGTTAACAAACCAACAATAGTTGTCTTCAAGGTCCCAAAGCACCAGACTCCAATGTTCCCTACATGAATAATTAAGAACCATTATTATTTAACACAATGTTGCCAGTATAAGGTGAAAATAAAGGTTGCCATGATACTTACATCTCGTGATATGCCATAAATAGGACTCGCACGCCATGTAAATGTAAAGGCTGTAACCATTTACAAACATCGGCTATCGTCTTTCTACTATCGCTAAGTATAGGAGAAAGGAGGGAATCCAACATATACACATAGTTTTGTACGGCTCTACCAAATCGTGAGATAACTATACTGCACCAACAAATAAATGAATATTAGCTTATTAGATTTAATCAAAATATTGAATTATCAAGCAGAGAAAAAGTTTGTATCAATGGCCATCATAACATTGTTATTGACCTCATTTGAAGCTCTAGAGAGGATTGAAATCTCCTCTCCCCCAAATTCAAGATACTGAGGTCTATGTTGAATCATAACCCTAACATTAAAAGAGCTTCCCAATTCTTCCAATGAAGCCATGTTTGTAGAGTTGAGGTCTTCTATCCCCTTTGACTCTTTGATGGCATTCATTTCGCACTCCTCTGAGCCATTATCTATTTGCCTTGTGGGAGGGTCCATAATGTCGCCCTTAATGATTGCTCGAATGGTACATGTTATAAATGCATAGAGATGCAAATCCATATATGTTGATAGTGTGGTGTCATTTTGTATCTCAAAATTTTGACCAAGTACCAAAAAGCAATTGTAGCCCACCCTCCATCCACAATTATAGATGTGGCTATTCTCTTGATGTGATACCTGACATGTTATATACTCTATTGTTGTGCCAAGTCACATTGCTGCATTACTGTGTCGATAGCACCTACTAAATTTCGAGCTGATCTACACATCAAAACATATAACAACAGTGAATATGTGCTCAAGAAGTGACAACAAGTATAGTCTATACTTGCTCTAACACAGTGCCATGGATGGATATCATTGAGTTGGCAAAGAAGCACTCCTTAGCAAAGATGTCCACGACTACCAGACTCCAATGTGAGCTGCATTATCAATAAAGAATAATTACTGTGTTTGAGACAATTCTAGCATGTCAAGAAGTGACAACAAGTATAGTCTATACTTGCTCTAACACAGTGCCATGGATGGATATCATTGAGTTGGCAAAGAAGCACTCCTTAGCAAAGATGTCCACGACTACCAGACTCCAATGTGAGCTGCATTATCAATAAAGAATAATTACTGTGTTTGAGACAATTCTAGCAATGCAATAGAAAAAACAAGTAGGGTTTGATGCTTACTTCTCATAATATGCTATAAAAATAACTCGTGCCTCATTCATAGGAACGTGCTTCAACCACTTGCAAACATCCTCTATGGTTTCTTCTTTGTTGCTAAGCACTTCTGAAATACAAGGATCGAGCATATATGAAACGCTTTGTATATTTTGCAGAAAATTTGCTATAACATTACTATATTAAAAAAAATATTAGCTTCTAGGGTTTAATCAAAATAAGCAAAGTATAAAGCCAAGGAAAAGGCTGCGTCAAACCTGAGGATGGTTGTAATGACTTTGACATTAACCTCTTTCTTAGGATTCAAGAGGATTGAAATCTCTTCTTTACCAAATTCAAAAAAATGAGGTTGTTGTCGAATTAACAACATAGCGGTGAATGAACTTCCAATCTGCTCCAATAGATTCATATTTTCATGACTCATCTTATTGAGAGAGTAGTCAACATCGTATTCTTCTTCACTTGCTATGTCTTCTACATCCTCCTTCTGCTATAAAAATATAAAAAAGTTATGCAATGTACACATTCCAAATAAAGGCTTAAACAAGCAGATAAGGTTTCATACATGCTTTCATTAGAGTGAGTCTCTCCTCCTCTTGGAGCAAAAATTTAAAAAGTAAGGTTTCATATATGCTTTCATTAGAGTGAGTCTCTCCTCCTCTTGGAGGAAAAATTTAAAAAGTTATGAGATTTACACATCCCAAATAAAAATAAAGGTTTAAATAATCATAGAAGTATAAAGATAGCATGCTTTCATTAGACTCAGTCTCTTCTCCTCTTGGAGGAAAATATAAAAAAGTTATGAGATTTACACATCCTAATTAAAGGCTTGAACAAGCATACAAGTATAAAGATAAGGTTTTATACATGCTGCAATGTAGTCATATTTTCAGGTTGTTTCCCAATGGTAGCAATTAGATGCTGAATACTCTCAGCCCAAAATGCTAGCAAATCGGCTTCTGTATATGATTTCATTTTGACTGGTAACTCCAAATCAAAAATCTCTCTAAGAAACAACATGCAGTTGTAGGCAACTCTCCACCCACAGCTGTGCCCATATTTTTGCTCCACTGGTAGACGTCTTTTGAATTCTACTTGGTCTTGTTGCTTCGTGGTTGTTCTGACAGCAAATACTAGCCGATATGCAGCACTATCCATTATGACATATTAAATATATTAATATGTCATGATCATAAGATACAAAATAAGAAAGTAAAAAAAATATTAAGAGAATAATTACCTTGGGGAGTTGGCATGATAGCCTTCCATTGAATTCACAAACCACAAACGGTTGAGTTCAAGGTCCCAAGTGATCAGACTCCAATGTCAGCTACACGACCAGAATAAAAATGATTATTGTTTTACACAAACTTGCCAAAGAAATGGTAAAAATAAGGTTAGAGTTGATACTTACTCCTCATGATAAGGCATAAAGATGACTCGCATCCCATCTAAATTCAAAGGGCTTAACCAAGTACAACCATCTTCTATAGTCTTTTGAGGAGAGCTAAGAATAGAAGAAAGGAGAGCATCGAGCATGTAGACACGATGCTACACTGCACTAGGAAGCTGAGAAATAACTACACTGAACCAAGAAATAAACAAACGTTAGCTCATAGAATTGATTTGCATTCTACACTAGGAAATTGATATATATAACTACACTGTAAACAAATAAACAAATGTTAGCTCATTGAAGTAGCAACAAATAAACAAATGTTACCTGAGAATGGCCAAGATAACATTGTCATTAACCTCTTTGAAAGGATTGGAGAGGATTGAAACCTCCTCTCTACCAAAGCTCAAATATTGAGGTTCTCGTTTCAAAATGATCCTAACTTCAAATGAGCTCTCCATTTTATCCAATGCAGCTAAATTTGTAGAATGGGTCTCTGTCATAGCTTGTATTCTATGTTTGCGATCATTCTGCTTTTCCATGGTGTCTTTAAAGCTCTTGTGCTCATGGGATTCTTCAATCAAATTTAGAGGTGGCTGCATTACTGAAGTAGAAGGGAGTGCCTCCATATTGACTTCATCCATTTCTTCTCCCTCTATTGCCTGTAAACAAATATGAGAGATTAGATTCATTATCTTTAAATTTAAATCTTATTTAAAAAATTGTATTTAGTTGAGAAATAGAGAGTTCATACCGCTAAGTATGTTGTAGTGGCCTTTTTTCATAACCCTGCGAGCCATAATTATCCAAGAAGGCATCATCATGTTTGTCTTCATCCACCAACCTCTCTTTGAACGGGTCATGTAAGTCCATCTTTTCATCATCATCAACTGGGACATTATGATCTTCAAGGTAATCATCCATGTCATCAGTGTCCTTGTGGTCTATCTCTTTTTCATAGCCTATGGTTAGATCTGCTTGAAGCTGACAATAAGCCATGAAATGCTTGTTTTCAATAATATTTGTGGAGTTGCCTTTTCTGAGGAGATCCTCAAATAAATATCCCATCCTGCACAAGGTGACCTCCCAACTTGCCGGTAGCAAATTCTCCATCATGGTAAACTAGAGACTCCCACCTTTTGCAGGACTTCCATAGTTGTTTTTTTGATAATGTATGGACCTGGGAATATCTTGCTCTTCTAGCATCAATCTCAAATTATTTGAATTCCCTCTTATGTTCTTTTGTAAGGAGTGATCAGGGTTGGGACTCCACATACACAAAAAGAAGTGATCAGGGTTGGGACTCCACATACACAAAAAGAAGTGATCAGGGTTGGGACTCCACATACACATCAGGGTTGTAAGGAGTGATTAGGGTTGGGACTCCACATACACAAAAAGAATGATTCAAGAGATTGAATCGCTATGCCACATTCTCTCTTGCCTCTCTTTGCTGCATAAACACCACTATAGATCTTCAAATCTAATGAATATGCTCACTCTAGAGTAACCTGCATGGCTTCTTTGTCTTTTTATCAACAAAAATGACAATGTTGCAAATTGCCACTTTGATAATGGTGGTATATACTATTCTATCAATGAAGTTATGATATCATCGCTAGAAACTTCATTGATAAAGAATAGTTGTGGCTTATCCCATGCTGACTCATTCTTGATGAAGTCATCTTCTGAGTCTCCCCTGAAGTTGACAAGCTTTCCAGACTCTGTCGTAACCTCTACATTGAATTGAAAGCTTTGGTGCATATCTGTCGGCATCCTTATCTTACTGATTAATCTTTCCACATATGCAACCAGCTATTGTGGGATTTCTTTTCTCATGTAAGAGGTTCCTATTCCTGACCCATCTTCATCCTTTTTAGTCCACCTGTTTGCCCATAGCTTTACCTTGGCTGTTGACAAAGAAGCTATATGCTTGACCACATTATAGTCAATGTTACAATGAGTAAGTGGGATTTGTTTCTCTGACAGTAAATACTTAATGGCACTATGCACTGCATCACGCCTCACCTGTACACTGATGCATTCTTCCATGTAGTGGTCTTTGTCTTTTTTTCCAAAAAAACATTCTTTCTTTAAAATTTTTTGTGCTGCCATGGATGCATACTTGTCAGGTAAGTACTTTATAGGCCTCCACATCCTTGCCATCAACTCCTTCTTATCCATTACCTTTGACTTTTTGAAGATAAACAAAGGAGCTTCATAGGTCAACTGTCCACGCTCATAAGCAATGCACGTTTCAAGCATCTCATTGAACACTTCAATAGGATGAAATATGATAGAAGTGTAGTCGGCATATCTGCCCCTCACCACCTTGAGGCTTGTCATATTTTCTTCTCGCTCTTGAGTTCCCCTAGGCACAACTGCACTCAAAGAATTATAGAATTTCGTGAGTGTGTCGGCGTCTGCTTTTGTGACCTTTCACTTCAAATCAGGATTTGGAGAACCAAATGTTGTCCATATAAACCTTGCCTTCTATAAGACCTCTGATGTTGAGGATATCTTACGCTTTCCACGGACATAATGATTAAGTCTTTCGGACTCAATCAAATACTTGATCTCATGCTTGAATATACAGATTGTTGCAGGATAATAATGGAATGAACTTATCTTTGCAAATTGTTTTGAAGTGAGTCTTTTGACCTCCTTTGCTTCCTTTGCAATCTGATTACAAGCATAAGCCCAATGTTGACCATCAATGGGCTGGAATCTGCAATGAAGGAGGAATTCCTTCTTTGCTTCCTTTAGCATAATCTCACCTTGTGCCTCTTCGCCTTGTTCATGTGGAATATTTTTAAGAGTGTCTTTAAAGAATCGACTGAAGGTTTCCTCGAAATGTGTAGGCCCTGTAAATGTTATTTGATCTAGAAAACTATTTTTGATTGGACAAAACATTATTGGGTGCAGGACCACATTGCTTGCCACAGGTTTCTTACCATCTCTCAAAGCCTCATATATTTGTAGTGCATAGGATATATCAAGGCTTCGGCTAGTATTAGTAAAGACAGCTGCAGCTTCCACATCTTTGGCATTCACAAACCACGTCCTTTGACCCCAGATATATCCCACATCATCATCTGTAACTGCTTCATTAAGACGCAGATTAAGATTTTTGATTGATGTGAGTTCATCCTGATCATCTTCAGCCTCAGGTTCTGAGTCTTCTTCATCTTTCTCTTCTTTTAACCATTTTTCATCCACATTATCTCTCTCTACAGTGGGACGATGCCTTTTTTTACTGCTTGGAACTGTGGCTCTTGCAGTACTAGCCTTTTGCATTTCACGTCGTGGTTTGCTAGCAAGAGCTTCTAGCATAATTGCAGTGGATCGACCTTGATCTTCTTCAAAAATTTTTAATTCCCATGCACTCAAGGCTTGTGTTTCATCATCCTTAGTTACATCCACCATTTCTTGCTCTAGAAGTTTGCGCTCATGTTCTACATGTTTGTGACAGTGTGTGTGTTCTTCTTGTCCCTGCATCGAAGTCTGAGCTTTTTGATGTCCTTCATGTGAAGATCCTTGAATATGAGGAGCATATTGTGCATCCTGAAAGTACTCAAACATTATCTTTGCATGCATCCTTTTTGCCACCACACTAGGAAATTGCTCCCAAGTATATGAAAGAGCCTCCAATGCACTTTGCAGCTCTGGAAACTTTGATGGTTGAGGAGGAGGCATCACAAAGGTCTTTGAGTCTCTATTGAAATGTTCTCAAAGAGGCACACCCATTCGATAAGTACTTGGTCAGATAACACACCTAAGGGTGTGTTTTTTTGTGGATGTGCATATCACTAGGGAAAAAACATTGTATAATGTGTGATCGATCATGCAAAGCATATCCGATGGTGACAATACTTTGCACACACCTCAACGTAACTGAAACGGACTTGCGTCCAAAGTGGAGCCCCGATCCGACAAGTACTTGTTTGAATAACACACCTAGGGCTGTGTTTTTATATGGTTGTGCATGACACTAAGGCACAAACGGTGTTTTATGCTTGCTCCACAATGCAAAGCATATCCGATGGGCACAATACTTTGCACACACCTTCAACTAGGTGGAATTGACTTATATGCAAAGTGGCACGCCCATCCCATAAGTGCTTGATCGGATAACATATCTAGCAGCGTTATTTTTTACAGATGTGCATGACACTAGAGCAAAAATAGTATTTAATGCTCAATCGACCATGCAAAGGATATCCGATGGGCACAACACTTTTCCTACACCTCAACCTAGGTGGTATTGAAATGTTCTCAAAGAGGCACACCCATCCGATAAGTACTTGGTCAGATAACACACCTAAGGGCGTGTTTTTTTGCGGATGTGCATATCACTAGGGAAAAAACGATGTACAATGCGTGATCGGCCATGCAAAAAGAGTATTTAATGCTCGATCGACCATGAAAAGGATATCCGATAGGCACAACAATTTTCCTACGCCTCAACCTAGGTGGTATTGAAATGTTCTCAAAGAGGCACACCCATCTGATAAGTACTTGGTCAGATAACACACCTAAGGGCATGTTTTTTTGCGGATGTGCATATCACTAGGGGAAAAATGATGTATAATGCATGATCGGCCATGCAAATCATATCCGATGGTGACAATACTTTGCATGCACCTCAACCTAGTGGAGAGATACTTGCGTGCAAAGTGGAGCCCCCATGTGATAAGTACTTGTTTGAATAACACACCTAGGACCGTGTTTTTTTATGGTTGTGCATTACACTAAGGCAAAAACGGTGTTTTATGCTTGATCGACCATGCAACACATATCCGATGGGCACAATACTTTGCACACACCTTCAATAGGTGGAATTGAATTACATGCAAAGTGGCATGCCCATCGCATAAGTACTTGATCGGATAACACACGTAGCAGCGTGTTTTTTTACGGATGTGCATGACACTAAGGCAAAAATGATATTTAATGCTCGATCGACCATGCAAAGCATATTCCATGGGCACAATAATTTTCCTATGCCTTAACCTAGGTGGTATGGAAATGTTCTCAAAGCAGCACACCCGTCCGATAAGTACTTGGTCAGATAACATACCTAAGGGCGTGTTTTTTTGCCAATGCGCATATCACTACCGGAAAAACGTTGTATAATGTGTAATCAACCATGTAGAGCATATTCGATGGTGACAATACTTTGCATGCATCTCAACCTAGTTGAAACGGACTAGTGTGCAAAGTGGAGCCCCCATATGATAAGTACTTCTTTGATTAACACACCTAGGACCGTGTTTTTTCATGGTTGTGCATGACACTAAGGCAAAAACGGTGTTTTATGCTTGATCGACAATGCAAAGCATATCCGATGGGCACAATACTTTGCACACACCTTCAACTAGGTGGAATCGACTTACATGCAAAGTGGTACGCCCGTCCCATAAGTGCTTGATCAGATAAGATACTTAGCAGTGTGTTTTTTTCGGATGTGCATGACGCTAGAGCAAAAATAGTATTTAATGCTCGATCGACCATGCAAAGGATATCCGATGGGCATAACAATTTTCCTATGCCTCAAACTAGGTGATATTGAAATGTTCTCAAAGAGGCACACCCATCCGATATGTACTTGGTCAGATAGCACACCTAAGGGCGTGTTTTTTTTAGATGTGCATATCACTAGGGGGAAAACGATGTATAATGCATGATCGGCCATGCAAAGCATATCCGATGGTCACAATACTTTGCACGCACCTCAATCTAGTTGAAAGATACTTACGTGCAAGGTGGAGCCCCCATCTAATAAGTACTTGTTTGAATAACACACCTAGGACCGTGTTTTTTTATGGTTGTGCATTACACTAAGGCAAAAACGGTGTTTTATGCTTGATCCATAATGCAAAGCATATCCATGCTTGATCCACAATGCAAATCATATCCGATGGGCTCAATACTTTGCACACACCTTCAACTAGGTGGAATTGAATTACATGCAAAGTGGCATTCCCATCGCATAAGTACTTGATCAGATAACACACCTAGGAGCGTGTTTTTTTACGGATGTGCATGACACTAAAGCAAAAATGGTATTTAATGCTCGATCAACCATGCAAAGCATATCCCATGGGCACAATACTTGTCCTATGCCTTAACCTAGGTGGTATTGAAATGTTCTCAAAGAGAAACACCCATTCGATAAGTACTTGGTCAGATAACATACCTAAGGGCGTGTTTTTTCGTCGATGTGCATATCACTACCGGAAAAACGTTGTATAATGTGTAATCGACCATGCAGAGCATATCTGATGGTGACAATACTTTGTACACATCTCAACCTAGTTTAAACGGACTTGCGTGCAAAGTGGAGCCCCCATCTGATAAGTACTTGTTTGATTAACACACCTAGGATCGTGTTTTTTCATGGTTGTGCATGACACTAAGGTAAAAACGGTGTTTTATGCTTGATCGACAATGCAAAGCATATCCAATGGGCACAATACTTTGCACACACCTTCAACTAGGTGGAATTAACTTAGATGCAAAGTGGCACTCCCATCCCATAAGTGCTTGATCGGATAACATACCTAGCAGCGTGTTGTTTTACAGATGTGCATGACACTAGAGCAAAATATTATTTAATGCTCGATCGACCATGCAAAGGATATCCGATGGGCACAACACTTTTCCTATGCCTCAACATAGGTGGTATTGAAATGTTCTCAAAGAGGCACACCCATCCGATAAGTACTTCGTCAGATAACACACCTAAGGGCATATTTTTTTGCGGATGTGCATACTAGGGAAAAAACGCTGTATAATGCATGATCGACCATGCAAAGCATATCCGATGGTGATAATACTTTGCACACATCTCAATGTAGTTGGAACAGACTTGCATGCAAAGTGGAGCCCCCATCCGATAAATACTTGTTTGAATAACACACCTAGGGCCGTGTTTTTATATGGTTGTGCCTGACACTAAGGCAAAAGCGGTATTTTATGCTTGATTGACAATGAAAACCATATCCGATGGGCACAATACTTTGCACACACCTTCAACTAGGTGGAATTGACTTACATGCAAAGTGGCATTCCCATCGCATAAGTACTTGATCGGATAATACACCTAGCAGCGTGTTTTTTTACGGATGTGCATGACACTAAGGTAAAAATGATATTTAATGCTCGATCGACCATGCAAAGCATATCAGATGGTGCCAATACTTTGCATTTAAAATTCAAAATTCAAATCTTAAGATTCAAATTTCAAATTTGAAAATTCAAAATTCCAAATTCCAAATCTTAGATTCAAAATTTAAAATTCAAAATTCAAAATTGAAATTCTGAATCTTAGATACAAAAGTCAAATTTCAAATTTCAAGATCTGAAAGTCAAATCATATACTAAAGACCTTACTTTCAAATCACACTTCAAGATTCGTACTTTTACAAGACTTGCTTTCAAAACGTGGTGTTTCGAAATGGAAAAGATGAAGAACATGCAAGAATCAGGTACACTTTCGATTTCTTTTGTTTTCTTGCTTGGATGATTGAGTAACCATTGTTGTTCGTGAGCTTGTGCTCTTTGGATTTCAAGCAGGCAAGCAAATCTATTCATTTCCTCCAAAAGCCAATTCTCATGTTGCATGCAGAGGAGTTTTGGGGCCAGAATTCTGGGCCACATAGCATCATAGGTAGGCAGAAGCAAGGTAGGGGGGAAGAGGCTACGAGGATTTGGTTCGCAAGAAGGCAGGAGCAAGATAGGATAGAAGAGGCTATGGGAGGCAAGACCAAAATAGGATGGAGGAGATTCCGAGCGGAAGAAGGAAGCCGGGGTAAACAGGCATTACCTATCTATCCAATTGAAGCTATGGTGTTCTAACACTTAGTTTCTCTTGGATGGTGGCAGAGATAAGTGGACCCCAACCTCGGAGCCTATACTACCGGATGGATTCGACACTTTTTTTAATAGTTGTACTCATGAGAATCCATATGTCAAGGTTAAAGTTTTTCTGAGCATCATGTGCCGTGTTGTTTATAGGTTTTTATTTTTTAAACACACACACACACATGAATACTTCCCTAACTATGAATTATTCTTTTATGTACCCCCTAAAAATCTTGCCTTTACACTTTCTTTTTAACCACCCCACATACCAAGCCCAATAATCATCCCATACCTCGTCTAGTCTGTTCTTAACCCATGCACTCATTCGTTCCTTACTCCACTTGTGACTTAAATTTCACTTAAACTTCACTTGTGGCTTTTTTTTTTTAATTATCTTATAAAAGAAAAAGTCTAAAAAAAGAACAAAGTCATTCATTGACCAACGCCTACAAATTCCATGTGCCATTTCAGCAAAGCTTTTCAAGGATACCCTAAGGAATATTTAAAACATGCACACTTTTTTATGCGTAGGAGTACTTTCAAAAAATTGATTGGAAGAAAATCAAGACTATCATCAATTAGGAGTATTCCAACGTTCAAAAATGGAGGGAAATGTGGCATATTCTCCTCATCATGGGTAACACCTAGTTTGTTTCGATGGTTGTAGGTAAGTGGACCCTGACCTCAGAACCTAGACTGCCTGAGGATTCGACATCTTTTTTTAATATTATGTTTGTCAAACTCAATATTATTAAAAATTATTAATTTGATCAAAAAATTTGCAAACTCTAGTTGCATTTTTCAACTTAGATGTCTCAAATATTTTTTCCTTATATGTTTTCCTTTTTTAACTTTTTATCCAATTGATGGAATTAGTTGTATGGCTCAATTATTGATGGGACTTTTTAAATACATATACAGTAACACTTAAATCGCGTGTGCCATTTGAGCAAACCCTTTCGAGAATACCCCAAAGCAAATAGGACTAGCACTCTCTCTCTAATGAAACATTTAATGAAAGACAACGAGAACATTCATTGACCAAGCATACATATATAATAACACTAAAATCCTATGGGCCATCTGCACAAACCCTTCTAGGAATATCCCAAAGCAAATAGGACTAGCGAACACTCACTAATGAAACATTTAATGAAAAAGAATAGGTGGGATGGACAAAAGCATAGTACAATGTAGAAAACATTGCACAATGTTCTCATAGATGAAATCGAATGTATAGAAGCATGCCTTGCTCCAAACAGAAAGTGTTTTTGCGAAGTGCAAAGGATAAAATCAATTCATAACATTCACTTCAAGGCCTTCGAGCTCTAACCACAATACTTTTCACCTGTTTTGTTTATCTAGCCAACCTTTCAATGACACTAAATGGTAATCTCCAAACACTAAAACTACAGGAAAATGTAAATTGAATCATGAATGAGAACAGCAGCAATACATGGAATAAATTGTAGTACCCTTGAAGTCCCAAACTCATGGCTTGGTCCTCAACAAAAGAGGATGTGGATCACAGTGACAGGCCCTGTACTAGGATGACTAACGTGCTCACCAACCATATAGAGGAGTGGAAAAAACTACAAACAAGTGCATAAAAAAGTATGGAAAAAAAAAGGTTTTGATGTCCTCCAATGCATGTTATTGGAACACATTGCATAGTTTTCCCCTTCTACCTTGAGCCTTGCATACAAAAACAATTATCACCCCAAACAATCAAAATCTCATAAACCGCTTGAAAGATGAGCAAAAAGAATCTCCTCTTGTATGAATTTAGTAGCTCATTAAGCAGAGAGAAAGCACAAACATAAAGGATTAGATTGGTCACAGGTGTTTCCATTACCTTAGATCCTAGGACAAAGACAAGGCACAATCGAAGGAAGCAGTCTTCTTGGTCATCAGATTCATTTCGGTTATTTGATATGGGATTGATAGTAGTAAAAGTACGATTGATTGTTATTACTGCAAGAAAAATAATTAAAATCATTAATATATTATACCTATAACATGGAAATCAACTAGAGCATGAACAAATAAATTATAACATGAGCATGGACAAAAACTTAATTAAATTGTAAACTACTTGTGTATGAAGAGGTCTATTATGACATTGGACATACACCAAAAGTATTTTTAAAAAAAGGAATTGTGGAATGTATTTTGTTGTATTCTTCTTTTGTGTAACCCATCTACTTTGGGGTTTATCCCTGTAAGGGTTTACTCAAATGGCACATGGGATTTGCAAAAAGCTATGCCCATTCTCTTTCATTAAATATTCCAAAATAGAGAAGAGCGCTTTGGCACCATCTGCTTTAGGATATTTTCAAAAGTGTTTCCTTAGAGCACATGGGATTTAACTGTCACACCGTATATGTACAGTTAGGTGCACTTTTGGATACTCCTAAGCGATGATGATTTTGGAATGTACTGGTTTTCTATTTACCAATAATAGGTCCTGAAGACGAATGTGTCTTGCAAAATTCAGAAGATGAGGACAAGTATGCTATTGAAGTCGTTGCTTAGAAAAAGGAAAAAATTTGCCATTTGTCAAAAAAGTTGGTTTGCCTGAAAAAAAAGATGTTAGCCAGAAAAGCCGGTTCTCTTTTAAAAAAAAAGCCATTTGTCAGAAAATTCGGTTCACATGGAATAAAAAAGCCATTTGCCATAAAAGTCGGTTCGTCTGAAAACTGATGTTTGCTTGTTGAAAGGGCATTATGCCAACCAAACGGGCTTTATGTCTGTCTAAGGGGCTTTATGCCTGCCTAATGGACTTTATGCCTACCGGAGAAAAGATTGTTGTTTACTGAGATTGTAAATGAAAAAAGAGAGTCAAATAAAGCAAAAAAAAGAAGAAAATAAAGCAGAAAAACATAAGGAAAGTTGCCATCAACACTTTGCATATAACTACTAGTCTAGGAGTTATCATTTATAAAACCTTCATTGTTTTAGTTATTTTCTATTTTCTTTACTAAGGTATGCACGGCTTTTAGAAGGACATCAAAGTGATTCATTTGAAACTATAAAGGTAGCCTTGTTGACATAATTGTTTCTCTTTTAGGAAAAAAAAGGCACGCTTGGTGTTCAAAACAACAATGGACCCAAACAAATTAATTAATATCATCTTGCACAAACATAACGTAACCCGTGTCATGCATTATGGTTACACACCAAGCGATTTTTTATTTGACGCAAGTTGCATAGTTGGTCAAAAAGGGATGATCTCTGAACAACCATGGACTATAATAATCCAAAATTTTGTTTCAAACTTGCACAACAATGACCAGTACACAATAAACTCTTTCAACACATTTGAATTTGAGCTTCATACGTGTACAATATGGAGTTAAAATGCACGACAAATACCTTATATGAATGAGTGTTTCGATATCATGCAATTGTATGGCTTTCAAAGTTACTTCAAAGACCAATTCAAGTGTGGTCATTTGCAATCGAAAAGATACGTATGTAGTGTGGTAATGAAAATGTATCGATTCCTTTACGGATCTTATATGATGATAGTTTTACACACCCTTACCACTTTGAGCCAATTGTTAAAATGACAACTCAATTTGATGATGAAGTTCAATTCTCTCACAGCAAATACAGACCTAAATCTCGCACTTAGTGTTGAAAACGTGCACTCAATTGACACTATTCTATGTAATCAACACAGCTCCTCTCAAGGATAAGTAGAGGCTATCCACTTTAAAGTAGCCTTGAATTTTTACTTAACTAGCACTAGAGTGTTTTATGAAACTCTAACATTAGGAAAAAAGGGAGCTCATTTTGGGGCCTTTTACGGTTTGGAAAAATAAGCTCTCAACCAATCAATAGAGGGCCAATGTAACGTTGAAAATTCATGAAAATAAGAGAAAATAGAAAAAAGAAACAATACTTTATGTAGGTACAAGCGTGCTACATTAATGTGGAGATTGGTTTTTTATTCTCAGAAGATCTTTGGACAAGAAGATATAATCTAAACTGAAATTTTATCTAACAAGGGCCTTCCCTCTTCCACCTTCCTTTGAACTTTCAAATGTTGTGCCGCCTTTTATGCGAAAGGTCTACCATTCTACACCATTGCCTCATTGTGCAGCAGCCTTTCTTTTCCAAAACTGCTCCCTTGATCCTGTTTGGCGTAGAGTAAGATGTTTCTCGTCAACTATCTGTCTGCCCACTTTCTCTTTCTTGAAACTTCAAATTGTTATCTTAGTTACATTACTTTTCTATTGTTACAGATTCAGAAAATCTCCATGGTGAACCAAAACCACGGCCGTTCTTGTGGAAGACGCTCTGTGGATGATAATGCTACGAAGGCAGAATTATACCAAACATCCTTACCCCGTCGACCTGCTTCTTCTATTTCGTCGATAGAGAATTCAAGTACAGTCAAAACGGAAGGAACTTGGGAAAGGTTTAGTGTTTCAAAAGGAGCATGGGTGCTCATGCAACCTAGCAAAAGAAAAAGACCCCAGACAAAAAACATTTTCTTGGCGTCGTGGAAGGGAAGAGTATGAGATTTTAAAATCACCAAAGGGAAGATATCCGTGAAAGAAGTTTTGATTCAGCACGTGTACATGCATAAAGAACTTGTCTTGCGAGACTATCCAAAAAATCTTCCGCAACACAGGCCTAATTGTATATTTTTCTATTGTGGTTTTTTTCTTTACGAGGTGTATGGATTTTTAAGATGAAGCTTTCTCTCTTAGCTTATTGACATTCTTGTGTTGTTTTATTTCATATTTATATCCTTCATTGTATGAGACATGGCAAAACATCGATTGTATTCTGGGATTTATAGATGTTCTGCATGGATCGATAGGAGAACAACAATACCAAGGTCGATGTGCAACAGAGCTAGCTCAATCGGGTATATTTTTTATTGATCATTTTTATCAGTTGCTAGACAAAGCTAACACACATGGTGTATTAATAAAACAAGACCTTCCGGCGTGGAATTCAGTGGATTGGCCTCACCCACATTCTAGTGTTACAGAGGCATATAGGGCGAAGCTTTTTACAGAAGTACAGAAAGCTCTGAGGCCCAATATTGCCACTAGGATAGTAAAAATTTCTTTATGCATGCCTCTCACAGTTTTTGTGGACTTGTTTAATACCTTTCCAGTGAAGGTTTCAAAAACAATGTTCACAGTAAAGCAACAAATTCGGCATGCATATGCCACAATTTTTGGATAAAGGTTGGGATAAGAAGACATGTAGTTCAGTGTTTTGTGAGGTTGTCCAACCTTCTATGCAACTGAAGTACATGGTTGCATCACAAAATTTTATTTTCTCTTTTTATTACAAGCGCAGTCGAATGCTAGGCACAAAGCTAGTCCCAATGGATCAAGATGAAGAGTCTTTTGGTGCAAAAAATAAACTTATTGATATTGATGTTGTTGAGAATGGTGATGTGCTAGTCAATATCTCATTAAGAGAATGTTGCTCCCTAGCTCAATTGCACAGTGACATTCTGTTTGAGACAGAAGGTTCTATCTCAAACGACTTTTTATTTATCTACAACAACAGAAAGGTACACCATCTGATTTATCCTAGTCTCATTAAGCATTGCTATTAGTTTAATTTACCACTCTGATTCATATTGCTTTTTTGCAGTTACTCAAAAGAAGAGAGAGCTCAATAAAATGCAAAGACATTGAAAATTTAAAAATTGAGATAACACAGACTCCATAAACAAAGGTTTTGTATTCAATCAAGTAAGATTTTGTACAGAACTGTTTAGTTAAATATGTAGAACATATTTCTGACATCCATTTTCTATTTATGTGTTGACTCTGTGCCAACATGAACTTATGAAGAAAGAGAAGGTGATACAACTTTGTGATACAACTTTGTGTTACAACTTTGTGTTACAACTTCTAGACACAACTTTATGTTACAACTTTGTGACACAACTTTGTGTTACGACTTTGTGTTACGACTTTGTGTAACAACTTTGTGTAACAACTTTGTGTAACAACTTTGTGTTACAACTTTGTGATACGACTTTGTGTTACATGCAGAGAGAGAAGCTCTCCAACTTGTATAAATACCCCATAATGGAATGAACCCCACACTCTTGGGGCATTGTGTTGAGTCTACATTGGTATTCCAAGCATTTGTCTCAAGTGTCCATGCTTCCTTGCACTGCACGTCCAAAAGCATGTCCTAACCTTGCAACCCTTCTCCCCTCTCCTCCAACCCTGCAACCCATCCTCTCCCTCTCCTCCTCCCTCCTCCCTCCTCCTCCTCCCTCCTCCTCCTCCTCCTCCTCCTCCTCCCTCCTCCTCCTCCTCTCTCCTCCCTCTCCCTCCTCCTCTTCCCTCCTCCTCCTTCCTCCTCTCTCTCTTACTTCACCCATGCTCTTACACCTTCTTCCTCTCCCACTCCTATGCTTTCCTAAACCCTTAACTCAATGATCTACGAGGGAGACGAGTTCTCCACCATGTACTTTACTCTGAACCTTGGATCCTCCTCCTAACCCTGAACTCCTTCTATACCTTGGAACCTCCTTCTGAACCCTGGAACTCTTTCTAACCCTGAACTCTTTCTAAACCCTGGAACCTCCTTCTGAACCCTTAAACTCCTCCTAAACCCTACAACCCCCAATGGAGGCGGAAGCCTTCATTACCCCAACAACAATGGTTTACGTGCCTTTTACACATGCTTGCATTATGTTTACTCACCACACTTAAGCCTACGTCTCTCACCGGAACACGACTCGAGGTCCTAAGCTACACATATACTACAACGACAATCCCAATATATCTGTAGGTGACAAAAAGCCTCGGAACACTGCAACATAGTGAACCCAGCTCTTCCTACGGAAGCAGTAGGAAAGAGCCAACATTTGGCGCCGTTGCCGGGGAGACTAGCGTCTCAAGTAGCGAGTAAACATGCGTAGGTAGGTGTAAAACAAGTCACTACTTCAAACTTTCACGCACATACCACTCAAGGGCAAGGAGAGTAAAAATTTTTCCAAATCTAGCCAAACATATCAACCCCAAACATCCACTTTGGGTTACTACCTTAAGAGATTTTCTTAATTTCTTAAATAAAAGCCACATGAAGCACAATTAGGCTAGGTAGTGGACACGGTTGCGTAGAGCTTTCAATTACGATCATTTTACCTTTTTACAGAAAGGCAAACCGAGCTCTCCATAAAAAGTTATGGCTCGGGAAGAGTTTAGGGTTAAAACCTAAACCTAAACCCTAAACCTAAAATCCAAACCTATAAAAACCTACTCCACCCCCCCTCATTCTTCATCTTTCACTTTTGCCTCCATTCTCTTCCACCTTCCGAGCCCCACGCAAGACACTCCTCCCTCTCCATCGACCGCCCCCTTACTCCTATCCTCGCCATGTAAGTGACATCGAGCCCTTCTCGCAGCAATGACCTAGCCTTCCACCCACCGTCCATTGTTCCGCGACAATCCCGTTCCATCGAGAAAGACTTGGAGAGCGTCAGGTAACCACTCCGCCTTGCTTTTCAAGTTCCGTCTTTCGGTTTTTTTTTGTTGCTCTTTTACCCCTCCCCCTTCACCACCATCTCCCCCTCTCCCCCTCCCCCTTCATCTCCCCCTCCCCCTCCACCCTCACCTCCCCCTCTCCCCCTCCCCCTCCCCCTCTCCCCCTCCCCCTCCCCCTCTCCACCCTCACCTCCCCCTCTCCACCTCCCCCTCCACCTCCCCCTCCCCCTCTCCACCTCCCCCTCCATCTCCCCCTCCCCCTCTCCACCACCACCTCCCCCTTTCCCCCTCCCCCTCCATCTCCACCTCTCCACCTCCCCCTCCATCTCCCCCTCCCCCTCCACCCTCACCTCCCCCTCTCCCCCTCCCCCTCCCCCTCTCCCCCTCCCCCTCCCCCTCTCCACCCTCACCTCCCCCTCTCCACCTCCCCCTCCACCTCCCCCTCCCCCTCTCCACCTCCCCCTCTATCTCCCCCTCCCCCTCTCCACCACCCCCTCCCCCTCTCCCCCTCCCTCTCCACCCTCACCTCCCCCTCTCCCCCTCCCCCTCCACTTCCCCCTCCCCCTCTCCACCACCACCTCCCCACCACCCCCTCCCCCTTCATCTCCACCCTCCCTCTCCTCTCATCTCCCCCTCCCCCTTCACCACCATCTCCCCCTCTTCCCCCTCCCCTCTCCACCACCACCTCCCCCTCTTCCTCCTCCCCTCTCCCCCACCACCACCTCCCCCTCTCCACCACCTCCCCTCTCCCCCTCCCCCTTCATCTTCCCCCTCTCCCCCACCACCTCCCCCCTCCCCCTCTCCCACTCCCCCTCCACTACCACCTCCCCTCTCCCCCACCACCACCTCCCCCTCCACTACCACCTCCCCTCTCCCCCACCACCACCTCCCCCTCTCCACCACCTCCCCTCTCCCCCTCCCCCTTCATCTTCCCCCTCCCCCTCTCCGCCTCCCCCTCTCCCCCACCATCTCCCCCTCCCCCTCTCCCCCACCACCTCCCCCCTCCCCCTCTCCCCCTCCCCCTCTCTACCACCTCCCCTCTCCCCCACCACCACCTCCCCCTCTCCACCACCTCCCCCTCTCCCCCACCACCTCCCCTCTCCCCCTCCCCCTTCATCTTCCCCCTCCCCCTCTCCGCCTCCCCCTCTCCACCACCACCTCCCCCCTCCCCCCTCACCTCCCCCTCACCCCCTCTCTCTCTCACTCTCCCCCTCATTCCCGCCCCCACCCATTCTCTCTCTCTCCCCCTTACCCCCCTCGTCCCCCCATCCCCCTCAACCCCCCTCCCTCTCTCGTTCCCCCATCCCCCTCACCCCCCTCTTCCTCTCATTCCCCCATCCCCCTCACCCCCCTCCCCCTCTCGTTCCCCCTTACCCCCCCCCCCCCCCCCTCACCTCTCACCCCCCGCTCCCCGCCCCTCCCCCGCGGCGGCGCACGCAGCGCCGCCGCCCCGCGCCCCCTCACCCGCCCGCAACCCGGCGGCGCACAGCGCCGCCACCCGCGCCCCTCCACCCCGGCCGCCGCCCCGCGGCGGCGACCCCGCCCCGCCCCGCGCTCCCGCCGCTCCCGCTCCCCGCGCCACCCTCGCCCGCGGCGGCGCCCCCCCGCCCGCCGCCCTCCCCGCTCGCCGCTCCCCGCGCGGCGGCGGCGGCGCAGCCCCCGCCCCGCCCCCCGCGGCGGCGCGCCCCGCGCCACCCCCGCCCGCCGCCCCGCGGCGGCGCACAGCGCCGCCCCCCCTGCCCTCCCCCGCCCCCCCTTGCACCCCCCTCGCCCCCCCTCGCCCCCCTCGCCCTCCCCTTCGCAACCCCACTCGCACCCCCCTCGCCCTCCCCCGTTCCCCCCGCCGCGTCAAACCCCCCCCCCCCCCCCCCTCTGCGGGCGTCGCCGTCGGGCAGCCCCCCCCCACACAAAAAAAAAAAAAAATAACTAAACCTAACCAAACTAACCCTAACCTAACATTAACTCTAGGGTTAGTTTAACCACAGTTAGGTTAGTACTAACTACAGTTAGTATCTAACTACAGTTAGTATCTAACTACAGTTAGGTTAGTACTAACTACAGTTAGTTAACCCTAGGTTAGATAGTTAACCTCAGTTAGATTAATTACGTAGGTTTGGTTAGTCAGAACTGCGGTTAGGTTAGTTTAGTTAGCCCTCGGTTAGGTTAGACTAACTCTTTGGTTAGTATCTAACTGCAGTTAGTTTAACCTCCCAGTTACAGTAACTGGGAGGATCTAGGTTAGTTACTCTAACTAGAGTCACTTGGTTTCAACCCCTCGGTTGGACTTAAAGTCCATTCACACCACCATTAGGACCCCCCAAACGCCAAATTTACCCCTCCTTTAACCCCTCGACACTCATCCGTTTGGGACCCAAATTGAACCCCGTTTGAACCCAGATTTCACACACGGAAACACCACGTTACGGGGTATTTTTCCAGCCCATTGCACACCATTTCGGCATCCCTAGCACACGTTCGTTCGCGCCCCCGTGTGGGCCTCATTTTGCATTTATTCACTCGTATTTTCACGCCGCAACCTCCGATTAACGATCCGTCTGCACCGGCACATTTCCCTACACACGTAGGACAATCCTAGGCACATTATTAACACGACGGTCCCTACACAAACTAACATCACTCTAACTCTCCTAACGACACCACCTCCACGCCCGCCCTTGGGGTAGCGATCCCCTTGGCAAATCACGCACCATCTGCATGCAGTTACGTTCCGGCCAACGACTTCGTCTCCAACGCTCGCCCCATCCGCAACTAACTCCACTGCAACAACCGCCCCCGCCAATCCTCTACCCCGAATCCCCCCCTGAGATTCAACAACTTCCTTTAACTCCTCCTCGCCCCAACATGGCTGGACGTCGTCCTGAGCATGATGGGGACATCGAGCTCGATGCCGAGGCTGACAACTTCTTCAATCGACGAAATCACAACAATCACGGCCGACGCCCCTTGGGAAAACTGGAACTTCCCAAATATAATGGTAGGGGAGACCCTGCTCGCTTCCTCCAACATTTTGATGCCGCATGTCGAGCAGGTGGTGATCAATCCCATGAAACTAAGGTGGCTTGGTTTCCAATGGCCTTAACTGATGAGGCGTCAGAATGGTACCTCGACCTTCTTGTGGAAGAACGTGCCACATGGGACCTACTTCAAACCGAATTCAAACGTCGCTTTCAAACGGAAAGGCTACAAGATGACCCCGCTCTCCAACTCAGCAAGATCGAACAAGGCCGGAGGGAAGATGTACGCACATACCTGGGAAAGATGAAGAGATTGATCGCCAAATGTGACCCACGCCCAGATGCAAAGCACCTCACGGCATGGTTCATAGCAGGTCTACGAAAGAAAATCCGCAAGGAGATGAAAAAGATAAGTAGCTATGAAACATTCAGTGCTGCTCATGCGGCAGCCATTGACATCGAAGATGGCATGACAGATTCAGACACTAGCAGTGATGATGCCAGGTCCAATACACGAGATAAGCGCTCGAAAAAAGGTAAATCAAAGGACATTGCCGAAACATCCAATGAAGATCGCCTCGAGGCCATGACCTTGAAGCTGAAAGAAGATATGATGCAGGCCATGGATCAAAAACTTCACTTGTCTCAGCCGCCAACTCAAACATACCCACGGCGAGAAAATGTCTGGTGCCCACACTGCTTGGCAAATCATACAGCAAATGAATGCCCAGTCCTAAGAGCAAGAATCAATGCACAAGCAAATCCACCGCCACGGTTGTGGTGCCATATCTGTGTCGTCGGCGGCCATGATGAGACCAGTTGCATCTTCAACATGCGCAACAATCCGCCTCGACCACCACAATACCAAGCGGCACCCATGCCAGTATACAGGCAACCGGCACTTGCACAAGCGCCCCCAGCTCCGAGACTAAATCCTGTTCCCGTTCGGACACAAGTCCCCCAACTACTCAGGAATCCGAATCCACAACCGTATCCAAGAGCACCAAATCCAGCTCCTCCGGCAGTTCCCATACATCAATTACAAGCCGAGGAAGTAGACTCGCTATTTGAGTATGAAGCAGAGTACCCAGTGTACTATGTAGAAGGTGCAGAGGGTCTAATACCAGTCTATGCAAATCAAGTGCGACCCAACACATTTCGAGCACCAATCAAGTGTTACGGTTGTGGAGAAAATCATAGAATCGCAGAGTGCCCTCATCGCGGTAGCCCAGCTACTTTCCAACCACTTTGCAGAGATTGTGGCATAGGACATGCCTGTATGGATTGTCCCATGAAAAATAAGGTCCCAGAACAAACAGAGGTTAAGCCTGACGTCCCCATCGGCATCATTGGGGTGGACCATCAAAGTCTGGGTCCGGCAAGTCTAAGGTCACAACCTATCAATGTAATTACACGCCAACAGAAAGAGGCCACGAAGGACCCTATCATTCCAATCCAACCGAAGCGACTTCTGAGAAAGAAAGCACAAGTGCCTCCACCTCCGCCAAGCAATGAGCAGCCGAGCTCATCCACATCCACTCCCGAGCCTCGAATACAAGAAGCTCCATTCCCGAATGCAGAGGTGGAGAAGGCTCGTTTTCAGGTACTTCAGCAATGGGTTCAAAATGAACAAGCTCAATTTGAGGCTCAGAAACAAGCTCAAGACCCACTCCATGACTTGGCCCAACAAAGTATTGATACTGTACTCGAGCCTTTGTTCCAACAACAGACTCCACAACAGAATGTACCACCCCGTCAACTTGAAGGAGCTGCACTCTCTAGCATCCTGAGTTGCCCTGTGTCCATTCCCATCGGAATCCTCTTACGAAATTGTCCCAATCTCTGGGAGAGTTTCAAAGGATGGATTGAACTCGCAAATCCCTCTCCACCTATGAACGACATTGATGATATCCCTGTGCGGATGGGTGAGAAAGATGACATACGCAACATCACTGTGCCTTTGATCCACAAGGCATATAATGAAATCCAAGCCATAGTGGATGGTGGCGCAGGTGTCAATGTCCTATCAAAGGAGCTTTACGAAGAATGGGGTCTCCCACCAATGCAAAAGGCTAATTTCAACATACGCCTTGCCGATGATTCACGGGCTAAACCCTTGGGAATAGTGAATGGTGTGTCCACAAAGATCGCAGGAGTCCGCTTTTCCCTTCAATTCACAATCCTGGATCTCCCCAAAAAATCCTATCAAATCTTACTGGGACGTCCTTGGTTACGGGAAGCATCAGTCCTCCATGACTGGGGAACGGATAGATTGACAATCCAGAATCGAGACACTGCAGTCAGGGTGAATGTGGGGACAGGAGCTATTAAACCCATTGTTCCTAGAGCATTGGATGACACATCTTCCATGACAATTTCGAGCAAATCAGATCCCTTGCAACAGCATGCCATAGCAGGTGACTCACAAAGCAATGTCAATAACTGGATACAAACATTGGCAACCATTGACAACTGCCATTCATTAGACCCCATCTTCTCACAGATAGATGTTAACGCACTACAGGTCGATCCTCCACCGACACATGAAGAACCAATCGATCTAGAGATGCCATTCTTTATGGCTGACCTCGAATGGGATAATGAACCTGAAGAAGGTACTCATACCAATGATGATTCAGATTTTCCTTGGGACCTTGAAACAGAGGCTGCGAATGCTGAAATTGAAGATCAAATCTTTGATAATGACCTAGCCATTCTCCATGCCCTAATGGCAGTTGAGCTCCCAAAAGTTGAACCTCCACAGTTGCATAACAGCAGAAGATCCCGCAAGAAAGCTGCAGGAGGAAATCGCAGAAAAGCCAAGGCCGAGCACTTCAATGAATTCGAACGAGTCCAAACAAGGATTGTCGAATTGTACCTTGCAAAGTCAGTCCCCTCAAAGTCAAAACCACCACCTCTTGAATGGTCCCCTGAAGGACTGGAAGGAGTATGTGCAGCACATGAACCCTTACTTGGAAACACCTTGCCAGTGGAAAAGTTACCCCACAGTTCCCAACGTAAGAAGTTTCGGAAATATAAGCCACATGTGCGGATGAAGCTTGATCCAGAGACTTCAGAAAAAGAAAGGAAAGAAGAGCCTAACAAATTACTTAATGCAACTATGCCACCCAGTACTCATGACACATCTCAGGCTAGTTCAACCCCATCAGAGGCCGATCTTCGAGAAGTGCCGGAATACTTTAAGAATTATACAAGTGGTAATGCACCAATAGCAATGCCAAGACCAATCAGAGAATCTGAAGTTCAAGAAACCGATAGCATTGGAGAAACTCCAATCTATGAGGGACCGGCAAAAACACGCACAATAAACCTCGCCCTGGAAGGGGAGGAAGAAAAGTTGGTTTTCATTGGGAAACAGCTCCGTCAAGAAGATGAAATCAAACTCAAAGACCTCCTAATGGAATACCGTGACTGCCTAGCATGGTCATACAAAGAGATGAAAGGAATTTCACCAGAAGTGGCAGTTCACACGATCCCTATAAGGGAAGGTGCTCGCCCTAAGGTATGTGGACCTTATCGCACAAATCCTAAATATGGCACCATGGTTTATGATGAGCTGGAAAAACTCCTAGATGCCGGATTCATCTACGAGATAGAGCACACTGATTGGGTTTCACCCATTGTCATTGTGCCTAAACGCAACAAGAAGCTCAGAATATGCGTAAACTTGAAAAATGTGAATGCCGCCACAATTAGGGATCACTACCCCCTACCCTTAACAGAAACAGTGTTGGAAAAGGTGGCAGGATCCGAAATTTATAGCTTCTTGGATGGCTTCAGTGGCTATAACCAAGTACAAATTGCTCCTCAAGACCAATCAAAAACAGCATTTGCTACAGAATGGGGTATTTTTGCATATAGAGTCATGCCATTCGGCCTTTGTAATGCCCCGGCCACATTCCAGCGAGTCATGTTCACAGCTTTCAAGTCATTCTTGAATAAGTTTTTACAGGTGTTCTTGGATGATTTGTGCATCCATTCAACCAAACAGGACCACTTCAAATGTCTGGAAGAAGTACTAATCAAATGCAGGGAGTATGGCATCTCCCTAAATCCAACAAAATGCCAGTTCATGGTCACCCACGGAGTTGTTTTGGGACACATCGTCTCTCAACATGGGATTGCAACTGACATGGACAAAATCAAGATCATCATGGAATTGCCTCCTCCTACAAATTCCAAAGGTGTACAGGTCTTTATGGGACATGCCGGCTATTATAGAAGATTTATATTGCGGTATGCCATGATAGCTAGACCACTTTACAAGTTATTAGTGGAGTTCTTATGGACCGAAGAGTGCGACCAAGCCTTTGAGCTTTTAAAGTGGCGCCTAATCACAGCTCCCATCCTTCTATCTCCCAATTGGGATATTGATTTTCATGTTCATACTGATGGATCCAAGTATGCAATTGGGAGTGTGCTTTGTCAACCTGGTGAACATAAGAAAGACTACCCAGTTTACTTCGCCAGTCGACAACTCAATGATGCAGAGATCAACTATACAACCACAGAAAGAGAAGCCCTAGCAATGGTGTACAGTGTAAAGAAATTTCGGCACTATCTCCTTGCAAATGATTTTGTCTTCTACACCGACCATCAAGCATTGCTTTATCTTGTGAACCGTCCGTGTACCACAGGAAGAATAACCAGATGGCTCCTCTTGCTACAAGAATTCAACTTCAAAATTGTGGTCCGCAAAGGTGCCCAACACTACATTGCCGATCACATGTCTCGAGTAAAGACAGGAGAAGAAGCCACTGGAGTAGAAGATGACTTACCAGATGCCACACTATTTCAAATAGATGCTGTTCCAGAATGGTGTGGAGATATCATTGGGTACTTGATGGCAGGAAGACCACCCCCTGACATGAAAGCAGTAGATGCAAGAAAATTGATTCTAAAGGCTGCACCATATCAACTCATTGCAGGACAACTATACAAGATGGGCAAGGACCAGATATTAAGAAGATGTGTAATGCCTCATGAGATCCTGCCAATCCTGAGTGAAGTCCATGAAGGCATTGCAGGAGGACACTTCCAAGGGGAAGCCACAGCAAGAAAAGTTCTCCTCGCAGGCTACTGGTGGCCAACACTGTGGGCAGATGCCTATGAATTTGTAAAAGGCTGTGATGTATGCCAACGAACTATTAAACCACAACACAAAGACTTCAATCCCCTAACAACAATTGTTGCACAACAGCCATTTGAAAAATGGGGGATTGATTATGTGGGTCCCATACATCCCGCAGCAAAAGGAACACAGGCACGCTACATCATTGTGGCCACTGATTACTTTACAAAATGGGCTGAAGCTAAGGCAGTCAGAAAGGCAGATGCCAAAAGCACAGCAAGATTCTTGTACGAACATGTGATCACCCGATTCGGATGCCCCCTTGAAATTGTGTCGGATAGAGGCACACATTTTGTCAATGAGGTAATCCAAGAACTCTTGTCTGGCTTCATGGTCATTCATAGAAAAAGCACACCCTACTACCCCCAAGGGAATGGATTAGCAGAATCCACAAACAAAATCATATGCAATATCCTCACCAAGGTAGTAGAACCGCAGCGTTCTGATTGGGCAGAGAAACTGCATGCAGCCTTATGGGCATACAGAACCACATTCAAGGTCAGTACAGGGAACACACCTTTTCAATTGGTGTACGGCCTTGAAGCCGTGGTCCCACTTGAATTTATAATACCAAGTCTGCGCATCGCAATACAAGAACGCCTGGGTGATCATCAGTCCTTGAAAGAAAGGCTCTGTCAGTTGGAAAAGCATACAGAGACAAGACTAGTCGCTTATCATGCCATGACAACAGAAAAACGTCGAAGAAAGGCATGGTTTGACAGGAATCTGAAAGCTAAAGACATCAAGGAAGGCGACTTAGTCCTGTTATACAATGCCAAAGTACACAAGGGCAAATTGAAGTATCTGGGTCAAGGACCCTACCGAGTACGCAAGATGAATCCCATTGGAGCTGTGCTCCTTGAAACACTAGATGGAGTGCAATTCAACACAACAATAAACGGGAGCCGACTGAAGCGCTACTACATCAACACGCGAGCCATCCCCGACAAAAACGAAGATTTGGGAAACCAAGTCTTCCTTAGTTAGGATTAGATTGTATCACAAGCACTCACTCGCATATGCACGTTTTTGCACATATAGTTTGCACTAGATTGTTACACGCACACTCACTGCATACGCACATTTTTTGCACATTCGGGATGTTTGAGTCTTAGTTTCCCTATCAAATCCCACAAATAAGCATATAGTTAGACACATCACATGCACTCACATGATTTTGCATAGGCACATAATAGATTGCATAAAAAATAGTATCACACACTTTCATTCCATACTCTCAAAGCATGCAATGAACTCACACGCAGTACACAAAGCTATGCCAAAACTCAAGATGAGTTGGCAACAGAGTCTGCAGCCTCCGCAACGAGACCCCCGCCAAACATCACAGCCGTCTCCTATATGCAAAAATATCAAACTTGCATACTAATTATCTACAAGCTCAATGCTACGGGTGCAATCGCATCCAACCTGTATGCAAGATAGCAAGAAATGACAGCCTCATCAACGAGACCCCCGCTAAACCTCTTCCCAAGAAGATTCGATGGCAGCGTCCGCAACCTCAGCAACGAGATCCCCTCTGACATTCATAGTCATCTACCCCTCCTTAAGAGAAGATAAGTTTCTTGACTATTAACTACACATTGTGTGGTGCAAAAGAATTACAGCAGGAACGACTCGCATACCACAAGCTAAATAGCCACTGGATTACGCACATGGCATCTCAACTCTGAAATCAAAATAAGCCATAACCCGAGGACGGGTAATAAAATGGATCCGGGAGTATGTTGACTCTGTGCCAACATGAACTTATGAAGAAAGAGAAGGTGATACAACTTTGTGATACAACTTTGTGATACAACTTTGTGTTACAACTTCTAGACACAACTTTATGTTACAACTTTGTGACACAACTTTGTGTTACGACTTTGTGTTACGACTTTGTGTAACAACTTTGTGTAACAACTTTGTGTAACAACTTTGTGTTACAACTTTGTGATACGACTTTGTGTTACATGCAGAGAGAGAAGCTCTCCAACTTGTATAAATACCCCATAATGGAATGAACCCCACACTCTTGGGGCATTGTGTTGAGTCTACATTGGTATTCCAAGCATTTTTCTCAAGTGTCCATGCTTCCTTGCACTGCACGTCCAAAAGCATGTCCTAACCTTGCAACCCTTCTCCCCTCTCCTCCAACCCTGCAACCCATCCTCTCCCTCTCCTCCTCCCTCCTCCCTCCTCCTCCTCCCTCCTCCTCCTCCTCCTCCTCCTCCTCCTCCTCCTCCTCCCTCCTCCTCCTCCTCTCTCCTCCCTCTCCCTCCTCCTCTTCCCTCCTCCTCCTTCCTCCTCTCTCTCTTACTTCACCCATGCTCTTACACCTTCTTCCTCTCCCACTCCTATGCTTTCCTAAACCCTTAACTCAATGATCTACGAGGGAGACGAGTTCTCCACCATGTACTTTACTCTGAACCTTGGATCCTCCTCCTAACCCTGAACTCCTTCTATACCTTGGAACCTCCTTCTGAACCCTGGAACTCTTTCTAACCCTGAACTCTTTCTAAACCCTGGAACCTCCTTCTGAACCCTTAAACTCCTCCTAAACCCTACAACCCCCAATGGAGGCGGAAGCCTTCATTACCCCAACAACAATGGTTTACGTGCCTTTTACACATGCTTGCATTATGTTTACTCACCACACTTAAGCCTACGTCTCTCACCGGAACACGACTCGAGGTCCTAAGCTACACATATACTACAACGACAATCCCAATATATCTGTAGGTGACAAAAAGCCTCGGAACACTGCAACATAGTGAACCCAGCTCTTCCTACGGAAGCAGTAGGAAAGAGCCAACATTATGTATAGCTTGATCTAGAGGCTGCTCTACATTTTTTGGAGGATCTTTTCTCTGCTGCTCCATCCTGTCCGTGCTCCATCCTATCTCCTCCACTGCCCCAGGAGCATCTCTTTGCTGCTTCTCCACCTTCTCCTCAACAACATCAGCAGCAGGTCTTTGCTCCTGTGTCTGCTCCTCCTCAGCACTATGTGATTGCTCCTGTGGCTTCTGGTCCTCAGCATTAGGTGCTTCATCTATGGCATCAAGGTGTATGGCACCTTCTTGTACTTTAGAGCTTTCACCCAGCTCCACGGTAGCTGGTACAATAGGTTTGGGGGAGGCATAGCTCAAAAACCTCCAAATTGTATGAGCTCTAAAATTATGTACATAGTTGGAGTTGAAGCTATCCTCTTTCATCTGCAATGGCAGAGGATAATTTAGAACACTTTGTATCATTATGAATTATCTTCAAGCTAAATGAAAAGTATTTTTCCTTACAAGGTCTAGCTGTTCCTTCTCAAAGTAGCTTGAAAGTATATATTTTGCATTGATCAGCACTCTCCATCCATAGCTACTTGAATCATTTTGTTGTGGTGTCTGTACAGTTAGAAAGATATGTTAGAAACTGTTAGCATCAACACAAAACAAAATTATTCAATAAGTTCAAAGACATAGCATTTAACCTCTAGACTTATTGGCTCTATTGAATCCAAAAGAGAGACATTTGGAGGACAGTGATCCAATGCATCTAAAAGCCTTCTAATACAACTGCAATATGTATAATTTAGATAGTATGATATCAAAATAATGAAGTTTTAAGTTCAAAAAGCACACACAGCACTTACAATTTCAGCTCTGTGTGTGTTTTTTAGAGAGTTGAATAGAAAGCATTACTTCTGCTGGATGTCAATAGAAACAAAACTCCAGTGGTCACTGCATAAGGAAAAAAGCATAAGGAAATCAAAGGCTACAAGAGTTCCCAATCTTAAAGAAGAATCTTAAAAGAAGTAGTCACCCACATACCTGCTATGGTATGGAAGTAGCAAAACATCAATTACTTCAAAATTGCAGTGTTTGAACCAGCTGGAAATACTCATGGCAGTCTCCTTTGCATCTCTTAATTTAGAAGAAATGGCAGGATCAATAATATGGACTGTATGCTGTACAGAGGGGTGAAGCCAGCTTCTCATCATGCTGCATAGGATCAGAAAATAATTAGGGTAGGTTATAAAGGAGGTACAAGGAGGATTGATTTGCAAAAAATGTAAAATAATAGACACTTACTAGAGCATTGCAAGAATGATAGTATCTGAGCAATACTCATTCTTATGAGCCAATGCTGCTAAGCATTGTTTTGTCAAGTCAAAATCATTCACTGAAACTTCATCCTCAATATGAACAACTACATCAGGGCCCAGCTCCTTCAACCTTCTATGTATCTGTAGCTCCTTCTTTCCGGTCTCCACATCTATAACAGATTTTGTTTCTTTTATTTGCTGCTTTAGTGAGTCCTCATAAGCAGCCTTCCCTCTGGTGTTCTTTGAGTGTGTTACCTCAACAACCTTTACCTCATCAACCTTCAACTTCCTTGTAGGTGGAATTAGCAATATGTCTCTCATTTTGATGTCCTACCATTCCACAGGATGAACAAGCTTGTCATACCTCCATCTCACTCTGGACAAAGTGTTGAAGTCTTGGGCCATCAAAGTCACCCTGTGAGCATGGGCTGCTACAAGCATTGCATCTTCAAAATATTTCTCCAAGTAATCCTCTGCCATTTCCTGTAAGGAAAGAATGGCAGTTCTATTCCACCTGAGCCCAAGGTTCCAACTGTCACAAATTTCTCTCACCAGTCTTTGAAAGGGTGCTTTGGGTATTGCAAAGCCTATAGCTTTATGTTGCCTCCTGATCTCCCTTAGCACACCTGCACCATGATTCAATCTTTTGGCCTTTTGCTTGAGCAGGCTCATTGGCTTACCCTTCCTGCCATGTGCAGCTCTTCCCTTTGGAGGCACACTAAATTTCTTGGTACCTGCCCCAGCTGTTGTTGCTGCAAGCCCTGGCCCTTTGCCAACTTTCCTTGCAGTTGACTTGGTTCTTGCCATCACTCTGAAAAACTGCATACAAAGGATTGGAAAGAGATCACAGACATGGAGAACATGTTCTAACAAAGAAAAGGCAATCACAGGGGTGGATGAAGCCATATAGAGAAATTTGCAATAAAATGCGATATGAGCAGTTTGGAATTTCAAACAGGTCCACATCGCATTTTTCTGCAAATTTTTGAAATGACATGCTGGTGCATTCCTACAGTGATTTCTCTGTCTCTACAACTAAATACAGTATGAATGGAGTTTATGCAAGAAGATTACAGCTATGGATAGCTATGGAAGTCACAAAACCAGAATGACAGGGGTTGATGAAGCAATATTTCAATATTTGCAACAAAACGCGATTTCAGCTGTTTGAAATTCCTAAGGCCTTCTCCTCACATTTTGTTGCAAATTCATGAGGCAGCATGCTGGAATATGCCTTCAGTCATTTGAAGGTGTTTGCATAACCATACAGGATGGATTGAGTCTATGGAAGGCAAGAAGTGTGCACAGACTGAAGGGAGAACCCATAAGTACAGTTTTACCCTCACATGCAAATATCACACTTGAAGATCTGCATTCCTACAGTGATTTCTCTGTCTTGACTTGAGTCTATGCATTTCCATGCAGGATGGATTTTTTCTATTGTAGGCAAGAAGATTGCAGAGACTAAGGGGAGAACCCATTGTTACTGACCTGGAATCTATCTGTGGATGTGATGTGCTGCTGATGAGTAACCTGTGCTGAGGATGAACTTGTGCTACTGGACAGGATGCTGATGTTACAAAGTATGGAGGTAGGGAGGCAAGAGAGCAGAGACTGGAGGGCAAGAGGTCTAAAACAGGATACCACAAATAAGTGCAAATACAAATAAGGCATCTTCTAAATCCCACGCGTGTGGAATGTAGTCATTTTTCACACGTGTGGATGGGACCCAGATCTCTTGGAGTTTGAAATTTGGCACGTGTGAAAGTACACTTTATGCCTTGGAACTTGTGCCATTCATGATTTCATAATCAATACCACAACCATTCTTCCCTCCCCTGCCTCCCAATCTTTCATCCCTGCCACGACCCTCGCATCTTCCATTTCCTTCTCTTTGATCCTTTCCTACCCAGCACACTCCATCCAGACTGCAAAACCTGCCTGAAGACTACTACTACTGCCAGATCTCCAGGTTACCTAGAGTGCAAAGTTCAAGCTAGAGAAAGAGCAGGAGATTTACCAGTGCAACTCCATCAGCATGGAAAAGGAAAAAAAAGGTTAGAATTCTAGATTGGTTTCAATGTTTTTTAACATATATTTCTTCCATCCATTGGATTTTTTATGTCCAAATGTCTTCACTCAGCTCCATCCTTCTTGTTACATTTTCAATTTATACTGTCCAAGAATGTGGTAAATCACCCAGGAATTAGATTGGAGTTGGATATGAATAGAAACTAGAAATTTGCAACAAAATGCGAGGAGAGTGGTTTATAATTCTCTAAATAGCCCATATCGCATTTTGCTGCAAATTCCTGTTGTTGACACATTCCTCATGAAAAGTTTCACTCAGCTCCATTATTTCTCTTGCATATGAGATCATAGTGTCCAGGAATCACTGAGATGAACCAAGTGCTTGATTTGACATGCACATGAACAAAACTTGAGAATTTGCAACAAAATGCGAGGAGAGTGGTTTATATATCTCTAAATAGCCCATATCGCATTTTGCTACAAATTCCTGTGTCTGATTTGGTTCTCACTTCTACCTCGTTAATTGGCTATCTTTAGCCCTGTGGAAATCTTCCTTGATGATGAGAAATGTTTTTGCTTTGGAACAGCTGGCTCCCAGGCCCCACCTTTCAAGAGGAAGCTGGACTTTTTTGCTGCTATTATTAGACCACAGCAATCACCAGGTGAGTCATGAGATGTCATGAAGGAATTATCTGGTGATATACAATGCATTCACTGATTGCATATGTCAGCATATAGAATTCATAGTATATAAGTTTTTGAACAGGCAAAAAGAAGAGACTGGAGCAGAGCGCTGATTCTTCCATCAAAAAACAAATGGAACCAGAAGAGGACAATTCTCCAGATTTGCTCCTATTTGAGTTTCTTCACAAATGCAAGGCTCAGAGTAACTTCCATATATACCACAGTATTTTCAACATGGAGTTCACAATGAGCTCTGTACTGGAGCAGCACAAAGATTTTCTTTCAGACTATTGGGATACCTTCAAAGAACTGACAGAGGCAGGAAGAATTGTGGAAGGAGAAAAGGTTTTTGTGCATATAAATCATATTGTCTCCAATGACAGGCTGAGGTACCATGTGAACAGAAGATTTGATAGCCTGCCTGATCAATATAAATTCAACTGTACTTTGCACACCAGAAAGTGCAGAGTGTTGGAGGAAAGCATGGCATTTCTTATGTACATTGTCTTCAGTCAGGAGTCTTTGGATGAACAAGGGCAGGAAATAGAAGAAGAAGACACATCTGAAGCAGAGGAAAAGGAGGATGTTTCTTTGGTCACAAAAATGGCAGAGCAAGAAGAAGATATCAACCTTCAGGATGAGGGGCTGCAAGTGGCTGCTCTTGACCTTGTTCAACTGAGGACAAAAACTCTGAGGGGAGCAGAGCCAGTTGAAGATTTTGATGTTCAGAGCAGCAAATATGCAGTGCCCATGCTTCCAGGTGTGTTGATTGGTGGAAAGGATTATGTTTTCCTCCATGATATAGAGTTTATGTTTAATTTGAGGGAGGACTATGCCATTTCCCTTATTGCCTAGGCTTCAAGGCTTGGCAAGGAGGTTGGCATAGAGGATGACCATTCACTACTGGCTTTGGAAACAATTTTTGATCCTGTAGAGGCCCTTTCATTTTGTTTCAAAGAGGCTGAAAAGTTCCAAGAGCCAGATGAAGCTGCCTTCCAACTCACACAGGAAGCTATGAATCTCTCAGCACTATACACAGAAAAGCCTAAAGAAGAGGCTGGACAAGAGGGGAGAGGGATAAATCTTTGGAAAGATGAACTGCTTGTTGCTGATGAAAATGAGAAGGTACTTCAAATCAAATACTTTGACTTCTGCTTAACTTTGTTTTTGTAGGTTGTGTATTGTCTCACTCCAATCCTTTGATATGTGGCAGCTACAAATTGAGGATGACACATTCCTCCAGAGATCAAGTGGAAGCAGGCAGGTTGGTTCGCAAAATGTCAGGCCTAGCTCATTATATTCATGATCTAGGCAGTGCCAAGATCTTGATTTACCATAGGCAGTTGAGCAACAATGGAGAAGCCATTGTTTACTTCTTAAAATGTTTGTCCAGGGCTTTAGGTGGACATGTTCTTTCATGGCAAAAGGAAAAGATCATTTTGATAGAGAGGTTGTTTGCCATAGATATATTTGGAGATTATGTGAATAAGCAGGCCTCTAGGGCCGCTTACTTTTTGTCTTACACTTCTTATGCATTAGCATGTGGTGTTAAGGAGCCCAAATATCTGGAGGGCTATGGAAAACACCAGCTCGTAAGGTTTCGAGAGCCACCCATGATTGCATCAGGCCACACAGTCCAAGAAGAGGAACAGGTGGAGAGAGTTGAAGAAAAGGATAAACAGACAGTCGACATCAAGCCAATAAAGAAGAAAAAGACTCCAATCAAGATCAAAAAGAGAGTTCCGATCGGCAGGCCCTGGGAGAAATAGGATTTAGTCATCAAATATAGCACAAACATTATATTAAATTTGAACTGATTTGTACAAAGTCTTTGATATCTGGTATGATCTTGTATAAATGATTAATAAGTTGATGATGAAATGATTTGTACATTTACATAGAGTGGTGTCGTTAAATATTAAACGAACAATATATTGAAATTGTGAACAAATTGTATTAAGTTTAGATCATATGTTTCACAAAAGAAATACTTTTCATGCATAACACCAAGAGTCACTTGTTCTACTAAAAAAATTTCTATTGAATGAGTTTGAAAACATGTGGACATAACACCAATAAGTTACAAATGAGTCCTATTCATGTTTACTTGTCCATTTATGGTTTCTAAATATCTTCGATTCCCTCCATTTTCTATGTCTCTCTGCTGCAATTGAATTGTCTAGAGCTTGTCTTCGTCTTTGCTTTTGGGCTAGAAGAAAAGCAAGCTTGATTTTGGAGCTAGCAAATTTTCTTTTAGCATGCAGCCTCTGTAGTATGCCTCGGTAAAGCCATTGGAAGACTTCCTTCAGACTATTTGCCTTCTGACTCCCTCCATAGTGTTGTGTGTATCTAAAAAATGCATTACGTGCCATGTAGTGAGACTTCTCCATGCCTTGGGTAGACCAAATAGCTGGGCATCCATACTTTTTGACAAAATAGGGAAGGTGGTTGTATATGATATGCTGTAAGACATAAGAATGCATAGTAAGTAATAAAAAAAAGAGGATCACACTTAAGTAAAAGAAAAAGATAGAACCTTACCATGTAGTGAGTTATATTGCAGGCTGTCCATGCGTCTTTCATTGACTTCCCAAAATGTTTAATTGCCTCCTCAAAGTTCTTGTAATCACTCTTTGTCCATGTTACTTTGTCACAGAACATGAAGAGTTGATCAAGAGACCTCCACACCTCTGCCTTCCTATTTCGTGCTTCCCCATCTGCCTCATGATCTTTCACAGCATTATGGACTTGCTTCCACAATCCATAATTAATCTTTGAAACTGTTCTACCTTGCCTTACTTGCTTACTGTGTTTGGGTCGAGACAAGAATCTTATTGCCTTAACACCACCAATAGAGGGCTTGATTGGTACCTCCTTGCCATTGGTAGACTTTTTAAAATCCTTTGTGATTTGAACATCTCCTCCATGCAGACCTATATCGGATAACACTTTTTCCAATGCTTGAAGAGCATCCTTTCTATTTTTTTCGGGACGGAGTTTCCAAGCAAATCCAATATATAAAAATACCAATTTCTCAATAATTTGACATAGACCATGCAATGTGCAAATGTGAACATTACATAGTGGAATGTCCAGAATGGCCTTGAAGTCAGGGTCAACTTTATCTCTATTAGGTGCTCTCTTCCACCATTTTGAATCCATTACTTGAGCTGATTCTTTGCAGTAAAGACAAGGAGACTTTGAGTTGCCTCCTTTACTAATGTTATACATGCACTTAAGTGTTTTAAGATCCCCGACCATGTGCCACTCTACTTGAAAATCACCTTTTCCTACAACATGGAGATTCTCGCCTTGCACTTGTCTTTTGATTATTCTTGGTATTTCCATGTGGTAAAACACCCAATCTAGTGTTTCATGGTCTTCGGTCTTCACCTGCCAGATTATAGAAAACAAAAGTATTACTATAACAGATTTGAAAACAATGACCAAAATCAAGTATAAAACAAATAATGATCATACCTGGAACGAGCCTAAACACCATATGTGTTTCTCTGACTGCACACTAAAATACTTCGAACTCGCTTCAGTCAATGATGTATCAATTGCTCCATTCATCAATGTAATAGTAACTCTTTCCATTTTCTTTTCCTTTACAACCTGACACTCATCCAGTTTGATAACAAATTTCAAAATGCCTTTGCACTCCTCAAATGTTATTCCATAAAACTCGACCATTCTTTTTTGAAGTTGTTGTAGATCTAAAAATATATTGTTCCAAGGATCATACACAGTGGTTCCTTTAACACCATGAAATATTTCTTCAATATGGATATATTGCCCAATAAATTCATCTATACTTTCATTCAAATGACCTCTTATCCTCCACACGGTTGCTGGATTTGGCAGTAAAACTCGTTTAATCCTTTGATCTTTCAAAGTTGAGGATATCGCATGGAAAATCGAACTATATCCCTTCCTGCTAACTCCACTAACATCAAGAGCCTCTTGGATTATAGTGCCATCAACTTGATTATTGGATACAAAGTCCTCTACAACATTGCGTTTGACTGTTTTGTATTTTTTTTCCTCAATCAAACCTTTTGCTACACCACAAGAAAGCAATCCTTTCATTTGTTTAACAGGAAGAAGGTTCGGGTCCATATTTTCTTTTGCAGGCTCCAATAATTTCCTGTAGTAACAACACAATATGACTATATCATTCAGCACCTCCATTCTTATTTTGCGACAATCGACGAAATAGATATAGTCTGGAAGAGAGCCTTTTTGAGCATACAAAATGATAAATTTCAATCTAACCTTGCTTCCTGAATTCGTCGCTTGCATCCACCAGTCCCAGCCTTCAAATTTGCAATGTTTTTAATCTTCCTGCTACGTAGTCTGTCTCCAAGCATGGTTCTCTTCTTTCTTGCTCTTGTCAACTCTTTTTTACTCTTTGAATGCTCCTCAATTTCATTCTGCAACTGCTGCTCCAATTTTGCACGAATGGCTATCTCCTGCATCTTGGCCCCCTTTTCTTGTAGGTACATCATTTTATACGTTTCCGCAAATGCAGCCTGCGCTGAAATATAACCAAGAAGTCCATTTTGTCCATCGCCGGCAAACCTCAGTAATGTGGTGGGATTGACAAATAGAGGTGTAGATTTTTTTACTTGACATTTTGGATATATGCTTCCATCGCACCATAAGTCAATATGTTGAAGCCCTTCTCTTCTCATATTTTCCCGCTGTTGAGCATTCAGCACTGTATCCTTTTGTCTTTTTTGTGCTGGAGCATATTGTTCTTCTAAGTCGATGTGAAGATGGTGTAATCGCTTCTTCTGAGATAGTGACTCACTAGTATCGGCCATTTTTTGTGCTTCTCAGGTTGCAAAGTTTGTTTTTCAATCTCATAGTCATTTTGTAACATGAATCGTAGAAGTGTGGCGGTATCCATGTGAATATTTTGAAAACTTGCAATCACCAAGTTCAGTGATGGACTCTTTATGAAAGGCCTGCACACGTCGGCCAAAGAGATGCAGAATCTTTGGTAAACAAAAAAAAATCTAAGGAGATATTTAATGCAAAATCGTGTTAGTCAGACAAAAGATTATCTTATTCCTTTTTGAATTGACAGTTCTGTAGTCCTTACTGACAGTTCTGAGCCACGTTTCTGTATTTTACTATTTTTGAGGTCTTTTAGGAGAGAAATAAATCAAAAAATAGTGAATTTCTTACAGGGCCCCAAAATGAGTTCCCTTTTTCCCTAATGAATCATGCAAAAATTATCATTCAATTTCTTTTCAATAGAGCCTTAACTGAAAGAGCCTCATAATCCGAAGCCACCAGTGCTTTTGTGCATAGATGCACTCTTGTTTCTTAGGATACGAACATATCTAATGTCACCCTATTTGTAGCTAGTCGATCTAAGTTGTGCATCCCTTTCACTTTTGTAGGCCATTTCTCAGGTTAGAGAGCATTGTGTCTTGGGCGTGCATCTCCCAAGGTGTCTAAGTTATGCATCTCTCTTTTGTAGGCCATTTCTCAAGTTAGAGAGCATTGTGTCTTGGGCGTGCATCTCCCAAGGTGTTGGTAGGGTTGTCACTATGAATTTTAGGGTGTAGGCTAAAGATTATGGAGACTCAAGATTGGTATTCACCTAAATGACCTGATGTTTCTGCCTCAAATGCTCCCACCAATTGTGAGACATGGCTCGTGTTCTTTGCTCCGATGGCAATGATTGAATGCGTGCATCTGTAACCTCCCATGCAAGGAGTCTTGTTTCTTCTTGTTGCTTCTCCCTCTATAAACATTTCAAAAGTGTCTTCCATTGCCATTTCCATACCATGCCATTTCTTTCCTCACCCTATAATGTGTTGCTTGTACCTTGACCAATCTTTTCAGCTTTCCTATCTCGTAGCCTCTGTCTACTTCTCTTGTAAGCCATGATAAGTTGCATCTTGCCATTGATGCCATGGAGAATGATCAATGAACCACCACCAGAACAAAGACCAACTAGCTTGTGAGGCGAGCAAAGAATAGAAGACAACTTACTTGAGTAAAGAAGATAATGCCAAATCAAATGAATTAGGTCACATCAATATGACGTTACATGGGCAGGTTGCAGGATGGCAGGAGGAGGATGCACTTTAATATTTAAATATTTGCAGGTGAGAGGTGATATGTTTCAAAAGTACACAGGGATAGAAAAATTTCAGCCATTGTTATTTCCTCCCTTCGGCGATAGATGTCAACAAAATTGGATATATTAGCTACCCTCAAGAAAGTGCAATGTGTCCCAAATTGCTTCAAAACATACAAATAGGCGGAAGGACACATTATCACGTTTGATGCTATATAGATTGATACTAACATCATATAGTAGGTTTGAGATTTGGTAGCATTGTAATTATTGACGTGTTCCTCCCTCATTGGTAGGGCCAAACTAGATATACATGCATGCTTCTCACCTCTTATCACATGGGGACCATTTTTCAATCACCTCAAAGTAATCAAATTAAATGCATTGTCAAGAAAACATATACTCAGTTAAGGGCTGCCATATAATGTGCAAAGAGCATATCTAGCTTTGTAAGGTCTAGTATACTCTACTACCTTTTCTTCTTTCCTTCAAGTTTTAGAGGAGTTTGTAGATGTATGTAATACATTTGTTTATGCAAGTACTCATTGAAGGGTAACTACTTAGTCAATCTCTATGTGACTTTTACAATAGGCTAGAGTTGTACAAAGAAATAGATCTTTAATGTTGAGAAGAAAAGAGTAACTTATAAATATTTTCCTTCTCCTCTTACAATAGGATCAAGTTGCACAAAGAAATAGATCGCTAATGTTGGAGAGTATAAGAGTAACTAATACATATTTCTGATCTCCTTTTTTACTCTTTAATCCCTTGTTGATTCTTGAGTTTTTACAATAGGCTTATAAACTAGCCGTATCAACTCACATAATCCAAAAAATAATCAAAGGAGTCAAGTCCTATGGTGCAATTAGATGTTATGTAGTCCATACTTTGATGAGACTTGGACATAAATCTAAATAATAGGAAAGGTGTCCCAAGGCATCCACTACTAGGAAAACTTGCATAAATCTCTATTATACAAGTCCTATATTCCTTTCAATTCATAAAACACATTTTGCATCCGAATCGAATAACCCCTTATGTTGGACCCATGTCACATAATTCCATATTTTTAAGCACACCCCTTCTAAGGTGGCATAAGCATTGTGAGATACATCAAATACATGATACGAAGAGGAATTACATTATGAGGAACTATGTGTTTGGGTTTGCAAGGAAACTAAGTGAGAGTATGTAGTATTGGGATTGGCAAGGAGTTCATAATGGGAGCCTTGCTCGATAATGGCACCATCTTGTACCACGGCAATAATGTCAGCATTAGAGATGGTGGAAAGACGGTGTGCAATAACTAGCACAGTGCGTCCTTTCATGAGCCGCTCGAGTGCCTCTTGTACCACTTGCTCTGACTGGACATCAAGTGCACTTGTGGCTTCATCTAGCAACAAGATTGGGGCATTCTTTAGAACTGCACGTGCAATGGCCACGCGTTGCTTTTGCCCACCAGAGAGTTGCACACCACGCTCGCCCACATGTGTGTTGTACCCCTTAGGTAGTGCACTAATGAAGGCATGTGCATTGGCAACATTGGCAGCAGCATGAACATCTGACTCACTAGCGCCTGCATTGCCATACAATATGTTCTCCATTATTGTGTTCCCAAAGAGTGCAGGCTCTTGCTCCACGAGCCCCACATGGCGTCGGTATGATTGTAGGTTGTATGATCGGATGTCGACACCATCCACCCTGACCGAACCAGCAGTGGGGTCATAGAACCGCTCCAACAGGGCAACGACGGTACTCTTGCCACATCCACTGGGGCCAACGAGAGCAAGAGTCCTCCTAGGAGGCACCGTCATGCTGAAGCCTTTGAGGATAGCCACGTGAGGTCGAGAGGGGTAGTGGAAGTCAATGTGACGAAGCTCAACCTCACCGATGACATTGATGAGGTGTTGGAGGGACAGGTCATCAGGCTCGATGTTAGTGTGTCGGTCGATGATGTGGAATACCGACCTAACAGCTTGACTGCCCTTGACGAGGTCAGGCACATGGGAGATAGCTCCACCAATGGCAATGGCAGCGATAGCGAAGACAAAGTAAACCTTGAGGATGTCGCTAGGGTTATGCCCAGAAGCCAACAGTGTAGATCCATACAACAAGGCCACCCCATATGAAGAAAATAGCAAAAGTTGAGAAATCCCAAACGCATGTCCAGAAATCTGACCCCTTAGCCATCCCTTGCCTCCCACCTTTCTTAGCTCTTCCTCGAATAGCTTCACCACCTTTTCTTGTGCATTGAACGCTGTTACCGTCCTTATGTTGCCTATTGCATCTGCCGCTATCATGCTTGCCTTCCTATGTACCTTCTCCAAATTGCCAGAATATCCTTGGATAAACACCCTCTGCAAAGCATTCAAAGAAGTCTTTCTTAGCTCATTGATGCCCAAAAACCTTATGATTGAGTCTTCGCAAACAATCCATGTAATTGCCAGAATAGAATGCAATGCTCAGTGTATCATTTGAATCCAATTATAAATGCAGAGAAGTAGAACCTAATGGGAAGAGATGTTTGTATGAATGCAATTATATCCTTTAAAAGTGCAAAGAATGCAGAACTTGACGGGACGAGCTATTACGGGACGAGCTATTTGTATGAATTCAATTATATCATTTGAACTCAATTAGTATGATTCACTATATCAATTGTACTCGATTATAAATGCAATATAACGGAGAACTTAATGGGAAGAATAGTTTGTATGAACCCACAAAGCTCGATGTTACCTGGGCCAACGATGCCACAACCACCAGCGGAGTCAAGGAAAGCCCCACAGCTGCCATTCTCCAAGACAGGGAAAATGTTATAATGCACATCACGATGAGTACGGTGCCGTTCTCCAAGAACAGGGAAATCCTATCTCCAACTGCAGCTCTCACATGGGTGGCATCCATAGACAAACGTGCGCTCAATTGTGCGCTGCTGTTTTCTTCTTTGTCGAACCAAGAAACCTCATTCCTCAACATTGCTGAACGACACAGGCATACATATCGCCATATTATCAAAACATCTTGTAACGTTTAGAAACGTGAAGAATGATCAAGAAAAATCTTATGTGTGGGTTTACAAAGTTTAGCTCACCTGTAAACATCTTTTCGCGTATACGCTTGGTTAAATTCTCGCTGGCATAACCCCAAAAGTACTGCTGAAGCATGTTTCCGGTCAAAGCACTTCCTGCAAGTAAGGTGAGGTAAACGGCATACAGTTGGATTTCATGCCTTAGATGTTGATGATCAGGATAGTAATAGACAGTTACTATATTTGCCAAAAGCAGCGCAGTGATTGGGTTCACCATTCCTGCTATTATGCAGCCTAATGAACCAAGGAGGGCATGTGGCCATTCTGGTGCATTGAGTCTGAGAATTCTAAACATTTGTGCAGCTTGCACGTTGGATGTTTCTTGGTCATTTATAACTTCTTCGAAAGGTATGGTTCTCTCCAAACTTGTAGAGGGAGATGGCACTGAGATGGAAAAACTTGTCCCAGGAGATACCAATGAAATCGAAAAACCAGGTGACAAGCCTTTCCTGCAAACAAGAATACATGACACTATTGAAATTTAGGATCTTAAAAAACTTGCCTTATATGCAAACAAACGAACAAAGGATAATTTGACACATGCAGTTGATGGCCATCTTAGCTTGTACAAGTCCATTCAGTTCAAATTTGAAACTAAGTTACAGCACCAGAATCACCTGGAAGTAGAATGAGGAGTGGATCTTCTAGACATGCTTCTTTTGATAGATGGAAAAGGAGATCCTGGAACTTGTTTAGACATCTCTTGCAGCTTCACGAATTTGTAATAGGATCCATTTTCTTTATTGGACATGAGTTCTGAATGTGAGCCATTTTCCACTACTCTTCCCTTTTCCAGCACTACAATTGTGTCAGCATGAGAGATTGTGGAAAGTCTGTGTGAAACAACAATGGTAGTTCTCCCAACCATGCAACGATCTAGAGCTTCTTGCACCAATTGCTCAGATGAAGCATCAAGGGCACTTGTAGCTTCATCTAAGAGAAGAATGGATGGGTTTCTAATGATAGCCCTCGCAATTGCAATTCTTTGTTTTTGTCCTCCTGACAATTGAATTCCTTTTTCTCCAACCTATGTAACAAGTAGTATGGGGATAAAATATAAACAAAACAATACTCAATCAAGCATACTCATCTTTTAGGCATGCTGAATCTATTTTTTATTGTTATGGCATGCATGCATTATTTTTAAGTCTCATCTCACCTTGGAATTAAATAAAAAGAAAAGTAGTAAATACCCGAGTTTCATAGCCGTCAGGTAACTTTTCGATAAATAAGTGTGCATTGCAAATAGATGCAGCTTCTCGTACTTGTTCAAAGGATGCATCTTCTTTCCCAAGCAAGATGTTCTCCATTATAGTAGTTGCAAATAGGATTGGTTCTTGGCTAACCAATCCTAATCGTTGCCTCAACCATTTCAACTCCAGACTTTTTATGTCATATCCATCAAGGATCACGTTTCCTAAAATGAAAAGTTGTAAGAATGAGTTCCTTAAGGATAGAAAATTGTTATGCCTTTATGTTCTGAGTGTAAGAATGAGTTTCTTTAAGGGAGACAAATAGACTTATGTTCTTTCAATTCTATAACCAAGTCTTATGTTCTTTAATATACACAGAGTCTTTCAATTCAAAAGTCTTATATTCTTTAATATACACAAAGGGACATTTGGATCTTTGAATGTACAATTGTCATTAAGCATGAGATACATACCACTAAGAGGGTCATAAAAGCGTTCAAGAAGGGATATGATTGTGCTCTTCCCTGATCCACTACTTCCAACAATGGCAAGAGTCGTTCCTTGTGCTATCTTTAAGGAAAATTTTTCAAGAATATGTATTTCAGGACGAGAGGGATAGCTAAAGTACACTTCTTGAAATTCAACACTCCCTTGTACACTAGGCATTTTCTCTTCATCCATACTTGGATTTCCTGTGCTTGTGTCGGGTATATTGTCAATCATAGCAAAAATGCTCTGTGCTGCACCTTTTGCTTGCCCAAAACTAGAAAAGCTAACGGCAGCTTGTCCTAGGGATCTGCATAAGAAAACTCTTTAGTGTGATTAAAAATTGAGGCTAACTACTTACTTGCAAACAAATTCAATCATTATACATATATGTGTGTTTGACAAAATTCTTGCTGAGGTCATGAAGATACTTACAAACCACCAACCACCACAACAAATATGGTGCAAAGCACTGGGGCGCCTTTAGCTTTATCATGAATCACAAGCACACTTCCATACCACACCAATAAGGAGAAAGTACCATAAATTGTTGTAGATAAGATGCCAACTCCAAATCCATTTAAAAGTGCAGCCTTATGTCCCAAATTCCTGGCCTGTATAATTGCCTTTGAATATACCTCAATTTCCTTCATCTCACCCACAAAAGAATAAACAGTGCGAATTTGTCCGAGGGCCTATTTGTAAATGTTGTATTAGCCCTTGAAATTCAAAGATTAGCATGCATTTTTGCATTTATAATTTTGTGAACTTATTATGAACTCGCAATTGGAATACATTATGGGTGCTTTGAATATGCAGCCCTAAATTTTTAATAGATCACATGGCATTCATTATCAAGCATGCAATTATTATATTCTTGCTCAAAATAAATAGTTACCTGCTCTATAATAGTGCCAGCCCATCCATACACATCTTGTCTTTTTGAGCTAATTTGAGCAACCATGAATGTATATATTGCTCCAGCTATAGCAATTAGAGGCACTATTGCTAATGTTACAAGTGCCATTTCCCAGACTGAGATGAAACCTATGAGAAGTCCTCCAATGAATGTAGCAAAATATTGTATTAGATTTCCCATCTGCAAATAGAAAAAAACATTATAGAGGCAATCATTAAAATGAAATAAATCATAATTCTTACTTCTTATAAGATTGATGTACACCTTAAGAAACTTAAATGAAATCTTTAGTACTTCTATATTTAAAGTATAGAAGTAGTGTGAGGGTCATAACCTTTTCACTAATGGCAACTTGCACTAGTATAGTCGAATTAGAAACACTCTCAACCAAATTCCTTGTCTGCAAACTAAGGTCAAATTGCTTGATATCTTGCCTTAGGATGGATTCAATGTACTTTGACCTTATTTTGAATGCTTGGCGCTCCCCTGTATATGTCCAACATGATACCTCTGCATCATCTTGCAAACATTAATAGCATCTCTATCTATGTATTTGTCTCAAGTAGCACAATATAAATTGACACATGTATTAACCAAAATTAAGTATTAATTAGTAACAAAAAATTTTCTCTCCCCCAAAAGACCAAAGTCAAAAGGTGCTACTACTATAGAATGCATTATTTAAGAACTTTAAAGTTTAGCAGTCTCCCAAGTATGCTCATATTGAATATTCACTCTCAGTAATATAATTGCAAGGGAAATTTATTCATTAAAACCATGTCAACATCAAGAATCTCTCTTAGGAATTAGGTTTATCCAATCAAGAAACTATTTGGGACAATGCCACAAGTACTAACGGACTGGCATGCACTTAACAAATTGGAGACAGGCTCACAATAAAGTAGAAAATCCCATGCATTCATTAGATTTGTTTAATGACATGATATTTTGTCATTAAAACAGCGAGTCATGAAAAATGACGAGTCATGAGTTGTCGTTTGCAACAGGCTATTATGATTTTTCACTAGCCTTATATATTGATCAATTTTACAATCTTTTGGAGACATTAATGAGAGCTATTTTCATAACTTTTATAAAATAAGCATAGTTTCAAACATCTTTTGAAAAATGTACATATTGCTAATTGAAAGATGAAAAAGTTTCTACTTTTCACGTCGAATGACAAATTGGAAAAAACAAGATCAATGATATGATCTAATATTCTTTGAAATTACTAATAATTCATGCATGTCTAAGTGAACTATAATATATTCTTTACTTAGAATTACAGAAATGTGCTTTTTCTTCTACAAAAACTTCATCCCAATCATTGAAGTTCATCCCAGTCATTGAATAAGAGAATACATTTGGTGTTAAGATAAGTAGGTATATGTTGTCCATAGCTAAAAAGAGGCTTCTTGAAAGAAAATATTTTGATAGATGTAGAAAAAAAATGAACAGTCAAATTTTAGATGATTGTGAGTAGTACAATTTAGTGGTTTAGTTTATTTTGATCCAAAGATGAATTATCAAGATGAAAACAGTTACCCGTTTTAAAAATAATGTAAATCTAGATTTTGGAATCCATTTTGTTGACCAAGTTGAATGAATATAAATTTTTATCAACAAAACAAACTCATCATCCAAAAAAAGGAAAATTTCGAACATGAATGAATGCAAATTTCATTCCATTAGAAGGAAACAAATTTCGTCACATAAAACTTTCATCGACGAAAAATTTCCGTCAGCGGATTTTTTTTTTCATCAACAGGAAAAACATTTGTTAATGAAATTTTTTTCCATCGATGAATTTTGGGATTCCAGAATCGGCATCCCAAAAAATTTAGTCGATGGAACTTTTTTTCTGTCAATGAAATTTGGGATTCCTGAATCTTGCTGGATTCTGAAATCCCAAAATTTATAGACAAAAAAATTTTCCATTGATGGATTAAAATTTTTGTAAATGGGAAAAAAACTCCACCGATGGATTTATCGATGGAACATGAAAAAGTTTTTTGCCTGATATTTTTGTTCATTCATGAATCTAAATTCATCTTTTTTTGTATGAAAATTTTGTTCTATTGACAAAACTTTTCCTTTTCTCAGACAAACTTGTTATTATGTTCATGCTTGTCAACATTGTGGATTCCATAATCCAAAATTTTATCAATTTTTCAAAAAGATAATTGCTAACATACTCGCTTCCAAATCTAGCCATTTTAAACTAAAAACTACATTTTTTAAAAGGCTAGATCTCTCAATCGAACCAATAGACCGAAATAGAGTAAATGATAAATTGTACTAATCACGACTGTTTACAAATTGATTGTTTGAGTCGTTGGGCGTCTATCTAAATCTAAAGACATGCTTGCTTTGAATAAACCTCTTTTGTGGTCATGGACTTCATATATACCTACCCATCTTAATGTCAAAACATATTAAAATTCAACCATTTGATCAACTATTTATAAAAAAGAGAAGTTGTTTTGTTAGACAATGCACTTAAAGTGTTTCATTAAATTGTATTAGATCTTAACGTAACATCATTTTACCAACTATCAATTTGTGGATAGCACGCTATGTGCAATAAGTATTCTGGAAATGTATATTGGTACACAACTTATCCATGAGTGCAATGTTGTTACTTATGTGGAAGTCAATTCCTAAAAAAAACTTTCAATCAATGGACTTAAGGGAGCATATCATCTAGAGGTGCTTAAACAATGTGACAAATTTAAAAAAAATGGAATTCATCAATGTGTGGACATGCTTGATTTGTAAGATGTACGAATCCTTGTATATGGATTTGAGTTAAAAATATATGGGCACTTGCATGGAAAACAATTGGTATTTTAAAGCAAAAGCTGTAATGACTCCTAGTTGAATGAAGCAATTTCTTCTTCTTTGTAATTTGTCGTGTTTTTAAATTAAAGAAGAGAACACTTTTTTCAATTGATAATACTATAAATTTTTGGGTACTGGAGTAAAATGTAAGTGATATTTTATGCATTCTTTTTTCATAAAAGTACTAGTTTTTTAAAATGTTTGATATGAAGTGTATATTTTGTCCTATAATTTTGAAAAAATGCACATTTGTTGGGCTTTTTTCCAAAAAACGGAGTTGACTTGTCGCTTGCGTAATTTTGTTGTCATTTTTTATGACTCAGTGTGTTCATTGGCATCACATTAGTGGGTACCAACTTTACACACACCACACATTTTTGCCAATCATTATCTCAAAGCATGATCTAGTGTATCCAATCACATAATTACTTTGGAAGTGCATGTCAATGGGCATTGGTAGGTTGAGAAATGCAATCATTGGACGGATCTTTTTAACTAAAAATAAAAAATTGGTTGGTATGCATTATGGCTTGCAAGCCATTGTTTTTTATTTTTAAATAAAATATTGAATATTATTAATGGGGAGTAAGCCCCAGGCCTACAAAACCCTACCAATGTCCATAAGACAATGGCTTACCAAGGGATAGGACAACTCCACTATCTTGGCAATGTCTAAAAGACCACATTTAATAGCACTTATCCGTGAAGCCAAATTGAGAATCCTCCCAAAAAATAAGATGATGCTTAATGGAGCAACAAACTACTCCTCCAATGAAGGGCCAGCAGGCCTAAAGGGTAGATGAATATCTAGCCGCATCACCTAAGATCACTAGTTTCTAACTGCCACTGATGTAAAATTTCACCATCAATCCTACTAATCAAATTATCGTTGCATCCAACCTTCATCAATTGCCCCTTGAAACGGGACAATGCCACATCAAATGTTGGATGCACTCTACAACATTAACATTCCCACGCAGAGCATACATCGTGTTAACATGAAACCTCCTCACCAATTTTGCTCGTACAAGTAGGCACTAGTTGGAAATTTTCCATAGAATGAAATTGTACCACCCCACATTACATTTCTGCCACACCTCCTTAAACTTGGCCTGCCATGAGCTAGGGGACTAGCACAACCCCCATTTCTTATTTAGATAAACTCCCACTGACTTCTCCTCTACTAATCTTCTATAAACAACCTTAGCAAAAGTCGTTTTGAGATGATTTTTTCCCAAATACCAATGTAAGTCCCTCCTGCTTGAGGCTTGAATGCAATTAGTCAGTTGGATCAACATATCAATTAGTCAATGCAATTCAATGAAGGCCATCTCATGAGTGCTCAACAGAAACTTGCAACTCATGTCTCCAAGGGTCCACTAGTCCCTCTTCTTAGAATCCTCTATCTGCCCCTAATATATCAAAAAATGTTGCGAGTACAAGAGATGTTAAGAAAGGCCAATGATTGACCATTTATCTAGACTTCCTTTCTCCACCAAATACATTCATTCAAGTTGGCATCTCCCTTGAATCCCCCTAATCGTTTCCACAAGCTGCTACCAATTACAAGCTTCCAAGCAATAACTAGACTAGAGATCAAAGTAGAACCACAAGTTTTTGTTGGAAAATCAATAAATAATCTCTCATGCCATTTGAGGCCCTTCCAAGGTTTGACTTATAGCTATTCCCTCTTTCTATAAACCAATGGGTGAGCTCAATCCGTGGACCCGTATCCTTAAAAACATGGGGCAACCATTTGCTAATTAAGGTTGTATTCTTAACAGAAACATCTAGGATACCCAATCTAGCCTGCTGTTTAAAAACTTTCAACACATCCAAGGGAGCATAATGCATCCGTATTTTTCCCATTCTAAGAAGGAATTAAACAACTTTTCAATTTTTTGCCATTGCGAGTGCAAAAAATTCCACATAGAAGCTATATAAGTTGTAGTGGCTGAGAGAACATGCCTAATAATCAATGCCATGGCATTCAAGCCGAGTGATAAACCATGCTAGCTTCTCAATTTGGAATAGATTTGGTCCTTGAACCATTAAAATAGTTTCTTTAGTGGGAGCGAGGAACCTAGATAGCATGCCACCTACCCATGAGGGATCCATTTGACTGGCATATTACTCACACACTCAAGCAAGTCATCCAAAGAAGTTCTAACAGCAAAATACTTTTGCCAATTGCATACTGAACTGGAGGCTTGATGAAAACATGAGACAATCTTCCTATGCAAATCACTACTCATCTGATCCTCCTTACAAAATGCCATTAAATCATCTACGAACATTTGATAATTGAATTGACTCCTGAGGGAAATCACACTCCTTCCAATCTTCCTTTATGAAAAGCCACCTTTATAACTTATGGAGAAGAGCTATAGATGTGATGGAAAATAATAAGGGAGCCATCGAGCATCCTTGTCAAATAGACCTTGTCAAATTAAACAACCTTAAAATACCACCATTGATGCAAAGCACTGTAGAGGCATTGCTAAATAACATGGCTACCATCCTAATAAAAGATTCCCCAAATTCAAGCTTCTCTAGAACAGCTAGAATAAAATCCCAATGCACTCAATCATAGGCCTTATCGAGTTCTAAGCCAAATAAGATATGTTTTTTATTGGTGACATAAGCATAATCCATCATTGAACTGACATTCAAGATTGTGTCAAATATATTCCTACCCTTCATGAAGCCAGTTTTTTTTTTGCATGCACATCTCTTGAATACTAAGAGCCATTAGTTTTGCAATCATTTTGTTTGATGTGTTGAGCATGGTCATCCCCCACCTGTAAATGGCTCTGTCTCTTTGGAAAGAGCTTTATCCACCCAGTATTGACATCAATGGAGGGTGATCCTTTTCTATGTTGGTGCATTTGCTATATCAACCAGGTCTTTTCCTCCCAAAAATGAGCATAAAACTCTGCTGTGAGACCATCTGATCCTGGAGCCTTCTCTTTTTTCATCTTGGATAGGGCGTCCGAAAGCTCCTCTAGAGAGAACTTTGTGCTTAGTCTCCTCCTTTTTGAATTTGAGATTTTGGACTCAAGGCCCTTAAGGGAATCTGAAATGTCATGAAACCACTCCACATCTTGATGCACTTGAAGGCCCAGTAAATTGCTCAAATACTTCAACAAAATACTTGCAATGTTCCGTAATTTCATCTCGATGTTACGATCATGATCCATGACTCTATCTATACCTTCCCTTTGATGCTTTCTTTTAACAATTTGAAACAACAACTTCGTAGGAAAGTCCACCATCTTGAGTCAATTCTTGTCGGCTACAAATTCTAGCCCCATCACCATGTTCCAATTCTCTAGATTAAATGTAGTAATCTAGCTCAAAAAGAAGCACGGCTATATAAGGGTCACTAGGTAACTCATTGAGACATAATCTGAGAGCAGTCCAAATTGCAAATAGATATTTCATCCTCCACTTATTAGCCATGTAATTCCTTTCCTAGGTTTTGGCCTCGAGAACCACTGCTCTAATTGGCTAGTCCTATCTTAGGCTACTACAAGGATCCTTAAATAGGCAACTTATACGCTTCCAAACAACCCTGATATGGCTACAGAAAACAAGAGATGATAGATATATGTTGTTAAACTTAAACGGGATATCATACAATCTCTCAGCCTTGAGGGGAGTACCAAAGGAATAGAGGAGAGGTACATAGTCGAAAATGTTTACTAAGCATTCTCCTTTCACAGGGGAGTGCATCCACCAGGCTTCTCTAGACACATACAACTTGTCTAGCTTGCTTGCCCTAAAGTCATCCCCCTTCCTCTTGTTACTCCATGAAAATCCTTCTAGACCTTTCAATTTACAAACAATCTACAAGACCATGCTCTAAGCAAAGCTCCTCCCAAACATCCAATTCTGATGGCGATGTCGATCTAGACGGACGAGAGCAATCTAGTCAAACTACAATCACCACCTAACAACCAGCATTCACCCTCTAAATGAGCCTTGACATCTAACCAACACACTCTTGTGAAAGTGAGGGATTAAGGAAGATCAAAGCAAAACAAGAGAGACATAGGAAAGCAAACACTCAATCTATTCCAATGTGCAATCAACAATACTATATAGAGAGAGCCTTTAGAGTAGTCAACACATATGGGATCCTCTAATCCACATCTCTCCTTGTGGATATCCTTGATCCACATCTCCACATCATGTAGTCAACATCCTAGGGTGGCTACTTTGATTCTTTCCTGTACCATACCTTAGCCTCTAATTATGTGCTCATGGCACGACAACTCTCAACACCTCCCCTTCATGCCATGATCCTTTGGCTACTACAAGGTGGTTAGATGTGAGTTATAAGATCAAATCCTCCCCTGGGTGCTTACATGGCTACTCTCAGGTGGTCATGTTTTATTTACAAACATATGGGCTGAAGGTGGCAAGGATGTTGCTTCTCAATACATGTTGTTCTTGTCATTCTGCTCATGGCTTGATGATGACTCCACGTAGTTGACATGTTGTTTCTTCAATCTACAATCTTCTTCCTTGTGTCTGGGGCTTCTTGTAATGGTGACACTTTGGTTTGTTCTTTAGCCTGTAGTCACTTTGATAGTGACCCATCCTTCTGCAATGGTAGCACTTCCTTGATGTTTTACTGATAGTGCTTGTTCTTTATTAAAGCTGTTGCGAGTTGATGTAGATGTCGATGTCAATGCCTTCAACTCTCTTTCTTTTTCAAGAAGAGAGGATACACATTCTTCAAACTTTGGATCTGCCAAATTCTTTAAAGTGATTGTCAGTGCACTATACTATGTAGGCATGCTTTTAAAGAGAATTGCAAGTGCATCTTTCTCCCCTACTTTTGCATTCATGCCTCCTAGTTGGGTCATAAGGCTTTTGATTTTGTTGACAAATTGTGCCATGGATTCATTGAAGCCCATGTGCATCCATAGAATTCAATCTTAGGTTTGGTGCAAAAGCCAAAAAACCAAGAAATACATCTTTGTGTTCAACTCATCCCATGCATCTTTGGCATGATCCTTGGAGTCTATATGATGAATTATGTTTGGACCCAAGTGCAAACCAATGAGTGATTTCCTTCCAGGCATCATTTTGTGCAGTGGGTATGTCTTCTTTTACAGTCTTCCAAAGCTTTTGATGCATCAAGAGATACCTCATTTGTGTAGACCAGGTGTGAAATCCTTCTCTAGTGAACTTCTCAACAGTTGGAGTGCATATTGCCATTGCAAAGATCTTACCAGTTGAAGATACTTTCAAATCTGGTAGTGTATAATTACATACAGAAAATCTGAGTTGACAAGCACATAGAGCTCAAAAAACCCTTTATTTTTCCTTTTTGGAGCACCTGCAAATTCTTTTTGGATTGAGAGTTATGCCTTGTCAAAGATTTTGTGGACAACTGTGCTGAGGTGGCACTGTGGTGACCTTTTAACCCAGCTTAGTTAACCTAGGGTTAAAGAATCTGTACCATGGTTAAATTAACCCAGGTAGCTGAACTCAACCATAGTTAATTTTTGACCACCTTTTTTGCCACGTGGCATTTCCACGTGGCCTAAGGTAAGCAGAAGGAAGAAAGAAAGCTTTGAGACTTCTGCTACGACGACGGCGATGGAGAAGCTCACGAGTTGCGAGTCTGAGTAGTTCCAGAACTGGAGAGTGGGCTGAGCAGGTGAGTTCACTGCTAGAATGGTGGCAGGGTAGAGCTTCGGAGCAGGTCACTTTTCTTCGTATGCCTGTCGGATTACAAACTATTTATCCTCAGGATTGGCTTGCACAAAGATAGTCTTCCAAGGTTCCCTATCTGCCTTACTCGAGGATGGAGAATCTTTTGCCTTTGTTTCATCTTTCAGGCCTCTATCAAGTTTCGGAGCGTTTTGGCAGCACACCCACATGCGAATCAGCCACCTAATCTTTCTCATCAAGGATGGACTGGTCTCCTTTTGTCTTGTCTCCCATGGTAAAACATACATTGGCTAATCTTTTAGGGCAACTCATAGCATAATGGGAGGTGGAACAACATATGTAGCATGAGGTAGGGAAGACTCTGAATTTGACTTACCGAGCCATAACCTTACCATTTGAAAGCTTGATTTTCACAATTTCTAGGGTATCCTGGCTCTTATCCCATAGGATCTAGGACCTACTGAGATTAGATAGTGATTTTGAGGGAGGAGATCCCTTGATAAGGAGTACTCTTCCCATAGAAGATGCAATTTGCTCCACAAAATCCCTGGTAGATTGATCCACACCAGGCATTTCTAATACAAGAACTTGTTAATACTAAACGATGGGCTCCATAGGAAGGTTCCTTGGAAAAGGTCAGCTATGCAGCAAGGTTCCTCGAAAAAGGGTTCTTCCTACTCAAGCAGCTTCATGATGATTTGGTTGGGCGCTCTTTTGTGTTTTCTGGCTTGCAAGCCACCATTGTTGGGAATGAAGGATCAATTATCTTCTTGAAGAAGTCATGGCTTCAGGCTAGGCTTGGTGTCCTAGCTTGTAGATGGGTGTGTGTGTGCTGTGTGCTGTGTGTGAGTTGACAAGGGACCCTATGCCCAACGGTCTAGGGTGTGTGCCCCTCAACCATGGGTGGGTGAGTGTGGGATGGGTGTGTATTTAAAATAAATAAATAAACAAATGAATTTCATTAATTGGACTTGCCCTTTTTACGGCAGGCAGCCTAAGGAGAAGTTTGGGTCTTTTGAGCTCTCCTTGAGCCACTTGTCACAATCATGAATGTTGATTTTATGCAAATCTAACGGTGTGAATTTATTTAGCTTTATTTTATGATGGAAGTATATCTAAGTTTTTCATTAGAACACGAACAACGAAGGCACGATCTATGATGATGACCAGACCACAATTCGATTGGGTCATATCTATTGCTGGCAATGCTGCTGTAATAATCTTTGATGGCGTACTATAGTTGACAATGTGCACGAAAAATAGTAATTAAATCGCGTCATACGTATTCTACAAGCTGCATCTTGTTCTCGGGGGGGTCACTATGTATAAACCCTCTATATCACGTGCGTTCAAGGCCTATATTTAAAGTCCCTTATCTGTAAAAAATTTCATTAATAAAATGTACCCCTTTTCTATACAAATCTGTAATTTTTTTCCAAAACTATTTTAAATAGTCCCTTATGTATATTTATTTCTTTAAATTTTAGAAATAAAAAAAATCCTTCTGTTGAACTCACGTGATAGGGTTACATATGATGAGTGACCCCCCTGAGATCTTGTTTTAGTAGCGTCCTAAAACGTAAGACTTGGTAGAATCCGCATGTTGTCTTTGCAAGAGTTGGGTGCTGCTCTTCGTTCTCTTCTTCTTCCTCGGCATCTTTGACGTCATCTTTAATTTCACGTCGAGGTGATCATCGCTTGTCACTTCATCAAAGTAATCAAGGCAGCTCTGGATCGAAGGGAAGTGCTCCGACACAGTTTCATGTGTAGATCTCGTTGTTCTAGCAGCTTCTTATGCCGTCGCTCTGGTGTAGCCACAACATAGGTGATTCTTTGGAGTGAAGCGTTGATGGTGGATTGATGTGAGACAGAATAGCTACCTGACATGAGAACTTATACATCGCGTCGATTGCAATCCTCTCTTTTTTCATGCTCGATTTCTAATTCTGTCTGTCTGTGGATCTCTTTCTCTCGTTTGTTAGCTTGCTTGGCCGCGTTTTTGTCCTCCCATACTACTAGAAGCTTGCATTCTATCATTAAACGGAGACCTTCCTTTTTCGAGCGCACAGAGTGCCTCTCACGGTTCATGGAAGGAAGTAAAGTGTGGTGACTCCAGAAAAGCAGGCAATCCAATCCCACAACTTCGCACTTATCCAGTTTGCCATTATTCTTGCCACATCTTACCATCGTGTATTGGCATGATGATACCGTTGGGCAAGCATTCTGTAGTCCAAGCATTTGGACGAAGGTGGAAGGATCGAAGTTGTGGTGATGGCTACGAAGAGGTAGGTGCTGATATGGAACGTAGGTAATCCATTTCAATTGGCAGCGTGGTGAGAAATTCATCAGGCCTTATTCGAATGGGATAAAATGGAATGGAAATCAATCTTTGCCAGGCTCTCAAGGTTTGCTGCAAATTCATAGAGGCTTATTGCAGGAAGCTGACCTAAGGGCAACAAAAGACTTTATCGTTAACATCCTTCACCGCCTCATGCTATTTGCTGCAAGCACCTGTCGAAATCTAGAAAGCAACTCATCTCATCGCTTGAATTCTCAACTCTTAGGCAGCATGTCGCCACAGACGAGACCTACATCGTCATGCTAGCTGAATGATGCATGTCACTCTCCAACATCCTTTAGACAATGAGATGATGGATTTGTTTGCGCTAGTGATGAAGGTGTTTGCCACAGCCTCTAATTAATGCACTGCAGAGAGTTTTTGGTCACTGATAGTGGCCAAAAGTGGCAACACTAACAAGGGTTTTTTGCCCAAACACAAATACGTGCATCTTGTTAAGGTTGCCATTTGTCGACTGGGGCTTGAAGTCTTTTCTTGTAGGTGTTGCTGGAGGCTTCCGAAGGTGGGCACCCTTGCTTACACATGGACGTTGGGCGGTTGTTGCAACCTCAAATTTTTGCGTGGAATACCGTGAGTGGATGGTGGGATGGGCTACCAGCGCTGTTTAGGTATCAGATTGAAGGAGGACGATTGTGGGGACTGAAGAAGGATGATTCTTGGGATTGTGAGTAACGACAAGAGTAGCTATTGACACGTAAAAGCTAGCTTGTGGAGATCTTATGGCACATAAAAGGCCAATGGAGACTGTTGATGATTCAGCGAGAGTGGAGATCCTATGGATTCGATAACTCGTAAATATTATCCAATCTAAGGATAAAATTATGCCTTGGTTCAATAAAACCAAGGCATGCCTCAAAGCTTGATGTACTCCCAAGGAAAGGTTAAAAGGTCTTGTTCTTGGACACAGCAAAAAAGAAGAAAAAGAACAAGCCAAAAGTCTATTTTGAAGAGGTGGCCAAGAAAGAAAGGTTTAGCATTAATCAAAGTTACTTTGGTTCTTATGGTACCTTTGGCATTCAGAGGGAAATGCTAAGTGACAAGGTGCGTCCTTCTACGATCAAAATTAAAAAGTTTTAAGGAACCAAATTCTGAGGAACATAAGACGGTTGTTTATGGGATAGGTGATATACCTTTAAAAGTCATGTAAGTTATTACTTATTACGGCAAGCAGCCTAGGGAGATGTTTGGGTTTTCTCACACCCCCTTGAGCCACTTGTCATGAATCTAAGCCCTTGATTTGGTTTCATCTTATGCCCTTGATTTTGTTTGATGTAATAACTGAGCTTTTGACTAAAGCACTAAAAGCATATAGGTGCTTTTCACAATAAAAAGACTATATAAACGTTTCAAACCTATTCGATCTGAAGAGATGGTCTACTTAATTTGCAAGTTTAGGCTTATTGACATGTGAAGCTTTTGAGAGCCTCACGATGACCTTATGCTCTACTCTCACAAGCTCGACTTATGGTGATCAAACCCCCATTTTCTCGAGGTTGGAGAGGCACGTAATGCTGGCTAAGTGGAGAGTGAGAATGTTGCATGCTCTACTTTAGACTTCCTTTAATGATAGTTGTCTTTTTGTGCTGTCCAGAGTCTACTGAACAATCTGAGAATGTTGGAATCATCCCGCTTAAGGACACACGTAGATCCTCTCAGGTCACATTGGCAAGTTTTTCAGATATTATTTCTCGGCGTTCGACTACGATTACGACTATTGACATTCAGGTAATATGCCAGTTTCTTATCCATTCGTGAGACTCATCCTCGGCGCTAGTATTCTCGGTGTTATCTCGGTACCCAAGGAAGGGCCCATTCTCTCGGATTATATCTCTTTGGGAAAAGAAGCGCGCCGCTTCCCCGCCCACACTGTGTGGTTATAATAATGATATATTATATATCATAATATAAATATTTTTAATTATTGGTCCATTTAAAAGTTATTATTTTTAATATGAATTCTTACAATATTCCTCTCGGTTGATGCATGTTATCGGCACAAGGGAGCAAGGAAATCCAAGATGGATGCAAGAATGAAGGATGACTACACCTTCATTCATATGGTTGTAGTCCATGTGACAATATTGTAAAAACTGCAACGAGATTCAGTTATTATATCACCTTATTCATGTATTTGTTGAGCTTCAGCTTCCAAAATATGGACGTCACAAAATCAATAATAAATCACCACCCCTGATATTTGCAGGGAGGATCGGGTCCTAACGGACCTGTGTGGTGTCTCATGTCCACTATTTTTCTCACTCTTTTTTCCTTAAAGAATTGATAAAATAGAAGGATTCAGCTTCAATTTCGAATTAGTAGTTACTTTGCTTCATGATGAAAGACTACCTGCAATTCCGAGTTAGTAGTTACTTTGCTCCACCATGGAAAGACTACCTGCCGCAAAATCTAGTTTAATCACGACTATGGTCTTCCATTAGCACCTCAAAGCGTCTGATCCAGGACCAGAACTTGAGCAGAGTGAGTCGTATGAACGCTCTTCCGAGCTACCCGGGGACCAGGGCTCGAGCTGAGTGAGTAGAACGTTCAACGAACGCTCTGACGAGCTAACCGTAGACACGGAGAGAAAAAAAAGCTTCTACTGCGGATAAAAACAAGGGCAATTGATAGCATGCGATGTCACACGGTGCGCTGAGTCCAGCAGGTCCCGTGAGTCCAGAACCATTGCTCAAATCGAGCGATGGAAGAACGCTGCCACAGAAGTGGGTGCTTAGTACCGTATAACACATATTAAACGGTGCTCTCAGAAGTACTACGTGAAGAAATAGGTTGGTAGGATGGGCGCCTAACAGCCTGTACTGTATATTAACGTGGGGAAAGATCACTACGGAGAGCAGAGATCTTTCTTTGCGAGCGATGTTTGCACAAGTTTAGGGTATGTACGCTGTCCAGAACGTTAGCTGTAAAAAACTAATACGTGCAAAGACTTCTTTCTCATTGGTTTTAAAGACAGAACACAATGTCTGAAGAAATCCATCTACAAAAGAATGCCTCTCGTATTTACATACCCAGCCAAGAGGAAATCCACACCCCGATGCCGATGTAGAACATGTAATGAGCGTACTGCGCAAGCATAGAAACTCTATTCAGAACGCTTGATACCAATCGGAATTAAGATCACAATTAGACTGCAGACTCAAAATTTAACTGCTCCCCACGTGACGCACCTTCGCGACCTCATGAGCTAGTTTATCTGGGTGATTCTGAATGGATCCAAAAGAGTCCAAAACCTTTGTAAAGAAGAAGAGGTATATGGGCATCACTAAGCCATGAGAAATTGCTCCAACTGTCCCGACTGCCATAAGCAGAAAGTCATACGGTTCCGCATAGGAATACAGCCTGTGGAATGGAACTGATGGCGAGGACACTCTTTCTGAACTTGGCTCTACGAGCTTTCGGGACAACTGCCTCTTTGTTTCGGCAAATGTGATCTGCCCGTCCTCATTAATATTATCAACCGCGTTGGGCTCTAGAGTTTCCATTGAAGTATAAATATATCAAGCTCCACTTAGATTGTTGCAGTCAATAATATCGGCTGGACCATGTCAAATGCGGCGTTCAACTCTGCTCTCTGCTGAATGGCTCCCTAACGTTAATCGGTGTTTCGGTTGTGCCCTTGCATGGATGAAGGGGACAGTGAGGCAACGAACATACGAGGAATCGAGGCTCAAGGGCAAGTAAACGGTGGGCAGGGTGGTTAGCTGCTTGGATCGACAGTTCGGACGCTCTGCGCATTACAAGAAGGCATGAATCCAGAGCAACGAGGGAGGTGTCCACAAGCATATAACAAGACAGCCAGGTGATGAGAAGAATCATTAGATACACTCGGCTTATCTAGAACAACAAACGATGTCATGCCTATAATCGACTCCAAAAACATAAAAATAATCGACCATTTTTCTAATGTCAATTCTCATTGCGTTCTAACACTTAGAAATTCACCATTTTTGTCTTTCATGTGGCATAGTGGGAATCGCCCATTTTCTCCACTTTCTCACATGCCCAATATCACAAACTCAGATACACGGAGGCAGGTATAACTTTGTAAAAATGTATTATGAAGGTTACGCTTGTAAGAAAATGATCTTAAAATTGAATGTTGAAATTTAGATTACATGTATTCAACACACAACTTTTTGTACTTAGTACATAGCCCTTTGTATTCATCACATAACCACACATTTATGTGAGGTGAGTTTTGGCACACTTACTCTCTAAAAATTATGAGACAACGAAAGTGGCCCTCCTTGGGAACATAGCACCTGTTCACATTAACCCACAGCTATATTTACAGTTGCATGATAGAGGCATCGGGATCTCGTCTGATCTATGGAATTTTACTAGATGACCATGGTGGAGTTGACTATTTAGCATCAAATTTCTCCTGGCGTTGGTGGATGACCATGGTTCGCGTTAGATGACCATGGTGGAGTTGACTATCTAACAACAATGTTTCATAGACTATCACCTGCTTGGCCTTCTAGTACTATGTGTGTTCCTAGTGAGGATTTACATTACTGGTGCACTGATTGGAGAAAGGCTTTATCTAAATTGAGCATTCACGATATTCCCCTGCACATCATAGCAGAAGCTGATATACCTTGTCTTGTGTAGTTAGCTTGGGATAAGCATGCACCTCATGATTGCTTTCTATTTGGCTGCATTGACTTTGGCATGTTTGGGATTCTACTCTTTCAAAGGGCCTTAATTTCTTTCTTTGACACACATTAGTTTGCAAACTTTCCACTAAAGATCATATAGTTAAGTCGAAAGATATCTCTTCTTTTGTAGGTTAGCCTATGAGATGCATTTCCACTTGGTTTATGAATGTAAGATCATTCACCCTCTATGGTCAGCTCTTCAACAATGGTTTCATTCTTCTACATTGTTCATGCTTTTCACATGGAAGCATGTTCTATTGGGTGATCATGCAGACTTTAATGATCCCCAATATCAATCTTTCGCCGCATCACTCGAGCTATTGTTTTGCAACAAATTTGGGTGTGGCAAAATGATTTGCTATTTTGTCAAATTAGATTGCCTCAGAACTTGGTTAACATCCTAGAGCTAAGTAGTGCTAGGGTTCTTTGGTATTACAATGGTTTAGCACCTAAGATGAGGATTGTATTTTTGTTGCTTCAATCTTCCCTTTCTTCTTGATTGGGATAAGAGGCAATTTCTAATCCTTTTTATTTTAATTCAAAGTATTGAATTTCTCATTAAGAAACATAGGAATTTGCATTCAACATATAACACCTTGTATATTGCGATCAGCACATATCACTTTGCATTCAACATAGCACTTTGCATTAACACACAGCACCTTGCATATTGCATTTAACATATAGCACATTGTACATTGGATTCATCATATATCACTTTGGATTTGTAGTAAGATCTCCTCAATTATAAGAAAAGTCGATAGGGAAGAAAAATTCCCTTTAGGTCCCGCCTTTGCTTCCATCAGGTCGAATGCCTACCCTATGCAAATGAACAACGCCAACCCAAATGGTATAAATGCACAACCCCAACCCAAATGGTATAAATCCATATGTGCTCTTGCATGCCTTGAAAATTCTTATGCTGCTATTGTGCTTCAATTCTTGATCCTCTATAGCTAAGATCAAACCCAAGAGATTGCTCCCATATAACAAGGCATGGCCATGACAAATACACTTGTAGCTTAACTCCACTATGTCAGGAAGGGCTTGTTTCAGCCCCATTTCGCCCTTTATTGATGCTTCTCTCCAACTTCCACATACTCTTGATTTCAGGCAATGAGCCACATCTTTGGTCATCATTTGAAACTCTTCATCATAAAAACGAGCTACATTAATGGATTAACTTGATTTAAGCTAGGCTTGTTTGTGGTTGAAATACATATCAAACACTTAAGTTTTGGCAAGAGCAACAATTGTTTCTCACACACATATTCCCTCATGAAAGATTTCTAGAAGTGCTTCACATAAGTAGATACGAGAGTCTTGGCATCCTTAGGGTTGCCAATGATAAGACTATGTTAACTCCCCAAAGTGTCAGTTAGCATAGGAAAAGGATTGCAAAGTTAGGACTCAATAACCTGAGAGTTATCTAAAGAGAGAAAAAGTACGGTGAAAAGAGCATGAACTGCATGGCTAAATTACCTACAAATTGGGAATTAAAGAACTTGTCATTAAAGGGGAGGATGCAAGGGAGGAGGAGGGAGTGGTAAGAGGGAAAGGGCAAGTTAGTGAGCTGGGCAACTTTGACTCATTTGAGGTGGGGGACGGCAAGGATGGAGAGGGAGGTGGGAAGAGATTTTGCAAGCAAAAATTTGTGTGCACTTTATAACTCCCTTAGAGTGGCTTTTATTAGGAGTCCTCTAAAAATGTGTTGAGTTTTTCAATTGTTGACACGTGGTTTGAGGAGGGGCCAGCTTTTCTTTTCATCCCACTACCACTACATGGAGCTGGTTGTTTTTCGACATACATACCTACATAAAATACGCTATATATTTTTTTCTAACATTGAAAACATCAGTAAGTCATTCGGTATTTCAGTTGCAATAAACAAATCGATATGCTTATCTGTATTATTGTCAGTGTACTCATCATTGATATGCACTTTGGTATATGCATCTGCATTCTATAGATCGATATTATTGTCAATATCTTCATTAGTAAATACTGGCCTTTTTTGTTTTTAAAAACATTATAGATCAAAATAGGGCTTGTTTTAGCTCCATTCTGCCCCACTATAGTTGAAAATTGTCACATCATAGTTCCCTCCTAAAGAGGGTAGTACTAAAATGAATACATACATGCCAAAAAAGAGCTACACAATTGCAAAAATACTATATAAATCTCACATCACTAGGACAAAAATGAATAAAGATGGGCAAAAGATGACCCATGTCGCATTGGAAATTAAACCCGACAAAGAATGGGTTCAGCTTAATGTGGAAGTGCATGCGCATGGTTGGGATTGAGAGAGAGCTTCATCAAAGGAGCATTTCTTGTGGGTTACAAGATCCAACTTGAGGAGCCCAGGAAGTTTTGGAGAAATTGGTTCAAGCCCAAAATTAGTAAATTCTAGCATGTGAAGGAGATAATGGATTGTGTTGAGATCTTCTTGGACCACGAGAACATCATCCAAGAAGAGTACCAATATATAGAACAAGATGTGCAAGATGAGGTATCGAGTGACCCTTCTTACCATGATGAAGAGAGCGATGATACGAGTGACAGTAATGCAGAGTAGTAAACTTTTTTCAAAAATAAAAAAATATGCATGTGCAACAATGCAAATGGTGGTGGAAAACAAGAAAATGCATGTTCAAGCATGCAAATGATATCCAATGATCAAAGTAGAGATTCAATATATGCCTGGAGAATCACAACCTCCAATGGAGTCTATGCCTAAACCATTACAACTGAGTCCACGCTTGGAAGTAGACAAATTCTATGCCTGAAGGAAGGGTCCATATACACCAAAAGCATCAAAGCCTTGAGAGAAAGAGTCTACTCCCAAAGCATCACAATGGAGTCCACAGCAAGCATCAGAGTACACTTCATTGTGAAGCATGTAGATGAGTTTATTTTGAAGAAGGAGAAACTTTATTGGCAAGTGATGCATGTACAAGTGCAAAGTCGCGAAACTTTGTATTTGTTGCTCACAATGTTAATTTGGTTGATTTTATTGAATGTGTGGATACATAGGGGCATTTACTCATGATACATAAGGGACATTTATCATGGATACATACTAAATGTGTGATGATGAAAAAAAAAGAATCTTTCATTCCAATCTATTATATACATTTAATAGTCTCTCATGATAATAATAAAATAATTATTTCTTAGATCTCACTTTATTCAAAATCTATCATCTCACATTACAGTCTTGTACTTGTTACCTCACACTATCTCGTAGACTGTTCTTGTCATTAACAACTCCTCCTCTCTCAATTTATTTAATAGATTTCACTTTATTTAAAGTCTAACTTATTATATATAATAAATATCTCATGATAGGAATCTGATAATCATATCATTCTTGTCTTCATGTAAAGTCTAACTTATTATATAGAATAAATATCTCATGATAGGAATTTGATAATTATATTATGAATCTTGCCTTCAATCACTTTATTTCATATATTTCATTATATTCGACATCTATCCTCTCATATGTCTCACATTACATTCTTGCACATTTTACTTTACCCCATCGACAACTCATCCTCTCTAAATTTATCTAATCGGTTTCACTTTATTCAAAGTCTAATTTATTATATACAATAAACATCTCATGATGGATGAGTATGTCATTCTTGCGTTCCATCACTTTATTTTATAGATTTCAATATACTCAAAATATATCATCTCACATGTCTCGCATTACGGTCTTGCATCTGTTATTTCACACAATCTAGTAGCCTAGTGTTCTCTAACCATCATCATAGTGACAATAACAGCCTCTCCCCATTATTTATTCTATATCTTTTATCTCACATTATGAGTTTGCACTTCTATAAATCTCTCTCTAGTCATTCGTCTTCTACATCTCGCCCGTAGCTTTACTCTCAAACTCTTCTTCCACTTTGCTCTCGTTACCTTCCTCCTCTCCTCAAGCTTACTCCTTCCATCTTGCCCGCAGCCTTACTCTCGAATTCTTCTTCCTTCTTCCCTTGGAGTCTACTCCCATTACCATTCTGGCACTCATCTCACAGCCTTACTCTCGAACTCTTCTTCCATCTCACCTTGAAGTCTACTCCCATTACCATTCTTGCACTCTTCTTTCATCTCACAGCTTTACTCTTGAACTCTTCTTCCATCTCGCCTTACTTTCTCACTTTCTCTTGTTCCTCATTCCATATTCTCTTAGCTTAAAGCTTCATAGATCTTTTCAAAGGCATGAATTCTATGGAGGAAGCCATTAGCACCAACAAAGATTGGATCTCCGAGAACAAGGCGAATAGAGAGCAAAGAAAGAGACAATGAGCTCCATTAACCCAAGAGAAAAAGGAGGAGTTTTCTCTTTAGAAGCTCCTAGAGAAGGAGGAGAGATTTAAAATAAGCTGGTATACTAGCGAAATAAATAGATTACTTTCAGATAGGAGAGAGCTAACAAACTTTCTAAGTGAGGTTACTTCGCATAGCACTCGTTATGGGAGATTTCCACCCCATGAAATGCAAGCCATACGGAATCGAGAAAGTGCTATCCAGGAAAAAAATTATAATTCCTTACTTCTCTTGTGTAGTTTTAACTACATTGATTATGATGAGATGATCTCAGCAAAACGTGATAATTCAAAACTATAAAAGTGAGATTTAATGTGGAACCTATTTTGATAGTTGATATTAGGAGCACTTAATCTCTTTTAGTTTTAGCCTTTATTGCACAATTTTTTAGCATCATTTGGTTTTTCCTCTACTACTGATCGAGACAGAATCTTGTGTAGCGCAATGTTGCATGGCTAGATACTTAGGGATTGGGACATAGGCAAGAAAAATAGAGGCCTACTCATGACTAGATCTAACTCTATCGAGTTAGGACTGACATTCCTATGATAGAACATGAGAACTGGCATTTTTGTGAGAAAAGTTTTGAGCCTATTAGAGTACCTTTATTACTTCTTCATAAGAAGAATTTGCTTTTTATGGGATATGGACTTAAGAGGCCTTTTTGGATAAAGACTCAAGCATTTTAGAGTCTCTTTATTAATTCTTCATTTCATATTAACATGAGTTTATTTGCTAGAAACTATTAATTATATGGGTTCTCATTAGCCTTGACATATATATGTGAAAAGGCCCTGGCATATATACGAGTATATATATATTTGTCTCTGTAATCTTGGCATTTATACTTGTGTAAATATATGTATATCTCGTTAGCCTTGGTATAATGTTTATTTCAAAGAGCTCCTATAAATGTGGAAGTACACATAGCTTCATTATACATTATTTTCATTGGGATAAGAGGAGGACCATTGGTATTACTTACATTCAATTACTGTCAACTAACTTGATGGGCTCATTATATGAAGCTACATTCAATTGCTATTACTTAATTTCAATTATCGTCAACTAACCTAATGGGCTCATTATATAAAGTTTTTTGGGGCAAGTCCCAAGGTCAAGGAGGCATTAAGCCTAAAGTGTGGTATTTATGATGCAGGGGTTAGTCATGACATATTTCCATTGGTTTTGAATTCATTATGACACCCCTTAGTGGGATAATCCTTTCTACTTATGAATGGAATGACCCTGATGATGCAGGAATTGGAGACCCTTTTAAGATTTTATCTTGCAGGTTTATGGGCATGGCTTACTTTGAAATGGAAACTGGAGGGTTCCATTTCATGATTAATGCCTTTAACCTTCACTTTACTAAACACTTCACTTGTTATATTCTACCTTTTTGCTTACTACAACTTACTAGAATTCTGACATTTTTCACCAACATATGTTTTATAAGAATGCCAAGATTTGATGTTAATCTATATAGAGTGACATGGATAACAACTATGTGTCGGCATTGAAGCCTGGCTTCCTCAGCAAAAATGTATTGTTCTAACCTTCATTTTTGTTGTGATGATGCCAAGTGAGTCAGCATACCTCTCCATCAAGTTTGCATTGAAAAATCTAAGGCATAAAGGTATAGTGTTGGCAACTTCGAGGCATACTCTACAATGGATTATCTCCAAGTACTGATAGATAATATTGAACAATCGAGGCGTACTCTACAATGGATTATCTCAAAGTACTAATAGATAAGATTGAATATTCTATTGGAGACTAATCATCAGCATTGTTGTACTTTTTGCAATGAACTGAAATGAATGTGAGTATAAAAATTGACTCCTACTTGGACACTTTGTCAGAAGGAATGGTATGATATGGATTTTTCTCACTTATGTAGTATTAAGAGGTTAGTTACTAATGGACTGCTCTCACTAGGTGTTTGAAAAGGGCAATAGCATATGTTTGCAATAGGTTTACTTTGACATTGGAAACTGGTCCAATAGTGTAGTAGGATAGATTGTTTGATAGGACGAACACACACTAGTATGTCCATTATAAGAAAAGAAAAATATTACGACTAATGGGGCCCTATACTTGGGTTGACTTGTTTTGACAAATTTAAGTTTCAGGCCTGATTGTGGCATGGGGACTATGGAACCAGCCCCTTCCCTTGGTGGGTAGGCCGTGATGCTTGGACCAACATCAAATTATTGGACACATCCATTGCCCATGATATGAAAGGTCTACATGAAGACCTCATGAAGACGCAATTCCTCTTCACTTATTTTCACAAAAAGTCTCCAATGATGTAGAGATAATCTATCTAAAACCTTAAAGTGTTATTTCTCACAAGAAACATGTTCTTTTGATACTTGGGATTGATACCCTCGGCCAATTGGTCGAGCGTCTTTCACTTGATACACTTTATGAATGTCCCCGACCTACTGGTCCAAGGACTCTTTCATGACTATGGAAACTTGACCACCCTCCATCGACTGGCTGGAGAGGATTGATACTTTACTTACTTTTTGCTTACAAATCTAGATCCACTACATAGGGTAATTGATAGTAAGTTGCCCCTAGAAGAAAATACTATTATACCTATTTTTTATTCTATCTAGGGCAGTAGTCCGACCCAATCCATTGTGATGGGCGGACTACTGCCCTCACTTGGATTGTGTGTCGGACCTGTGGGAATACTGTCGGTGGGAAACACACACACACGCACACACACACGCACATGCGCGTGCATGCATACACACACACATGCATGCATGCACGCACGTGCATGCACATGCACACGCACATGCACATGCATATGCACATGTGCGTGCACACACACACACACACACACATCCCCCTTGGGAACCCTTCATTTCTAGGGGTGTGGCTCATTTTGATAACATGTTTGCTATGACATGGTTTGTATCTACCCTAGAGATTGGAAGAAATGCTCTACATGGATGCGAGAAGAACATGGGGGAGAGTATTTGTAAGCATTAGGAATTGTGCACTTGATTTGTTTCATATACATCGCGAAGGAAGAACAATCACATTGTACTTCTTTATTCCATTTGTTCCAATAGTGGTGAAGATGGGATCCACATACCCAACATACCCAATCAAAATTTGATAAATTCATTATTTTGAAGACCTGCACATTGATTTAAGAGAGGGTCAATAACTCAAAATTTGGTGACTTAGTTAGCTACCAAACATGATACTAGACTTGGGAATATTTAGACTTGATATAGAGATATATGGGAGATATATAAAGAAAAATCCAAAGAGCTATGATTACAAGGATAATTATTAGAGTCCTATTGTTGTGTGATGGGAGCCTTTGTACTAAATTCAGGTTTGGTGGATGAACTAAAGGAATACTCTCTACTTTTCCAAAATTCCCCCAATGTTTTCTAATTTCCCATAACCTCCCCTAGCTTCCCCTATTATCCCTATTTTCCCTAATTTCCCCTAAATTTCCCCTATCTTCCCCTAATTTTCCCTACCTTCCCCTCATCCCCCCTTTTCCCCTAAATTTCCCCCCTTTTTCCCCAAACCCCCCTTTTTTCCCCTATTTTTCCCTATATTTGCCTTATATCCCCCAAATTTTCCTTCGTTCCCCTATTTTCTTCTATTTTACCTTTTGTTCCATTTCTCCACCTTCCAACCCCCCCCCCAACTACTATCCCAAATTTTCCTTTTTACTATTTTAATTAACTTAATTTTCCTTTTCTAAATATTGTTCCCTAACTCCCCCTTTTTTTCTAAGTTCCCCTATTCTCCCCCAATTTCCCCTATATCTCCAATTCTCCCAATTTTTTATTTTCCCCTTTTTTACCCCTAATTTCCCCTATCCTCCCCGATCTTCCCCTAATTCCCCCTATCTCACCTATTTTTTCCTACCTTCCCCTAATCTTCCTCTATTTCCCCTATTTCCCCTACTCTTTCCTAATAATTAAAGACTAACCCCATAATCCCCATGCAAGCTGCCATGTTTGCACCTCGCGTCGTGCTTCATGTACCTCGAAAGGCGCCCCCACGATCCTTCTCGCTTCCACTTCCTCGGCCTCCTCCCCTCCCTGACTCCCCTAGTCCTGACTAGCCTATACTTGCCTATATATTAAGGGACCTTCCCTTCACTCACTACTTACTACCCCCGCTCTTAACTCGTCTACCCACGCCCCTTGTGCACTGCCTCACCTGCGCGCCCCTACTACCTCAAAGCATCTATGCCTTACTACTCACCTGCTCCCCAAAGAAAGCCTCTATGCGTGTTGCTCCCCACCTATAGTGTCACAGCCTCTGTTGTGCCATTATTCACTGTCACCACCTCCCCCAAGTACTTTACTCCTTTGCAGCCTTTTTGTGTACTTTTACTTTAATCTCGCTCTCCTTATGTATGTTTTCCTCTTCTCATTGTACTCACCTATGGTGTCCGTTTGGCCCAGAGCCATCCGAGATCATCTGAGGCTCCAAACGGGCCCCGCAACCCAAGAATGGGCTGCCCGGGAAAATGCTCCATCTGCCCTCAGTGCGGTCAGTCAAGGGATGCCTTCCCGCACTTGCATGTAGCCTAGTTGACAGTGTGCCAACTCTATTTGAAGTTGTCTAGCCATCACGCCACACATGGCCCCCATCTGGTGTCCAAACCAGGACCTACCAAATAACCGAGTTACTCAAATGCCTTCTCCTCATATGGGGGGCTTACAAGTAGAGTTAGCTGGTTCCCGCATAGTTACATGAGAGTGGAGCATTGATATCTAACAGGAACCTCCTTCTAAACCTTAGAACCTCCTTCTAAACCTTGGAACCTCTTTCTAACCCTTAAACTCCTGCTAAACCCTGCAACCCCCAATGAAGGCGAAAGCCTTCATTACCTCAACCATGATGATACATGTTTCTTTTATACATGCATGCACTATGTTTGCTTACCACACTGAAGCCTACATCTCTTACTGGAATATGACTCGAGGTCCTAAGCTACATGTATACTACAAATGATAACCCCTATATATCTGTAGGTGACAAGAAGCCTTGGAACCCTGCATACTGAGAATGCCCTACTCTTCCTACAGAAGCTATGGGAAAGAGCCAACATTTGGTGCCGCTGTCGGGGAGACTAGCATCTCAAGTAATGAGTAAACATATGCAAGTATGTGTAAAAAACAAACGACTTTGAACTTTCACGAACATATCACTCAAGAGCTAGGAGAGCTAAATTTTTCCAACTCCAATAAAAATAAATAAATAAATAAATATTCCTAGCTGAAACTCTTCGTTACCGGTTTAGGAAAATGCATGTTTTCTAGAAAAATAGCACCTTAAGGAATAAATCAGACATGTGATGGTTTTCAGAGTGTAGAGCTTGAAATTCTAAACATTTCTCCTTTTTACAGAAGCACATTCTGACACAACCACCAAAATTTATGGGCAATCAATGATTAAAGGTTCTAAATGCCATAACACAAAAGAAAAATTGAAACCACCTCCCTAGTCAAACATGGACAAATTCAAAGCTGCACATGGATTTGACTATTCAAACGTGGACAAATTCAAAGGTGCACATGTGTTTGACTAAATCCACAACTCCCCCTCCTTCCCTGTAAAAGTGCACCCATCCCCCTCATACTTCATCTTTCACATCTTGCCTCCATCCTCTTCCCCATTCCGAGCCCTACACAAGACACTCGTCCCTCTCCATCGACCACCAACCTACTCCCATCCTCACACAATGAGTTACTTCGAGCCCACAATAACCTAGCCATCCACCCACCATCCATTCATCCTCAACAATGACCACCACCCTACTCCCATCCTCATACAATAAGTTACTTCGAGCCCATCTCGCAACAATAACCTAGCCATCCACCATTCATCCTCAACAATCTCGTTACATCAAGAAAGACTTGGATGACCATCTCTTCCTCCCTTTGGAATTCCGTCAAAGTTTTCCATCTGTCAAGTTCTTTTTTCTTTTATTCCTTTTTTCCCCCTCCCCCTCCACCATTCCCCCCTCCACCTCCACCCCCCCCCCTCTCCACCCCCCCTTCTATCTCCTCCACCCCCCCCCCTCCATCTCCAGCACCCCCTCCCCTTCCATCTCCTCCACCCCCTCCCTCCCCCCCCCTTTTTCCATCTCCTCCACCACCCACCACCACCCCCCCCCCCCCTCCATCTCCACCACCCCCTCCCCTTCCATCTCCTCCACCCCCCCCCCTTTTTCCATCTCCTCCACCATCCCCCCTTCCATCTACCCACCCCCAACCCCCCAACCCCCCCCCTCCATCTCCACCAACCCCCTCTCCACCACCCCCTCCACCACTCCCTCACCCCCGTCACCAACCCCTTTCTCCCCCCCCCCTCCATTCCACACACATAAACCCCCCTCTCCACCCCCCACCCCCTCTTCCTCCTCCATTCCACCCCCCCTTGCCACCCCCCACCCCCCCTCCTCCCCCTCTCTCTTTCTCTCTCTCTACCTCCCCTCCCTCTTCTCTCTCTCTCTCTCTCTACTCCACCTCCCTATTCTCTCTCTCTCTTTCCACCCCTCTCTCTCTCTTTCTCTCTCTCTACCCCCCTCCCTCTCTCTCTCTCTCGTTCTCTCTCTCTATCCCCCCTTGCTCTTTTGTCTCTCTCTACCTCCCCTCGCCAGCCGCTCCACTCCCTACCCTCCTAAAACCCCTAACTAATTCCTAAAGGCTAAGCCCTTAGTAAGGGCCTGTAAGCCTTGGCTTAAAGGCAAGGCCGCCCACTCGCGTAGTGCTCGCTTGAGGCAACACAGCCAGTGGCAACCGTGCACAATGGCCACCAAGGGTGGTGCAACCAACCGCAAGCCCAACAGAGTCACCCGCGATAGTGCCTGCCACAGTGGCAATGCCCGCCCCTCCCCTCCAATGCCTCCTCCACCCGCGTCCACCTCCTCTGCCTCCTCCACCCGTGTCCACCTCCTCCGCTTCCACCTCTTGCAACCCCCTCTCCACCCTCCCTACTCCTCCATCTACCATCTCCTCCACACCTCCCTCCCCAATCCCCTCTAGCCACCACCCCCGTCTCATCGGCCGCCACGCGACGCCCCCCCCTTTTATTTTATTTTATTTTTAACCCTAACCTAACCTACCATCTAATTGACTATAGTTAGGTTAGTATTAACCTAGGTCAGTTTAACTTAGGTTAGATTAGATTTTACCTAGGTTAGTTAGGTTAACTCTAGGTTAGTTACTAACAGCTAGGTTAGCTTAACTAACCTTTAGTTTAGTAGACTAACTCTAGTTAGTGGAAGTAGTTAGGTTAGTTAAAGTAACTGTCCAACTACTATAACTGGGTAATTAGGGTTATAGGCTAGTTAGACTAGCTGGAATTAACTTGGTTCAAATCCCTCAGTTGGACTTAAAGTCCATTCACACCAACCTTAATACCAAGGGACCCCCCCAAAAAAGGTCTATTTTCCCTCTTCTTTAACCCCTGGTAACTCATGCGTTTGGGACCCAAACTAGACCCCGTTTGAACCAAAATTCTACACACAGAAACACCACGCTACGCGGCATTTTTTCAGCCCATTGCACACCATTTAGGCATCCCTAGCACTCGCTCATTTGCACCCCCGTGTGGGCCTCGTTTCATACTAATTCGCTCGTATCTTTACACTGTGACCTCCGATTGACAATCCGTCTACATCGGCACATTTTTCTACAACGTGGGACATTCTCAGGCACATTATTAACAAGACGGTCCCCACAACACTAACACAACTCTAACCATCTAAACACTACATCAACACCCGCGCTTGTGATAGAGATACCCTTTGCAACTCTCACCCAAACTACATCTAGCTACGCTCCCCGAACAATGCCTCCAACTCCAACACTCACCAAATCTGCATACAACTCCACTGCAACCACGGCCTCATACAATCCTCTACCCTGATTCCCCCCTAAAATTCAAGAAATCCCTTTAACTCCTCCACACCACAACATGGCTGGCCATCATCATGACGATGATGAGAGTGCTCTCAACAGAAGCAAGAACGGAAGAAAGAGAGAGAGACAGAGAGCCACAAGTTTTGGTGGGTGCAAAACCACCCTAATCTTCTTTTCATTCATTTATATATGTGTTTGAGTATTGTACATAACCAGGTAAAGGCACAGTGACCTTTAACCCCCACAACCTCCCACTTAAAGGACAATGTGCCTTTAAGGGAGAACAACCAGTGAGCATACTATCCAATGCCCATCAATACAGGACAATACTCAAACCGCTGACTAGGTAGACCCTTCGTCAGGATATCTATAGGGTTATCATTTGTATGAACCTTGACAAGCTCTATGCGCTTGTCCTCAAGTATCTCCCTGATGAAATGGTACCTGACCTCAATGTGTTTGGTCTTTGCATGAAAGATCGGATTCCGTGCTAGCTGAATAGCACTCATGGAATCACTATGCAATGCCGGTACACCTATATGAATCCCCAAATCTCCCATTAGCTGATCAAGCCATATAGCCTCCTTGCAACCCTCTGCAGCTGCAACATACTCAGCCTCTGTGGTAGACAAAGCAATGCACTTCTGTGCACGAGACATCCACGACACTGCACCACTTGCAAAAGTGAACACATAACCAGAAGTGGATCTCCTACTATCCACATGCCCTGCATAGTCTGAATCTACGTACCCAAGTACATGCATGTCTCCTTTACCAAAGTAGATGCATGTCTCCTTGGTACCCTTCATGTACCTCATGATGCACTTAACTGCCTCCCAATGCCTCTTTCCTAGATTATCCATATACCGGCTAACAACTCCCACTGCAAATGCAATGTTTAGTCTAGTAGCTATCATAGCATACATAAGACTCCCAACCGCTGATGCATAAGGAACCTTGGCCATCATGGCCCTCTCCTCTTCTGATTTGGGACTATCTGTATGACTCAGTTTCACATATGGAGGCAATGGAGTACTCACTTCCTTCCCCCCCTCCATATTGAAACGCTGCAATACTTTTGTAACATACTCCTTTTGTGAAAGCCAAAGGAGTTTCCTACTCCGTTCACGCGTGATGTGCATACCAAGAATATGACTTGCAAATCCCAAATCCTTCATATCAAAGGCCTCATGCAACTTGGCCTTTAATGCATCTAGCTCATAAGTATTCTTGCTAGCCAATAGCATATCATCCACATATAGTGCCAAGATTATCAGGCTATTATCCTTAGCCCTTTTAGTGTAGAGGCAGTGATCAATTTCACTCCTTCTAAAACCCTTGGACCGAATGAAAGCATCAAACTTTTGATACCATTCTCTAGGCGCTTGCTTAAGACCATAGAGACTCTTCTTCAGCTTGCAAACTAAATGCTCTTTGCCCTTTTCTTCAAAGCCTTCCGGCTGCACCATGTAAATTTCCTCATGCAAATCCCCATGCAAGAAAGCTGTCTTGACATCCATCTGCATAAGCTCCATATCCTCTACTGCCACTAGTCCAAGCATGCATCTAAGTGTGGTCATCTTCACAACCGGAGAGAATATCTCATCAAAGTCCACACCCTTCTCCTGATTGAACCCTTTAGCAACCAAACGGGCCTTGTACCTAGGCACATCATCACCTGTGACCTTCATTTTGTAGACCCATTTACATGGCAATGCTTTCTTTCCATGGGGCAAAGAAACCAAGTCCCAAGTCTTATTCTTCATAAGTGAACTCATCTCTGATTGCATACTCTGATTGCAATAGCATACTCCCACTTGTGTTGATCCTCATGCATCATAGCCTCTTTGTAGCAAGAAGGCTCCCTGCAATCAGTAAGCATCACATAGTCTACCCCTAGAATAAACTTATTAGGCGGTCTAGACACTCTAGAAGATCTTCTCAAGGGCATTTCAGCTTGCTGTCCCATTTGCATATCAGCCACATTTGGCTCATCATTTCCACCAATAGATGATCCATCATCTACCCTTGATTGTATAACTGTGGGAGTACTTGGTGGTACCATTTCTTGCACATTTGGTGCATGGACAGCTTGCTGTCTATCAACATATGCAGGTGGATTCACATCCTGGAAAGTGATTCTCCTCATTTCCACATCCCTCATGGGTGCCTTATACATCTTCTTCTCATTGAAGACCATATCATGGCTGTGTATGATCTTCTTTGCTTCTGGATCCCAGAGACGATAGCCCATCTCTCCACTTTCACCATAACCCAAAAAGATGCATTTCCTAGACTTAGGATCTAGCTTCTTTCCAAGCTCTTTTGGCACATGTGCATATGCCTCACACCCAAATATACGCAAATGAAAGTAAGAGCGCTTCTTGCCACTCCATGCCTCTTCAGGAATACCACCATCCAAACTCTTACTAGGCGATCTATTGATCACATGCACTGCAGTCTTCATTGCCTTAGCCCAAAAACCACCAGAAAGACCTACATTGGAAAGCATGCATTGCAACCTTTCTTGAATAGTACGGTTCATCTTTTTTGCAATTGGATTTTGCTTTACAGTACGAGGGGATGTAAGCTCCCTCTTAATCCCACGTGTATCTCCCACGTGTATCACAGAAATGCTGAAAGTCATGAGAGAGATACTCTCCACCATTGTCAGTCCGTAGGCATTTAAACGTTCTATCTGACTCATTCTCAACCAAGGCAAGCCATTTCTGAAATACCTGGAACACATCACTCTTCCAAGCTATAGCATAAGCCCACACTTTCCTAGTTGCATCATCAATGAATGTCACATAGTATTCAGCCCCGCCTAATGACCGTGTAGGCATGGGGACACATACGTCTGAATGCACCAAATCAAGCTTTTCAAACTCTTTCTTTCCCCTTCTTTTATGGGCTGATTTAGTCTGCTTCCCATAGAGATAGTGCTCACAAAGTTCAAAATCATAGAAACTCAAATGCGGTACATAACCCAAATGGCATAAGAGTTTCATTCCATTCTGGCTCATGTGCCCCAACCTGCAATGCCATAAAGAAGTGCTTGGCTGCTCGGTTATTGCAACAACATGATCAAATACCCTTGATACATGTAAGGGATACAAAGTCCCACACTTGGCACCCCTGGTCAAAAGCATAGAGCCCTTCTGAATTTTCCAACTCTGAAAGCCAAAAGTGGTGTGAAAACCAGCATCATCTAGCTGACCCACTGAAATAAGACTCTTGGTCAGCTTAGGCACATGTCTCACATGTTTCAAAACAAATGCAGACCCATTTGCAAAAGAAAACTTTATGTCACCTGCTCCCACTATGTCACATGCATAGTCATTTCCAAGATGCACACAACCTGTCTTTCCACTGTCATAAGTGGAGAACCATTCCCTATGGGGAGTAACATGGAATGAAGCACCAGAATCCAAAATCCAATCCTGGGAATATGCATCATCTGAAGTGGTAAGCAACTCTGCCGATAAACTAGACATGAAGAGAACGCCATTATCACTATCATGTGTGACTGCATTGATCTCCTCGATCTTCACTTTTCCTTTGTCCTCCCTTGGACTCTCTTCCTTTTGATTTGCACCCCAATTTGCATTCTTTTTCTTATCCTTTTGCTCTCTTTTCAGCTTTAGCAATCCTTTTTCATATGGCCCTTCTTGCCTCAATGGTAACACTCAATGTTCCATGCCCTGGGTTTGCTACGAGACTTCCCTCTTTCTTGGGACTTCCCCCTGAACTGTGATCTGCCCCTTTGCACATTTAAGGCTGCATCATGCTTGTTGCCATCCATAGACTTTCCTCTAATCTCCTCAGCCAACAAGCTACCCACAACATCATCAAATTTCAGTACTCCACCAGGTGCAGAGTTACTGACAGCTGTACGGAAGGTATCCCATGAGGATGGCAATGAACATAAGAGAAATATTGCCTTAGTCTCCACATCAAAATTCATCTTCTGAGCCTGAAGCTGGCTGAAAATAATATTGAATTCATTCAAGTGAGAAGCAATGGAGACCCCTTCCTTCATCTGTAGCTCAAACAACCTCTTCATGAGGTAAACTTTATTAGAGGTAGTTTCCTTCTCATAAGTGGCACACAGTTTCTTCCACAAATCTTCCGTAGTCTACTCATTTTAGTCTGCTCATTTACTACTGTGAAATAAACTAACTCTGCAAGATGAAATCTAATAGTAGACTTTGCTAATGCATCCAACTCATTCCAATCATCCTCAGACATATTTGCAGGCTTAGCTTCAATCCTTTCCAAGGGTTTAATCTACTTCTTTTGAATAAGCACATCCCTTATTTGTTCTTTCCACAAAGAAAAGTTTGTCCCATCAAACTTTTTAATGCTGAAAAACTCCTTTTCAGACATGGAAGAGGATGCCATGATGCAAATGAAACAAAATCCCAAATGCTAGTGCTTGCAAGAGAGAATCACACCAAATACCAGGTGCACCCAAATGTGTATGCCACAATAGAGTGAAATATCACCAAAACTCAAAGCTCAAAGCATCAAAAGATGCATCTGACTCATGTGCATATACTATGCATCCATATGAGAAAATCTGGCCCAAAAGAAAATGCCAATAAGTGCCAAATGACTCAAGCATAAACACTATCCACTGGCATATGCATCAATAATATCTCATCCAAGAGAGCATAGCACTATCAGTGCATCACCTGCAATGTGTCAAAGCTGTCCGTCAGCATAAAATAGCATCCATGTGCAAAGCATCCATAAAAAATATCATCCCACAAGACAATTTGGGCCTATCAGCTCATCCAATAAGGACTGTAATGCATCCAAATGTCCTATAAATCATCCACTGCAACCCAATACACACCATGAATGAGCGCACACTACTCAAACTGCAACCAGAGTGATCTACATAAGGTATGCTCAAGAAATCATGGTCCCACGGTAATGACCGCTACTGAAAATAGAACCTGAGATGCCTCAAAACATGGGCGCCATTGCATAATCGGACTCAGCAAGAAAATCTGCAAATATCTCTCTTCTGGCAGAACTCCAAAATCCCAACCGATGAGTGAGAAATGGGAGTCAATACTTACCCACTGCCATGTGGCATAAATCTAAGGTTTGAAAACCTTAGAATGAAAAATGCATAAGAGAGAGACGAAATTGAATACACAGAGATCTATAACTCTGAAAATCCTCCGCCGAATCATGCAAGAACTGATAGGTAGGGGTTTTTGGGCATCCGAAACGCAATGGGATAGACTGTTTTGGAAACCGTGGTCTCAATCACTGGGTCCAACACACGGACTGAAAAACGTTTTTGGAAACAGAGCTATTTGTAAACTCCACCGAAGTGTGAACGATGAGCAACATAGAAGTTTTAAGACCTCTTGAGTCCACCAGAACTGACAGATCTGCAAATGGTTGCTCCAAACTTGAGTTCCAACACCCGAGAAAAAAACGTAGAAACTGACACAGTGAGTCAAAAATCCAATGAAATGATCCCAGATTCAAGAATGAAGGAATTTCCAAGCTCTTGAAGTGAAGTGGACACCAAAAGCAAGCAATAGTTGCCTCTACAAATCAATATGGAGTCTCTGTCATCGAACGGAATAGGAAAAAGCTCAAAAAACGACTTTTTCTTTGAAAACTCTTAACAGGCTCTCAAAACCACTTTGCAAAACCAAAGTGACTTTTCCAAAGGTTTCTCCAAGGTCTCTACACACTCGGATGCAAGTAAAGTCACCCACAAAGCTTCCCACAGAGCTTCTCCTTCCTCCTACAGAGCTGCTGAGCTTCAAGCATTCACGCACGCTCAGCTAGATCACCCGGGCTCTGATACCAGTTGAGAGTGCTCTCAACAGAAGCAAGAACGGAAGAAGGAGAGAGAGCCACAAGTTTTGGTGGGTGCAGAACCACCCTAATCTTCTTTTTCATTCATTTATATATGTGTTTGAGTATTGTACATAACCGGGGTAAAGGCACAGTGACCTTTAACCCCCACAGATGATGGGAATATTGACCTCGGTGTAGAGGCTAACAATTTCTTTAATCACAGAAATAATAACAATCAAGGCAGGTGCCCCCTGGGAAAACTAAAAGCTCCCAAATATAATGGTAGGGGAGATCCAGCCCGTCTCCTCCAACATTTTGATGCCACATGCCGAGCAGGTGGAGATCAATCCCATGAAACCAAGGTGGCTTGATTTCCCATGGCCTTAACTGATGAAGCATCTGAATGGTACCTAGACCTTCTAGTGGAAGAGCGAGCCGCATGGGACCTGCATTGTTGGTGGCATATCTGCATCGTTGGTGGCCATGATGAAAACAGTTGCATCTTCAACATGCGCAACAACCCGCCTCGACCTCAACAATACCAAGCAGCACCCATGCTAGTGTATAGGCAATCAGCACTTGCACAAGTGCCCTCGGCTCTGAGGCTAAATCCTATTCTTGTTCGGACATAAGACCCACAACTACTCAGGAATCCGAATCCACAACCATATCCAAGAGCACCAAATCCAACTCCTCAGGTAGTTCCAATACATCAACTACAACCTGAGGAAGTAGACCCGCCATTTGAGTATGAAGTAGAGTACCTAGTATACTATGTAGAAGGCGCAGAGGGACTAACACCAGTATATGTAAATCAAGTATGTCCCAACACATATCGAGCACCAATCAAGTGCTACGGTTGTGGAGAAAATCACTGAATCGCAGAGTGCCCTCATCGTGGTAGCCCCACTACTTTCCAACCACTTTGCAGAGATTGTGGCATAGGACATGCCTGTATGGATTGTCCCATGAAAAATAAGGTCCCACAACAAACAAAGGTTAAGCCTAACGTCCCAATCGGCATCATTGGGGTGGACCGTCAAAATCTGGAGCCGACAAGCATAATATCAGAACCTATGAACGTAATTACACGCCAACAGAAAGAGGTCACCAAGGACCCTAACATTCCAATCCAATCAAAACGACTTCTTAAAAAGAAAGCACAAGTGCCTCCACCTCCACCAAGCAATGAGTAGCCAAGCTCATCCACATCAACTCCCGAGCAAATAAAAGAAGCTCCATACCCAAATGCAGAGGTGGAGAAGGCTCATTTTCAAGCATTTCAACAATGGGTACAAAAGGAACAAGCTCAATTTGAGGCTGAGAAACAAGTTCAAGATCCAATCCATGACTTGGCCCCACAAAGTATTAATACTATACTCGAGCCTCTATTCCAACAACAGACTCCACAACATAATGTACTGCCATGTCAACTTGAAGGAGGCGCACTCTCTAGCATTCTGAGTTGCCTTGTGTCAATTCCCATCGGAATCCTCCTACGGAATTGTCCCAATCTCTTGGAGAGTTTCAAAGGATGGATTGAACTTGCAAATCTCTCTCCACCTATGAATGGCATCGAAGATATCCATGTACGGATGGGTGAGAGAGATGACATATGCAACATTACTGTGCCTTTGATCCACAAGGCATATAATGAAGTCCAAGCCATAGTGGATGGTGGAGCACGTGTAAATGTCTTATCAGAGGAGCTCTACGATGAATGGGGTCTCCCACCAATGCAAAGCTAATTTCAACATATGCCTTGCTGATGGTTCACGAGCTAAACCCTTGGGAATAGTGAATGGTGTGTCCACAAAGGTCAAAGGAGTTTGCTTTTCCCTTCAATTCACAATCTTGGATCTTCCCAAAAAATCTTACTGGGACATCCTTGGTTACGGGAAGCATCAGTCCTCCATGACTAGGGAACTGATAGACTGACAATCCAGAATCATGACACTGCAGTAAGGGTGAATGTGGGGAGCTATAAAACCAATTGTTCCTAGAGCGTTGGATGACACATCTTCAATGACAATCTCAAGTAGATCAACACCCCTGCAACAGCATGCCATAGCGGGTGATTCACAAAGCAATGTCAATAACTGGATACAAACATTGGCAACCATCAACAACTACCATGCATTAGACCCCATCTTCTCATAGATAGATGGTAAGGTGCTACAGGTAGATCCTCCACTCACACATGAAGAACCAATCGATCTAGAGATGCCATTTTTTATGGCTGACCTCGAGTGGGATAATGAACCTAAAGAAGGTACCCATACCAATGATGACTCAGATTTTCCTTGGGACCTTGAAACTGAGGCTAAGAATGCTTAAACTGAAGATCAAATCTTTGATAATGACTTAGCCATTCTGCATGCCCTAATGGTAGTTGAGCTCCCAAAAATTGAACCTAACAGCAGAAGATCTCGCAAGAAAGCTAAAGGAGGAAATCGCAGAAAATCCAATGCCGCACACTTCAATGAATTCAAACGAGTCCAAACAAGGATCGTTGAATTGTATCTTGCAAAGCCAGCTCCCTCAAAATCAGAACCACCACCTCTTGAATGGTCCCCTGAGGGACTGGAAGGAGTATGCGCAACAAATGACCCTTACTTGCGAACACCTTACCAGTGGAAAAGTTACCCCACAGTTTCCAACGTAAGAAGTTTTAGAAATATAAGCCACATGTGCAGATGAAGCTCGATCAAGAGACTTCAGAAAAAGAAAGTCAAAAAGAGCCTAACAAATTGGTAAATGAAAGTATGTGACCCAGTTTACATGGCACATGTCAGGCTAGTTCAACACCATTAGAGGCCGATCTTCGAGAAGTTACGGAATACTTCAAGAATTACATAAGTGGTAGTGTCCCAATAGCAATGCCAAGAACACTAAGAGTCTCTGAAGTTCAAGAAACCGATAGCATTGGAGAAACTCCAATCTATGAGGGACCGGCAAAAACACGCACAATAAACTTCACCCTTGAAGGGGAGGAAGAAAAACTAGTTTTCATTGGGAAACAGCTTCGACAAGAAGATGAAACCAAACTCAAAGCACTCCTAATGGAATACCGTGACTACCTAGCATGGTCATATAAAGAGATGAAAAGAATTTCACCAGATGTGGCAGTACACACGATACCTATAAGGGACGGTGCCCACCCTAAGTTATCTGGAACTTATCGCACAAATCCTAAGTATGGCACCATGGTTTATGATGACGAGCTGGAAAAACTCCTAGATGCCAGATTAATCTACGAGATAGAGCACACTGATTGGGTTTCAAAAATCATCACTGTGCCTAAACGCAACAAGAAGCTCAAAATATGTGTAAACTTAAAGAATGTGAATGCCGCCACAATTAGGAATAACTATCCCCTACCCTTAATAGAAATAGTGTTGGAAAAGGTGGCAGGTTCCAAAATATATAGCTTCTTGGATGGCTTTAGTTGCTATAACCAAGTGCAAATTGCTCCTAAAGACCAATCAAAAATAGCTTTTCCCACAGAATGGGGTATTTTTACATATAGAGTCATGCCATTTGGCCTTTGTAATGTCCTGGCTACATTCTAGCGAGTCATGTTCATAGCTTTCAAGTCATTTCTCAATAAGTTTTTGCAAGAGTTCTTGGATGATTTGAGCCATGAAGACTGCAGTAGGGCTGGTCGAGGTGTTGATGGATGAGCTACAGAAGGCTTGATTGCAGAGGTCGCGGGCTGCCACGTTCGTCTGGTGTCATGAGTGTAGGCCGTGGGAAGCCTGGCTACACTAAAGCTCGTTCGGCATTTTTGGTCGATGGGCAGCTAGAGTTGTTATGTTGCCTGTGTCTAGATGAAGATGCCCATGAGCTCTGTAGTTGTGAATGCTTGAAGTGCTTGCTGTACAAGTCAACTAAGCTTGTTGTAGGGGGTCCTCAAGCTCTCTCTAAATGAATAGAGATATGTCTCTCTCAAAAAAAAAAATTGGAAAAATGCGACATGAAGGCATAATGCTAGATAGGTTCACATTGCTATGGGGTCTCATTCCCTTGTCATAGAGCTCGGCTCTCTCTTTCTAGTCAGTGGGTTGCATATCTTTCTTGTAGGTACATCACTTTGGCAGTGGCAATGACACATGCTTTGACAGTGGTACATGCCTGGTTGAGATGCATTGACAGTTTGTTGGATGCATGGTTATTTGCCTATGTTGGATACATACGGTGGTACGGTGATGTATTGAGATCCTGTCAGATTAGCATTGTTTGGAACTGTTTTAGGGCTGGTTTGTCAGTATTTTGGGGCTGATTTGTTACTGTATTCGGGGCTGATTTTATGGCATTGTGTTTGCCATTGGTCAAGACATTACAACTGTTGTTGTTGCTGTTTTTATGACAAAACAGTCATTTTCAGGACTAAATATCTCTTTCCTGGTGTGGAATTGCACTTTGTGCCAAACTGGAAAGTTGTAGTTCACAGAACATACTACAACTTTGCTTTTGGAAGCAAGTTGATCTAGTATAAGAGTTATAGCCTCTGCAAAACCACAAAAAGTTGTAATCTACTGTCTATTTGTGACCAATGTGCAGGAAGCTATTTGTCAGGTGAGAATATCTAAGAATCTACAAGGATTTGGCTCTTGAGGTCAATTGACAAGTTGTAGATCTTTCTACCAGCTACAACTTTGCTGTTTATAGCTTTGGCATCCAGTCTTTCGGTGAAAAGATATCACTGTTCAAAGACAAGGATAGGGTGTTATCTTGCCCAAAGTGGATGTGATTTCTCTTGCACAACAGTAAATTACAAAAAGTGATTGGGATCTCACTTCAGTCCAAAGGCATTATTGGCATTTTGGCAAGTCGCTTTGGCACATTTGGCAAGTGGTGAACGCTTGATTTTGTTGCCAAAGGATTGCACACTTGAGGTGATGCATTGGTGATGCAGTAAATGCCATTTCGATGCATTATGGATTTGCATTGGTGGATGCCGCACTGATGTTTATGGAGAGTTGAGCTGGGCTCCTACTGCCATTGCTGATTTGGTTCAGTGGATTGCTTACTTGGATTCCCAGGCATTGGTAGGTTACTGGGCTGCATATATTCCTGTTTATGCCTCTTTATGGCTGAGTGCTTTTGAGCATTGGATCAGCCAGTTTATTTGGAGACCTGATTGGTCTGGGCAGCACTATATTTTTTTTTCCTGGTCATTTGGGTTGCCTATTACACTGTACTGCTCGTTGGTTGTGAGCTATTGTGCCACAGATATGGCATCTACAGATGGTAGTGCCCTCTTTGATATTGAGAGGTTGGATGGATCAAACTTTCAGTATTGGAAAGAGCAGATTTATGATGCGTTAGTGCAGAAGAGGCAACATAATCCCATACAATGCAAAGGTGTCAAGCCTAATAGCATTAAACAGAGTGATTGGGATGACATGGATGAGCAAGCACGCTCTATCATTCAGTCATCACTCTCAAAGATAGTCTACTTGCAGGTACAGGATGGTGTACAGGGTGTAGACTGCTATGCATATGAGTTCTATACTCGTATATGCCGGATGTATGACCATGATAGTGTTATGTTACAGCACGATGGGCTGAACTTACAAGTGGTTGATGGGTTGAAATGTCCTGATGGGCTGAAATACAGCCATGATATGCACTCCAGAGGCAGATCAACTGGTAGAAATAGGCCATGTTCAAGGGGGAATTCCAAGAGCAAGTCTAGTTCTCATACTTGTGTTAGATGTTTCTATTGTGAAAAGTATGGCCACATGAAAAAGTACTGCTGGAAATGGCTAAGAAAATGCAAGAAGAAGAGCAAGGTTAAGAATGACAGGAAGAAGGAGAAGAAGCATGTTGAGCTTCAAGGTGTGGATACCAGGTTTCCACTGATAGTAGCAGTGATGAAGGCATTCTTTTGTCTATGTCTGACACCTCCTTCTTGGCCACTAATGTACCGATTCTCGATGATTGGATGTTAGATCCATGTGCTTCATGTCATATGACCCCTCATAGGTCATGGTTCAGTGCATATCAGGAATGCATTGTGGAGACCAGTTTAATGAGAAGTGATCATTCTATGGATGTCTATGGTTATGGGGATATCCACCTTGTTATGCCTAGTGGCTCTATTCTTGTTCTACAGAGGGTTAGACATATACTAGGACTTGCTACAAGCAAGATCAGTACTGGACAGTTGGTTGAGGCAGGTTATCATGTCTCTTTGGGTGATCATGCATGGAAGATTGCTAGAGGCAATCTGGTTATGGCTAGGGGATCACGGGTTGGATTCTCTTATGCATTGCATGTATCAGGTGTCCAGGATAAGATGCTTATGATTAGTAAGCAGCCATCAGTTAGTTTATGGTATGCCAAACTTGGACATATGTCTTCTACAGGTATGGAAGCCCTTACAACATTGACATACATTCCTGTTATGGATGTCTCTCAAATTTTGTGTCATGATTGTGATGATGGTCAGCAGTTAGAATCCTCTTTTGTGAGGAAGATAGTTAGTAAGAGGTATGTTGAGCCATTGCATTTGGTTCATAGTGTAGTTTGTGGGCCTATGCCTACTGTTTCACTGGGTGGCGCCTCTTACTTTGTGGCATTTATTGATGTTGCTACAAAGTACATATGGGTATATCCGATTCGTCAAAATAATGATGTATATGATACATTTCAGCGCTTCTTAGGTAATGCTGAAAATCAATCAAGAAAGAAGCTATCGAGCTTAATGATTGATGGTGATGCAGAGTTTACCTCTCCTAGATTTCAGCATCTATGTGATACAGTTGGTATCAGGAGGGTGTTGACCACTCCTCATCTTTCTACTCACGATGCCTTGGCAGAAGGCATAAATCGGATTCTATTAGACAGGATTGGTAGCATGCTACGATATGCAGGTCTTACCGAATGCTATTGGGCTGAGGCATGTAAGACAATTGCATACTTGCTTAACAGGTCACCTAGGAGATCTCTGAATGGTAGAATGCCATTTGACTTCTTGACAGGCAGGGCACCATGTTATGAGCATTTACGTGTGTTTTGGCTACGAGGCTTATGCTCATGGTTCCCATCGAGGAGGTGTATCTTCCTCGAATACAATGAGACCAGTAGGGACTACAAGTTATGGGATTCTTCAACTAGAGAGTTGATACGCAGTCATAATGTCTATTTCAGAGAGGATGCTATGTTTAGACAGCTCAGGACTATGGATAGGAGGAGAGTGGTGTTCTAGGAGGGTGTAAGTGTATACTGATACCTCCGAATTCTTTGCAGGGGCAGCCCATATCCCTTGGGGGAGGTCTTTCCCACGATGAGCAGGTTATAAAGTTAGGACAGCCATGATTACTTCCTGATTTTGGTCAGAGACGATCAGATGTCTCAGAGTATTCCATAGGTTTATACTCCTGTGGAGATTGTTGATGCATCTTCTGTGGACAGTTATAGTTTGCTCCCAGGATGCAGAGTGCCTCTTGCAAATGAGGATGAGGCTATGCATGGTGAGGAGGATGCCTTGGCTAATGATGCCCGGTATGATCCATTGGTGGCTGGTTATGCCAGGATAGATGTGGTTTCTACAGTTATTGACTCAAGTCATATTGCACATGGGCAGGAATCATTGATATGTTTGCTTCGTAAGTGCCTTCATGGCTAGAAGCAATCTCCTCGAGCTTGGCTTCATAGGTTTGATACCGTTATGAGAGCTCAAGATGTGATGCACAATGAGATAGGTTATGGTCTTAGTATTCAAAGGTTACTTGCCATATGGTCCTTTATGGATAGGGATGCTTTGTAGTGGGAGCTGCATGGTCTTGATTATGTTTGTGAGATACTTGGTTGTTTCACTATGGAGAGGGGGATGTTACTGAGTACTCCATTGCTTGTATTGGCTCCATACTTGAAACACAGCAGGTTTGATAGGTTTGACAATCACAGATCAGCTGAGCAACAGGTTATGGTTGATATGGCAGCCATAGTACTTCATGCATCCATGACTGGGTTGAGACTTGGTTCTCATATGTTTCGCATTGGGGCTACACTTCCAGTTCTTGCTTCCATTGCAGTGGGAGTTGGTAGCATGATTATGGCAAATTTTGGCAGTAGGGAAGCGGTTATGGACATCAGGTCCTTATGCTTCCAGGAGAAGCATGCAGGTGATGCAAGTTGGGTAGACCAACAGAGGTCTATTGTAGGTTATGTCCTAATGGTCACAGGTGGTATAGAGACATTTTCTTTGCACAGTGACAGTTCGGGTGCTATGGACTTAGCACAGGAGCATGTGGTGATGAGAGTTCACTCTCCCAGTGAGATCTGGCATGAGATCTTGGTTGATAGGCATCTACAGCTTGTCATTTTCTATCCTGTAGACCTGATGTCTGCTAGCAGCTTATCCTCTATGCACTTTGCACATTGTAAAGTGCCGATGGGCATAGGATGATGGTCTGGTCAACTTGTTTTTTAGCCTATGGCTGATTGTATTATATGTGTACTACACTCCCATAAAGGCACACTGCCTTTAATGGGAGGTTGTTGGGGTAAAGGGCAGTGTGCCCGCCCACTTGTACAGTATATATATATGATAGAGGAATAAGCTGGAGTAACTTTTGCTCCACCATATACGGTGTCTCTTATCCCTTCATGAGTGCTCCTCTCTTCCCCCACACAACGTGTATGCAAGATAGCAAGAAATGCCAGCCTCAACAATGAAACCCTCGCCAAACCTCTTCCCAAGAAGATTCGATGGCAGAATCTGCAGCCTTAGCAACGAGATCCCCTCTGAAATTCACAACCGTGTACCCCTCCTGAAGAGGAGATAAGCTTCCTGACTATAGACCATAAATTGTATGGTGCAAAAGCATTGTAACAAGAATGACTCACATGCCACAAGCTCAACAGCCACTAGGTTACGCACATGGAATCCCAACTTTGAAATCAAAATAAGCCATATCCTAAGGATGGGTAATCAAATGGATCCGAGAGTATGTTGTCTCTATGCCAACATGGACTTAGGTAGTACAGAATGTGTGTGTAGAGTAGCGGCAAAGCTCCGCTTGTACTTGCATAAGGCTAGGAATAATCCCTTTTAGAAATCCAACTTACATGTTCTACATGCAAGTTCTACATACGATTCCTACATGCAAGTTCTACATCCAACTTCTACATGCATGTTCTACATGTAAGTTCTACATGCAAGTCCTATATGCAAATTCTACATGCGAGTTCTACATGCATGTTCTACATGCAACTCCTACATGCAACTTCTACATGCGATTCCTACATGCGAGTTCTACATGCAACTCCTACATGCAACTTGCAACTTCTACATGCAAGTTCTACATGTAGAGAGAAAATGTCTTACAATTCCTACATGCAGAGAGAGAAGCTCTCCAACTTATATAAATACCCCATAATGGAATGAAGCCCACACTCTTTAGGGCATTGTGTTGAGTTCTACTTTGGTATTCTAAGCAATTGTCTCAAGTGTCCATGCTTCATTGCACTCCACGTCCAAAAGCATGTCCTAACCTTGCAACTCTTTCCCACGGCTTCTGCAGGAAGAGCATGGTATTCTCAGTATGCAGGGTTCCAAGGCTTTTTGTTACCTACAAATATAATCTTAGATTTTATAAATTAGATAAATCAAATTTAATAAAATAAATCAAATAAAGTCTATTTTATAAATGAAATAGCATAAAGATATAAATTGTAAAGTTAATATATGAAAATATAATAAAATAATAAAATACTTGGGAATAATATAAGTATATAAAAATTTAATTTGATATGAAATAATTATATAAATTTGAAATATAATCTCAATTTTATAATTTTAGCATGAGGAAAAATTTTAGAGATGCGCTGCGACACAAGGTCCATCAAGCCTGATCCTCCTTGGCAACACTATGGTTAGTGCATTTTTAATTTGTGATGGACAAAAATAAGCACTCTTTGGAAATGGAAGCCCAACAAATACATGAATAAGGGATTGGTCACATGACCTTGTGAGCTCTTGTTGGAAAGGCAAACCTTAATAGGTGTGTGTGACCACTAGGTAGTAGGTATGTTTGTTGAGCTAAGCAATGATGTAGGCAAAAATGCCACCTAGATTGATTGAGAGAATCAAGGAGAGGCTCATGGAGTGATTTGTGGATCTCAAGATGCTCTTCCATGAGCTCGATAGTGTGTTGTATCTTTTGCCTACTTAAGGCTTCTTCCATATGAATAATATACTCTCACATTTTGTGTCTATTCTACTTCGTCATGATGTTGCTCTGCCTTCACCCTCCATAGCTACCTCGAATCCCAACAAGTGATATCAGAGCCTTTACGCTCCTCCTATAAGTTCCAGGCTCAAGTGGTCTGCCCAACCCACCGTCAACACAAATCAAATCCATAGTTTCCTTGTTGCAGAATCAACCTGTTGCGCTCCTTCTGGTTTCAATATCTTTTTCCTTTTGGATCATTGCACAATAGCTCTTTGAGAAGTTTTCCATCTGAGCTCTATGAATAGAGCCCAAGGTTTTGTGGTTGTAGACTCCACCACATTTCTAAGCTTCCTTCCCATTTCCCAAGAAATGTTTTGTTTCTCTCTGACCTCCCAGTCTCGTCATTCAGTTTTTCATTGCCTGACCAGAGACAATCATGGACCTTTCCCTCCTCAAAGATGCCTTTGATCGCGTCTCTAAGAAATAGAAGCTCTCGAAATCCACCACACTTGAGGCCATCGATGTTGTCATTCAGGAACTCGGGATGGCTTTGAACAAGCTCGGCAATGATGGCCTAAGGTTGGATGCAAGGGCCATTCTTATGGAATTGCATGCCAAATTGACCGAAATGGCACCTATGAATGACACCAGGGAGTTGCAGAAGGATTTGAATCTGTTGTTAAGCAAGCATGGCAAGTTGCTGGACAAGTTTTTTGCACAGATATTGCCAAGGCGTACAGGGAGGTCGACTCACATGATCGCATTATCGCTCAGATTATTGTGGTGCATTTTTACAAACAGGGCTTTTTTGATCTAGGTGATTGTTTTGTGAACGAAGCACTAGAGCCAAGGGCTACGCTAAATGCACCCTTTTATGAGATGCACTAGATATTGAAGGCTATAAAGGTGAGGAATTTGGAACTAGCGCTACAATGGGCTAGAACAAATCGAAACTTTTATAGAAGGGCTCTTCTTTGGAGTTTGAATTGCATCGCTTCCAGTTCCCGCAACTCCTCCATGAGGGAAAGCGTCAAGAAGCTCTTCAATATACTCGGAGTAATTTTACCCCAATTTCTACCCGATATATGGGGGAAATACAACGGTTGATGCACTGCCTTCTATGGGCAGACCGTTTGGAAAGTTCTCCCTATTCTGATTTGTTTTCTTCATTGCATTGGGAAGATATGACTATGCAGTTTACACGAGAATGTTGCAGTCTCTTGGGTTAGTCTTATGAAAGCCCTTTGTGCACTACAATTTTGGTTGACTATCACGCTCTTCCAACTCTTCTAAAGATGGCGACAGTGTTGACCAACAAGACACAAGAATGGTAGCTTCTAAAGCAGTTGCTCGTGGAGATAGAATTAGGAAAGGAGTTTCGGTTTCACTCAATATTTGCATGCCCTATTTTCCAGGAATCTACGCCAATCAATTTGTCCGATTATTGCTTGAACCAAATGCTGGCGTTGGATGGCTGTAAACAAACGCAGAAACTCTCCCACTCTACAAGTGCCATGGCCGATTGTCTTTTGGTACTTGGTCACTATCTCTTTGTTTCAAATCGTAGATACACAACTTTGTTTTTATGTGTTTCATGGGTTCTTTGCCCAGGATTTCCCCTAAATGATTGTTGTAATACCTTGAGCAGTGAGTTTTGGTTAGGCTTTCATTTTTGGCAGACTGTCATTTGGAGTTAAAGTCTCTTTGTGAGAATCCCCTCTCTTTGTGTTTGTGAGGGAGATCTCTTTTGTGAGCACTCATACTCTTTTGGGCTTTACACCAACTTTGTTTTGTGAAGCTCTTTTGTTTTGATCATTCACTATTTTGTCAGGGTAAAGCTATTTGGATAGTATGTCACTTCATGTTTACCCCTATCTTCGGTTTGAGGGGGGGTATGTTGGAAAGGCAAACCTTAATAGGTGTGTGTGACCACCGGGTAGTAGGTATGTTTGTCGAGCTAAGCAATGATGTAGGCAAAAATGCCACCTAGATTGATTGAGAGAATCAAGGAGAGGTTTATAGAGTGATTTTTGGATCTAGAGATGCTCTTCCATGAGCTCGATAGTGTGTTGTATCTTTTGCCTATTTAAGGCTTCTTCCACATGAACAATATACTCTCACATTTTGTGTCTATTCTACATCATCATGATGTTGCTCCGCCTTCACCCTCCATAGCTACCTCGAATCCCAAATAGCTCTATCTTTAATAACATGGAAGTTATCATCACCACAACCTTTAAGATATTATGAGCTGGACTACAATCACATGAATGATGGTCTTTTGTGTATTCACCATGGTCATTTCTTTGGATTCCCTAGCTCTCGCTAATCATAGAGAGCTTGCATTAAAAAAGAGAGGGCTAGTATAATCGTAAGTTTAAGTCTGAATGCACTGTGAAAATGGAACCCTACATATTCAATCGATGAATAGGAAGATCTTCCCCTTTTTTAAAAATAAAAATAATTAAGTTTTAAATTTTTAAAAATTGACAATAAAATAAAGTTGTAAAGCAAAAAAAGAAAATCTATATGTGACGTATGGGGAGAGGTGGCACAGTTCCTCTCCGATTATTTATAAAAATTAAAATATATGCTTCCTCAAAATAGACTTTGACAAAGCATATGACAGAACAATTATGCTTTTTTGCTGTTGGGTGATATACCAACCAGGTCCCCGAAAAACTGGAACATTATGCACAGCTCCATTCTGTGGTCTCTATGGGCTCGAAGATGCGCTAAGGTTTCTGGTTATGTTTCTATTGGTACTAATGAAATTGTAATGAATGTATGTTTGAACACATAAATGAGGTGCAGATCTTGAAAAGATCTCACGACTGCAATAGCAAATCCAAGAATGTTGCAAAAAGGACGTACAAAAAGAGAGTGCCATGCTGGCATAGCTGCAAAAGAAGGTGGGAAAATAAGATATTCCTTCAACCTCCACCCCACAGCTGGTACTTTCTTGTGGTTGATGATGGCCAAAAATCCTAAGCCTGCTCTTTCCTTCCCCATGCTTACGGGTGAAATTTCTTAGTTCCCCCTTCGACACAACCTCTCCTCACCACCATGACATCTTTGCAAGGTGTGCCGGCTTATGCTACACCTTCTCCCTCGGTTCCCCCTCACTTTTTTGTCTACAAGAGACCGATTTCACAGAACGATCCTGTTGGTAATATTGTCAAAGTCCATAATGAAGTCACACCTCCTGACTTCAAGCCTCCGGAGCCCAAACCATGAACCAAAGTCTGAAATCCATGCTTCCATCTACACATCCCAGGAATGATTATACTTCAAGTGGTGGCACATCTGGTGCCCAAAGAAGAGCCGCATGAGATGGTGGCTTAGATTGCTGTGTTTTTCTATTACTGCTACTGATATTTCAGCTAAATGGATGGTTATGGATATCTCTAGGGAAGACACTATCACACATCAAAACTTCTTTTTGAAGTCTGTTTATCTTTTTCTAAAGCTGTATATATTTGAAATCACCATATTAATATAAACCCCCATTTTTTCAAAAATTAAAAAAAATAATAATAAAGTTTTAAAGCAAAAAAAGAAAATCCATATGTGATGTATGGGGAGAGGTGGAACAGTTCCTCTCTGATTATTTATAATATGAGAGAGCATGCTCCTCTCTTGTCAACTTTGGTTTCAATTCTACTTTCAGCTCTATTTTATGCCTAGCTTTTTGTTTTTACTTTATTGAGTTTAGATCTCAAAGGTTTACTTGGAATGGTTTGCTCGTATGCTCCTTTGTTGATAGCGATTGTGTTTACATGAATTCCTACAAAGCAATGGAAACACATTTCTAGTGAATGGAAACAACTATTTTGACAACAACATAAATTATTAATTGAAAAATATGTAATGCTTATTTGTGATATTGGTAGGTAGCATAGGGTGAAAGAAGCATTCTACCCTCACATCCGCTCCCACTCCCTACTGCACATTCCTTGCCTGCTATCATGTCTACCATTACTTGCCATTTATGTCCACCCTTGCTAATCTTCTCTCCCCTTGTATGCTCTCTCTCACCCCCTCTCTTCTTCTCTCTTTCTTTAAAATTCCCCTCACCTTTCAACATCCTACTCTCTCTAGATATCATGACTTTCAACTCTTTTTCCCTATCTCCATCACACTTCTTCTTTTAGCTTGCCATCAGTAGTAGATCGCCATGATTCTTCTTTATTAAACTTTTTAGCACACCCTATTTCTTTGATATGCTCCAATCAATTCCTCTATATGCACTCAAATCACTTTAGATCATGCCAATATTCGTTCTCCTCTAGAGTGACCCTTCTTCTCAATTTTTATCTACTAGATTTGCATAATCTTTCAATGCTAATACTATGATGCACTGGATTCTCATGTGTAAAATTATTGCTTGCCAAAAAAGAGCCACTCAAGCCATGAACTAGGTTTGACAATCTACAATTTATTGATTTTCTAGCATGAAAATTAGTTGCAATTTTCTTTGTGACCCCTTGTAAACTTCCCATTATAGAATTTGTCACAAAATAGTTGTGGATGTCAAGGAAACTATATTATAGTGAAGTTTGACCCTCAACTATCACACAAATCTAAAAGCACATGAGTGATATGAAGACCCATGGAAGCAGAGCCAAGACTTCTCTGTGATCCCTCCACTTCTGATTTTTTCTTAATCTCAACTCTCATTTTCAAGCATACTGTCTCGTGAACAAGGCATTGTTAGAAAGCTCACTATTCCTTATACGCTTCAGATCAATGGTGTGGCCGAAAGAAAGAATTGAATATCCAACATTTTTACTCGAGCTACTACCAAAAGAATTGTAATGACTCCCATGGCCTTAAAGGTGGCCAACAATAGTGGAACCAAGTTCTTGATGATTATAATCATGAGAAAGCCAACAATGAGGTGAGGTAAAGAAATGAAAATAAGTGTTTGCCTTCTTGTCCATCTTCGATGTCATGGGGCAAATGAAAAACGTGAGCAATAAGGACACCAACACTGGCAACCAACCAATGGACAAGATCTTCTCTGCCAGATCATTAAGAGAACATCTAATGATACTACAAAATACCTGTTTGGAAAAGGCATCGTGCATAACAATTCAATTTTGAAAGAGGAAGGAAGTGGGAAGATATGCACACGAATTTGAGACATCACTGAGCCATTTATGTTGTTTCGCAGTGGAAATAGACAAAGATCTTTAGCAAAAAAGTGAGGATCTCCAAGTTTTTCAAATTGTTATCAAAGCTGGTGTGGAAAGAAAGAAGTGGCAACCTTTTTCTTGCCTCTCACTTTGGATCACTGGTGTGGAAAGAAAGGAGTGGCAACCTTTTTCTTGCCTCTCACTTTGGATCTCCATTTCCTCAAAATTTTCCTCCATAATGCTTGCTACCTGATCGATCACACATTCTAATGTGTATTTTATCATCCTCTTCATATTCCATGCTAATATGTTCTTTAGATCATCCATAGAAATCTACTCTTCCTACACTAATTTCCCTCCCAATGATTGCTCACTTCTCTGACCCAATGTTCCACTTTTGATGATACATCGCTTTTCCCACCTCAAATTATCTCACACTCTTGCCTTGTGATGCTATCATCCCACTTTTTCATGCTTCTTGCCAACACCACCTTGTGGTGTTCTAGTCTGACATTTCTATAAGGGTAGTGCAGCCTTGGCTCTTGCTTTTTGCAATGCATCCAATCTTCCACTAGCTTTGCTTCTTGCTCTTGCTCTTGCTCTTGCTCTTACTCTTGCTCTTGCTCTTGCTCTTGCTCTTGCTCTTGCTCTTGCTCTTGCTCTTGCTCTTGCTCTTGCTCTTGCTCTTGCTCTTGCTCTTGCTCTTGTTGCTCTTGCTCTTGCTCTTGCTCTTGCTCTTGCTCTTGCTCTTGCCTTGTGATGATATCATCCCACTCTTTCCTTGTGATGCTATCATCCCACTCTTGCATGCTCTTGCTCTTGCTGATGCCACCTTTTGGTGTTCTTGTCTCACCATTTTGTAAGGGTAACAGAACCTTGGATCTTGCTTTTTGCAATGCATCCACATCTTCCCCACTAGCTTTTCTTCTTGATCCATCTTAATGAACAACGGAAATATACCAAAGAGTGTCTCTAAAGCCATTTCCCAAATAATGATTCCCAAATACGTTAAAAAGAAAATGCCACACTAGAAGCACAAATGCAAACCAAAGACAGTTTGTACTCCCTTTTTGACTCTATACACAAAGTAAATGAATCCTCTTCCTAAGCCAAAAGCTTCTTTCCCAAATGGATTCTTATGATGCATCCATCAAAACACTACAAAGAAAAAGAGACTCTTCCTACTTATGTCAAAAAGGGAGTTCAATGATGGTGAGAATCCATGGACATTGAGTCTCTGATTGACTGGATCATTATTATGTTCCTCATTATTTTGGTTATTTTCATCATGCGTGATTCATACTTTTAGCTTCAACATGGATGAGATAGTTTGGGTTGGTTGTTATCTTGAAAATGACATTCAGCTTGATTATCATCATCATCGTCATCATCATCATCACCACCATCTTTGACAAGTTCTAGCTTCATCATCTTCAACATCTATGATACAAATTTGGATGTTATCTTTGTTAATCAAGTTAATCAACTTGATTAGCTTCATCATCGATTGAGTATTGGATGCATCTACTTCAATATCTATGATACAAAGGGCTTACATGATAGACTAAAGACTTGCATGGAGCATGACAATGTGTCACTTTTTGGGATGCATTTCAACATTGGCCTATTCTACATGAATGTAGACTAGAGAAGGAATTACAAAAGGAGGACAATCTAAAGAGACTCATTGGGATTTTTTGACCATTTTGACTATAAATATGACTAGCGACTTGCTTGGATGACTATGCTCTTGGTCTGCATTAATGTAGACCACAAACTTAGAGCATGAAAATATGTTGTTGGATTTCCACCTTGGCTTGGTCTGTGTTAACGTAGACCAAATAAGCAATTGCATAATGATAATAACACAAATGGACATATTGGGCCTTTCCAATCATGTTAACTACAAACATGACTATATTTGGATAATCCCAGTGAAAGTTATGATTACAACTATTGGCATCAAGACAACAAGTCTCTGGTCTTTGCTAGCATAGACCAAAGAAGGAATTGCACAAGGAGGACAAAAAAATGGGTCTTTTTTTATTGTTTTGACTACAAATAACCCCTAGCATCAAGAAAGTCTCTAGTTTGAGTTAATGTAGACCAAAGAAGGAATTGCACAATAAAGACAATAGAAATGGAGTCATTAGACCTTTTCTAATTGTTTTGACTACAAATATGACTATATTTGGATGTTCCTCATGAAAGTAATGACTATAGCTACTAGCATCAAGAAAGTCTTTGGTCTGCAATAATGCAACTTGAGAAAGAATGGCACAATGAGAACCAAAACAATGGGCTCATTGGGCCTTTTTATCATTTTTCCACAAATATGACTATATTTGGATATTCTTAATGAAAGTTATGACTTTAGCCACCAGTGTCAAGCAAGTTCATGGTATGTGTTAATGCAGACTAGAGAAGGCCTTGCACGTGGATGAAAAAAGAGCTTTCATGGTAGACTATAGACTTGCTTGGATGACTGCTCTTGGTCTATGTTAACGCAGACCATAGACTTTCTTGACACCAATGGCTAAAGTCATACTTTCACTGAGATTGTCCAAATATAGTCATGTTTATAGTCAAAATGATCAAAAACCAATGATCCCATCTTTGTTGTCCTCTTTGTGAAATTCCTTCTTTGGTCTATGTTAGCATAGACCAAAGACTTTTTTGATGCTAGCAATGGCTATAGCCATAACTTTCACTAGGAACTTCCAAATATAAACATATTGGTAGCCAAAATGATCGAAAAAGTTCCTATGATTCCATTTTTGTTATGTCCACATCGTGGGTAACATGCCATTGGGGTTATTTGAGAGAATTTTGAGAGAAATGCCTACTCTACGTGCTTGTGGGAGCAATGCAATGCACGAACCATCCACTTGTGTCACATAAGTGGCTCCTAGATTGTTGCAATGTGATTCCATGAGAGGGGAAGTGGAAGAGGCATTGAGCATTCATCTCAACCTCATGTGTTATCATATGTGCATAGCACTAACACATAGAGTGCTAAAAGGTACAAGGGTTTGAAACCCTAATCCTAACCCTAATCGTAAAGGGGTTTGTAATATGCATTATTTTCAACTAATACTAGTGTATAGTTAGTCATCTATGGTGTGCTCTCTAGCTTTGCCCTCTCCTCATCTCCACTCTTCTCCTCTCCCTCTTCATATTTGTTCATGGTATCAAAGCATGGTTCTACCTTTCGATAAAGTCCCATTCTGAGAGTGAGAGAGATTGAGTCATTAAGTTTCCATCTTTCATTCCGTTGGTGAAAGAATTCCCCTCCATGCCAAAGAGAATTTAAGAGAATTTCCATCCCATTTTCCTTAAGAGAAATCTGTTCATTTCTTTCGTGAGAGATCTTTTAGTCCTTAAGAGATTTAGATTATTTGAGAGAGAGAGCTCTTGTGAGTCCACTCTATCTAAGAGAGAGATAGAGAGGTGTTCCAAGAGAGTTTGAGAGTGTTTCTTTTGTGAAATAAAGGTGAGAAATTTTAGTTTAGAGAGGTTTGATTACATGGAGTGAAAGACAACAAGAAAAGAGCTTGTTACAGAACGACTCAACGAGCACAATAATGAACCATCACTGACATGATCATCCAACTCTTCAATGCTGTAACCAACTATCAAAGGGACTGCAACACATACAACACTCATAGCTGACCATCTGCAGCACCTGCGATTCATCAAAGTAATCTTCTAGGTAGCTACTACATAGAAGCAATAGCAAGTCAACCTCAACATCCTACACCAATGCTCTTCAATGGCCAACAAATCTTTAGTAGCATGAACTCAATGTTGAAGAAGAACACACTATTCAAAATTTTTGGACTTTCTCTCCTAGTTTGGACTTTTTTTTGGAGCATATCTTCTCCACTCAACTTCACTTAGTGAGCTCAAAAATTGGGTTTTTTAGAGCACTAAATGTGTCACTTATGTACAAATATGGCCTTACTAAGCTAAAAAGTTCAAGTGGTGACCTCTAATTTTAAAAAAAATGGCTCAGTGAAGCTATAATTCCCAAACTCGTGCATGGTGCCCCCATCCAATAACTATAATAATAATAGTAGTAGTCTCCTAGCTCTAGTTCAATTTTTTTAACACTATGAAGTGAAAATATGACACCATATGAAAAGAGTTTGTTGAATTCAACATATAAGTGGTGTATAGATACACCATTTTTTTTAAAAAAAAGAGTTTGTTGAATTCAATATATAAGTGGTGTATAGATACACCCTTTTTTTGAAAAACAAACCATATAATAAATTATCTTATTGGTGGTGTATAGATACACCATTTGTATGGAAAAATGCATACAAAACATTATCTTATGCATCTGAATCTCGTTCAGAGTCATCAGATTCATGTAATGTATTTGCGCTTGACGGGTCAAGTCTTGCCAAATTATGTTTAATATGGACTCGACTTGGATCAAGGATTGTGATACATTTTTCAACATTGTATCCATGCTTCTTTTTAAAACTTCATGTCCTCGATTTCCAGCAATGAATAATGCTACTGACTTCCACCTCTGTTAACCCCTCATTATTTGGAACCCATTCACGTTTCTTTTGCAAGCATCCCTCATTGAGTTGTTTTATTGTATATCTTCTCGGGAGATTTTTCAATGGCTTTGGTTCATACCATAAAGCTGTAAATGTTATAGGAGTTCCCTTATCATCCCTTTCTATCTTCGCAACCTTTGCAACCCAAATTGGGCCACCTTGGTCATCCAACTTTGAACCTGGATCAGATGCCCAAACTGCAACAAATAGACCCTCTTCAATCTCATTAGATGGTATAAACTCTGGTAAGGGTTTGTCTCCCTTCCTGCCACGATATTTTTGAGGTAAAAGGCATTCCTCTACTTCCTCCATATCTACTAACATATTTATATCCAAAGGAAAACTTGGTGACCGAGCTTGTTCCGGCCAAAAGGATTCACAGTATTCAATGCTCATTAAGTTTTCTTGTCTTTCTAAAGATTGGATAAGTGCTTCAGTTGATTTAATTGTCTCCAAAGTCTTAGTTGATTTCTCAGGATATTTCTGCATATCTGAGAATGTTTAATGAAGGCTTTCAAGCCTTTCATTTCATCTATGTCAAGTGATTTGTTTTTTGCAAGAACAAATCTAGTTTCCTCCAATGGAATTATTCATTGTAATAAAGCATATGACTCACTCCATAAATGATCTCCATCTACTGAGTGGTGCTTCCATTGCATCACTGGAATATTGTTATGCATGTGAAACCGAAAGTAGTGTGGATTTGTGTGTCCTATTAGGGCATCATCTCCTGTTTGTAAATGTGGCTCTATGAATGCTCTCCAATCTACCATCCTCTCTAAGATAGCCACTTCTGATTCTTCCTTGCAAGAACCTCCAATTTTTTTCCCAATTCGAAATAGCATATCCTCCATTGTCAAAACATCCATTGCCTTCAACTCACCAGAGATAACACTGAAGATTTGATCTATGTCTTCATGTGTATGGCCGACAAGAAGAAAGCCAACTTCCACTTCTTCAAATATTTTCAAACCAACCAGCATAGAGCATAAAGCAAATATATATTTATTCTTGTTCTCTCTCCAACAATTATCAGCTTGTATTCGCAAAATGTGTTAGGTAAACATCCATGAGCATCTCTGCTTTCATGATTGATGTAACAACTTGGTTACTATCATGGTCATGCAAACTATCAATCCATACATCACAAAAGATTCGGTATCCATGTACTAATACTCCACACAAGTGTGTTTTTAGTCCATGTTTGCCCTCCAATGCCGGTGGGATACGTCTATATCATGGAAAAGTGGTTGTATTCTGGTCCATGCCATCAATGGTGATGCACATGGACTTATCGACATGTGAAATAGCTTCCTCTCTCCAAGAAGCATACAACTTTCGAGCATCCTGCACATGACGTAAATGGATTGATCGCCATTTAATATGTCTTCCTCACTGCTGCTCACATTTACTATGTTCAATGGCATTTTTTAATTCATCACATATCTTACATTTTGACATCCTTTTCTTTGATGGTGTCTTGACATGGCAAAAATCTCTACGCCAAATTTTGTACAAGGTTGATCGTGAAATCATGCTCTCATCTCTGTCTTGTAAAGTTTTATTGACAGTTTCTAGGATGACCTTCTTTGTCATTCCCAAAGGAAGATGTTGTTGACATTCGACACGTCCATCTAGCATTGTTTGTTGAAGATGAGGCTGCGGTTATGCATGGTCTTCGAGAACTTGCTTTAATGTTGCGGTTGCATTTATAGTGCTTCCATGGCATTTAAGCTTGTAGGTATTTCCATGAATTGTATGAACCACTTTTTCTTTCACCTCTGCCAAGATGGTCCAGTATGTGCCATGTGATAGTCCAGTTAACCATTGATATCCTCGATTGCAAATGGGTCTCCCATTAACCATGGGTTTCAATCTAGGTTTACAGTGTCTTGTGCTCAAATCTTGATTAGTGCCTTGATGAAGAAAGCATGAAAACTCTTGAAGAAGATAGTTATGTCTATTAGGCGTTGTCTTACTCCAAATACCAAGGCATATGGCTACACAATCATCTTTCCCAACTTTTCTAATGCAAAGTCTCTTGCAACAAACTCGCATAAGCATCCTTTCCATATTCTCCTTGGATAGCATTACATGTCTCTTTGGTTTTGGAATTGATGCCATGATTCTTCGCCTCTTCACACTCACATACTTTCTTTTTGTAAATAGTATCTTGCATTTTCTAGTTGTAAGACCATCAAACCCCGAATCCATTTCCCTTGAATCTTCATCTTTATAATCAAATGGTGTGTGGGCTTGAGAATTATTTGATACCTTATAATATCTTGGAAATGGCAATCTAGTAGACATATTCATTGATGTCAATTTGTTGCCAATGCCTCTTGAACTTTGTGGTTGAACTGTTTCTCCTTCGTAACTCAAGATTCTCCCATCTATATTCTCTGGCATGCTAGCAACAATATTATGAACAACATGATAAGTCTCAGATTGTCTGCCCCTTTTGCCTTATGTTCGAGTGGTAACATCATGATCATTGTCACTAATATCATCAATTCCTATTATTGCATCACTTATCCCATCGATCTTTGCATGTATTTTTCTTTGTGGTCCCATCTTATTATTCTCAACACAAGACAAGTCTTCTATATCAGTAAGCATGTTTGAGTCACTTGCAACACAAGCTATACCAGTGAGCATGTTCGAGTCACTTGCAACACAGGACAAGTCTTCTATACCAGTGAGCCTGTTCGAGTCACTTGCAACACATGACAAGTCTTCTATACCAGTGAGCCTATTCGAGTCACTTGCAACACAAGACAAGTCTTCTATACCAGTGAGTATATTTGAGTCACTTGCAACACAAGAAACCTTTTCTACATCAACATCTGTTACTATAATGTCCTCAATACCTGTGAGCATGCCACTATGATACTCTTGATTACTACTATAGCTTCTTATCAATTTGGATCCCATTTGTGTTATAGTCTTTTTCTTCTGATCATATTCTGTTGTGTCTTCCATGACATTGAAGGAAACTGTCTTGGGCAAACTTTATTTCAAGAAAGCTAACCCCCATTTACAAGTACTATGAACTTGTAGTTGAGACGTAGTATTATGGACATCTAAATGTGAAGTACTATCCATTGCATTTTGAATGACACCTGCACTAGTCAACTTAATTATCTCCACTATACAGAGAAAACTCTGAGAATAGCCCTTAAAGTTGCCAATTGCTAAAACTTCTCTGGAGCAAGATAACATCTCTACTTTTTTCCCCTCAAAATAAGTTTTCTTAATATCTTGAAAGTATGTCTTTGGAACAATTTCGTCTTGGTCCCAGAGTGTTCTGTGTGCTTGCATATCAAATATGTCACATTGTAAGATATCTCCCAATGTTTCAAAGTCTCCATATGGATATTTTAAATGTACTTCAGGATTTACAATGTTGGTGATGATCACTACACATCTTCTCTCACCACAATGTTGGAAATGACACACATTCATAGGATCAAGACTATGAATTCGTCCAAAAGCCACCACTTCATTCTTCTTATATAACACCACATCCATACCCTCTGTTAGGGTGAATACCTATTTTATGTACAAAAATAGATTAGCAACTCAAAATGAACATAATAAATAATCATTGAGCTTATTATTACTTAATAACTTCTATATCAAAACTAGCAGAGAAGGCATTAAACCTAAACCCTACATCCTAAACTTTAAATAATTAATACCAAAACATCTTAACCACCGTAAATCCTAAACTTTAAACATTTAATTCCTAAACCCTAAATCCTAAACTCCTAAACCTTAAACCCTAAACTCTAAATCCTAAACCCTAAATCTTAAATCCTAAACCCTAAACCCTAAACCCTAACCCTAAAATACAACCAAAATTTAATGAATTTTTTTAATTTGTGCAACAGGTTGGATATATCCTCCAACCTATTGCTTGAGCAACAGGTTGGGGGATATATCCAACCTGTTGCACAACTCAAGAATTTTCCTTATTTGTGCAAGATTGGATATACCCCCTTCCCCCCAACCTGTTGCGCGAGCAACAGGTTGGGGTCACCTCAACCGAGGCCTATTGTTGGATATATCCCCCAACCTATTGCTTGAGCAACAGGTTGGGGGGTATATGCAACAGGTTGGGGGTATATCCAATCTGTTGCACAAATCAAGGAATTTTCTTGATTTGTGCAACAGGTTGGGGGGGTATATCCAACATGTTGCACAAATCAAGAAAATTCCTTGATTTTTGCAATAGGTTGAGTACACCATTAACCTATTCCACTTGCAACAGTCTGGGGGATATATCAAACCTATTGCACAAATTGAAAAAAATCATTAAATTTTGATTGTATTTTAGGGTTAGGGTTTAGTATTTAGGGTTAAGGATTTAGGGCTTAGGATTTAAGATTTAGTGTTTAGGGTTTCGGGTTTATGATTATGTTTTTAGGATTTAGGGTTTAGGATTTAGGGTTTAGGGTTTAGGGATTAGAATCTAGGGTTTAGGGTTTAGGATTTAGCATTTAGGGTTTATGATTATTGTTTTAGGGTTTAGGATTTAGGATTTAGGTTTTAGGTTTTAGGGTTTAGGGTTTAGTATATAAGATCATGAGCTTAGAGTCTAGAATCTAGGATTTAGAATTGAAAATTAGGTTTTAGAATTTAAGTTATAGGGGTTAGGGTTTAAGGTTTAGGGTTTAGGGATTATAACTGTTATATAAGTTTAAGAGCTTAGATTGTATAACCTAAGATTTAGGGAACTTTAGGATTTAAGATTTAGGGTATAAGATTTAAGGTATATAGACTATATAAAATATGCATTCCAAAGTATTTAGTTTAGATATATATAGACTATATGTTATATGCTTTCCAAAGTGTTTTGTTTATAGGTACGATCGTTTGCAAAGGCTTTACTTTAAGTAAGTATAAGTCTACCTAGTCAAAGTATCCTACTGATTAGGGACAAGCACATAGGCTAAAAGCACACTGATTTATATTTTCTTACATTCATGTTAAATGGTGTATCAGAAGGTAATCAGAAGGTACGATCCTTTGCAAAGGCTTTACTTTAAGTAATTATAAGTCTACCTAGTCAAAGTATCCTACTGATTAGGGACAAGTACATAGGCTAAAAGCACACCGATTCATATTTTCTTACATTCATGCTGCATGGTGTATCAGAAGAAATGAAAAAGTATGTGATAAGAAATATTCAAAAGAAATATGTATTCCATATCATGGATACCATGGATATTTGGTGGTTGCTAAAGTAAAAAAATGATATGGATGCAATGATACTGTAGTTTTGTGCAAAGCCTTAAACAAAGTTTAAGGCTTTTGCAAAGTATTACACATAGTAACAAAGATAAGTAAGTATGCTAAACCTCTTCTAGATTCTATGGTTTTAAATACCTACCTTACAAATACATTATCTAATTTTTCATTCTTCGACTAACTAACAAGTATTATACACATGGAAGAAAAGCATACATGCTAAAAATAAGTGTGTAAATATTAATATTTTCTTATTTTTTAAATTAATTCAATTCTTTGATTGACTACTTTTTAAAATTGAAAGGTTATTAGTATATAATCTACATAATTTTAAATGTTATTAATGTATAATATTAATAATTTATATATTTATTTAAATCTATATGATAATTAATTTATATTTATATTAGTTTTTAAGTTAATAACGTATAAAATAGCAATATATTCACTAATTCTTCATTATTTTAAGAACAAGTATTATATAAAGCACATATGCTAGAAGACCTCCCTTTCAAGTTATATTTTTTTAATTAATGTATTTATATATTTATTTATATAATAATTATATAATATTTATATTAATTTATAGATTAATAATATATATTTTTAGCAAAATTATATTTTAACATTAGTTAATAAAAATTTATTATATTATGGAGTAAAAATATTATAAATGGATTTCTTATATTAATAAAGTGTCATGAGAAGAGTTTTTTAGAAAGATTTATGATTAAATTTTGTTTTGAAGTTATTGCGTATGCAATAGGTAGGGAGGTTTGAGTGGTTTTGAGGTTGAGAGAGAAATTTGTAATAAAGTGTCATGAGAAGAGTTTTTTGGAGAGATTTATGATTAAATTTTATTTTGAAGTTGTTGCATACGCAATAGGTAGGGAGGTTTGAGTGGTTTTGAGATTGAGAGAGAAATTTGTAATAGATTGTTTTTTTTTTAAAGGAGTTTTTTGGAGAGATTTATGATTAAATTTTGTTTTGAAGTTGTTGCATATGCAATAGGTAGGGAGGTTTGAGTGGTTTTGAGGTTGAGAGAGAAATTTGTAATAGATTGTTTTTTTTTGTTGAGGAGTTTTTTGGTAGGTAGGGTTTGAGTGGTTTTGAGGTTGAGAGAGAAATTTGTAATAGATTTTTTTTTTTAAAGGAGTTTTTTGGAGAGATTTATGATTAAATTTTATTTTGAATTTGTTGCGTACGCAATAGGTAGGGAGGTTTGAGTGGTTTTGAGGTTGAGAGAGAAATTTGTAATAGATTTTTTTTTTTGGTTAAAAATTTGTTGCGTGCCCAATAGGCTGAGAGAAATTTTTGAAAATAGATTGTGAGAGTTTGAGGTAAAGAGAAAAATTTGTGGGAAAAAAGATTTAATGCAAAAATGGTTTTTTAAAGTTGTTGCATACACACAAGTTTTTGAGAAAAGAATCGGATTTGAAAAAAAAATCAAATTTACAAAAACTTGATTCTTAGAAGTTATTGTGTATGCAATAGGTTAGAAATGAACTCACCTCTTGCAACATTTTGAAAATTTTTGAGAATCCTGCAACAGGTTGATGAGAGGAGAGAAGCGTGGAGTGTAAAAGAATGATCTTTAAATAAAAGAGAGAATGAAGAATGTTCTACTTATAGTGAACCTAAAAGAAATTAAAAAACCTTAAAAACTAAAAAAAGCTGACTTGACCTAAAAGCTACCCATTTCCTATAAAACTCTACTTCTCACAACTTTCTTGGAGCTCCACCACCTCTCCACCTAGGTACTCCCTCCCTCCCTCTCGTCCCTCTCCTCCTGCTTTCCATCCCCTCTCCTCCTGCTTCCTCTCTTCCCTCCCTTCCCCTCTCCTCCCTCCCATCCCTTGCCCTCCCGTCCCCCTCCCTTCCCCTCTCCTCCCCCTTCTCCCCTCCCTCCTCTCGCTTCCTCTCCTCCCCTTCCCCCTCCCTTCCCCTCTCCTCCCCCTTCCCCTTCCCCTCTCTTCCCTGCCCTCCCTTCCCCTCCCCTTCCTCACCTCCCCCTCCCCGCCAGCCCCTTCCTTCCCCTCCTCTCCCTCCTTGTCCCCCTCCCCCTCCCTTCCCCTCCTCTCCCTCCCCCTCCCCCTCCCCACCGGCCCCTCCCTCCCCTTTCTCGCCGTCCCTCCCTTCCCCTCCCCCTCCCTGCCGGCCCCTCCCTTCCCCGCCTCCCCCTCTGCCTCCCCTCCCCGTCGCAGGCAGGAGGGAGGGAGGGAGGGGAGGGGGCCAACGGGAGTGAGAGGCGGGGAAGGGGGAGGGGAGGGGGCCAACGAGAGGGCGGGGAAGGGGGAGGGGAGGGCACAGGGAAGGGGGAGGGGGAGGGGAGGTGGGGAAGGGGGAGGGGGCCGAAGGGAGGGGGAGGCGGGGAAGGGGGAGGGGAGGTGGGAGGGTGCGGGGAGGGGGCCGATGGAGGAGAGGAGGGAGGGGGGGTAAATAATACCCCTCCCACCCCACCTGTTGCATGTGCAACAGGTGGGGTGGGGGGGGCGAGGCGGGGAAGGGGGAGGGGAGGCAGGAGGGGGTGGGGGAGGGGGGATGAGAGGAGGGAGAGGGAGGTTTAAACCCCCCCTATTGCGCACGCAACAGGTGGGGTGGAGGTAATAATACCCTCCACCCCACCTGTTGCGTGCGCAACAGGTGGGCATAAACCCCCCCTCCCTCCTCTCCTCCCGCCCTCTAGCCCCCTCCCTGCCCTCCCTTCCCCGCCTCCCCTCCCCCTTCCCCAGCTGTTGACCCCCCCTCCCTCCTCTCCTCCCGCCCTCCCGTCGCCCCCTCCCCCTTCCCCGCCTCCCCTCCCGTTGGGCCCCCTCCCTTCCTCCCTCCGCTCCCTTTCCCTCTCCTCCTGCTCCCCCCCCTCTTCTCCCTCTTTTTTAAGGCAGGGAGCAGTGAGGAGGATGGGAGGGGAGGGAGGAGGGAGAGGAGAGGGCAGTCGGGAGGGAGGAGGTAGGCGGGGAGGCGGGAGGGAGGAGAGGAGGTAGGCGGGGAGGCAGGAGGGAGGAGGGAGAGGAGGCAAGCAAGGAGGCGAGAGGGCGGGGAGGGCGCAGACGGGAGGGGAAGGCAGGAGGGAGGGGAGGGCGCAGACGAGAGGAGGAGGCAAAGAAAGAGGAAGGGAGAGGCGGGATGGGGGGAGGCAGGAGGAGAGGAGGGGGTTAACCCCCGACCTATTGCGCACACAACAGGTTGGCAGTTAATCCCTCTCGTACCCTAAGCCCCCAAAGGGCTTTAAATTTTTATTTTATTTTTAAAGACAAAAAAATTAATTTAATTTAATTTAAAAAAGAAAAAAAAAGACGAAAAAAATTAATTAACTTAATTTATTTTAAAAAAGCTAAAAAAGTTAAAATAAATAAAACTTAAAAAAAATTTTACAAATTAAATTAAATTTTAAATATAAAAATAAATTAATTACTTAAAATAAAATAATTTAAAAAAAAGATTAAAAAATAAATTAACGTAATTTATTTTAAAAATTAAAAATAAACAATACTTAAAATAATATTTAATTAGAAATTTATTTAATATTTTGAGTTTGAAAATCATTGTAATTCTCATTTTTTATTTTTGATTGTTTTTTAGAAAACTATGGCTTCCAGTTTTGGTTCCAAGGTGTCTTTCAAATACCTTGAACATGCTTTGTATTTTATGGAGCGCAAATCAAAGTATTTTTTGGTGATCACTGCAGAGAATGTATCAAGCGTGAAATATTCTTCAAAGGCAGTAAGAAATGGTGGCATGGTCTCAAACATCAACATTAAAGAAAACAATTTGATAGAAGTTGTGTGCAAAGGAAAGAATGACGAGGTGGTTTACAAGTTATGAGTTACGCACAAGCAGTTCTTGAAGCCCTTACCACATTCAATTGAGGGATCCCAAGAATTACTTAGTGCCTTAGAAGCATTAAAGAAAATGTGGGATGCATTTCCAAGTGGTGGTGTTGTACCTTCAGCAGCAGTAAGTGCAGCAGTAAGTACGCCATCTATAACATATAACCCTCAAGTTGTACCGCCAATATCTATGGCGATAACTATGGTAATTCCAGCAAGAGTAACTACAATATCTGTAGTAGTAACTACAGTATCTCCAACTATACCTACACCATCACGACTGCTGCAACTACAGGAACAAGGAGTGATTGTGGAGTAGCAGATTCAAGTTCTATAGCTATTCCTAGAAAGAGAGCAAAAATAACTCCTACTCCATGTGCAAATCGTTCAAGTGTAGGTTATTTAAAACCAAGCGAAAAATTGGATAGCAATGAACAGGAGGATCCACAAGAAGAAGATACGAGTCTCAAAGACTTTTCTATAAGTGTGGCAGACTTACATCCTCCAGAGGATGAGGGGTACATTTGGGGATTTTCACAATTCAGCATGGCCACAATGCTTATTGATCAAGCTTCGTTGTTCACAAATCAAAGAAAGCTAGATAAGACATTTGCACGCAAATTGTATGACGATACGAGGAAAACAAGAACTGCAGTTGCCACTAATATCACTCTTTGTCCTATGGCGTTTAAGAGACTTCAAGAAGATGATCCTACATTGCCTAATGTCACATTTCAAAAACGTGTGGACTTTCTTGATGCTTTTGAGAACTTTAGAAGGAGCGACTTTGTTCGTGGAGAGGCTTTATACCAAAGCCGGGACTAACATCGAGAAGAGATACATGCTGGCAAAGAATAGATTCTTAGAAAGATGCAGGTTTGAGCCCATTGATGGGCAACACTTTTGTGAAGCTTGCAAGATCGCCCTTGATGAGGGAAGAAAAGGAAACTTGCCACAGATTAAGTGGATGGAAAAGTTTCAACAGGTCATTTGTCATATATGCATATTTAACGATGACTCAAAGTATATTCTAGAATCAGAAAGGCTGAATTTTGCTCCATTTAGGTTGAAAAAAAGCTCTTCTCTTTCTGAGATCTTGATAAAGGCAAGGGAGTTATGGATGGGCTGTGGAAAGCCACAAACAGTGAAGGGCAAGAGACCTACATCTGAGTACTGGCAAAGAGGACTCGGTACTATAGATGCTTGAAAGGTGTTGTAAGCAATACGCAAGGCATACCAAGTAATAAGGTTGAGGCAAAGGATTTGAACACTGCCGTTGCAAGATACAGGGATGTTACTTGCATTGTCTTCTGCGAGGACTCAGTGTTTTAGAGCATGGTGGATGTTTGCCAAGCATATAAAACAAGGAAGATATCCTTTGAGGCACCAGAGCGCACTGCAGCTCAGAGGAAAGAAATAAAGAAACCGATGTCTATTGTTTGGTGGAGAGCATTAAGGTTTGTTCCATATGCAATAACAGAATAAGTATGCAAGAAGATCCTAAGTGGTGGCTGCATCTTTGGAAAGAAGAGCAAGCATAGCAACTTGGATGAAGTGGTCACCCGAATGATTCAAAGTGAGGTTGCTCTCTCAGCACTATTATTTTTATTGAAATCTGATGATGAGTTAGCTGGCAAGTCAATTGATGTGGATAAGAAGAAAGCACTTAGCCTACTCCTTGATAAGACATGGGCTAGAAATTGGTTGGCTTCAATGGATGCAGATGCCACACCAACAAAGGATCTAAGAGCTAAAATGCCAAAGGTTGTTAAGACAGAATATATGGACATCAAGAGAAAGGCCTTGTAGTCCACTGCCCAAGGTAGAGCAATTGGTGGTTTAGATGATGGTTCTCCATTCAGCTTCTCCTATGATATCCTGCTATCAGAGAATGATACAAAATTTGCACACATCAATAACATTGATATAGAGCACTTCATAACAATGAGTCGTCATGCTTGGGAGAAGCCATGCGTATTTTTCATAGATGAATTGCAAGACCTTGCAGTGTCACAGATAGTTGAACTTGTGCGGTTTATCGTAGAAGGTCCTATGGCAGATAAGAAAAGATCAACGTTGGTCCTATTCATGACAGAATCACAAAGGGATGCCTTGTATGCGAGTTTGACATCTACATTTGGGTACTTATTTTCAAAAGTATACCATGGTATAGTCCTATGCAATCATATGACTATCTTGGAAGGCACTGCCATTCAAGTCTTACAGCCTTTCTTGATGTGCTTCTTATCCAGGGGTGGTGGCAATCTAATCAAAATTCCTTTAAGGACTCTCGAGCTTCATTACTTTGAGGACAATAAGGTTAAGCTTGATGCAGTAATGGTGGATTACAGAAAGCCGATGGATCCTGATGTGACACTAGAGATGACAAAGAATTTACTAAATGATGAGTGGGAAGTAGCATTGTATCGCATGGGTTTTGCTGCTAAGAAATTGCTACGCCAAGGTAGAAATGTAAATGTCATTGATACCCCCCATCAAATTGAGTTCTTTGACACATATTATAGTTGCACTACCTTCTTTGAAGAGGAAAATGTCAAAGAAGAGGGTAGTGAGAAAAATGTCGAAGACGAGGGTAGTGAGTCTGAGAGTGATGATTTTAGCTCAGGTGATGATGAGGATGAAAGCACTGCATCCGATGACTTACGCCAAGAAGAAATCTGCACAAAGAATAAGGGTGATCAATTGTCAACTAGAGTCAAGGAGGTTCCACTCATCATACGGGAAGGCTCGCAGTAGCAAGAAGTAGTAGTACAACATGTCAAAGGAAAAGGTAATGCTAAAGAGGTGGAAGCACTTCCCTTGAAATTAAAAGTGAGGAAGGCACCCTTGATCTTGGGTGAAGGACATGCAAGTGGATCAAGCAAGGAAGCCTTACTCAAAGACGGTATGGACGAGGCAAAGCATGACCAAGAGGAGTTACCAGGAGGCATAGATGGTTCTTCAACCATGACCTTACAGACTTCCTAGCAGCCTACTAGTCAAGAACCTAGTAGCCAGGTCCCTACTCACCAAGAACTTGGTCATGAGACTCTAGAGCAGCCTACTAGTCAAGTGCTTGGAACTGAAGAGCAAACTACTGAGGACCTTGCTACTGAGACTCCAGTCTTAGAGCAGCCTATTAGTCAGGACCCTGGTAGTCAAGGGCCTAGCATTGAGGACATTGGTACTGAGTAACATGATGGCTGATGGCTTTGTAATCACAAGTTTTGAACTTCTATGTAAAGCGAATATCTAATAAAAAGTTTACTACTTTTTTGATTTCTTTACTCTCATTATTGTGTATAAAGATTGTTTATGAGGTCCATTTTATACTTAATGGTGTATTTTAAACTTTATGTCAAATGTATTTTTATAGTTAAGGGTGTTTTTTAATACCAAGTGAGGTGTATATGTACACCACTTACACATAAAAGGATTTATCTACACTACCTTTCTAAGGGGTTTATGTACACCACATTTCTAAAAGAAATGGTCATAAAGGTGTGTGCACACCACTTATACATAAAGGTGTTTATTTACACCACCTTTCTAAGAGAATTGATCATCTATTATTGGTCATCTATTGATGTTCTTAGGTGATAGTAGCTCAATTCACAAGAAGTTATGAAGATGTTTATGTAGACCACCTTTGTAAGAGATTTTTGTGAAGTTATGAAGATGTTTATGTAGACCACCTTTGTAAGAGATTTGGTTATGCATTGATGTTCTTAGTATTTAATCATCAAATCTTTGGTTTTGAGTTGTCAAATCAAGTTCAAAAAACAACATTACTAGTATATTCAAAATTTTTGGACTGTTTTTTAGTCCATTTCTCAAATTGGACTTTATACAAGTCCAAAAATTTTGAATAGTGTGTTGAAGGTAGATCTAGCACGTAGTGCCTCAACATGTGCAGTTAGCCATGGCTCAATGCAATGCAACTCCAGCAAATCAAAGCTCCAACATGCAACACCTCCACTGACTGCCCTTCAGATGACTTCAATAGCGGCTCCTTCGATGAAATAACCTCCATCAACAACGTATCCTTACAGTCCAAGTGTCACTGCCATTGATCAAAGCTCTCAAGCACATCAAAAAACAAAAATTCAAAAAACCCTCTATAATATGCAAGGTGACACACGACAATAGGCTTTAGCAACCTTAGGGGCAATCATCGACCAGTGACTCCAATGGCGGCTCCTTCCAACAACAACTCTACAACAAATCGTGTGCTCCAACTGAGCCTTCAACAATGATAGCACCTCCACAAACCATGACTCTACACAACAATAGCTCCATCAATGCAATGCAAAACCACCTCCAACAATGAAGGCTACTAAGGCGCAGCAACAATGGACTGCATGATAGAAACAAAATCCTCTACACATATATATTTCTGTTGCTAGAATCTTTGAGATTCTATTTGAATCTCACAAGATTTTGACGCGCTTGGCCATCATCTTGACACATGGCATGATGCCATGTCATCTCTTATCTTGCCGCATGGCAAGTCTATCCTTAGTGACATGCCACCTGATCTATTATGTCAGCTGCTGTCAACTTGCCACATCATCAAGTTGTTGACTAATCAAAGTGACACATCACCACTATCGTGTAGGTAGCCACAACATCAATGCCATGTCAACACTTCCACATCACACTGCCACATGGCACAGTGCTAACTAGGCACAATCACCTCCTCACAGGCACACTTTGACACTACTTGTGAACACATAGCTGCCACCTCATCACATAGTGTTCCATAGGCACAGGCACAGTTTTGTATGTGACTCCACTCATCACTTTGTATTTCTCCTTATTGACCCCTCCACCTTGATCAAGCTATATCTCTTGATCTAGGAAGAGTCTGAGGGTGGTACAAAAAGGTGAATTAATCGATTTTTTTAGCTCTATGTGCTTGTTACCTTACATGCATATTTTGATACTTGTATTGCACAATTTTTAGCCTCGACCCCAAGACCACTTTTATTTGCATATTGAAGCCTTTTCATAAACAATCTGAGCCCCATCACCTAAAAAGAACAAAGGAAAAAGAAACTATTTCTTGCTTTTCATCGCTTGACGGTTGGTCTAGCATAGATTATCATAGATTAGTTTGCCATAGTGGAGACGATTTGAATCTCCACCCAAGCCAACTAAGCCATGCCAAAAATTCCCGACTAGTTCCTATCAAAGTTAGTACCTATGCTCACATTTGGTTTCTCATTATTGCATGTCTTGAAACCCGATCTTCCACAGTTCAGTGAGAGCAGAGTACATTCAGAGGTAGTGGGATTTGTATCAAAGGGTAGATTGCCCATTATTTCACTTTGCACTTCACATGCCATCATTGTAAAGCTTTACGGCTATTTTGTAGCATTTGTGCATATATTTTTCAGCCTCTTGTAAAGCCTTCTAGGCTATTCCCAGCATCTATTGTCACACAAGCCTTGTAACAGATCGGATTGTATTGTAGTTCTATCTTCACCAATAGTTTAGATTATAGTTGATACATAACAGTTTTCATAGGCAGTTTGAGTACTATTTTGCACCATGTCTACCACTAACAACCTCAATTTGGAGGCGTCTGCTAAGCTCGACAACTCCAACTATGGTACATGGAAGTAATGAATGGAAACGATACTTGTACTTCAAGAAAAATGGGAGTATTTTGATGGGTCTATTAAGAGACCACTTGACAGTCCCGCAGGACAAGCACCAGGTCTTGCTACCATTGCCCGATCACAGGGAGAATGGAACATGAAAGAAAAATATGCATATCATTTGATTAAGCAAAATGTGCAAGATGTTATGCTTGGCCAACTCAACATGATAAAGCTATCACATTAAGCATGGGATATTTTCGCAGCTCTTTATGAGTCGAAGAATACTTCTAGGATTTTGACACTCTGAAACCAATCAATTAGAGTTCCCACAACAACAACGAACCTAGTCATGCTTATGTACTTAGGATTAAGGATTACAAGAATCAACTTGCAGTAGTAGCAAGAGAGACTATGAATCCTGCATAGATGGTTCAACTCATCCTTAATGGACTAGGAGAGGGATATGAGAAGATAAATCATAGTTCTTGCAACAACAACAAATTTGGTCATGCTTATGTACTCAGGATTAAGGATTACAACAATCAACTTGCAGCAGAAAGAGAGACTATGAATCCCGCAGAGATGGTTTAAGTCATTCTAAATGGACTAGGAGAGAGATATGAGAATCTAGTCTAGAGTATTGCCATTCAAAGGCAAGTACCAACACTACAAGAACTACAAACAATGTTACTTGGTGAAGAATTGAGAACTTAGGCCACTCAAGCACGGAAAGTTCAATCCATTGATCAAGCATTCTTAGCCTCAAACAAAGGTAGAGGAAGAGGTAGAGGCAGAGGCAAAGGAAGAGCATATCAAAGAAGTGAATATCAATATCAAAATCAACATCAACAACAACAACAGCATCCGCAGTAGCACCATCTTAGAGGAAATCATTCCAACAGAGGGAGATTTTAGGCAAGAGGAAATTCATCCACCAACATGTCAAACATTCAGTGCCATTACTATCACAAGTTTGGACATTCTAAAAGAGATTGCCGCAAAAGAAGCAATATGACCAAGGATGTCAATCCAGCAATAGCATCAGAGGTAATTTTTGTGGAAGAGGAAATAACTGTGGTGGAAATCAAAGTCACTGTCAATATGCCAATGAGCCCAACACTATGTACCTTGTAAGTGAGGACACTGATATAACCTACATTGACATTGATCACATGACGAAACATCAAGAAGGGTTTAAAGAAATAAAACCATTAGAAAAATCCAAGAATGTTATCTACATGGTAGATAACACACTGAATCTAGTTCAAGGGAAAGGCATTGTCCCTATGAGCAATTTTACTAGTAGAAAAGGATTGGTGAATGATGTACTTTATGTTCCAAAGCTCAGCAAGAACCTTTTCTCAGCTAGACAAATGACTGAGCATAACTACAGAGTCATATTTGATGGAGATGAATGCATGATCGGAGACAAATCTAGAGGATATCAACTAGTTGGAAAAGTAGTCAAGGAAGGATGCTTATTCAGAATGCTAGCTTCAGTATTAGACTTGCATGCCATGTTAGTTAAACCTTGACCGATGCCGCTTTCTGCTATATGTCACAAGAGATATGGACATTTCAATTTTAGAAGTTTAATGCAATTAAGAAACCAGAGTATGGCAATTGGCATTCCTAAACTTTAGTTTCTTGGAAAAGTTTGCAAGGCACGTTGCTTCGGTAAACAATCAAGAGCCGACTTTGGGAGAAGCACCTCTCAAGCATGGTTTATTCTTGATTTGATACATACAGATGTATGGGTTTATGCCCAAACTCACAGCATTAATGGATCATTATACTACTTGACTTTCATTCGATGACTATAGTAGATATTGTTGGTTCTATTTTTGAAAGAGGAATCAAAAGTCTGTTGCAGATTTCAAGAATTTAAAGCCATGGTAGAAAACCAGACAGGTAGAAAGATCAAAGTCATGAGATAAAACAAAGGAGGTGAATATATGTCTTTAAAATTCATGAAATTTTGCTAAACAAATGGCATTCAAAGATAGCTCACATGTGCAAATAATCCTGAACAGAATCCAGTATCAGAAAGAAAGAATAGGACTTTAGCAGAAAGTGCTAGAGCAATGCTCACTGAAAAGCATCTTCCAAATCAATATTGGGCAGAAGCAATCACCACTACAAACTACTTGATTAATCAGCTTTTGACCAAATCAGTTGAAGGTATGACACCTTATGAGGCATTCACTAGATACAAGCCATGCATTGGGCATCTTCACATATTTGGTTGCATAGCATACGCCCACATACATGATGATCATTGCAAAAAAATGGATGTCAAGTCACATAAATGCATCATGGTGGCTAGCTAGAGTGAACAAAGCAAAGCATACAAGTTGTATGATCCCATCAATAGACATGTCATAACATCTAGAGATGTAGTGTTTGATGAAGAATCAAAATGGAAAAAATCAAATACACAAGAGATAGTCACACCGACTATTCCTGGAAGCACCTCCAAAAGAGCAACAACTTAGAAGGTCTACTAGAGAAAGCAAACCACCAACCAAATTGACATATGCTCACAAAAGAAAAGCAATTCAGGTTGAAAGCACCAATTATGCTCTTATGACTACCATCATGGCTATAGAAGAGCCAGTGTACTTCAAAGATGCAGTTGATAAGCCAAAATGGAAAACTGCTATGAATGAAGAAATAGACTCTTTGTATAAAAACAACAAGGGATTTATGTGACCTTCCACCAAGAAATAAGACAATTGCAAACAAGTGGGTTTACAAAGTGAAGTACAAGCTAAATGGAAGCATTGAAAGATACAAAGCCAGACTAGTTGCAAAAGGTTTTGCATAGCAATATGGTCAAGATTATGATGAGACTTATGCTCCAATAGCAAAGATGGATTCCATAAGATTTTTGATATCAACATTAACACTCAGCTCATGGAATGTGTACCAACTAGATATCAAGAATGATTTTCTCAATGGTTACGTAGACGAGGAAGTCTACATGCAAGAACTAGTGAGGTATGTTGAACCAAGAAAAGAAAATCAGGTATGCCACCTCAAGAAAAATCTCTATGGCTTAAAGCAAGCACCCAAAATTTGGTTGTTTTAGGGTTCATCTAGTAACCCCAAAAAGATGCTATAGTTTTATAATCTTGTTTTTTTGAAAATGCGGGTTTATATTAATATGGAGTCAAATATATATACAGTGGTCAAAAAAGACCAACAGAAGTTATGTTCATTAACAGTGTAACCTCTAGCTATAATAGAAATCGTCCGTTCAGCTAAAATCCCAATAGTAGAAACAAAAAAGAATAGTGATCTAAGCCGTCTCCTGCAGCTCTTCCTTGGGTGCCAGATGTGCAACCACTCGCAGAACAATCATGCCTAGGATGCGAGGATGGGGGCATGGCTTTTGGACTCTGGTACGCGGTCTAGGCTCCAGAGGCTTGAAGTTAGGAGGAGTGACTTCATTGCGGACTTTGAAAGTAACTCTAGTCCTTCCGAGACACTGGTCTCTTGTAGACAACCAAGGGAGGGGGGCCCGATGGAGATGGCGTAGTGCAGGCCGACGAGGCATGCAAGGATGTCGTGGTGGTGAGGAGAGGCTGTGTCATAGGGGAGGCTAGAAATAGTTGACCAATAGGCACATGGTAAGAAAGAACAGACTCAGGAACCTTGACCATCGTCATTGCTTGGCCATGAGATAGTACCATCTGTGGGGTGGCAATCGTGGGAAGCTCTTCTTTTCCCACCTATTTTTGCAGCTATGCTAGCAAAGGAGTCTCTTTCTTCACAAAATGTTCATCCTTTTTGCAGCACTCTTGAATTTGCTGCTGCAGTCATGATATCTTTCCAAGATTTGACCTCTTTCCTATGTTCAAACATACATTCATTGCAATTTCATTAGTACAAATAGAGATGTTACCAAAAACCTTAGCACATCTATGAGCCCATAGAGACCAAAGAATGGAGCTGCGCATAGTGTTCCAGTTTTTCAAGGACGTAGTTGGTATGTCGCTGAGCAGAAGGAAAGCATAATTGATCGAGAAAAGACCAAACTATTTGTGCACAATGTCCCATACTTCTCTAGAATATATGTAGTTTAGAAACAAGTGGGAGATATCTTCCTGCGCTCATTACATCTTTGGCAATAACCATCTCTTTGTCCTATTATCAGTGCTTGTTTGGCTTTCCAGACTCCTTTGTGCATGATGAGCCATAAGAGGCAAGCCTCTTTCTGTGGAAGTCCCCTGTCCCACATTTTTTCGAATCTTTTAGACCACACTCCTTCTGAATCTACTCTCAACCACTTCTGATTAAGTTGAGCTAATAGCTCTTCCTGTCTTTTGACAAAGATGGGGACAAGGAAGAGTTCTGACTGGCCTGCCCACCTAAATTCTTTAGTAGACAGAGGAGCCCTTCCACCCATCCATGCCATCGATTCTCTGTGCCAAAGAGTCTGTCTCATGGCTAGCATCTCTAACTTCCTTTGCTCTCTATCCCACATATCTCCACAGACCCAAATCCCTTTCTTGTTGAGCCACAAGGTGTTTTTGATCTCATTGTCCCTGAGTGGGGTGGCTGACCAAATGGCAAAAAACCAAATTGAGTCATTGGCTACGAAAGTGCCTGTTTTCCTAGAGAACCCTTTCCAAATCACCTACGGTCTCAGTGACTCCCATGTTGACCACAAACCTTTCCAAAGCTCTAAGCCCTTTACTGTGCAGGCTTCCTTTCGGTAGAGGGCAGACCCAAGTAGAAGGTTTTTCTAGTGTTCACACCTAATAATCTTTACCTTACTTATATTTCTAAGGATTAAGTAAGCCCAAATCTTATCCAGGTTCTGCACTGCCTTTATAATCCATTGCACCATGAATCTTGCCCCGTAGATTTTTCAACATCTGCTATTCCTAGTCCACCTTGTAGCCTTTGGTTTTGTGCAAGTTTGCCATTTCACTTTAGGGACCTTATGATTGACCTTCTCTCCTCCCCAAAGAAAGGATATGAACAAACTGTTGATCCATCTCAGGAACTTCTTGGTTGAGAACAGCAGGAGATAAAATAAATAATGTAGGGGTAGATGTAATGGTTGAGGACAAATTTTCTCCTTGCTAGGGTCGATTGCAGCCCTTGCCATCTGTTCACCTTGCTTTTGACCTTGTCTAAGACCCAGTCCCATCTATCCTACATAGTGCAACCGAACCCCATAGGGATTCCTAGTAATCTGAAAACCTCTCCTTTTCTGATCTCTTTACACCCCTTATTATACAAGAAGAGGGGGGGAGGGCTCAACGTACCATATATCCCTATTTTATCGTGATGTATTCTGGATCCCGAGGCCATGCAAAAGGTATTTAGGCATTCTAGCATGATCTGAACTGACTCCATCATTGTGAGGAGTTAGATTCGTGTCATCTGCAAATTATTAACACATTATCTGTCTGCCCCCTTCCACTTGAATTCCTTTCACTGTGCGCTTGTCTAATTCATCATTGACGAGCCAACCTAAGGCATCTACAGCTATAGCGAAGAGTAGAGGGGCTAAAGGGCAACCTTGTCTAATAAATCTTTTAAGCCCAATAGGTTGTGTCATTTTACCATTTACTTAAACTTTGCTTCTAGCTTGACACATAAGAATTTAAACATAAGACACAAAGCCAGGTCCCGCTCCCATGCCTTTGAGAGAGGACAAGATGAATCCCCATTCCATTCTATCATATGCTTTGTCAAAGTCTATCTTGAGGAAGCAAATGTCCTGCTGAGTCTCCTCAGCTAGTTCAAGTCCTTCCCACAAAGTGAGAATAGCTTCCAAGATATGCCTTCCTTGTATAAATCCCTTTTGTTCCTCCCTTATCCAACATTGAATCTTAGTTTTGAGTCTAATAGCTAGTGCCTTTGCAAAGATCTTGTAGCTGTTGTTCAACATAGTCAACGATCACTAGTTCTTCAATTCCTCTTTTGGTCCGCCTTTAGGAATAAGTTGTATCATGCCTGTGTTGATTCTTGGGTCTAAAAATCCAATTGCCTTGGAGTCTTGCCAGAGCAGCATGAGATAGGGGCCAACCGTTTCCCAATAGATGTGATAAAACTCTATACAAATTCCATCTTCTCCTGGAGTCTTGCCCTTTCCCATTTGGTCTACAGCACCTTTTAATTCCTCTAGAGTGAGATCTCTATCCAGATATATGTTGTCAAACACAAATACTTTTCTTTCTCTTGCTCTAGAGCACTACCTAGCCTTTTCTGTTGTGATGACCTCCTCCTCCTCTCCAAGCATCTGTTTAAAGTGTTTTGAAATTACTTCAAGGATTTCCTCTGGTCTTGGATGTGCCTGTCACCAACTTGAAGGGCATCAAGGGATTCTGGGGCGTGTTTTTTCTTCAGGCTTTTAAACATACCCTCATTAGCCTTGTCTGCTCTTTTGGCCCACCAATCTCTAGTGTAAATTCTAGCCTGATTGGTTGCTATTTTAGCTTATGCCCTGAGTTTGGCTCTAATTGCTGTCCTGAGTTGTTCCTGACCCTGTGTGGTGTTGTCACTCTCAAAGAGAGCCAATTGCTCTTCAAGTTTGTGTATTCTATGCGATCTAGCTTTGTCAGCTCTACGTTTGATTGCTCGTAATAAAATTTTAGTCCTATCCGTGGCTCTGATCCACTTATCTGTTGCATTAGTTGTTCCCCCAAAGGCATTGATCCATATTCTATCTATCTTATCCCTGATGTAAGGGAGTTGAAAAAAAAAAGGATTGGCTTCGAACCACGAGCGGCCAATGCTCCTTTCTTCCTTTTCCAAAACAATGGATATGGGTTTATGATTCACCGAGAAGGGAAGGGTATCCAGCACTCTACTCTTAACACATAGCATCTCCTCGACAATTCTCTTATAACAATAAGCTCTATCAAGTCGCCCTTTCCTATGAAGGGGCCCCACCTGGTTGTTTGTCCAAGTAAAGGCAGTATCTCCTGATATATCCAAGAGCTCGGCCCTTTATTTAAAGTTCAACCACATATTTAGTTCGTGGCCTCTTATCACACTGCATATCCCTTCCCACCTGTCCCCTCTACTCTCAACCATATTATAGTCTCCAAGTAGAAGTATGTTATTTGCATGTTGGATGGTTTCCCACCATAGAAGAGCTCTGTCCCTCGCCGCATTCGGGGCATACACCGAGAAGACTTGGCAAGAGATATTTGGATGACAAAAATCCACCCCTAGCCCAAATTTTCTAAATGACTGAAGAACTCTTCCTATTCCTTGAGCCAAGTGTTTAGCAACTACTTGTGCCTATAATATTTACACAACAAAGAAAATTATCCATTACAAATAAATATCTTATGAAAGTGGAAAACATTTTGTCAATTCTTAGAAAAAGAATAAATAGTAAAATCCAAAAGGACACATAACAAAAATTAGAAAAATGATAAGACTTTGAGGCAAGGAAAATTATTATGACTATAAACTATGTTGATAAGATTGCGATAATATATGGTGCACAAATCATGATGTTGAGCTAATTAGCTAGAAGCAAGTGACACTTATGGATACAATTTTAGAGTCTACCTTTCATATAAAGAGACTTTGCCAATACACAATTATGGTATTCTTACCAGTATATATATCAGAATTAAACCATCAATATCGAGAATAACAATAGACCTCCCATCATTCAACACATAAAGTGTATGATTTGACTTTAATTCAACAAGATACAATGTTATATACAAGATTTTTTATGTCAATGTTGATCTTGTATAGTGCCAAAATAACCATGAAATAATAATTATCTTTAGAATCTCTAGAATAATTTCCTTGAGAAGTGAACAAAATACTACCAAATATCCATCATATATTGCTTGATTAACTACAACAAACTATATTTTATTGCGATCCATGATGTGGAAGATATCTCCCCTTATAGATATTACAAAATAATTCAAAGGATTGCATTTTGTTTTCACAACTTTCCACGTGTCTTCTCTATGCTTTATATATATAAATACATAAGGTAATTATGCATTCACTTCTCTTCATATTTCAAAAGCAAGAGTAATGTCAGAGAAAGCACCTTAGTGTGCACCTTGTGTGCCCCTTGTGTGCCATGTGGTGCTTGTAGGTCTACTTGGATACTGTGGCTCTCACCAAAGTTATGTGTATCATTTTCATGGTTTGTAATGCATATCTCTTTGGATTTTATCGTGCATCATGAATCCCTGTTAAAAAATATGCTACAACCCTATGTGCTTGACTTTGATGGGTATCATACTTTGCACAGGGCTTCATCTTACTCAACATAAGGCTTGTGCAAAGTATCATGCCCATCTCATATCATTTGCACGTTTGAGAATGCATATCTCCTTGTTTTTTACCATGCATCATGCATGTGTGTTAAAAACATGCATCGATGTGCCTCTACTTTATGTGTTTGTCTCCAATGGTCATCAATCTGCTTTAAATGCCAGAGGAGCTTAACTCCTCCAACTTTGACTTCTTAGAGAGCTAAGAAGTCAGGGGAAATCTTGTTTGTTCTCAACCATCTCTTGAACACCAGGGGCTTCAGGTCATTTGTTAACCCCTGTACATTAATTAAGAGACATGTAAATTTTTTTTAATTCATCATTGGGTGGAGCTTTTGTTTCTCAACTTCTTGAAGTTGATCGGGCTCATTTGAGGGGATAGCACGAATCCTCTATATAACCTCCTCTTTTCTCTTTTTGCTAGACTCTTCTTGGTTGGGTTGTCTAGGTGGGAGTTGTTCATCTTTCTTTCAAGCTGGGTGGCTCTTTTCCCCTTCACTATGGTGAACGGCTGTTCCTCCTGGGAAATTGTTTTGAATTCAGCTTGATCTAATTGAGCTTCAAAGTTCTGAGTGTTGGGTACAAACTCCTCTTCACCTAAGCTATCCTCCATGTTCTCTTCGTTGGTTCTCTCTTCTACTACCTGTATATCTTTCTTTTCTAGCTCTACCCGACCCTCTTTGGTCTAATTTTTCTCCTCTTCTTGTGGTGAAGGGATAGGTTCGTCGGCCCTTGTCTTAACAAACTTCTTTGTCTCTTTGCTCTTCTCTGTTTGCTCCTCTTTACCACGGTTGTTGCGGGCAGTACAGTCTTTAATGAAGTGTCCTCCCAAACCATAGAGAAAGCAAGAATTCAGGATATTTTTATAGAAAACTTTTTGTATCAGTTTCACACCATATCCGTCTAGCAGCCGAATGGCATTGGGTGGATCCATGGACGGGTCCATCAGCACACATGCTAGTAGGTTTCCTCTAGGACTTATGAATCTCTCTGTTTCTACTCCTAGAAACTGACCAAGGGTAAACAAAGCGCCTCCAGCTATGGAAAGAGCGATAGGGGAAGGTCTGGGAACTCAACCCTGATGGGCGCTTTAGTGGGCGGAGGTGAGTCATGATTGAATGAAGGCTCCCACAATCGGATTGAGAGTTCCTAATCATCCATGTACCTTTCTACACCACTTTCATCGCCATTTTTGCCTTTTCAAAGATAAAGACGATATAGCCATTTTTTGGCTAATCCACCCCTTTAGGAACATCGTAGGAGGGTGTGGGCTATGGATGTGGCCAACTACTACACAAGAACAAAGCCATTTGGTCATTTCATTTAGCATTCCATTGTGAACCTTTACTATCAGAAGCTCACCTTTGAAAGAGCTTCCATCTGAGCTAGCGAGCTTTTCCAGCCTGTGCTGGCGAAGTCACTAAAGATACGATTGGCCCGTAGGGAGAGCTGCTCCCACGCTATTTGCTTTGGGGCTTGCGGCACTTTGAATAGGCTTCGACCTCCGCCTTGAACTGCTCCAGCATAGGAGCCTCTCAGCATGTCTTGCATGGGTGCCCCTGCTTGTGTCTGTTGGACTGGATTTTGTCTTGCTCCATGGTCTGTCGTGTTTGTTTTAGAATTGAAAAAGCAACACCTTTGGACTTTTCTATTGTTTTCTTTCCTAAGGACGATGAGCACTTGTCGGAGGCAGTTTTGAGAGAGCTCGGTATTTCTCTGAAAGCTGCACCGCCGCGTTTTGCATGTTGCTATCCTCCACATGGAATGTGCAGCCCGAAGTCATACCAATTTTAGAAATCAACTTGAGTTTACATTTTAGCAAAGCTCACCTCCAAAAGCTTTTATTTATAGGTTGATCCTGACATGGTGGACATAGACAAGGCTCCCATTGTACCTGACATTCCACAAGAGGAGCTAGATAACTATATGCAGAGTTTTTGCAACATGAACCGCACACAAGAGCCTGCATTAGGAGGGTAGGGGGAGTAGCTTCAGAAGGTGGGGTTGGAGGGAGTGGGGCTATAGGTCCGAGAACTAGTGATGAGGATGGTTCTAGCTAAAGTGAGGCTTCATCGGAAGAGGAGGTGGATGACGAGGAGGCTGTAGGAGACATTTCTATAGACTCTTAAGGACTGAGGGATCAAATTGAGCATGGACTTTATATCTAGAATCTATGCTTAGTGCTACACAGAGTGTAGACAATGGGCATATAATTAGATCATAGATGTAGCTTCAATGTAGCCCTATTGAGAAGGAACTTTGAATTTTGAACTTGTCACTTGATATTAGTAACTAATTGAAGTTTGGTATGCTTGAACTTGGTTTTTATAACTTAAATAAGTGGCGACTCATAGCTTTAGTCTTGATCATTGGAATTTGGAAATTTGCTTGTTTTATGTAAGCTGTTATGACTCATACTTGAAAGTTGAAATTTGAGTTATGTTGAAGCTTTGAAATTTCAAAATTCTTGTGTGTAAATGTACCTAGGAATGAGGATACTTGCTTTCTAGTTTGTAATTGCGGCTCACTCATGAGTGTTGAAACTATTGAAGGTCAACATCTCTTGACATCACTGTAGACAGTGAGGACCTATGAGAGGTTGGCTGAGTGAGGGCCTTTGTTGTGGATGTGCCTATGCCTCATGAGCATAGAGTAGTGTAGGATGGTTGCCACTTGTGTGCCCAGTATTGGGGGACCTGCATGGCTACTATCCTTGGACATGGATAGCTTCCCAATGAAGGCCTCTTGTAGGTAGGTCAACCACCTTGCTTTGGTAGTAGGCCTGGCACGAGGGGTTCGCCTCCCCTAGATGATTGCGAGGCAATCCATGATAAGGGAAGCAGAGGGTTGGCCCCTTGGGTGCAATCTAGTCAGGTAGTGGAGTAGGGGATCAACCCCCATATGCGAGGGATGCAGGGTGAGGCAGGCCATTCGACTAGCCACTGTCATATAGGGCAGAAGGGTAGCCCTCCTTATAGGGCTATGGAGCAGCGCTTGTGGGATGGAGGTCCTCCTTATAGAGTGCTTGTGGGCTAGAGGTGGGTTGGCCCACCTTGTTGTCCATAGAGTAGAAGTTTGGACACCATATTGCCACCGACTAGGGATGGGGAGGTAGCCTACATATGGGCCCCCTTCCCTCATTGTTGTCATCTCATTTTGGAGCATTGGTGTCTATCTATAGCAAAGGTTTTTCCCACCATCTTGTTGTCCTGAGATCTCTTGTAGTCTCTTGTGCTTTCTCCTCTCTTTCTCAATTGTCTGTGTGTGAGGTATGCTCTCTCTCTCTCTCTCTCTCTCTCTCTCTCTCTCTCCCCATTTCTGTCTAGATCCGCTGCACTAGTTAGTGCGTGAAATCATGCATTTTAGGACCTAGGCATGTGTATTTTTATAGTAGGCATCAAAATTTGTATAAAACATGCACTTGGAAAAGCTATGAATTGAAACACGTTTGGTTCAATTCCCAAATATTCACAAACGTTTGGAAATACATTTCCAAATGCCACATTTCCAAACATTTGGAAACTATGGCTATATCCTCCCCTAAATTCATGAATTGGTCTTCTCGAGATATGCTGCTATTATTTTTGTAGATGGGTGATTGTGGGGGTGCAAAATAGCATGTTGCCAATTTGATATTCCCCTCCTTTGCCATTATTTCTAACTACATATACTGTTTGTGTGGGTCTTCTTATACAACATTTGCTATTTTCCCCATATCATTCTAATGTAACATGCTATCCCATTAAACTCTCGTCCTCCTATGTGTGTTTTTGCATTCCACATTCATGTTTTTAAGAAACCTTGAAATTCTGGGGATGCATTCCCCATGTCTCCAATATTATAAGTACGTCTATCTTTGTTATTTCCTCTTCCAGTGCGATGGCCTTGCCATCCTCCTATGTTCTACACTTGATTTTGAGGGTCTACTTGTTTCTCTTCCCCCTTACTTTTTTTGTAATGACATCCTTTCCATCTTTCATGTATGCATGTTTACCTTCCTTTTTTGCTTTTTTGATTTTCGCAAGCTCCTTGATCTCTTGAGCATATTGGCTCCTCGTAAGATCCTCATTAATCTATATGGAATGTCAATTAAGGTGACTATCTTGGAAATTCACGAGTATTTGCCTTGGCTTTTCTCCTTTCCTGCCCACCCGAAAGGCCTCCTACCATTTAGTGGCTGATATGTGTATTGTTTTTTGAAAAATGCGTTTGAGAAATCTCTCCATGTCCTCCACTCTCTTCTAGTGCCTTTTCGTTTTGTTCTTCATTGTTAAATCTATCTCATCCATTTTGCTCGTGACTAGATATGATGATGTCATGTTTTGGTGGACTTGTGGAGTGTGCATTTGATCCTTCTCTTTGTCCTGGCATCATTTTCTAATCCATGCTATCTAGTTTGGCATAACCTGTCTCTATTTTCTTCTCTCTTTCTTTCTCTTCTTCTTGTTGTCTTCATCTTAAGAGTCCATTCCGTCATTAGATTTGGGCTTGCCTTTGCTTTAGTCTTGAGCTATCAGGGCCTTGTCATCCTTATTCGTACCATCATACTTCTTTTCCCGAGCTTCTTGCTACGGTACTAATGGAACCAGCTCCTCAAAAGTCACATGTGCTGCCCTATGCCCTGTAGTCATCTAGTCACAAAACTACTATAGCTTCGAGAGAGCATTGCAAGATCCTTGCCATCATGGTTGAGCTCATCTTTTGATCAGCTGCTACTGCTGCCAATTGATCCCACACCACCTTCATCTTGGTTATGTGTTCTTGTATTGATTCCCCTTCATCCACCCTCATGCCGTCGTATAGCTCTGTCTCAAGGTCCAAGTATTCTCGCCTCCTTGTCAAGCTCATACATATCCTTGAATGTCATCCACGAATGAGCATACTTGCTTGACATTGTTCGGCTTCTTCATCTTTTGGATGGCAATGATCTTAAAATTTTTAGTCATAATGCCCTCAATGGCAAATGTGTGACCTAGCAACACCCCTAAGAACACACAAAATACACACTTGTATGGGTTGAGGCTCCCCGTGCATTTTTGGAACACCTTTTGCAGACATTCCAATTGTACTTACTTCGTACTGTAGATTGAGAGATCTTCAAAGAATATTGCAAAAAACTTCGTAGGTGTACTCTTGGAAGGTTTTTACCATGAAGCATTGAAACATGGCAAGTGCATTCTTTAATCCAAATGACATCATTGTGCTTGACTATGCCTCCCATTCGGTGACAAATGTGGTCTTTTCTTGGTCTTCTTTGGCTAGTATGATCTAATTGTACCAACTGTATCCATCCATGAACAAATACATCTTGTGCCCTGCTACCTTGTCCAAGATGGTGTCTATGAAGAGTAATGGAAAGAGGTCTGTCATGGTAAGCTTGTTCAACTTCTAGTAGTCGACCTAGACTTGTAACTTGCCATTCTTTTTTGGTATGAAGACGATTTGAAAACCTGGTAAATGAAAATTTGAATTCTGCATATATTCTTCCTGAATGCCATGAATCCACTCTTGATAGATGGTGGAAACAACAAACAAACTACAAGCCCACATTCTAGACAAAGCATTGACAACCACATTTTATTTCCCCTTCTTGTACTCAATGTTGAAATCGTAGGACGGAATTGCAACCAACCACCTCTTTTGCTTCATGGACAAATTGTGCTACGTAAGAGAGTACCCTATGATCCGTCTTGACCTTAATCAAGTTACTGTACAGGTAGTGTTGCCATTTCTTGAAAGCATTTAGGATAGCCAAGATTTCCTGATCATAAACATGATAGTTCAATTCCTTGGCCTCAAATTTCTTGCTCTCGAAAGCTATTTTGCACGGGCCTCAATCTAGGTGATTTTAAGTCCCTTGCAAAGTATCTTGGCCATCGGGTCCCATTTGCATGACTAGAATACCATCGAGGCATTATTTTGAACCAGAAGAGGGGATGCATGAACAAAAACATGGAAATGTTCATTCCAAATGGGATCCGATGTTCATGATATTTTGCATGGGCCTCAATGTAGGTGAGTTTAAGTCTCTCGCAAAGTATCTGGCCATCAGTTTTAATGTCTAGAATTTTGGGATTAAAACTACCCACAACATGCAAAGGCACGTGTCAATCCATAGTTAAGAGTTTTTGCACCTTCCTCCGGCCGTGAATGAGCCGACGTTGCACTTTCTGGTCGAAAAGTGCTCCGAAATCCGCCTCATGACCTTCGACTACTCGTCGGATTCAAGAGCACTTTCCTCTCGAGAAAGTGCTCAAAGGGCCGATTCTCCTATACTTGAGGTTTTAGGAGTGGGGAATTGGGTTTGGGGGTGACTATGGTTGTTGGTTGGAGCTCCTTTGCACAAAAATGGTGCCGAATTGAACATCTTTTTATGACTTCGATACTCTCTTAAGTCTGCCACCACCAAAGCTCTTTTTGAGAAGATGACTTATCAAGCTTCCCATCGAGCATACTTGCTCGACAGCCGTGTCGCCCCCTCCTCCCTCCCCAAAAACGAAAGACAAAACTCACATCTTGACTGAGAGGTGAATTCTAGAGCACTTTCGTCAAGTGTTCATAGAAAATAATTTCTCTCGACTGATCACAAAACTTGGGGTTTCAAAAATTTGGAGGATTTTCTTGAGAATTTGTAGATTTATAAAGCTAAAATATACGGATTGCCTGAAATTTTGATGATTTTACAAGATTGAGAAATAAAACATTTCAACAGGTGAAAATGAAAATGTTGGACGTTCACTGTAATACAATGTAGAGGGTTTTTCAGTGAGAGCACGGACAGAGTTTCCTCGCGGGAAAAGTGCACTCGAGGCCATGAATCCCCTACATCGTTAGTGGGGATGTCCTAGTAGCTAGTCCCTGCTATGCGTGATGGAGTTTATGGTTTTCAATCCTACGAGTGACTATCGTGAGATTGAAACTGCACTATGTTGTGTTTTTGGAGGATGAGTTTGGGAATGTTCGTGGATTCATCCAGGTATATGAGTCCCCTATACCAAAAGTACGTACGTACGTACGAGGGGGGGGTTGAGTGAGAGGTGAAGGGAAAAGATTTGGATTGATGACATGAAGAAAAATGAAAATTGGATTGAAAGGAATGTTTAAAAAAAAAAAAAAAAAAAAGAAGATAGTGTGAGAAGTGTTACCAGGCAAGGAAGGGAGGGTCGGGGGGAGGCTCGGGAAGTCGTCTTCTCGGAAAGAGCGTTGGTGAGGGAGTGTCTTCAAAGTACTTAACGTCTTGAAAAGGGTGTTGAATTTGGCCCATTTTTCTGTTCACTGAAGCTCGCTCAACCGCCATAGCCATCCCCCCTCTCAAGCTCCTTCCATCCCTGCATTTCCCCCTCCCTTTTCCCTCCCTCCCTTCCTCATGGACGCTGATCTCTGGGCCGCTCGCCTCTCCGCTGCCAAACGCCACCACGCCCTCCAGCACTCTCCCCACCAATGGGGTCCGTCTTTCCCCTCTTTCCCCTTTCTTTTCCTTCCTCGCCTCCCATTGCATCGCCTTACCGGCTCCCTGACTCCCACCTTCCTCTCATTTTTGGCAACGGCCCCGCCTTCTTCATGTTTTGCCAGCAGCGAGACCTGAAAATATGTTTTTGCTAATTGGGCTGCAGATCGTCTCAGTGTAGATGACTTTGAAGTTGACGATGATGTGCGGCCGGAATTTGCTTGTCCTTATTGCTACGAGGATTTCGACATTGCAACGCTTTGTTCTCACATGGAGGATGAGCACTTGTTTGAATCCAAGGGTGTGGTGAGTCTAGGCTGCTCCAAGTCTTTACTTCTGTCGGCGACTTCTTTGAAGGGGTACTCTTGAAGTTACTTTAGTAGCTTTTCAGTAAGCATGGGAGAGGCCTGCTAATACTTGTGTGATGTAGTGGTGTCCACATTTATGTTCATTTTGTTTAACCATCTATCTAAGAGGCTTTCTACGTCCATGTCTTCTAACCTTTCCATTTCCACAGGCCTGTCCAGTTTGTGCTGCGAAAGTGCCAAAGGACATGGTAGGACACATGACACTTCAGCATGGCCACCTTTTTAAGATATCCTTGAGGTGTAGTTGGAGACGCTTTTGTTTTGTGGTTTAGAAGTGTCTTTCCTTGTTGCCAAAAGTGCACATCCTAATCAGTTCGCACTTTGAGACCTTAGTTTAACTTATCATGTGAGTATTAAATTCCTTGACAACACCTTACATACAGCGCAGACGTAGGTGTAGGAGGGCTGGAGTACCTCCGGGGGCAACCCTCTCCCTGCTAGGGAAGGAATACAGGGAGGCTCATTTACAGGCTCTTCTTGGAGGAAGTGCTTTCCGGAGCAGTGGTGGCACATTAAACAACATGACAGACTCTCTTCTTTCAGCGCTTGCATATAGTTTTCCTATGTCTGAAACAGAGGATTTGCCAAAGCAAACCCAATGCATCGAAGAGAATTTGCCAAAGGCTTTATCATCATCGAAACAGCACAAACCAAGGTACACTCTTAGATATTATTATTGCACAGAAGCTAGCACGACAATCGACAGAAATCAGAGTGGAATGGCATATTTAAATAGAAAATGCTATATTCCGTTTTTCCAGATTCAGTAATATAGTTATCTCCCTGTTTATGAAGTCTGCTCTCTTTGATATTGCAGGGTATTGTCTCTTTTAAAGAATTTAGTTGTGTGTCTCGTCATTGGTAGTAATAACAGTGGTAGTATTTACTGCACATGTTATATTCATATGTTTATATTTCCCAGGTCGAGGAGGTAGCTTATTTAAAGCGATTGTTATGTTGTCTGTATGATCACTACGAAGGGCCTTGTTAGTTCACTATGAAGAGCTGAGGGTGTCACATGCACCAGGGTCGAGCCTAGGTTGCAGTGACAACTGGCTGCCTGGTCAGCAAACCGCAGCATATCTGGCAAGTTTTGGGGCTCCCAAAGGGCAGCACCAGGTGTATTAAGTGGGCTGGGGGAGGTGCCTTTTATAGGCAGCCTCAACTCCCTCCAAGTCGGCCCCTAGGGCTGATCAAACAGTCCGACCAGCCCAGCCAACTAGCCGACTGGCTAGTCGGCTAATCAGTGCTGGTTGGGTCGGCCAAAAAGAGGCCCTTCCAGCCCCTATATAAAGAGGGCTTTCCTCCTCATTTCAGCATCCAGCTCCCAGCCTCCAGCAGCCCCTTTCAGCCATCCGATGGTCGAGGTTAGGTGTCCTCGTTCCGCACCATAGTTCCATCTCCCGCATGTCGCAGCTAGGGGAGTAGTCTCAGTGCATTTTTGTATGCCGATTGGGAATTTATGTGTAAATACAGCGGTGTACCCTAGTTAGGTAGATCTCTGGTGTCTTTCATGCTTGAGTTCTTCCTTGTATGTATGTTCATGTAATGTTCGCACAGCTAGTCCCCACATTTTACATTGGTATCAGAGCAGTATGGTTCCTTCTGATCCGAAATCGGTTAGAGGGAGTCTTGGACTCAGTTAGCAGAGGAGGGAGCACACTTGGGATATTTTCTAATTTTGTACTTTGTTCCTACCCTGGACTAGTGGTAGTACCATACTCCATTAGCCTCTCCCTCCCTCCCTTCATCACCCATCGGGCTAGCTCCCGTTTTCACCCGTATGCGTTTACACAAGTTTAGGCGGGAATTGTTTATCTTGTGGCAGTCATTGTTGCAAAAATTGATGGGTCTACCAGTCTTTCATCATGGATCCGTCTAGTAGAGCAACTCTCAGGCAAGTGTTCAAGGATCAGGATCATCTCCTTAAGCAGAATTGGCTCTCTGAGTAGCCCGAGCAAGAAAAGAAGACAAAGGAGAATGCAATGACATTGGACTGTTTTTGCTTCTGTTGGAACAAATCAAGAGGAGATGCTTTAACAATAATATCAGTAGTTTCTCGTGGCTTGCTCACAGTTCCTCTCCTCATCCGCTGTTACCAACGTGAGTCCATCATCCGTTCAAGGCTCTTCCACCCTAGAGCACAGTACAGTGGACTATCATTGTGCAGTACCCATAGACAATTCTTCATTAGTGGCAGTCCTTTATCTGCTCAGGAGTCTTCCATCTTTGAGCATAGTTCAGTGGACTATTTTGCAGCAGCTCAGACAGCGGGTTCCTTTCGTCTATCAGTCCAAGGGACCATTCAATTCTCACAGAGCTACATGCAGTGCCTCAGGGTCTTCCATCCCTGGTAATGTTGTCGTTTCCACAGCCAGCTCTCAGGGGTCTTCCATCTCTGGTGCCAGCTCCAGATGATCAACCCCTTGGGTCTACCACCCATGGGGATCATCCAGCTTCAGCAGCTTATTCTCTTGGGGTTCCCACTCCAGGGGATCATTCAATTCGTGCAGTTATGTCGGATGGGTCTTTTGCTCGTACAGCTCTATCATGGCCAGTTAGTTCCTCTTGGGTTTGCCACCCCCTGGAGCTTAGTCGGCTGGATCAGCTTTAGCAGAGGAGCATATGGTTTTCACAGCCATGAGTGGTAGGTCTTCCATCCTTGGAGACATCTTAGACCCATTAGCAGTTGCCATAGATGAGCCTCTTGGGTTCATCACCGGAGAGGGTTGTCTATTCCCCATAGTTAGTTCTCTTGGGGCTTCCACCCAAGGGGACACCCTAGATGTAGCAGATAGGTCTGATGGTTCTTCCACCCATCAGGTCTCTTCATCAGCTACGGTTAGTTCCTATGGTGCTTTCACCCTTGGAATTCAGTTGACTACATCAGGTTTAGTGGGTAGGACTGACATTTCACCTTCTTGTCAAGAGTATTTAGTACTCGTGGGCTCTTTCTAGTCCCACTGGCCTTGATACTCAGCAAGAGGGGTCGTCTCAGGAGTTTGCTAGACCAGTTTCAGGCCTAGCAGGAGGGAGTACCCCCACAGCTGGAGTTTTAAGAGTTGCTATTAGCAGTACGGAGGTCGACGATTCCTCGACAGCCCGTGAGGATAGTCATGCAGTTCCCTCCGCAGTTTCCCTTCCTCAGTTCTTTAGGGAGGCAGCAGTTGTTGTACCAGTTAGCAGAGAGGTTGATGATGCCTTCCCATTATTGTGTCCTTCACTCTGGGAGTTTAGTCATACAGTGTTCTCTCTCGTAGTTGGTTCCATACTCGTATGGTTGGCTGAACCATACACGTATGAAATAATTATTCCGTATGCGTATGGTACAGCCAATCATACTTGGCTTTTTTTTGGGAGGAAAGCGGGTTCCCAGACCTTTATGAAAACATTTTTAAATCTTTTTCCACTTAAAAATTAATACAACTTCGAAGTTGAAAGTTTTGTAGCTCTCTATCAATTAAATGTGTACAATGTATGCTTTCCTGTTTTGTTTTTGTTGTAAAATTAGGGTCACGTATGATTCAGTCCTAAGGCCTGATCCATACTCCAATCATACTTCCGTACTTGTATGCCGTATGCATATGGTAACATATGGAAAAAACTATGTTCTCTCTATCCGATCGCGAGCCACCAGCAGTAGCAGTTTCCAGTGTCTACATCGGCAATTCCCTTGGTGATGGCAGCAGTTCGGTCGATTCATTAGAAGTGTGCTCATCAGCCTTAGTACTTCCTCAATACCTCAAAGGGAGGGGACATGCTCAGTCCCAGTATCCCGTTAGGAAGAAGCTATGCTAGCCATCTCTCAGTCTGTTTGAGAGGCATACTAGAAGTCATTGTAGACGATGTGTTCTCAGTAGTTTTGGACATCTCATTTCAGGCAGAATCCCATTCAGTTGATTCATTAGAGGGAGGTGCTCAGTAGCTCCTCTGTTCCTTCAGAGAGCATCCAGTACAGTCTACTGCGAACATCCACAGTTCTACCTCTCTCGGAGTTTTTGACACGTCCCAGCACTCCTGAAACCCCTGATCTGCAAACAAACCACACACAACATCAGATCTGAGCAGGCTACTCACCACCCAACCATGACATCTACGGGATGTGATCCCGTATCAGAAGATGTCCCCTCCGAGCCACGAGCTGAGCTACTGGCACGAACTCCCAATCAGATCCAAACCAGCCTGGTGTCCCATACCACCAAGTGGCGCTGTGAAGCCCTGGATCTGCCACTGGGCCTTGGGCTACGCTAAGATGCAGGCGCGCGTCCGCGACTCAATCCAGGATCAGACCTGGCACCTGGGAACGAGACTTGCTCCCAACTGCACACCGAGAACTGAACCCCCTGGGCCTCTTTTATAGACTTGGGCCCCGGCGCCAAAAATAGCGAAGACCTATAAATAGTTCGTACCCTTGCCACTCAACCCGAGAATCAAGCCTGCCTAGCTCTAAGCCTCCCCAGGCTAACCTGAGCTAGTTCTGTGTACCTAGTACACGTCAGATACCAATCCGTGCACATGACATACTCCCCCTCCTCTAAGAACTCACTCCTGAGTTCAGTAAAAAACCCGGAAATGTTCTTTGGAGGTTTTGTAATGTCTCCCATGTTGCATCCTCCTCAACACGATCCTTCCACTTGATCTTGTATTCCGTGATAGTACGATTACGAATCTGTCTTTCACGAAATTCAAGAATACACTCAGGTTCGTGAGGAATAAAAGTCAAATCTGTAACTTCTATAATCTCATGAGGAGAAACAAGTTGATCTTCCGCACCCAAAAGTTCTTTCAGTCTACTGACATGAAAGACTGGATGGACTTTAACATCAGGAGGCAATTCTAGTCGATATGCAACTGGTCCAATTCTTTTAATGACCTTGAATGGGCCACAGTATCTGGGGGATAATTTTGGAACCAAACCAGTACTTAGGCTCTTGGATTCTTTAGGAATTCGCAAATATACCATCGTTCCTTCAGAGAACTCTCTGGGTGAACGATGTCTATTAGCATAAAATCTGTCCCGATCTTCGGCACTTCTAATAGACTCCTTGGCAAACTGCAACATTTCCTGCATATCTAGCAAGAAGTTCTTAGCAGCATCATTTTGAATTCCTTTTAACCCAACCATAACCGGTGACTTAGGTTGAAACCCGTACATAAGCATAAAAGGACTGTAACCAGTACTAGAATGCTTTGCACTGTGGTAAGCAAATTCAATCATAGGTAGATAATCTTCTCATGAAGACTGTCTCTTAGATACATATGCCCGAAGCATGTCTTCAACCAACTGGTTGACCTTCTCTGTACTGCCATTGGATTGTGCATGATCTGAGGAACTCATACTTAGAGTAGTTTCCAACTTCTCAAATACAAGTGTCTAAAAGTTACTTGTAAACTTTGAGTCCCTGTCACTGACTATGTCAGATGGCAAACCATACAGCTTAAACAAGTGGTCCACAAGCTCGTGAGCCAACTGAACAGCTGAAATAGTTGTTCTAGTAGGTAAGAATCTAGCCATTTTTGTCAAACGGCCAACTATGACCCAAATGGAGTCATGACCCTTGCGCGTTCGAGGCAAACCAGTAATAAAATCCATGGAAATACTTTCCCATTTATTACCGGGAATCTGTAATGGCTGTAATAAGCCCACGCTTCTAAGGCGTTCTGCCTTAGTAACTTGACAAACCCGGCAACCTACTACATAGTTCTCTATAAATGCACGCATCTTAGGCCAATAAAAGGTATGCTTCACAAGAGACAGAGTCCTATGTATATCCGGATGTCCAGCACTAGGAGCATCATGACACTCCCAGAGAATCTTGGATTTAAGGTCCAAAACATCAGGCACACAAATCTTTTCATTCCGGAACAGCAAGCCGTTCCTAATCATCCACTGACCTCCCGCCGCCTGTACCATAGGTGGCACAATCCCTGAGTCCTGGTCAACCATGGAGCTCCCATCCTGGACTCTCTGCCAATAAGAACTGAAATGACTATCAGTTGCGTATAGCCCTCTCAAGGATTGAAATAGGTCTGAGGATATTTCCGTAAATGACAAAGCATTTACAAACTTAACTCGACTTAAGGCATCTGCCACACTATTCAACGAACCCTTACGATAACGTATTTCGAAATCAAAATCTTACATTAATTCTGCCCATCTAGCTTTCCTTCCCCTCAATTCTGATCCATCACACACATACTTAATTGACTGGTGATCAGTCAATACAAGGAAATTTGAACCATACAAGTAGTGTCTCCAAACCTTAAGAGCATACACTACAGCATAAAGTTCCTTCTCGAGTGTGGGCCAACGATATTGAGTGTCGTCTAGCTTCTTACTCTCGAAAGCTACAGGTCTGCCCTCTTGGAATAGAGCTGCCCCAATCGCATAATCGCTCGCATCGGCCTCTAAAATATAAGGCCGGGTAGGATCGGGTAATGCAAGAACGGGTGCTTCCTTGATAGAAAACTTCAAGGTTTCAAAAGCCTTGTTCATTGCATCATTCCAAGAGATCGGCTGGGTAGATCTGCGTCCACGACCTTTCAATATGTTTGTCAGGGGTGCCGTGATATGTGAATAATCACGCACAGATTTTCGAAGAAATACCGTAAATCCTAGGAAAGAACGAAGTTGTTTCACAGTCTGAGGGATAGGCTATTCTAAAACCTTCTGGATACTATCCAAATCAATGCTAATACCTTCAGAAGAAATCTTGTGTCCTAAGTAAATGATCTCCTTCATAAAGAAGTCACATTTACTCATCTTGGCATAAAGCTTATGCTGTCTTAGAACAACTAAGACAACCCGGAGGTGTCCTATGTGATCCTCAAGCGTTTTACTATATACCAAGATGTCATCTAAGAACACTACAACAAATTTGCCCAGAAAATCCCTGAACAAATCGTTCATCATCTGCTGAAAAGTAGCAGGAGCATTGGTCAAACCAAAAGGTAATACGAGGAACTCGTAATGACCATACCTAGTCCGGAATGCGGTCCTATCTATGTGTTTAGCATAGATACGGATTTGGTGATAACCCGTACGCAAATCAATCTTAGTGAAATACTTCGCTCCGGCCAAACGGTCTATCAAATCATCGGAACGAGGTAAAGGATAGCGGTTCTTAATTGTGACTTTATTTAATCGTTTATAATCTATACACATTCTCCAGCAAGAATCTTTCTTCTTTCTTAAGAGGACAGGTGCACCCCAAGGTGATTTACTTGGGCGAATATAGCCCATATTCAGGTAATCCTGCAGCTGGCTAGCTAACTCATCCTCCTCTACCTGGCTCATCCTATAAGGTGGTATACTGATAGGTTGAGCCCCTGGGACTAAGTCTATGCGATGATCTACTGCCCGTTCTGGAGGTAAACCTTCCGGCAGTTGAGCTGGGAATACGTCCTTAAAATTATCTAACAACATTCTCAATTCACGGTGTTCAAACACACTTAATTCATTTTTGTTAATTACAGAAACAACAAATGACGAAAGTGGAATCAAAACACACTGATAGACATCATAATGAGAATTATTCAATATATTCCGAAGCTGCATCGCAGATACAATAGGCCCCTAAGAAGAGGGAATTTTATCACACTGAATACAAAATTGGGTGTCCTTATCTACAAAAGAAAGCGTATGCTCCGTCCATCCGATCTGAATATTGTGGGTTTTAAACCACTCTATCCTGATCAACAAGTCTACATGCTCCAGATGCATAACATAACATGTAAGAGCTCCCGTGTAGGCTTGAATCCGGATAGGAAGCGCTTCAACCTTGCGATCCCAAAACTGCTTCCCAGTTGGAAGCTGCACCTCATAGGTGTGGTCGCTAGGTACTGTGGACAGCCCCATCTTCTGCACAAATTTGTAATTAACAAAATTGTGAGAGCTGCCCGGATCAAAGAGAATGTGAACCTGTTGGTCCATAACTTCTCCATAAACTCGGAAAAGATCATGGGAACCAAACGACGAAGTATTGAAAGTACAATTACAAGAGAGTGGGCAGGTAATGACATTTACTGAAATACCTGTCATCGCGACTTGGTTCGCTCCCTTGGCTGTGGTACGTGGACCTGCCTGGAGCTTTTGTCCTAGCACCAATTTTTGATTCTTGCGCTTAGGACACTCATTCTTTGTGTGGCCCTGCTCCTCGCAATAGAAGCATCGTCCTTCTTTCTTGAGCCTCAAAGTGCGAAGGAAACGAGCTTTATCATTCTTGGCTGGAGTCAAGTTTTTCTTGGAGGCGTTGTCCGTAGACTTCGTCTCCCCAATACCAGTCGTATGCTGGAAGAACTTGCGTTTGTTCTTTCCACTCGTGTCGGTAACTGTGGTTGCTTTGGTACCGGCCATGGTATCATCGTATATGCGTGCATAAGTCATGGCCTCCTACAACGTTGTGCATTTGTTGTTCTTTATCTGCAACTTGTAGGAGTCTGGCAAACCATCCACGAAGAAACCTAACAAGGTCAGTGGATCCATCTTAGTGGCCCTGGTTTACAGATCCCGAAATCTTTGAAGATAAACTTCAAAGGTCAAGTTTAATTTTGACATATCGAGGGCTTTGAGCTTGCCAACGATATCGTAATCATCCTCCTTCTTCAGGAACTCCTTCCTGAAGACCCCTTCAAAACCTGTCCATGTATCGGGCTTAGGTTGGAGTTCCTTCCACCATAGTAATGCTTTACCTGACATGAACCCCGCTGCAAGCTGGATCTTCTTCTCATCTGGGTATGGGTGGGACTGGAAGTGTACTTGCCACTTGTGTAACCAAGTGTCAACTACTTCCTTCGTTCTAGACTTTTGATCGCCCGGAAAAGGGTCTGGAGTTATATTCGGGCCTAGCACTGAAGCCATAGCATCCACATGCGTGAGTGCCTGCACAGTGCTAGCCAGAAGGGTGAGAGTAGCTTGAATCCCCTGGAGTTGCTGTGTCAACCCCGATTGATTAGCGTTGACCTGCTTGAATTTGCCATCTAGAGCAGTCGTAAATTCACTGAAGGCCTTTTTGGTTATCAGGTCATCATAGAGACCCTGATCCTCCTCTCCCACAGGAGTGTAATCCAAATCCTGCTCTCCCATGGTGAACTCGGGATTTGCAGCATCAGACATAACTGAAATCTGATTTGAATACGAACTGAGAGAAATAACTGACTGAAACGAAGCGCAAAGGAGAATGGAGCAGAGGAAAACCGTCCCAAGAGATGCCGACGGAAAGAGATGCTGGAAACTGGCGAACCGGAAGCCCACGAATCCCGAGACCTCGTTGAACCCGCTACCGGATGCACGTGCGAAATCCTGCAGCAACCGTGTTGCTGATGTGGCTGTACGGTCTGCTGACGCAGGCCGTACAGGTTTTGATGGAGGCCGTACAGGTGCTGACGTGGACTGTACGGCGTCCGTACAGTCTGCGGGTACCGGCTCGAAGCAGGAGGTGCTGACGCAGGCAGGGTTCGCTGCTGCGGGTACCGTACGGATGGCGCTGGCTGACGCAAGCAGTGTACGGCTGCTGATGCAGGCTGGCGCAGATTGTACGGTGCAGTTGCAGATCCGTACGGTGCTGATGCAGAGCCGTACGGATCGCGATGGCTGACGTAGGCTGCGTACAGTGGCTGACGCAGGCTGGCGCAGGTACGGACAGGCTGAAGCAGGCTGGCGCAGGCAGGCTCGTGATTCGAGGAGCTGCTTCAAGGCTCTAGGCTAGGCTGTGGGTAGGCTGGTACCCTGCCCCATCTATATAGGGAGCAGGGCAGCCTTATTTGGAAGCCCTGCTTCCAAAAAAGGCCAAGCTCCCCTAGCTTTGGAGGGGGTGCTTTTTCAAAAAAAGCACCCTCTACGCAGGCTGTACACAGCCTGTTCGCTGCCCTTTGAGCCTCTCCTTGCACCCGCCTGTTACCGTACTGCCCTGGGCGTCACCTCTACGCCTCCCTTGCAGCCTTTTCGCGCCTCTCTCCTACTTCTCTGCTCTCTCTCCGGCTTCCTACAGCCTTCTCTCACAGGCTCATTCAGGAATCACGAAATCTCTCCCTCCTTTCTTCTACCTTTTCCCTTACATCTGTCCACCCCTGCTATCCCAGGTACCCAGCAGACAACGCAGTAACAGATTTCGAAATTTAGGGCATACCTGGAGGAAAAATCCGTCAAAAATTCCCGCATCAGAAGTTCCTACCTCAGGAGCTGGCTCTGATACCAACTGACACGTCCCAGCACTCCTGAAACTCCTGATCTGCAAACAAACCACACACAACATCAGATCTGAGCAGGCTGCTCACCACCCAACCATGACATCTACGGGATGTGATCCCGTATCAGAAGATGTCCCCTCCGAGCCACGAGCTGAGCTACTGGCACGAACTCCCAATCAGATCCAAACCAGCCTGGTGTCCCATACCACCAGGTGGCGCTGTGAAGCCCTGGATCTGCCATTGGGCCTTGGGCTACGCTAAGATGCAGGCGCGCGTCCGCGACTCAATCCAGGATCAGACCTGGCACCTGGGAACGAGACTTGCTCCCAACTGCACACCGAGAACTGAACCCCCTGGGCCTCTTTTATAGACTTGGGCCCCGGCGCCAAAAATAGGAAGACCTATAAATAGTTCGTACCCTTGCCACTCAACCCGAGAATCAAGCTTGCCTAGCTCTAAGCCTCCCCAGGCTAACCTGAGCTAGTTCTGTGTACCTAGTACACGTCAGATACCAATCCGTGCACATGACATTTTCTCAGGGAGACAGCTACAGTTTACACAGCTCTTCCAGAATCACTCAGGTTTTTCAAGGGACGGTTACATACACAGTTCCAGATTCTAGGAGGGTGGAGTTTTTACCCTTAGCAGTTATCACGCCAGCAGAGGAGGCAGGTGTATTCCAGCCTTTCCTAGTACCACAGTTTTCTGGAGTGCATATGATTATTTTGGAGTTTCCGGGCTGCTTTTATTTTTGGTTGTCTAGCTTCAATGGCTTTATCATCACCCGGACGATTCATGGAATAGCACCAGCTTTTCTATGTTGGTGGAACTTTTGCATTGGGGAGGGTGCATGCTAGCAGTTGGCAGCCACTTTCATGCCATTAGCCTTTCAGAGTGCAATGCCTCCGCATCATCAGCCCAGTCAGTCCTTAGCAGTTCACGAGGACAGCATGGAGCTCATATTTCCAGGAGCCTATCAGGTTGCCATACAACCTAAGGATCAAGAGCTCGCAGCCGTAGCGTGGTGGGATGACTAGCTTCAGCTGTTCGGCTCCCAGTCTTCGCGGCAGGACCGGTTCTCATGAGTTTTTATTGAGCTGCCGTGTTATCATAGTAGAGCATTCGTTCCTCGGCCTCTTGGAGTGGTACTAGTGCCAGACTATTATTTCCCAGTTATTTGGGAGGACAGTCAAGTTTCGAGCTGCAGTTGGTTCTCATCATGATCACATTCGCTTAGCAGATTCACTGATCACTCAGCAACTACCATCATCCAGAAGTTAGTCACGAGGGAATGTCACATAAAGCCTACACTAGGGATCATTGCGACACACAGTCTAACCCATTTGTTGTATGTCGTGACCTCGTTGTGAGCCCTAGACTAGGGACGAGTCAGGTACGAGCTATGGGGGTCCATTCCCAATTCCCAAAGTCACACGCTACAGCAGAGCAGTTCGGGCTGCTAGGGCAAATCGTTGCGAGGTATCCACCTAGCAACAAGTTCAGAAGAGGGGAATGTCACATGCACCAGGGTCAAGCTCGGGTCGCAGTGAGACAACTGGCTGCCAAATGAGCAAATCACAGCATATTGGGCAAGTTTTGGGGTTCCCAAAGGGCAACACCAGGTGTAGCAAGTGGGCTAGGGGAGGTTCCTTTTATAGGCAGCCTCAATTCCCTCTAGGTCTGCCCCTAGGGCTGATCAAACAGTCCGACCAGCCCAGGTTTGATCAGTCGGTCAATCTGGATGATGGTAGCCCTAATTGACCGACCAGCCCTAATTGATGGTAGCCCTAATTTACCGACCAGCCCATCCAACCAGCCCTAATTGACCATCATGCTTGAGTTCTTCCTTGTATGATCATCTAATTTCGGCACAGCTAGTCCGTGCATGTTACAGAGGGATAAGATGGCCATCTATCAAGACCAGTATAGGTAATGAGATCATGCATCTTGCTTAGATCTATTAAGGAACGTCCATAAGATGTGATCGGGGCTCGCTTGTCAGCCGAAACACGCATCATACCTGCTCCCTCGAGGTCAATGTTTGGCAGTAGAATGGAATTGTCCCTGAAGTCGAGGAGTGAAACCGGACGGGCGCCTGTCGTCGCGTTGAAGTCCCCAGCCAGGAGGACTTCCTTGCGGCTCGCGAAGTCGACAATGGACTGATAAAGAGCTGCTTATGGTGATGTCTCAGCCTCCTCTAGGATATTTGAGCAAAATGGGAGGTCTCGGGAGGGAAGTAGCATACTGCAACGAACAAAGAGAGAGAGAGAGAGAGAGAGAGAGAGAGAGAGAGAGAGAGTGCTAACTTTTTTATTCTGTTTGGCTTAGTTTTGAGGCATCAATGTCAGCAGAAGAGCGCGAGCAGAAATTGAAGCAAGCAACTTTACGTGCCAGCTTTGTTCAACAGCTGGTGCTGTCCACTATCATGGAGGACTCTTAGAAGCTGTATAGATTGTACTTCAAATATTTGTAATATGAAGGATGGGATCACCCATCGCACCGCTTGTTCTTGATAATGTGAACACCTGGTAAGGAGGAAGGGGTCATGCTATACCTTCAAGGGTGAATTCTCAGCAGACAACAAGAAACCTCAACGAGTGTGAAAAAATGACTAGAGGATCCTAAGTCCCTCTACTTCAGTTACTCGCAAACCATGTGAATTCATGTCGTTTACTCTTTTTGAAGCTAGGATTGTCTGAACTCTATCTCAACGAAGGTAGAAACACCAGGCATTTGAATTGGACGGAAGCCACTTTTCTGGGGATGAGAGGGCTTTGGGTTCTTTTTAATGTTCTAGTTGTACTGCATTCTATTCCATCACTTTTTTGAAACTTGGAACAGAAATCTGCCCCGATACGATTTCTATCCTGAGAGAATTTTATCTGAATAATTATTTCTGGGAGATACCTTTATATTATCCAATTCTGAAACATTTCATGGTACCAATGTTAGTTTAAATAAATATTGTTGTTTATAGTTAAAGTGCATTAGTTGTAAAGCTCGTTGATTCATCGCAAATAGATCAAGGTTCAAGTTAGCCAGCAGTAAGACTAGAAAAGTAGGTCCAGAAGTAAAATGTGGATGAATTTATTCTGTTTTGAAACTTTAAATGTATGAACTGTAATGGACGTGATGCTAGTTCATATGAGAGGTGTGATTCTGAAATACCACCCAGGGAACTTTCTTGATCAAAACCTGGAACCAGAATCATGCATATCCCCCCCCCCCCCCAACACCCCGTGCGTGTCTTCTCTCTCTCTCTCTGTCTGTCTGTCTCTCTCAATCTTGAATCAGAACCAGGCACACATGTGCACTGGTTTGGCAATCGTGTATCTTCCCTAGACCACAATTTGTTACCCAGAGAATGATAAATTCTATCACCCTGTTTTGTGAGCTTGTCTGGGAAAAGTGTGTAAGCCAAGAGGTGAAGATGAAACAGCAGGGTGCTGCCTTAAATTAATCCCCTGAAACTTGTTTCCTCCTGTGCTCTACATGTGTTTGTTTTGTACGAAGTGGGGGTTTCAAGAGATGCAAGAGTTCTCTGAATAATGAGCTCACATCATGGGTACAAAATAAAGTGCATTGGCATCATAACAGTGAAAATAAAAGGAAGATAGAATGAACGTTACAACCTTATTTTTATGTTAAAAACAATATGTGCAAGATGCATGGTCCTTTAGATTCTAGAGGAAGTGAGCAGCTTAAAGTAGATATTTTCAAGGATGAGGATTCGTGTGATTAGAACTAGCTGAAGAAAAAATACGTAGTGGAGTAAAAATACAAAGCTCTAGTTATTAAGTTGAGATGATACAATGGAATGCAGGTAGAAGTCAAGCTAGTGGAATTTCTTTATTATTTAATTGAATGCAAATGCCATTAAGAACGAATGGGAAGGGGACGTAAAAAGAGAACTCCATGAGCCGTAGAAGTAGCTGAGTAAGCAATCTAGAGGAAGTGAGCAGCGTAAACAGAAATGCTTTCAGGATGGAGATTTGTGTGCTAAAGAACTAGCTGAAGCTGAAATAAGATGTAGCTGGAGTAAAAATACAAAGCTTTAGTCATCAAATTGAGGTGATACCATGGAATCTAGGTAGAAGTCAAGCGAGTGGACTTTTTTTTCTTATTTAATTTAGTGCATTTGGGAATGTTAATAGGAATGAATGCGAAGGGGGCGTAATAAATGTGAACCTCTCTAAAGAGCAGGATTGACGAGAGGGGCAATTAACAAATAGTGGACGAGGTTACAACAGAGGAAGTAATGAATTCTATATGGTGGAAGGGCAAATGGTTGGAAATAGCATCTGTTGGAAAGGGAAATTCCAGGGGCTGTTGTATTGCGTTGTCTTGTGGAACACTTCGCATGCTGCTTATTGACAAGTAGAGTTTGGGGTGTGCCTTAAAGTGTGTTGCATTGCTAGTGGTTTTATAGTTTCTTGAGAAAGGTGGAGAGAGGCTCTTTGAAAAGATTTAAGAAGTAGATCTTGATCCCAAAAAAAACAAAGGTGGGACCCGTAACCCTGTAGACCATAAATTTTCAAATTCGCTCCATGTATTTTCCCTTCTAGTAAACCCCACTAGTGGCTACGTAGGTATCTATTTGTTTCTTAAAATTTTCCCCTCCAATTTTAAATCCCACTTCCAAGCTCAAGTTAAATGTTTAACTCACTCTCTACATATCCTCCATCTGCATAGGTTCCTTTCAACACGAAATTTATTGCGTTGTCCTCATTCTTCGCATTTGTTCCATTGTAATATAAGGAAATGCCCCATGCTCTCCCTCTTCATGTGCCCCATGCTCACTCCATATGCTTCCTTCTATGCTTCCACTCTAACTTACTCCTCATCCCCAAATACTATGCCTCTCCACTTGTCATGCGTGTAATCTTGTTTTATATTATTGTTGGCTTGGTACTTGAGGGTTTTTAGTTAAATTGCTTTTTGAAGTCAATATATAATGCTTGAGAACAAACGAGTAAAGAAGGGTATTTTAAAACTGTATTAATTGATTAAGGATCTCAACCCCATGACATAGAAAGTCACAATAGCCAAAGGAAGACTTTCTATAACAAAGACAAATGGGAGCTTGACTCCTAGAGTGCAAACCATCAGAACAAAAGCTTTAAGTTTCCTCGTCATTGGCAACACCAAAAGCTCCAAAAGATACAATATTTGGACACACTAATGGACTCTAGCTTAGATGGTGGAAGCGGGAAGGTCCCCATTGCTTATCACCAAAGATGTGATTTCAAAATGGAGAAAGGAGACCCAAGGGTTTACACTACAATGAAAGTAAAATCAAACCCAATGATGATATTAACATGAAAGGAAAGTGTTAGAAACAAGGTCATTGAGACATGAAACAAGTTCCGGATTGAAGAAGTTAATTGATTACATGAAACAAGGTCATTGAGACATCCTAGTTGATTGTTGGTCAGCTAGGACTATGTCAAGGCATTCGGATAGCTTTGTAGTCCACAAACCAATGGGAAAAGAGGGGCCTTAACATCAAGAGAGTAAGATGGGTCCGACAACCAAGGATGGGAGGTCATGAGAAAGATCTAAAAGGAATGATGCCAATGCATGAGATGAAGTTAGTATGAAATGATTGCTTGTTGGCTATCATAGTCAAATGCGCAAATCCATCAGACTTGCAATGTGAAATCATCAATGCCCAGATTGAGAAAGAACACATGACATCACACATAAAGCTAGAAGGATGTTTTTTGGGGGGGGGGGAAAGGGTGGAGGTGTGCCAACGTCTAGGGCTTGTAAACTTTGAGCACCTTGTCATTAATTGGATATGAAACATAAACATGAAGTGAAAAACTATCGTGTGTAAACAGAGGGAATGTAGGATTACAATGACTATATTCCAAATGCACATTACTCAAAAAAATGCAAGGGCGGTGCCATGGAATAACTATAGTAGGACAACTATGAAGTGATGAAAAAGCCAAGGAGAAGATGATGTGAGAGCACAAGCCCATGTTCAAAATGTTAGTCCATGGTTGCAAAGTGAGGTTAGGGGCCTTGTAAATGTAGCATTTCTTGAAGAAAAGAAAAGATAGCCACAATGAACTTAGGGAACATCAACTTAGTAGAAAGATTGTGACTTAAGAAACATGCGCCCCTTTCTTCTCATTCATTCATTGTAGTTTCTTTAACTTATCCTAGACTTCATATATGGGAGAGAACTATTGATTTGAAGATCACACTCTTGTATTGCTCTTGCAAGTGTGAAATAGAACTTGTGAATATAGGATATTCTACACTTCTTTTAATGTGCCTAAGTTGAGAGCCTGTGTTTAGCGGGGAGTGGGCCCTATGTGAACTCTTGAGAGTGCGTATGATTAGCTCAATTCTCTACTAAGAGGAAAGCTTGAGCTTGATTGGTATAGTGAGCAATGAGATAATTGTATGCTTTCAACTTGCTTATGAGAGAGGAAATATTAGGTTGAGTGATTGATCACCTATAATCCTTTTAGTTAAGTGTTCTTGATGAGTGCTAGGATTTGTACAAAATTTGAGGCTTGAGTACTATTTTGGAGATGATCTAGATGGAATGTAGTGAGATAGAAACTGTGCGCACTCAACTTGCTTATCATGAAAGAGGAAATGTTAGATCTTTGAGTGTGAGATTGATCACATGGAATTGAGTGTTATTTAGCAGAATGCTAGGTTTTGTGCAAAGATAGGCTTGAATATTGCTTTGCAATGAGCTAGAAGATTTGGCTGTTCACGCTGGTGTGAAATTGCAACTGTTGGGCTGTACCTCAAATAAGATTTGTGGACCTTTCCTCCCAATGTAGATCAACAGACAAACAAAGTTTGGTTGCTACTTGAGCTCTCCTAGCAAAGCTATGATTGACTTTCTAGTTCATGTTGTTTCAAGTGATTTACATAATTTGATTATGAATAAGAGTTTAAATGATTTCTCTAATTTGATTAAGTCTAAATGAATAAAAGTTTAAATGATTTCTTTGATTCAATTAAGCCTATTGGAAGGCTTGTTTTTGGCAGAATTGCAACTAGATTGTATTTGAATTGAAGAGACTATGATAGTTTATAGCCTACCACTAAAACTCGTATTGGCTCTAGTGTCACATTCTTATTTCTTTTGTTGGAATCATAAGAGTTGTGTCTTGGATTGAAAGAGCTACGTGCCCTTTTACGACATCGACCTCTTTTGGGAGCATGAGAGGGTTATCCCGTTCTTTGTACATGCAACCACTAGAACTAGTATGGAAGCCTTGAAGGTTAGTGCCCACAAGATTTGAAGTCGAAATTTAAATTTTGAGACTCAATGCCCAAACTAGTAGATATTTTTGTCCTCAAGAAAAAGACCACACGGACGACTTGATAATCATGAGACAACTATCTTGAGCATTTTCAAAAGAGATTGTTATGATTTCAAGATTTTGATAAAAAAAGTGAGATCTAAAATATCATTATCCATTGAGTTTATACATGCCTATGGTGTTACATTGGATGTGGCCATCTCACACTTGACACATGAGGCTATCCAAAATTTTACCATTGGCTATCTCAAACTTGGTACATGCAACCCTCTATCCTAATAGACCTTGATGCTTCACACATCCAAGTAACAAAAGGTAAGAGACCTCACTAGCCCACCCTCCCTTAGAAGTCGATGTGACCAATAGAATTTGACTTCCCTGAACACTCTAGAAGCCATATTTAATTGATGGACTCCTGAAGTCCATAGAAAATAAATCTAGTCTTCAATCTATGAAGGATATATGGATTCTTATGTTTTGTTGAAAATAAGCTATTATACCTAGTTGTTGTATAGTGACAAATACATAAATGATGGACATCGAAGCTACGATGCCTATCTATTGAGATGCAATCATCACCCTCTATGACTAGTAGTGTCTTCCACAAGTGTTAGCTTTATCTTTGGATGTGTAATGCTAACAACATAAAATAAACACATAAACCCACTATTACTAGTTAAAATACAAAATTTTGGCGATCCTACTTTGCGATGTTTGTCATATTCATTCAAAAAGCTCCTAAATCTCTTCATCATCGCATGCTTCTTGTTGCAGGGCTGGCGAAGTGGGTATGGGCTTCTCACTTATCTTCTTAGTTTTCTTATGTTCTTCCATCTTGTTGCAATGAAAATATTGAATGCTACCCTAATTGCCAATTCCTTAGGTGGAATATTCTTGATAATGCTACGAACATCAAAACCAATGCTTGAGCTCCGATTGGTTGCATAGTCAAGAAACTTATTTATGGATAGGAGTTTACCAAGAGGCACTCCCTTAGCATGCTCTTTCTCAAAAGTATGACCTCAATGATTTTATATGACTTAGAGATCACATTTGACTGGCAAAGATCAATTTTTTGAACAAGACTTAATCCCAATGTCGATCTCGAGTAGTCTTCATGGGTAAGTTAGTTTTGATGCAAAGTCATGAGCGAAAGCCACTTGCAAATTGTCAAAATGATCTTGAGCAACCACATATAGTAGCCTCTCCACATTTCCTTCCTCCACTCCGAGTTGGGTTGAACCCCAAGCCCAACTCGGGCATTAGCTTGAGAAGGGGGTATACACACAATATAATTAAAATAGAAGGGGAAAAGCCCCTTAATAGTTTTTTGGCCGTGGGTGGACTCGAAATTCCCCTTCTACCCTACAAAAAATGTGTTCACTAGGATGGAGGATGCATTGTTGCAATGAAACATTTTTCAAGTTAATATCCCCTTGCAAGGTACATTGCACATGAAAATGTTTACATGTTACTCTTTCACACGATTGCAATTTTTGAGAGATGCTTATGGTTGATATGAAGACATGAAAATTTTGATATAAAAAGCTTTCACATAGTTTAATTAATGTGAAGGCTGCACATGGATGGCATGGAATCATGAATTATACTCAATCTTGGCTAAGGTGATGTTGTCATTATGATGTATACTTAAATTCTAGATGGAGGAGGACCTATAGATTGTCTACCCTTGGTATGAATTTATGGTCATTGTTATGTTAATTTTTGACATTGAGAGGAGTTTGGACTTTACATGAGTTTGCAAAAACATGGAAGGTTTTATGAATTGGATTGAATGGCTTGGAGTATGCAATAACATAGTTGTAATTATAGATGGGATTCGCTCATCGCTATGGACTACTAAGTAGAAGAATTGATGAAGTAGTTGGGATAGAACTTTGATAGGAAGTACACACTTCCAAGTCCTTTGTAAGAAAGGATATTATTACCAATGCACATGCTTGGATGATGAGGCTTCCACTTGGCATGAAGAATTAAAAGCTATGTAGTATGAAGAACCTTTGTCTGCATGTTCTTTAGGCTATCAACCAGTCATCATGACCATGTTTAATCAAAGTATCCATGAGTCCATCATTGCCCTAGATTCACAAGAGATCAAGAGCACCCAGATTCGAATAGTTTCGAATAGTAAAGGTAGTTTCAAGTGCATGGAGACTATTTCATGCATTCATGACTAAAGTCTCCCAACTAGCATTATTTGCTCGGGGGGCCACTGTGTGAAAATCCCATATAGTACATACGATTAAGGGGTATTAAAGAAACCTCCTACATATGGATTTTTATAGCCTATATACACCCCTTCTGTAAATTTCAAGATGATTAAAGTATCCCTTATGTATGAAAATTCTCACTTTTTGAATTTAAAAACCCCTTATGTATGTATATTTTCTGTAACTCCATAGAAATATAAAACCCCTTTTGTTGATTGCACGTGTTATCTTACAGATTTATTAGTGGACCCCCAGATTATTTTACATTCATATATCTTTCATAGAACTTCAAGTTCCTCATCAAGTGTGTATTCTCTCATGTATATCATTTTCCATTTAGAAGGTACTAAGGAAGCTAATCTCTTCACATATTATTACATGCTTTCACCACCATTGATATCTCTAAATTAGGATTGCTTTACCTACATCATGGTTGCTAGCTAACGAAGTAAGTACAAGAATAAACCAAGATCCAAGCTGTACCAAACTCCCCAAAGGAGTTTCTGAATGCGAGGAGTTCATCCTCCACGGAGTTCTACTGAGTTGCATCAGGGTATGCTCTCTCTAGGAACTTGGTCCATCCCTGTAGGCTGTGACAACTCCTCATCATCAATTTGGCCCTCCCTTCTCCATAGAGGGTGCAAAATGTGGGCTACTGCATGGATTGGCCTATGAAATTTATTCCATCTAGTCTCCCATATATCCAAGATTTGTTGCAGCCTGCCATAACAATGAACACATCCGAAATTCTAAGTAAAAGAAAGTCTCACGATTATTGATATTAGAATAATTTGAAATGGAAAGGAAATGCAGGCAAAAGATGAAACTTATTACTTGGATGTACCTATCTCTCTGCAACCAAGTGCAGCCCTTCATTGCCTCTCCAACCTTCTCCATGAACTCATACACCAATCCTATAGTGCAGCCCTCTTTGTCAGTGAGGCGAAGGGTAATAAAGAGGGGTTTTATAATGCCAATGATTTCCTCAGCTGCATGCCAAAAGTCTCCATCAAATATGATGTCCTCAAATGCCCTTGCCGTTGGTTTGTTGGACTTATCCCATCCTATCCATTCCTCACTCACAACCATGCATTGCAAATTGGCCTTCACTTTTACCAAGCGTGCCAAGATAATGAAGAGATAGGCAAAGCGAGTTTTGGGGGGTTTCAAAATCTCCAATGTGCTGTGCTCTCTGAAAATAGCAAGGGCTCTATGCTTTCAGGTAATGAAGGTCACCGAAGCTCATGCCTTATCAACCACCATAGCTACCCATGGAAGCTTGCCTATATCCTCAATAAGGAGATCTAAACCGTGTGCGACACAAGGTGTCCAAAAAATGTGGCTGTACTCACTCTCTATTAGTGCACCCATCCATTGACAATTACTAGCATTATCAGTGATGACCTGCACCAAGTTTTGAGGTCCCATATCCTCAATAGCCCTCTTAATATGACCATAAATATAATCACCTGTATGAGACTCATTGGCTGCATCTATGGACCTCAGAAACACAGTGCCAACACAACATGACATAAGGATGTTGATAAGAGGCCTCCTCTTTGTATCTGACCATCCATCAGACATGATAATGCATCCATATGTCTTCCATGTTGCCTTTATGGGCTGAAGCTCCTTTTTTACCTCGAACCACTCTGCATGCAAGTCTCGAGTGCACAACGTCTCTGAAGATAGAGGCTTAAACGATGGTCCTGCATCTCCCACTGCTTGCACAAACTCCATAAATGCAGGATTCCGAGCAATATTAAATGGCAAATCACACTCGTAGAAGAACCTGTGACATGTCATGCCCTACGTGCATTTCTGGATAGACCTGCAGCCCAACCCGTAAAGTTCCTGCCCTTGCTGCTCTGCTTTTCCCCCTTGCTGAATTGGATGAGGCTGCACGCATATCCTGTAGATACAACCTGTGTAGGTAATGTAGTGGCCGATGACGAAAGCATAGGTGGTGGTCTAGATGTAGCATTCAATGGAAGACTTGACATGGGACTTCCAGGAGGAGATCCATGCATAGAAATAGCTTGGGGAGCCTCAAGTCTCTGTCTCTTTGATGAGCCTGGAATGCCTCCCAAAACAAGAAGCACATCATCTGGGACATCTCCTGCACAACCATTTACTCCCCTTCTAGAGATGCCAAGCAAGTGAGCTCTCACACGAGGTGCACTTCCATGATAGGTGCCCCCACAGTGCTTGCACTTCCACTTCTTTGTCTCGGAAGCACCATAAGATTCCTCCACATCCACCTCCTTCCAAACGGGATCTTTCGATTGGCCCATTTTCTTCCCTTGTGAATTAGAAATTTCAGATAGCCTAGGCTAGTAGGCCCTAGAAGGCTGAATCAGTGAGGCTGTGACCTGTGCATAATACATATAGCTCCAATCACTAAGATTGACAACATTGAACAGATAAGAGGAAAGAGCTGCCAGCATAATGCACCATTTGATTAATTAGAGTATGAGGGATTTCTAAAATACCTCACCTCAAGAGTCTCACTGACTTTTTCCCATTTTAATCAATGGAAAGAACATTGAAAGAAACCATAGAGCAAATAGGGTACATCTTTTATGTATGGATAACTAACGGGATTCATTATGTAAAAACCTTATACATCATGTGCTTCAAGGGATATTACTAAGTCTTGTATCTATGAAAAATTTCCCTTTAAAATAACCCATTTTACTATACCAACTTACGGATTTTGGTCAAAATCCAACTAAGAGAGACATTATATACATAAATTTTGAATGTTTTTGCAATTAAAAAACCTTCTCTATTGAACTTGCATGCTATACTTACACACTGTTGAGGGGACCTATTGAGGTGGGTAATCATGTAGATCCATATGCTAAAGTTAACAAGGACTCTTTTCTTCTTCTCTAGAGAAGAACTTTCTAGTAATTCTTGAAAAACCAACCATACAAATTAGCAATCAGAGAGGTGTCGATTCTGGGAAATAAAGAGAAAAGTTAGCTATTAAAAAAACTAGCTTGTTTCTAGAAAACCCACTGTCTAGGGAATGTCTCATTAGGGGCGAACTGGGGTCCTAAAAGGGCCTAATAAGGAATGGATTAGGGAATGCTTAGTGGGCTAATGCAAGGGGTTTGGAAGGTCCCAAAGAGGCCTAACTAGCCCACAATTGAGCCCACAATTGAGCCCACCTCTCTCCCCATGAGGGGAGGGGGCCACTTTTTAAAATTTGAATGTTCAAATTTTGAATCTCCCTCCCTCCCTCCCTCTCTCTCCCTCTCCCTCCCTCCTTTTCTCTCTTTCTCCCTCCCTCCCTCTCTCTCCCTCTCCCTCCCTCCTCTCTCTACCCCTTTGTCTTCGTCTCCATCTCCCTCTCCCTCCCTCCCTCCTCCTCTCCTCCCCTCTGTCTTGTTCCTCCTCCTCCCTCCTCCCTCCCCATAGTGTCATGGGGAAAATTGGCAAGGCACGTCCTAAAATGCTTATCCTACCAGTTGGCCATGAAATTGTGAAGCACATATTTTGGGATGGATTGAACCACGTGACCTACAAGCTCCCTTGGCTGGGTGCTCTTATATGACAGTAGCCATCTCTTTTTATCGCATCCTTTGACATTGACATTTTCAAATCTCCTCCATTTTAGAGAAACGTGGTTGTCTTCCGTCATTCCATTTGGACAGACATTGAATGTCTTCTTCTTCAGCTTCAAGCTACAATGCTTGCATGTGCCGCAAATGCACTCAATCCTGTGCCACTCACGGTCTCCCTTTGGATAAACCACAAGCTCCCATAGAGACCTTAGGCTACAAAGCCTGCCATCCCTTGCAACACATGATGAGGATCCATGTGGCCTACAAACTGCGCATTCATTGGGGAGGCATGGGCATCGATCCCCATGGAGCAATGCTCCAACATGACCAAATCTCAAGTCATTCACAGCTTGTCGGTCCAGGTCAGTCTATGTGGGTTTTGTAACAACAAACATTCCTGGCTTTGATTTTCCTAACGTACTAGGGATTACAATGCTCAAATCTCCTCTGCCCAATTGAAATGTGTAGATTCTGATCCACAAACTTGAGATACAACTCCGTCTGCTGACCCAACATGCAGGAACAACAGAACAATGAGCCCCATTTTTGCTACTACTAAAAGAATACAAAAAACAGCCTTTTAATTAAAGTATATAATGAAGCAAAACAATTTTCAACCACTGCGCTGGTTTAGGACAATCACAATTTCATTGACTAGGTTGGTTTAGGACACGTTTAGGACAGTCAACCACCAAGCTGGTTTAGGACACGTTTAGGACAGTCACAATTTCAACCACCGGGATGGTTTTATGCAGTGAAGAATTTTCCTTCCATACAATATTGTTTCTCCATTTATTTCTAGTTGTACTCAGCCGTTTGTGCACGAAAAAAATATATTTATTTTTCCTCTTTGGAGGCCCCCTATATGCCCCCTCAAATCTTGCACTCACCCCACCACTTTCACTTGTGTTTATGAGTGCATCTTTCTATCTGTTCTATCTCTACTTCAATCAATAGTTAGTAAGAGAGAGAGTACATTAGTCTTCTCATTGCTACATTGGGATAAGAGCTTCTTTTTTTCTCTTAAGATAGTGAGGTTCAATCAAGGACAACCCCTGGTCTTTGGTATCAATGAGATCCTGTAGAGACACCATGAATGGCAATGGAGTATCCAACCCTGGTGTGGAGGATGATTGTGAGAGGTCACTCTTCATAAACCCATAAAGCATGTGCGAGCAAGCATTGGTTTAAAATTACCCCTATTCTTGCATTTTTACATCTTCAATCTTAAAATTGTGATAGTCCTTCATAAACCTACATATACAAATTACATTAAGTTGCTATTTTATAATCCCTTCATGTAGATTCATTTTTGAATTCCACAATTTAATAGTGGTATATGACCCGAATAGCAGGAAATTAAATTTAACAAATTTAAGTACTAAGAAACGCAATAATTTCAACCACCGACCTGGTCAATAACTACTGTTTGTTCAACCATGTTGGTTCAAGACATATCACATAATTGGTGATTAATCTAAAGGAGCCACGGTTGTAGAATTTGGTGTTAACTTGTCCTTAATAGTCATTAGTAATAAACTTACTAGTTTTCAAATATGAAGCTGTGAGCCCGGGTGTGAGCCTGGAGCTCACAGTCTGCTGGTGCAACTCTGTAGGAGGAAGGAGAAGCTCTGTTGGGTGACTTTACCTGCATCCTGGTGTGCAGAAACCTTTGGAAAGTTTTCTGAGTGCTTTTGGAGCAAAAAACACGTTTTTTTATGATTCTCCAGTTCCTTTCAACTACTGAGAGTCTAAAATGACCTGTAGAGGCAACCATTTCCTGATTTTGGTGTCCATTGTACTTTGGGATTCGAAAATACCTTCATTCTTGAATTTGGCATCATTTTGTTGGATTTCTGACTCACTATCTTTGCTTCAACGTTTTTCAGTCATTTTGTTGGAACTCGAGTTTGAAGCAAGATCTGTCAGTTCCAGTGGACTTAGGAGGTCCTAAAACTTCTGTATTGCTCATCATTTGCACTTTGGTGGTGTTTACAAACAGGTCTCTCCGCAAAAATGTTTTTTGGTCTGTGTGTTGGACCCGGTGATTTGGGACCATAGTTTCCAAAACCGTCTATCCCATTACGTTTCGGAGGCCCAAAAACCCCTACCTACCAACTCTTGCACGATTCTATGGAGATTTGGAGAACTACCGTCTCTTTGAGGCATCGAATTGTTTGTTGCTCTACCAAAAAATCCATTCAAAGGTTCAAACCTTTGATTTTTGGATTATAGGTCAATTTCAAGGGTTGACTCTCCATTTCCCATTCATCGGTTGGGATTTTGGAGTTCTAGTGGAAGAGAGATGGAAGAGAGATATTTGCAGATTGTTTTGAGGATTCTATGAGCTTGTGCACTATTATGGAGGCACATGGGTTTTCTTCACCAAGGTCGATACAGGAAAGTGACTTCCTAGTCAAACCTAAACTTTTACACAACGTGCAAGAAAAGATGATAGATGAAAGGCTGGATGAATTGGGGAGACTGTTTGAGCGGGTGTGTGACAGCCTTTGCTAGATTTTGTCTGTTCAATAAATTGGTGGATTTCAAATGGGAAAATGATGTTATCTGGGGAGTTGTCTTCTGACTTGATTTTGGAAAATCTTCTTAGATTTTGACATCACCTCTTGTAAGTGGTGAAGAGAACCTACTGAATCCTAAGATAAGTTTCCTACCTTGATCTTCCTTTGAAAGAGAGATGCACTTGCTCACTTTGTTCATCGAACTTACCTGATGGTTTGATTGCTGTCTCTCTTACCACTTGTAATGTGCTCTTTTTTGGTTCTCAGACAAAGCGGCCACTGCTATTTGTGGCCAATCACATTATGTTGGGTGTATATGATACACCTATTCTCTTTCATGAGGTTGGTATCAATTGTATGGCATAAAAAATCCCCCAAGCTGTCCCTTTTGTTAAGTACCACCATTTTAGAGCCCAGCAATACCTCTTAACATCATATGTATTATGAAGGTGTCATACAAAGGGCTCAATGTAAAAAGAACTTAGTGAAATTTTCTCTTTGTATATATTTAATCATTAAAATAAAGAACACTTGTGCATCTTCCTTGCTTAAGTTGGATGATAATATGTAAGTAGAGAACTAAATTATCTCTACTGAGAGGATGCAACTCTTTCTTAGGGGTTTTCATTGTCGTGGCCTAGCTCATCTAGGCCATTGGTGTACTAGTGTTGGCCAGCTATTTGAAAGGTAATCTATTTTTTTTATTAGTGTACATATGGAAGTCATATAGCTTGTTTTTTAAATTGACTTCTAAGACTTGAAAGAGGGTATGGCAAGTCCTTGTATAATCTGAATGTATACACAGACCTATCCATGTGCTTAGAGATATTGTTTTCTTCTAGTAAAATATGCTTGCATTGCAATTTGCCATAATCTTATCAGTCTAAATAGAGAAATTAGAGAAATAAAATGGCTCCCCACATTCCCATGCTTTATCTCACAGGTGCTCTTTGATTTCTCTCTATCTCAAGATGGTGAGTTGAGTGCCTAGTAGCTTGGATAAGTGGACTTCCCTCCCTTCACTTTTTCCTTCAACTAGGATTGTCTAGTCCTCTCCCTGATGGCTCGGGATACAGACAAAGACAAGGGGAAAGAGAAGTGTGGAGGTTAAAGGTCACTATGCCTTTACCCCGGTTATGTACAATACTCAAACACATATATAAATGAATGAAAAAGAAGATTAGGGTGTTCTGCACCCACCAAAACTTGTGTGGCTCTCTGTTTCTCTCTCTCGCTCTTCCATTCTTGCTTCCGTTGAGAGCACTCTCAATTGGTATCAGAGCTCGGGTGATCTAGCTGAGCGTGCGTGAATGCTTGAAGCTCAACAGCTCTATGGGAGGAAGGAGAAGATCTGTGGGAAGCTTTGTGGATGACTTTACTTGCATCCGAGTGTGTAGAGACCTTGGAGGAACCTTTGGAAAAGTCACTTTGGTTTTGCGAAGTGGTTTTGAGAGCCTGTTAAGTGTTTTCAAAGAAAAAGTCGTTTTTTGAGCTTTTCCCTGTTCCGTTCGATGACAGAGACTCTGTATTGACTTGTAGAGGCAACTATTGCTTGCTTTTGGTGTCCACTTCACTTCAGGAGCTTGGAAACACCTTCATTCTTGAATCTAGGATCATTTCATTAGATTTCTGACTCACTGTGTTAGTTTTTGCGTTTTTCTGCCTGGGTGTTGGAACTCAAGTTTGGAGCATCCATTTGCAGATCTGTTAGTTCCAGTGGACTCAGGAGGTCCTAAAACTTCTATGTTGCTCATCATTCGCACTCTGGTGGAGTTTACAAACAGCTCTGTTTCCAAAAACGTTTTTTAGTCCGTGTGTTGGACCCAGTGATTGAGACCACGGTTTCCAAAATCGTCTATCCCATTGCATTTCGGATGCCCAAAAACCCCTACCTGTCAGTTCTTATGTGATTTGGTGGAGGATTTTTAGAGTTATAGATCTCTGTGTATTCGATTTCATCTCTCTATTATGCATTTTTCATTCTAAGGTTTTGAAACCTTAGATTTATGCCACATGGCAGTGGATAAGTGTTGACTCCCATTTCTCACTCATCGGTTGGGATTTTGGAGTTCCAGCAGAAGAGAGATATTTGCAGATTTTCTTGCTGAGTCCGATTATGCAATGGCACCCATGTTTTGAGGCATCTCAGGTTCTATTTACAGTAGCGGTCATTACCGTGGGACTATGATTTCTTGAGCATACCTTATGCAGATCACTTTGGTTGCAGTTTGAGCAGTGTATGCTCATTCGTGGTGTGCATTAGGTTGTAGTGGATGGTTTATAGGCCATTTGGATGCATTGTGGTCCTTATTGGATGCGCTGATAGGCCCAAATTGCCTTGTGGGATGCTATTTTTATGGACGCTTTACACATGGATGCTATTTTATGCTAAGGGACAGCTTTGACACATTTCAGGTGATGCACTGATAGTGCTATGCTCTCTTGGATCAGATATTATTAATGCATATGCCAGTGGACGGTGTTTACGCTTGAGTCATTTGGCACTTATTAGCATTTTGGATTGCCATTGCAGTTGGCATTTTCTTTTGGGCTAGATTTGCTCATATGGATGCATAGTATATGCACATGAGCTAGATGCTTTGAGACATGAGTTTTGGTGATATTTCACTCTATTGTGGCATACACATTTGGGTGCACCTGGTATTTGGTGTGATTCTCTCTTGTAGGCACTAGCATTTGGGATTTTTGCTTCATTTGTGTCATGGCATCCTCTTCCATGTCTGAAAATGAGTTTTTTAGCATTAAAAAGTTTGATGGGACAAACTTTTCTTTGTGGAAAGAACAAATAAGGGATGTACTTATTCAAAAGAAGCAGATTAAACCCTTGGCAGGGATTGAAGCTAAGCCTGCAAATATGTCTGAGGATGATTGGAATGAGTTAGATGCATTAGCAAAATCTACCATTAGACTTCATCTTGCAGAGTCAGTTTATTTCACAGTAGTAAATGAGCAGATTGGAAGATTTGTGGAAGAAACTGTGTGCCACTTATGAAAAGGAAACTGCCTCTAATAAAGTTTACCTCATGAAGAGGTTGTTTGAGCTGCAGATGAAGGAAGGGGTCTCCATTGCTTCTCACTTGAATGAATTCAATATTATTTTCAGCCAGCTTCAGGCTCAGAAGATGAATTTTGATGCGGAGACTAAGGCAATATTTCTCTTATGTTCATTGCCATCCTCATGGGATACCTTCCATACAGCTGTCAGTAACTCTGCAGCTGGTGGAGTACTAAAATTTGATGATGTTGTGGGTAGCTTGTTGGCCGAGGAGATTAGACGAAAACTTGTCTATGGACGGCAACAAGCAAAATGCAGCCTTAAATGTGCAAAGGGGCAGATCACAGTTCAGGGGGAAGTCCCAAGAAAGAGGGAAGTCTCATAGCAAATCCAGGGCACGAAACATTGAGTGTTACCACTGTGGCAAGAAGGGCCATATGAAAAAGGATTGCTACAAGCTGAAAAGAGAGCGAAAGGATAAGAAAAAGAATGCAAATTGGGGTGCAAATCAAAAGGAAGAGAGTCCAAGGGAGGACAACGGAAAAGTGAAGATCGAGGAGATCAATGCAGTCACACATGATAGTGACAATGACGTTCTCTTCATGTCTAGTTTATCTGCAGAGTTGCTTACCACTTCAGATGATGCATATTCCCAGGATTGGATTTTGGATTCTGGTGCTTCATTCCATGTTACTCCCCATAGGGAATGGTTCTCCACTTATGACAGTGGAAAGACAGGTTGTGTGCATCTTGGAAATGACTATGCATGTGACATAGTGGGAGTAGGTGACATAAAGTTTTCTTTTGCAAATGGGTCTGCATTTATTTTGAAACATGTGAGACATGTGCCTAAGTTGACCAAGAGTCTTATTTCAGTGGGTTAGCTAGATGATGCTGGTTTTCACACCACTTTTGGCTTTCAGAGTTGGAAAATTCAGAAGGGCTCTATGCTTTTGGCCAGGGGTGCCAAGTGTGGGACTTTGTATCCCTTACATGTATCAGGGGTATTTGATCATGTTGTTGCAATAACTGAGCAGCCAAGCACTTCTTTGTGGCATTGCAGGTTGGGGCACATGAGCCAGAATGGAATGAAACTCTTATGCCGTTTGGGTTATGTACTGCACTTGAGTTTCTCTGATTTTGAATTTTGTGAGCACTGTCTCTATGGGAAGCAGACTAAATCAGCCCATAAAAGAAGGGGAAAGAAAGAGTTTGAAAAGCTTGATTTGGTGCATTCAGGCGTATGTGGTCCCATGCCTACATGGTCATTAGGCGGGGCTGAATACTATGTGACATTCATTGATGATGCAACTAGGAAAGTGTGGGCTTATGCTATAGCTCGGAAGAGTGATGTGTTCCAGGTATTTCAGAAATGGCTGGCCTTGGTTGAGAATCAGTTAGGTAGAACGCTTAAATGCCTACGGACTGACAATGGTGGAGAGTATCTCTCTCATGACTTTTAGCATTTTTGTGATACACGTGGGATTAAGAGGGAGCTCACATCCCCTCATACTCTAGAGAAAAATCCAGTTGCAGAAAAGATGAACCGTACCATTCAAGAAAGGTTGCAATGCATGCTTTCCAATGCAAGACTTTCTAGTGGTTTTTGGGTTGAGGCAATGAAGATTGCAGTGCATGTGATCAATAGATCACCTAGTAAGAGTTTGGATGGTGGTATTCCTGAAGAGGCATGGAGTGGCAAGAAGCCCTCTTACTCTCATTTGTGTATATTTGGGTGTGAGGCATATGCACATGTGCCAAAAGAGCTTCGAAAGAAGCTAGATCCTAAGTCTAGGAAATGCATCTTTCTGGGTTATGGTGAAAGTGGAGAGATGGGCTATCGTCTCTTGGATCCAGAAGTAAAGAAGATCATACGCAGCCATGATGTAGTCTTCGATGAGAAGAAGATGCATAAGGCACCCATGAGGGATGTGGAAATGAGGAGAATCACTTTCTAGGATGTGAATCCACCTGCATATGTTGATAGACAGCAAGCTATCCATGCACCAAATGTGCAAGAAATGGTACCACCAAGTACTCCCACAGGTATACAATCAAGGGTAGATGATGGATCATCTATTGGTGGAAATGATGAGCCAAATGTGGCTGATATGCAGGTGGGACAACAAGCTGAAATGCCCTTGAGAAGATCATCTAGAGTGTCTGGACCGCCTGATAGGTTTGTTCCAGGGGTAGACTATGTGATGCTACAGAGAGGCTATGATGCGTGAGGATCAACGCAAGTGGGAGTATGCTATGCAATCAGAGATGAGTTCACTTATGAAGAATAAGACTTGGGACTTGGTTTCTTTGCCACATGGAAAGAAAGCATTGCCATGTAAATGGGTCTACAAAATGAAGGTCATGGGTGATGATGTGCCTAGGTACAAGGCCCGTTTGGTCGCTAAAGGGTTCAAGCAAGAGAAGGGTGTGGACTTTGATGAGATATTCTCTCCGGTTGTGAAGATGACCACACTTAGATGCATGCTTGGTCTAGTGGCATCAGAGGATATGGAGCTTATGCAGATGGATATCAAGACAACTTTCTTGCATGGGGATTTGCATGAGGAAATTTACATGGTGCAGCCGGAAGGCTTTGAAGAAAAGGGCAAAGAGCATTTAGTTTGCAAGCTGAAGAAGAGTCTCTATGGTCTTAAGCAAGCGCCTAGAGAATGGTATCAGAAGTTTGATGCTTTCATTCGGTCCCAAGGTTTTAGAAGGAGTGAAATTGATCACTGCCTCTACACTAAAAGGGCTAAGGATAATAGCCTGATAATCTTGGCAATATATGTGGATGATATGCTATTGGCTAGCAAGAATACTTATGAGCTAGATGCATTAAAGGCCAAGTTGCATGAGGCCTTTGATATGAAGGATTTGGGACTTGTAGGTCATATTCTTGGTATGCGCATCACGCGTGATCGGAGTAGGAAACTCCTTTGGCTTTCACAAAAAGTATTACAACGTTTCAATATGGAAGTATGTTACAAAAGTATTACAGCGTTTCAATATGGAGGGGGGGAAGGCAGTGAGTACTCCATTGCCTCCATATGTGAAACTGAGTCATACAGATAGTCCCAAATTAGATGAGGAAAGGGCCATGATGGCCAAGGTTCCTTATGCATCAGTAGTTGGGAGTCTTATGTATGCTATGATAGCTACTAGACCAGACATTGCATTTGTAGTGGGAGTTGTTAGCCGGTATATGGCTAATCTGGGAAAGAGGCATTGGGAGGCAGTTAAGTGCATCATGAGGTACATGAAGGGTACCAAGGAGATGTGCATCTTCTTTGGTAGAGGAGACATGCATTACTTGGGTACACAGATTCAGACTATGCAGGGCATGTGGATAGTAGGAGATCCACTTCTGGTTATGTGTTCACCTTTGCAGGTGGTGCAGTTTCGTGGATGTCTCGTGCACAGAAGTGCATTGCCTTGTCTAAAACAGAGGCTGAGTATGTTGCAGCCATAGAGGGTTGCAAGGAGGCTATATGGCTTGATCAGCTAGTGGGAGATTTGGGGATTCATACAGGTGTACCGACATTGCATAGTGATTCCATGAGTGCTATTCAGCTAGCACGGAATCTGGTCTTTCATGTAAAGACCAAACACATTGAGGTCAGGTACCATTTCATTAGGGAGGTACTTGAGGACAAGCGCATAGAGCTTGTCAAGGTTCATATAGATGATAACCCTGCAGATATGCTGACGAAGAGTCTACCTAGTCAGCGGTTTGAGTATTGTCGTGTATTGATGGGCATTGGATAGTATGCTCACTGGTTGTTCTCCCTTAAAGGCACATTGTCCTTTAAGTGGGAGGTTGTGGAGGTTAAAGGTCACTGTGCCTTTACCCCGGTTATGTACAATACTCAAACACATATATAAATGAATGAAAAAGAAGATTAGGGTGTTCCGCACCCACCAAAACTTGTGTGGCTCTTTGTTTCTCTCTCTCCCTCTTCTATTCTTGCTTCCGTTGAGAGCACTCTCAAGAAGCCCAAAGACAAGAAGGACAAAGACAAGGACAAGAGAAAGGGTCTTTAGAAACTCGGTATAGCTGCTTATGCTTCGGCACTGATGATGACATAAGAATTGCTTTGCTTGCTTTTTTTGTGTGCAAAGAAGCATTGCTTTGCTTGCTAGGTATGTCTACCTTGGGTTTTCGAAAAAAAATTGTTAGCTCATTTTTCTTCTCTTTCTTTTTCTCTTTTGTTTTCTTTGTACAATTTTGGACTTTATAATAACAAAATTTGGAATTGTACGATTGGATATGTGCTAGTCTTACAAAGGTATATATAAGGGAAAGGGTGTAGCTATGGATAGTACAAAGGATCAATCCAATACAAGGTTTAGTCACAGCAGAAATTAGGTGGATAGCACTGCCACATACCATGATGGCTCGACTTCAGCCCACTTACCTCCTAGCAACTCTTGGGGCCCTAAGGCCTCCAAAGCTTATCTCCACTCCCCCCCTCTCTCTGACTTCATCCCCTTTCTCACTCACATAACGTTCTCCCCACCTAGGTCACCCCCCCCAAGGTACCCATGAATGTTATCTCTCTAGCTCATACTACCCACCACCTCCATGCTATACACCTACCCACTATGTCCCATGGCCCCTCTTTTTTTTCTCCTCAAAGAAAAGAACTTCTATTAATGTTGAAACATAGGTAAAACAAAAATTGCTTGAAAGGAAAACCCGCCTGTTTTTAGAGATCCAAGCGTGTATATATATGTATAAATTGTGTGTGTGTGTGTGTGTGTGTGTGTGTTATGTGTGTATGTATGCGTGCATGCACATGCATGTGTGTGCGTGCGTGTACGTGTGTAGATATATACAATATAATTACACGTTCTTTTTTTTTGGGGGGCTGAAATCCATATATATTTATCTTATACACACACACACACACACACACATTTTTTTAAAAGTGAAATCATCTGTGTGGGAAACCTCAAAAGAGGTAAAAACCCACCAATAAGTATAAGAAAAAAATTTACAAGTAAAGCCTCAGAGCAAAAGTCATGAGGTAGCCAAGTAAAAAGTTACATATCAAGCTGGAGGAGGATCAACCTGGGAAAGAGCTTCACTTCGAGGATCAACCTGAGAAAGAGCATGTGTACCATCGTGTATGATCCCCTCTGTAAGGGGCACATCCATATCTAGAGTAGAAGGAGGCTAATGATGCTCAATGCGAGTCGGATCTTGAACTTCTTCAACAAGAGAAAGATTAACCTGTGATTTTTCTACCTTCCTCTAGTAATGCTTCGAAGCAGTAAAAGAAGGCTTATCTAGTAAAGCCTTAGCAAAAACTGGAGGAGAAGGAAGAGTAACCTTTACAGTTGAAGAAGGAGCAGGAGGAGTGGTCATGGAAGCCGAAGGGCAAGCACGTGCAAAATGGCCAACCTTCTGGCACCGATAACATGATGTAGGAAAAGAGGCAAAATGCAGCCTGATGCGCATCGGATGAGCAAATCCCAAATCAAGATCCAGAGTAGAGGGCACAGACTGCATCATATCCCATAAAATACGAAGGCGAGCATCCCGAGTAGCCTGCAAAAACTCCTATATCAGAACATGTAGAGGCCTCCCCAAAAAAGCTGCAAGAGTAGGAAGATGCTGAAGAAGAGGCAGAGGCAACACTTTGAGGGTAATCCAGACCGGACAGTGAGTCAGAAGAGAGGTACATGGATCAAAAAGCGGATTCGAGGGCATTACATAAGCAAAGAAACTAGCCCCATGAATACCAGCACGATTGACAAGTCGCTCCACCACATCAGTCGAAGAGCAGTGGCATAATAAAAACCTTTGCCTAGAAAGACAAAGGAGGAAATGCAATCCTGATCCACTGCAACTTCAACCCAATGACAAAGTTGAGCTGCAGATAAAACCCTACCCATAAAGTAGAGAAAATCCCCAAACTACTGAACACACACACACACACACATGTGCGCATGCCCATGCACGCACACACACATGGGTGTGTGTATGGTTTATTTATCTGGTCATTTACACAAGTAGTGAAACAAAAATAATATGAATATGTTTATTGGCTAATCTAGGTAGTCCACTACTCCTATTCCCTTCCTAGGCGAGAGGATGAAAAAGGTGACCTCCAAGGGGATGGGGATAATTCATTGGGAACATCCATGCTGTTTAAGTGCCCAGCCACCCCAAAAGTCCTAGGGGAGAGCTTCTTGGATGGGGAAGAAGGCTTGCCTCTCACAAAAGGAGGCTAGTGGAGAAGGGTGTAGGTGCCACCTGAGTGAAGAAAATCTGTAAACCTTTGGATGACTTTAATTGGGCCTCATAATCTCATCTCTATAACCCTAGTAGCTGATCTCTATGTCATCTCATGAAGGAAAATGGATACCTATCTCTAATTTGGATGGATTGGGAGGTTGGTTGCTGAGTCCGATTATGTAGTGACGCCCATGTTTTGAGGCATCCCAAGTTCTATTTTCACTAGTGGTCATTGCCGTGGGGTCGTGATTTCTTAGATATACCTTATGCAGATCACTCTAGTTGCAATTTGAGCTATGTGTGCTCATTCATGGTTTGCATTGGGTTGCAATGGATGCTTTATGGGCCATTTGGATGCATTTTGATCCTTGTTAGATGTGCGAATAGGCCCAAATTGCCATGTGGGATGCTTTATTGATGGATGTTTAGCACACAGATGCTATTTTATGCTGAGGGACAGCTTTGACATATTGCATTGGATGCACTCATAGTGTTATGCTCTCTTGGATGAGACATAATTAATGCTTATGCCCATGGATGGTGTTTATGCTTGAGGCATTTGGATCTTATTGGCATTGGGTTTGCCATTGCTTTGTCATTATAGGTTGACATTTTTTTTCCGGCCATATTTGCTCATATGGATACATAGTATATGCACATGAGTCAGATGCATTTTGATGCTTTGAGCCTTGAGATTTGGTAACACTATCCTCTATTAAGGCATACATATTTGGGTGCCTGGTATTTGGTGTGATTTCTCTCTTACAGATAGGTACTAGCATTTGGGATTTTGTTTCATTTGCATCATGGCATCCTCTTTCATGTCTAAAAATGAGTTTGTCAGCATTAAAAAGTTTGATGGGACAAACTTTTCTTTGTAGCCTGCAGATATGTCTGAGGATGATTGGAATGAGTTGGATGCATTAGCAAAGTCTATTGTTAGACTTCATCTTGCAGAGTCGATTTATTTCACAGTAGTAAATGAGCAGACTACAGAAGATTTGGGGAAGAAATTATGTGCCACTTATGAGAAGGAAACTGTCTCTAATAAAGTTTACCTCATGAAGAGGTTGTTTGAGCTGAAAATGAAGGAAGGGGTCTCCATTGCTTCTCACTTGAATGAATTCAATATTATATTCAGCTAGCGTCAAGCTCAGAAGATGAATTTTTATGCGGAGACGTTTTGACAAATGTGAGACATGTGCCTAAGCTGATGAAGAGTCTGACAAAATATGAAGAGGGGAGAGGAGAAGAGTGGAGATGAGGAGAGAGGGCACAGCTAGAGAGCACACCACAAATGACTAACTGTACACTAGAATTAGTTGAAAAAATAGAATATATACAAACCCTTTTAGGGTTAGGGTTAGGGGATCTAACCCTTTACTTTATAGCACTCTATAAGGTTAGTGCTATGCACATATGATCACGTGATGGTGCTATGCACACATGATCACATGATGTTGAGCGTGAACTCTCAACACCTTCCCTCAAGATTAACATCATGAAGTAGGCCTTCCCTCAAGATGATGATTCTGGGGAATCGAAGAAGGACTGAGCATTACATTCCATCACACCCCTTTAACGGGAATGTCCTTCCTCTGCATCAAACCAAGAGCTAGTCGGTGTTTCTCAAATAGCTCTTTACCGAGTGGTTTGGTAAAGATGTCTGCAACATTTTCTTTGCTATCACAATGCTGCAGTGTGATGTCACCAAGTAACACTCTTTCTCTGATGAAGTGCTCTCTGACATCAATGTGCTTTGTCCTGGAGTGATATACTGGATTTTTGGCCAATGCTTGAGCCGATTGATTATCACAGTATATTGTTGTTGGCTTTGACTCATCAAAGTAATCTGTTTCTGACAATAGTCTTCTGAGCCATATAGCCTCACATGCACCTGTAGTGAGTGCTCTATATTCTGCTTCAGTCGAGGACAAAGAAATTGTTGGTTGTTTGTTTGACAACCATGATATAGCACCTTGACCAAGGAAAAATGCATATCCCTATGTCGATCTCCTGGTCTCATGATCTCCGGCATAGTCACTGTCACAGTATCCATGCAACCGTGGATGACTGCCTCTGTATTCTATCCCAAACTGTCTTGTACCTATGATGTATCTCAAGACTCTTTTGGTTGCATTCCAGTGAGACTGTTTTGGATTTGCCATAAACTGTGCTAGTGAGCTTACTGCATAACAAATATCTAGCCGTGTGATTGTCAGATATATAAGAGATCCAATGAGTTGCCTGTAGTATCTGTCATTGACTGTAGGCTTTTCTGAATCTTTAGTAAGTTTCAAACTCTGTTCCATGGGAGTGGCTGCAACCTTGCAATCTGCCATATGAAACTTCTTCAGGAGACTGTCAACATACTTGAGCTGACTCATGAATGTGCTATCTGAATCTCTCCAGAACTCAATTCCAAGACAATAGTGCATAAGTCCAAGATCTTTCATGTCAAACTCTGTAGATAAGTCTTGTTTTAGTTTTCTGATGAAGCTATCCTTGCTTCCTGTCACAATCAGATCATCTACGTACAAAAGTGCAATAGTAATGTCGTCCCCTTGAACTTTGTAGTAGAGAGTATGATCTGCATTGGACTTCATGTATCCCAGATCAGCAAAATACTTATCAATTCTGCTGTACCAACTTCTGGGTGCTTGCTTTAAGCCATAGAGACTTTTCTTGAGATGGCAAACCTTGTTCTCCTTTCCTGGTTCAACATAACCAGTTGGTTGTTGCATGTAGACTTCCTCGTCTAGATAACCATTGAGAAATGCTTTCTTGACATCAAGCTGATAGACATTCCATTTACTGAGTGTCGCTAGTGATATCAAGAACCGTATGGAATCCATCTTTGCTACTGGAGCATAAGTCTCATCATAATCTTGGCCATATTGTTGTGCAAATCCTTTTGCAACTAATCTGGCTTTGTATCTTTGAATACTGCCATCTGGATTGTACTTCACTTTGTATACCCATTTGTTGGCTATGGCCTTCTTTCCTGGTGGAAGGTCGCATAATTCCCAAGTGTTATTTTTATACAAAGCATCCATTTCTTCATTCATAGCAGTTTGCCATTCGGGCTTGTCTACTGCGTCTTCGAAGTACACTGGCTCTTCTGTAGCCATGATGGTAGTCATAAGAGCATAGTTGGTGGTTTCCACCTGAATTGCTTTGCCTTTCTGAGCATATGTCAATCTGGCTGGTGGTCTGCTTTCCCTAGTAGACCGTCTGAGCTGTTGTGGTGTTGCTGGCAATTCTTGCTCTTCTTCATCAACCTGTTCTGTAGATGACTGTGAAGTCGATGCTTCTATCTCCTGTGTAGGTGAGGTTTTCCATTCTGATTCCTCATCGAAGATTACATCTCTGGAGATAATGACTTTGCGGTTGATGGGATCATACAATTTGTATGCTTTGCTTTCTTCACTGTAGCCAACCATGATGCATTTGCGTGACTTTGCATCCAATTTCCTGCGATGATCATCATGTATGTGGGCATATGCTATGCAACCAAATATGCGGAGATGCCCAATGCGTGGCTTGTGTCCACTGAATGCTTCATAAGGTGTCATACCTTGTATCGGTTCGGTAGGAAGCCGATTAAGCAAATAGTTAGCTGTAGCTATTGCTTCTGCCCAATACTGATTCGGAAGATGCTTTTCACTAAGCATTGCTCTAGCACTGTCTGCTAAAGTCCCATTCTTCCTTTCAGGTCTTGCATTTTGCTGAGGAGTATCTGCACATGTGAATTGTCTTCGAATGCCGTGATTTTTGCAAAAGTTCATGAATGCTGAAGACATGTATTCACCTCCTCTGTCAGATCTCATGACCTTGATCTTTCTGCCTGTCTGGTTTTCTACCATGGCTTTGAATTCTTGAAATCTGGCAAACACTTCAGATTTCTCTTTCAGAAAGTAGACCCAACAATATCTGCTGTAGTCGTCGATGAAGGTCAAGTAATAAAGTGAACCATTGATGCTGCGGGTCTGGGCATAACCCCATACATCTGTATGAATCAAATCAAGAATACCTCGTGCACGAGAGGTACTTCTGACAAAGTTGGTTCGCTTTTGTTTGCCGAAGCAGCATGCTTCACAAACCTTTCCAAGAAACTGTAGCTTCGGAATCCCAATTGCCATATTTTGATTCCTGAGATCTAACAAGTACTTGAAGTTGACATGACCATATCTTTTGTGCCATTTTGCAGATAGTGGCATCTGTTGCATTTGAGCTGACATGGCATGCTTATCTGGTACTGTAGCTAGCATCCTGTATAAGCGTCCTTCCTTGACACCTTTTGCTACTAGCTGACCTCTTTTGGATTTGTCTCTGATAGTGCATTCATCACCGTCGAAGATGACTTTGTAGTTGTGTTCCGTCATTTGACCTACTGACAAAAGGTTCTTGCTGAGCTTCGGAACATAGAGCACATCTTTGACTAATCCTTTTGTACCAGTGAAATTGTTCATAGGGATAACACCTGTCCCTTGAACCGGATTCGGTGTATTTTCTGCTGTGTAGATGACATTCTTTTGGCCTTCTAATGGCTTCATTTCTGTGAACCATTCCTGGTGATTTGTCATATGAGATGATGCACCGCTGTCGATGTACCAAGGATCCTGTTCCACTTGGTTGACTTGATAGCTGAAATCCTCTTTGGGATTGAAATCAGTGTCTAGGTGCATTGTATCAGTCTGATGCAATTGCTCACTTGCAAGAAACATATTTCCATGTTCATTTGCAAAATGACTGTGACTAGAATGTCCACCACGATGATTTCCTCTTCCTCAGGAATTCCCTCGATTATTGCTGGATTGACCGCCTTGGTCATACTGCTTCTTGCGGCAATCTCTTTCATAGTGTCCAAACTTGTGACAGTAGTTGCATTGAATGTTTGACACATTGGTGGATGCATTCCCTCGTCCTTGAAATCTTCCTCGGTTGGAATGATTTCCTCTTTGCTGATTCTGATGTTGCTGAGGATGATGCTGATGCTGATGCTGATTTTAACTTTGATTTTGTTGATGATGACCACTTTTCTGATATGATCTACCTCTGTTTCTGCCTTTGCCTCTGCTTCTGTCTGAAGCTGTGAATGCCTGATCATTAGAATGACCTTTACGTGCTTGAATGGCCTGAGTCCTGAGTTCTTCACCAAGTAGAACTAACTGAAGTTCTTCCAGTGTTGGAATTTGCCGTTGGATGGCAATACTCTGGACTAGATTCTCATATCCTTCTCCTAGTCCATTCAGGATTACTTGAACCATTTCTGCGGGATTCATAGTCTCTCCTGCTGCTGCAAGTTGATTGTTGTAGTCTTTGATGCGGAGTACATAAGCATGACCGGTTTCATTGCTATTGCGGAAACTTTGGTTGATCTGGTTTCTCAGGGTGAGAATCCTGGATGTGTTCTTGGACTCGTAGAGAGCTGCGAACATATCCCATGCTTCTTTTGATGTCTTAACTGTGTTGAGCTGTCCTAGCATGACATCTTGCACATTCTGCTTGATCAGGTGATAGGCATACTTGTCTTTCTTATCCCATTCTGCTTGAGCTCGGGCAATGGCAGGATCTGCTACTGGTGCGGAAACTGTTTGTGTAGATGTAGATCCCGTTGCTGGTGCTGTGACAACAGATGGAGTAGAGCTACTGGTGGCTGGATCGGCCAATGGTCTAGGTATAGATCCATCGACATACTCCCATTTGTCTTGAAGCACAAGAATGGTCTCCATTCGGTATTTCCATGTACCATAATTGGAGTTGTCTAACTTAGCAGATGCCTCCAGATTGAGGTTGCTAGTCGACATGGTACAAACAATGTACTCAAAAGTGTCCTGAAAAACTCTGTATGAATCTACTGCAAATACACTGAAGATGCCAAGTGAAATCTCTGTACCGTCGGTGAAGATAGAACTGCAGTATATAAGATCTGATCTGTGTTACAAGGCTTGTGGCAATGATGCCGGGAATAGCCAAGAGGCTTTACAAGGCTAAAAAATCATGTGCACGATGCCGTGAGATAGCCAAATAGGCTTTACAATGGTGGCATGTGTGTGTGAAATCAAGTTCTATCTGCCCACTGAATCAATCTGCAATGCCTCTGAACTCTGAAGTCTACTCACTGAACTGATGAACGTAAGGTTTCAGGTAATGTAATGATGTGAAATCGGATGTGAGCGTATGGACTGACTCCGAGTAGGTACTAGTGGGGAATTTCGGGCATGGCTTAGATTGGCAACTTGGGGAATTCAAAGCGTCCCCTCTATGGCGATCTAGTCTACTCTGATCTAGATCTAAACCAACCGTTGATCGATGAAAGAGCAGCAAATAATTCCTTTTTTTTGTTCTTTTTAAGTGCTGGGTCAGATGTGTCGATGTAGAGGCAAATGCGTGAAGGAAGTGGTTTTGTCGGCGAGGCACAAATGTGAGTGTAACTTGCACCGAAATGTGCGCATGATGTAACGAGCTCATAGAGCACGAAAAACCGAGCGACTTTCCTTTTTGGAGCACCCTCAAATTCTTGCTGGATCAAGAGATACGACTTGATCTAGGTGGAGGGGCAAAAGGAGTGCAAATGGTGCTCAATGATGATGTGTCACTGTGAGTCACATGCAGGGATGATGTGGCACCGTGCTTAGCAAGAGGTGTGCCAGTGAAGCTCTGTGCTGAGGTGGCAGGAGTGTGCACATGCAGTGTGTGCACAGTGTGCCTGGCAAGGGACTGTGCCTGCAGGGGTCAGTGCTGACTGGACTGCTGAGGTGGCAGTGCTGAGGTGGCAAAGATGATGTCAGCAGGGTGACGTGGCAATGCTGATGTGGCACTGATGACGTGTCCTTGATGATGTGGCATAGGTGACATGGCTGATGATGTGGCATATGTGACGTGGCTGATGACATGGCAAGTGATGTGGCTGATGATGTGTCACTGATGACATGGCAGGTGATGTGGCTGATGATGACGTGGCAGTCGGTGATGATGTGGATTGCTTACGTGGTCGATGACGTGGTGCGAGTGATGTGGCACTGTGGATAAGGTTGCCACGTGTCAGATTTATGAGGCGCTTATCTACCACGTGGCAGATAAGACGATGTGGCAGACTGATGACGTGGCAGTTATGGCTAAGGCTATCTGCCACGTGTCGCTATGGCTCTTCACAGAATCTTTTGAAGATTCTGACGGAATCTAGGAAGATTTCGTCTTCGTATCCGTCGAGTCGAGCGAGGTCGTTGTTGCTTTCGTCGATGCTTTCGCTCGTTGTTGTTACGGGAGGCGGCCGTTGAAGGAGTCTGTGCTAAGGAGCCATCGGTGGGCTGGAGGCATCGAAGCAGTCGTTGTTGAGTCGCGGCCTGTGTGTGAGTGGGAGAGCCGCTTGGAAGGTAGGATTTCTGTTTAGAGGAGGCCCGTCGATGGAGGCGGCCCGTTAATGGATGCTTTGAAGAAGAGAGCTGCAACCCGTGTGGCGGCGCCTTTGAGGCTTGGAGCAAAGGAGCGCTTGCAGGCACGGTTGGCGCTTCAGCTCGTTAATTGAACGATTGGATGTGAGGCGCTTTGTCTGGAGCAGAAGCTTGGAGGTCTATAGGATTGGAGTTTGTTGGAGGAGCCCGTCGGCGCTGGTGTGGAGCGTTGTAAAGGCTGCCTAGCGTCGCTTAGAGCATGCAGGAAGAGCTATTGTTTCCATACGGCTGCTGTATGTTCATCTTGGAAGTGCCTGTTGGCAGATTGCTTGCTGTGCCATCTCTCCGAACTACGACTCTACGCCACCTCCTGCAACAACAGCTATGTCGTCTACTCAGAATCGTCTACTCAGAATGGAGGCCCCGGTCAAATCGGTTGTTGCAACCCTCAGCCGTTGCGTCTCGTGGAGATTTGGCTCGTTGAACTCTTTCTCTTCTCTCTTCGAAGAGAGATCTCACTAAAGCTTTACTTGTTCTTTGCAGAGATAAGACTCCCTATCTTTCCTTTCTTACTCCAAGTACAAAGGAAGCAGAACACTCTCTCTCACCGTAGATCTCTCAAGAAGCACTCAAAGAAAGAATAATGGACGGAAATTTCCTCTCAATGGACGGAAATTTCTCTCAACGGAAGTGAACTCTCACAAGAACACTCGAGAACTCTCAATCTCATAATCTCTCTCACACTCTCAAGAAGAATGGTGCCTCAGCGGAAGGCAGAACCAAGCTCTGATACCATGACAAAATATGAAGAGGGGAGAGGAGAAGAGTGGAGATGAGGAGAGAGGGCACAGCTAGAGAGCACACCACAAATGACTAACTGTACACTAGAATTAGTTGAAAAAATAGAATATATACAAACCCTTTTAGGGTTAGGGTTAGGGGATCTAACCCTTTACTTTATAGCACTCTATAAGGTTAGTGCTATGCACATATGATCACGTGATGGTGCTATGCACACATGATCACATGATGTTGAGCGTGAACTCTCAACAGAGTCTTATTTCAGTAGGTCAGCTAGATGATGCCAGTTATAAGACCACTTTTGGTTTTCAGAGTTGGAAAATTCCAAAGGGCTCAATGGTTTTGGCAAGAGGTGCCAAGTGTGGGACATTGTACCCCTTACATGTATCAGGGGTGTCTGATTATGTCGTTGCAATAAACCAGCAACCAAGTACTTCTTTGTGGCATTGCTGGTTGGGGCACATGAGCAAAAATGGAATGGAACTCTTATGCCGTTTGGGTCATGTACCACATTTGAGTTTTTTTGACTTTGAATTTTGTGAGCTTCACTTCGAGGATCAACCTGAGAAAGAGCATTTGGAGCATCTTGTATGATCCCCTCTGCAAGGGGCACATCCATATCTAGAGGAGAAGGAGGCTGATGATGCTCAACGGGAGTCAGATCCTAAACTTCTTCAGCAAGAGAAAGACTAACCTGTGATTTTTCTACCTTCCTCCAGTAATGCTTCGAAGCAATAAAAGAAGGCTTATCCAGTAAAGCCTTAGTAGAAACAGGAGGAGAAGGAAGAGTAACCTTTACAGTTAAAGAAGGAGCAAGAGGAGTGGTCATGGAAGCCGAAGGGCAAGCACGTGCAAAATGGCCAACCTTCTGGCACCGATAACATGATGTAGGAAAAGAGGCAAAATGCAGCCTGATGTACATCGGATGAGCAAATCCCAAATTAAGATCCAGAGTAGAGGGCACGGGCTGCATCATATCCCATAAAATACAAACGCGATCATCGGAGTAGCCTGCAAGAACTCCTATCTCAGAACATGTAGAGGCCTCCCCAAAAAAGCTGCAAGAGTAGGAAGATGCTAAAGAAGAGGCAGAGGCAACGCTTTGAGGGTAATCCAAACCGGACAGTGAGTCAGAAGAGAGGTAGATAGATCAAAAAGCGGATTTGAGGGCATTACATAAGCAAAGAAACTAGCCCCATGAATACCGGCACGGCTGACAAGTCGCTCCACCACATCAGTCAAAGAGCAGTGGGCATAATAAAAACCTTTTCTTAGAAAGACAAAGGAGGAAAGGCAATCCTGACCCACTACAACTTCAACCCAATGACAAAGTTGAGCTACAAATAAAACCCTACCCATAAAGTAGAGACAAACCCCAAACTATTGAACACACACGCGGGCACGTGCATGCACGCACACACACATGGGTGTGTGTATGGGTTATTTATCTGGTCATTTACACAAGTAGTGAAACAAAAATAATATGAATCTATTTATTGGCCAATCTAGGCAGTCCACTACTATTCCCTTCCTAGGCGAGGGGATGAAAAAGGTGACCTCCAAGGGGATGGGGATAATTCATTGGGAACATCCATGCTATTTAAGGGCCCAGCCACCCCAAAACTCCTAGGGGAGAGTTTCTTGGATGGGAAAGAACGCTTGCCTCTCATGAAAGGAGGCTAGTGGAGAAGGGTGTAGGTGCCACCTGAGTGAAGAAAACTTTGGATGACTCTAATTGGGCCTCATAATCTCATCTCTATAACCCTAGTAGCTAGTCTCTATGTCATCTCATGAAGGAAAATGGCTACCTATCTCTAATTTGGATGGATTGGGAGGTTGGTTGCTGAGTCCGATTATGCAATTATGCCCCTGTTTTGAGGCATCCCAAGTTCTATTTTCACTAGCAGTCATTGCCGCGGGGCCATGATTTCTTAGATATACCTTATGCAGATCACTCTAGTTGCAGTCTGAGCTATGTGCGCTCATTCGTGGATTGCATTGGGTTGCAATGGATGCTTTATGGGCCATTTGGATGCATTGTGATCCTTGTTGGATGCACAGATAGGCCCAGATTGCCGTGTGGAATGCTTTATTGATGGATGTTTAGCACACAGATGCTATTTTATGCTGAGGGACAGCTTTGACATATTGCATTGGATGCACTCATAGTGTTATGCTCTCTTGGATGAGACATTATTAATGCTTATGCCCATGGATGGTGTTTATGCTTGAGGCATTTGGATCTTATTGGCATTGGGTTTGCCATTGTTTTGTCATTGTAGGTTTACGTTTTCTTTTTGGCCATATTTGCTCATATGGATGCATAGTATATGCACATGAGTCAGATGCATTTTGATGCTTTGAGCCTTGAGTTTTGGTGACACTATCCTCCATTAAGGCATACATATTTGGGTGCACCTGGTATTTGGCGTGATTTCTCTCTTTTGCAGGTAGGTGCTAGCATTTAGGATTTTGTTTCATTTGAATCATGGCATCCTCTTCCATGTCTGAAAATGAGTTTGCCAGCATTAAAAAGTTTGATGGGACAAACTTTTCTTTGTAGCCTGCAGATATGTCTGAGGATGCTTGGAATGAGTTGGATGTTAGATATCAATGCTCCACTCTCATGTAACTACGCGGGAACCAGCTAACTCTACTTGTAAGCCCCCCATATGAGGAGAAGGCATTTGAGTAGCTCGGTTATCCGGTAGGTCCTGGTTTGGACACCAGATGGGGGCCATGTGTGGCCTGATGGCTGGACGGAGTTGGCACACTACCAACTAGGCTACATGCAAGTGTGGGAAGGCATCCCATGACTGACCGCACTGAGGGTAGACAGAGCATTTCTCGGGGCAGCCCACTCTCGGGTTGCGGGGTCCGCTAACTCTACTTGTAAGCCCCCCATATGAGGAGAAGGCATTTGAGTAGCTCGGTTATCCGGTAGGTCCTAGTTTGGACACCAGATGGGGGCCATGTGTGGCCTGATGGCTAGACTGAGTTGGCACACTGCCAACTAGGCTACATGCAAGTGCGGGAAGGCATCCCATGACTGACTGCACTGAGGGTAGACAGAGCATTTCCCGAGGCAGCCCACTCTCAAGTTGCAGGGCCCTTTTGGAGTCCCAGATGGCTATGGGCTGAACGGCAACTGTAGGTCAGTTGCTCTATTTTACACCACGGTTCTATCGTGTGGTCGGTGGCCTATTTCGGGACCGACCCCCAGTCGACTATTTTGAACGGATTGGGTCGGTCACCCAATTGGGTCCAACCGACTATGACTAGTGGCTATATAAGAGCAAGCCCGTGAAGCTCATTTCATCACTGGCTACAGCAACCCTGATTCCTTAGCATCCAGCCTCCGTCCTCTACTGTTTCCAGCTCACCATCGAAGCTTCTTTCACATGAGCACACGGCTAGGAGGCAGTGCCATCTATTGTATCAGTTCTACAGAAATCAAATTTTTGATTCTCTATACTATATGGTTTTCTCTCTTGCGTACAAGATCCTATTATCTGTTGAGCACAGACGTTGTATTGTTTTCTTACATGGTATCAGAGCCTGGACTCTAGCAAGAAGATTTGGTAGTGTGTTTCTGTTTGCGAGCAGATTGTGAGAGATGGCCCAGCCCGCAAGACTGCGAATCCCACCGTTTGGTGAAAGCGAAAAGTTGGGCGGCTCTAACTATCCACTCTGGAAGTTCAAGATGAAGACCATCCTAAGCGCATATGAGCATTGGGATACTGCTACTAGGGTGGACGTGAGGCCGGTTGCGAGATCGGATCCAGCCAATGCAGGACAGCAGATAGTACCAATTGCGGATGAGATTCTCGCGTGGACAAGAAGAAATGCAAATGCGCTGTGTTCTATTGTCTACAGTGTAAGTGATTCCGTCATGGCGTTAATTCAACATGTCACCACAGTAGAGGAGGCATGGCCGGTCTTGAAAAATCAGTATGAGACCACAAATCAGACGTGGATTCAGAATCTGGAGACTCAACTCGCGAACGAGAAATTGTCTGAGTTTGATGCGACAGAGAAGTTGATCACCAGGGTAAAGAATCTGCACGATCAGATGATTGCGATTGGCATCACCATCACCAGTGAGAATCTAGCACGAAGGTGCATACGGATTCTCCCACCAAAGTATGACAGTCTTGTTACGGCGCTGAATATGCAGAACAGAAATCTACCCCTCAACTTTGAGGATTTTAGCGCGATGCTTCTGAAGGAGGCGATGCGTCAAAAGATGAGGACTGGAGAAGATTCGGCTTTCTACGCTAGATCAAAGAAAGGTAAGGGTAAGGACTCTAGTAACCCATCTTCTTCTTATGATAAAAAGAGAAAGAAGAAGATCAAGTGCTTCTTTTGCAACAAGGCAGGGAACAAGCAGAATGAGTGCTGGAAGATGAGAAGAACGGAGTAAAGAAAGAGTCTAACAACAATGTGCAGGCAATACCAGTAGAGCTGTTCATAGCAATTGAGGAGATTTGCACGGAGGCAGTTCATGTACCTGTGGATGAACCTTGGATCATTGACAGTGGTGCATTGCGCCACATGGCCACTCGGAAGGATTGGTATACCTCTCTATAGCCGGTAGGGAATGACATCCTGGTAGCAGTCGGCAATGATGCAAAATGTCCAGCAAAAGGAAAAGGTACGATTGCTCTCAAGTTAGATGGAGTTGTAAAACAATTGTCCGATGTTCTTTATGTGCCAGATATCAAGAGGAACTTGTTGTCCATTTCTGCGATCACGGATCGGGACCTCAAAGTTCAATTCGATAAGAATGGTGCACAAATTCTAGATCTTCAAGGGAAGGTCGTTGGTAAAGGTACACGGTGCAACAACATCTATGAACTCTCAGCTTTCAGTGCTCGAGCCGATGTGAAGAACACTAAGCTATGGCATGAGAGGTTTGGTCATCTAAACCTTAGTTCTTTGAAGGAGATGCATAAAAGTGGAATGATTCCAGACCTACCAGAAATTTTAGATCTGCCTGATGTATGTGAAGCTTGCATGATGGGCAAGCAGCATCGGCAGCCCTTTCCTAAAGAGGCCAGCAGGGCAAAGGCTCATCTAGAGCTCGTTCACACGGACCTCTACAGAAAGATGGAGACGGAAGCTTTGGGTGGTTCCTACTACTTCATGATGATGATCGACGACTACAGTAGAAGGATATGGATATACTTCCTGAAGACTAAAGACAAGGCTTTTAGTAAGTTCAAGGAATGGCATGTAATGGTCGAGAAAGAATCAGGGAGGAAGGTGAAGAAATTGAGATCAGATAGAGGTGGAGAGTTCACATCAACTGAATTCAAAAGTTACTGCAAAAGTCACGGGATCAAGAGGCAGAAACCCCCGCCACATACATCACAGCAAAATGAAGTAGCAGAGCGCAAGATGCACATCATCTGCGAAATGGGCCGGAGTATGATGAAAGGGAAAGATTTGCCAAAGAATTTTTGGGCTAAAGCATGTAACACCGCAGTTTACATTCTCAATCGTAGCTACACGAAGGCTGTGAACGGGATGACTCCACTGCAATCCTTTTTTGGTAAGAAACCTTCAGCTGCACACTTCAAAGTTTTTGGATGTGACTGTTTTGTGCATGTCCCTGATGCTAACAGGACCAAATGGGAATCGAAGAGCCGGAAGTGTATTTTCTTGGGCTAGAGTGAAGAGGTGAAGGGTTACCGTCTCTATAACCCTGTTACCAAGAAGGTAATAGTAAGTCGTGATGTGGTCTTTTCAGAACAGCCGCATCAATTGGAGGTGGATGCTTCCTTCCCAGACAACCAGGACCAGGATATCCATCCAGTACCACCACCAATAGCAGACCGAACTCCCCCCCAATGGTGCTTGGGAGGATTCAAGATAAAGAAGATGAAGAAGAGCCTGCAGAACCACAATGGCAACGGCCATTCCCGAAGTGGGTAAAGCAGCTTTTGGACAGCAGAGAACCTCCATCCATTGAGGAGGAACCATCCGAACACCACCAGTCCAAGAGATTAGAGGAGCAAAGAAGGGTGCAGGAACACTTGGTCAACTACGCTTTGATGACAGAGGTGATCCGTGCTGATGAACCCAAGTGTCTTGAAGAGGCACAGGGTGATGAGAGGTGGATGGAGGCTATGCAATCGGAGTATGGCTCCATAATGAAGAACAACACTTGGGACCTTGTGGATCGTCCACCAAAACGCAAGGTAATTGGCACCAAGTGGGTGTACAAGACCAAGTACAAGTCCGATGGCATGTTGGATAAGTACAAGGCTCGGCTCGTGGCAAAAGGATTTGCGCAGGTACATGGTTTTGATTATCAGGATACTTTTGCTCCCACAGCTCGACTAACCACAATTCGCAGTGTTTTGGCTTTAGCTGCCCAGGGAAGTTCGCCCATGTTTCAGATGGATGTAAAATCCACCTTTCTGAATGGAGATCTCAAGGAGGAGGTATACGTGGAACAACCACCAGGTTTTGAGATCCCTGGTTCAGAAGGTAAAGTCTGTAAACTGAAGAAGGCACTTTACGGGCTAAAACAGGCCCCAAGAGCGTGGTACCAATGAATTGATGCCTACTTTTTGCAAAACGGGTTCAGGAGGAGCCCATCTGATGCAAATTTGTATATCTTCAGAGAAGAAGGCAAGTGTATGATCGTGGTCCTTTATGTGGACGACCTTGTCATAACAGGAAACCATGAAGAGAAGATCTCGCAGACAAAGCATTTGCTAGGAAGAGAGTTTGAAATGACAGATGCATTTCTGTTTGGGGATTGAAGTTTGGCAAGAGCCGAAACAGATCTTCATTTCACAGCTGAAGTATGCTGGAGAGATACTGAAAGCATTTGGCATGGCTGAGTGCAAGACAGTTGGTACCCCTATGGAGGTTGACGTGAAGCTCTCAAACGAGGATTCATCACCACTGGTGGACGAAGCGAAGTACAAAAGGCTTGTGGGCAGTTTGATTTACTTGTGCAACACGCAGCCGGACATCAGCTTTGCGACTGGTGTACTAAGCAGGTTTTCCAATAAGCCTCGGGAGAACCATTGGAGGGCAGGGATGCGGGTGCTGAAAACATCAAAGGCACACTTGATTATGGCATCACCTATACCAAGGGCAACATCTTGATCGGATTCTGTGCCTCGGATTGGGCAGGAGACATGGACAGCAGGTGATCAGTGACAGGTTACTGTTTCTCACTTGGATCTGAAGCTGTGTCATGGGTCAGCAAGAAGCAACCCACAGTTGCTCTTTCTTCTACCGAGGCTGAGTACAAATCAGCATGCTTTGTTCTTGCGAGGCAGTGTGGTTGAGGAGGATTTTAGGGGACATGGGTGCAGTGCAGAACAAGCCTACGCAATTATCATGTGACAATCAGAGTTGCATGGCGATTGCAAAGAACCTGGTGTTCCATGCTCACACAAAACACATTGAGATTCAATATCACTTTATACGCGAGCTCATCATGGATGGAGAGGTCGACTTGGTGTACTGTCCGACTACAGAGAATGCTGCGGACATCTTCACGAAGGCTCTTGGAAGAGACTTGCTAGAGAGGCATCTTCATCGACTTGGCATTGGGCCGAAAAAGTAAGTTCACTTGCGAGTGGACATTGAGGGGGGGTGTTAGATATCAATGCTCCACTCTCATGTAACTATGCAGGAACCAACTAACTCTACTTGTAAGCCCCCCATATGAGGATAAGGCATTTGAGTAGCTCGATTATCCGGTAGGTCCTGGTTTGGACACCAGATGGGAGCCATGTGTGGCCTGATGGCTGGACGAAGTTGGCACACTGCCAACTAGGCTACATGCAAGTGCGGGAAGGCATCCCATGATTGACCGCACTGAGGGTAGACAGAGCATTTCTCGGGGCAGCCCACTCTCGAGTTGCGGGGCCCATTTGGAGTCCCAGATGATCCCAGATGGCTGTGGGCTGAACGGCTAGCGTAGGTGAGTTGCTCTATTTTACGCCATGGTTCTATCGTGTGGTCGGTGGCCTTATTTTATGCCACGGTTCTATCATGTGGTCGGTGGCCTATTTCGGGACTGACCCCTAGTCGACCATTTCAGTGGCCTATTTTGGGACTGACCCCTAGTCGATCATTTTGGGCGGACTGGGTCGGTCACCCAATTGGGTCCAACCGACTACGACTAGTGGCTATATAAGAGCAAGCCCATGAAGCCCATTTCATCACTGGCTATAGCAACCCTAATTCCTTAGCATCCAGCCTCCGTCTTCTACTATTTCCAGCTCGCCATCGAAGCTTCTTTCACAGGAGCGCATGGCTGGGAGGCAGCGTCATCTATTGTATCAGTTCTACAGTAATCAAATTTTTGATTCTCCATACTATCTGGTTTTCTCTCTTGCGTACGAGATCTTGTTATATGTTGAGCATAGACGTATTGTTTTCTTACATTGGATGCATTAGCAAAGTCTATTGTTAGACTTCATCTTGTAGAGTCAGTTTATTTCACAGTAGTAAATGAGTAGACTATGGAAGGTTTGTGGAAGAAATTATGTGCCAGTTATGAGAAGGAAACTGTCTCTAATAAAGTTTACCTCATGAAGAGGTTGTTTGAGCTGAAAATGAAGGAAGGGGTCTCCATTCCTTCTCACTTGAATGAATTCAATATTATATTCAGCCAGCGTCAAGCTCAGAAGATGAATTTTTATGCGGAGATGTTTTGACAAATGTGAGACATGTACCTAAGCTGATGAAGAGTCTTATTTCAGCAAGTCAGCTAGATGATGCCGATTATCAGACCACTTTTGGTTTTCAAAGTTGGAAAATTCCGACAGGCTCAATGGTTTTGGCAAGAGGTGCCAAGTGTGGGACATTGTATTCCTTACATGTATGAGGGGTGTCTGATTATGTCATTGCAATAACCGAGCAACCAAGTACTTCTTTGTGGCATTGCTGGTTGGGGCACATGAGCCAGAATGGAATGGAACTCTTATGCCATTTGGGTCATGTACCGCATTTGAGTTTTTTTTACTTTGAATTTTGTGAGCATTGTCTCTATGGGAAGCAGACTAAATTAGCCCATAAAAGAAGGGTAAAGAAAGAGATTGAAAGGCTTGATTTGGTGCATTCAGACATATGTGGTCCCATGCCTGGACGGTCATTAGGCAGGGTTGAATACTATGTGACATTCATTGATGATGCAACTAGGAAAGTTTGGGCTTATTCTATAGCTTGGAAGAGTGATGTGCTCCAAGTATCATAGAAATGGTTGGCTTATAATCAATGAGGTAGAACACTTAAATGACTACGGACTAACAATGGTGGAGAGTATCTCTCTCATGACTTTTAGCATTTCTGTGATACACGTGGGATTAAGAGGGAGCTCACATCCCCTCGTACTCCAGAACAAAATCCAATTGTAGAACTAATGAACCGCACCATTCAGGAAAGGTTGCAATGTATGCTTTCCAATGCAAGTCTTTCTGGTGGTTTTTGAGCTCAGGCAATGAAGACTGCAGTGCATGTGATCAATAGATCACCTAGTAAGAGTTTGGATGGTGGTACTCCTAAAGAGGCATGGAGTGGCAAGAAGCCCTCTTACTCTCATTTGCATATATTTGGGTGTGAGGCATTTACACATGTGCCAAAAGAGCTTCAAAAGAAACTAGATCCTAAGTCTAGGAAATGCATCTTTCTGGGTTATGGTGAAAGTGGAGAGATGGGCTATTGTCTTTGGGACCCAGAAGCAAAGAAGATCATAGGAAGCCATGATGTGGTCTTCAATGAGAAGAACATGCATAAGACACCCATGAGGGATGTGAAAATGAAAAGAATCACTTTCCAGGATGTGAATCCACCCAAATATGTTGATAAACAACAAGCTATCCATGCACCAAACGTGTAGGATATGGTGCCGCTAAGTACTCCCACAGGTACACAATCAAGGGCAAATGATGGATTAACTATTGGTGGAAATGATGAGCCAAGTGTGGCTGATATGCGAGTGAGACAGCAAGCTAAAATGCCCTTGAGAAAATCATCTAGAGTGTGTAGAGCACCTGAGAGATTGTACTAGGGGCAGACTATGTGATGCTTACTGATTGCGGGGAGTCTTCTTGCTATAGAGAGTCTATGATGCGCAAGGATCAGTGCAAGTGGGAGTATGCTATGCAATTAGAGATGATTTCACTCATAAAGAATAAGACTTGGGACTTGGTTTCTTTGCCACATTTTAAGAAAGCATTGCCATGTAAATGAGTCTCCAGATGAAGGTCACAGGTGATGATGTGCCGAAGTACAAGGTCCGTTTGGTTGCTAAAGGGTTTAAGCAAGAGAAGGGTGTGGACTTTGATGAGATCTTCTCTCCAGTTGTGAAGATGAACGCACTTAGATGCATACTTGGACTTGTGGCAGTAGAGGATCTACAGCTTATGTAGATGGATGTCAAGACAACTTTCTTGCATGGGGATCTGCATGAGGAAATTTACATGGTACAGCCAGAAGGCTTTGAAAAAAAGGAAAAACAGCATTTGGTTTGCAAGATGAAAAAGAGTCTCTATGGCCTTAAGCAAGCGCCTAGAGAATGGTATCAAAAGTTTGATGCTTTCATTCGGTCCCAGGGTTTTAGAAGAAGTGAGATTGATCACTACCTCTACACTAAAAGGGCTAAGGATAAAATAGCCTGGTACTCCTAGCACTCTATGTGGATGATATGCTATTGTCTAGCAAGAACACTTATAAGCTAGATGCATTGAAGGCCAAGTTGCTGAGGCCTTTGACATGAAGGATTTGGTACCTGTAGGTCATATTCTTGGTATGCGCATCACGCGTGACCGGAGTAGGAAACTCCTTCGGCCTTCACAGAAGGAGTATGTTACAAAAGTGTTGCAACGTTTCAATATGGAGGGGGGGAAGGCAGTAAGTACTCCATTTCCTCCATATGTGAAACTAAGTCAGGTAGAATCAAATGAGAAGAGGGACATGATCACCAAGGTTCCTTAAGCATCAGTGGTTGGGAGTCTTATGTATGCTATGATAGCTACTAGACCGGACATTGCATTTGAAGTGGGAGTTGTTAGCCGATATATGGCTAATCCAAGAAAGAGGCATTGGGAGGCAGTTAAGTGCATCATGAGGTACATGAAGGGTACCAAGGAGATGTGTATCTACTTTGGCAGAGGAGAGATGCATGTACTTGGGTACACAAATCCAGACTATGCAGGGCATGTGGATAGCAGGAGATCCACTTCTAGTTATGTGTTCACCTTTGCAAGTGGTGCAGTGTCGTGGATGTCTCATGCATAGAAGTGTGTTTCTTTGTCTACCACAGAGGCCGCATATGTTGCAGCCACCATAGAGGGTTGCAAGGAGACTATATGGCTTGATCAGCTAGTGGGAGATTTGGGGATTCATACAGGTGTATCGACATTGCATAGTGATTCCATGAATGCTATTCAGCTAGCACGGAATCTGGTTTTTCTTACAAAGACCAAACACATTGAGGTCACGCACCATTTCATTAGGGAGGTACTTGAGGACAAGCGCATAGAGCTTGTCAAGGTTCATACAGATGAGAACCCTATGGATATGCTGACGAAGAGTCTACCTAGTCAGCGATTTGAGTATTGTCGTGTATTGATGGGCATTGGATAGAATGTTCGCTGGTTGTTCTCCCTTAAAGTCACATTGTCCTTTAAGTGGGAGGTTGTGGGGGTTAAAGGGCACTGTAACTTGACCCCAGTTATGTACAATACTCAAACACATATATATATGGATGGCATAGAAGATTAGGGTGTTCTGCACCCACCAAAAAACTTGTGTGGCTCTCTCTTCTGGCTCTCCCTCTCTCTCACCTTCTTCTGTTTTGCTTCCATTGTTGAGATCTCTCATCAATCTTATTCTAGAGTTGCCCCCCCCCCCATGAACGCCAAGGGAGTGCAATGGTTTATAGGTCATACGAGTTACTATAGAAGGTTTCTCATGTTCTACGTAGATAGCCCAGCCATTGTACAAGCTATTAATAGTCTTTCAGTGGATCGAGGAATGTGAGAAATCCTTCAAAGCCTTAGTGGCCATAGCACTAGTATTGCGGGCCCCGTACTGCCCTGGAGTATAATATTCCATGTCCACATAGATGCCTTAAACTTTGCCATCGGAGGCGTGTTAGCCCAATAAGGGGAGTACAACTTGGACTACCTGATGTACTTTTCCAATTGGCAATTAAACGATGTCAAGGTTAATTGCACTAAAATAGAGATGGAAGGCGGTTTCTACAGTTAAGAAGTTCAAGCATTACTTGCTAGCCAACAAGTTCATCTTTTTTGTCGATCATCAGGCGTTACTATATCTAGTTAACAAGCCCTACATTACGGGACACATAACAAGGTGGATGCTAATCCTTCTAGAGTTCGACTTCAAAGTCACGGTGTGTAAAGGAAAGACCCACGTCCTGGCCGACCACCTCTTGAGGATTCCAAACAGGGAACATCCAATGGGAGTCAAGGATGACCTCCTAGATGCTCCCCTATTTCTCATTGACATAATTTCGGAATGGGCAGCTGAAATAGGCCACTATGTGGCAAAATGGGTTACCCTTGGACAAAGCCCTCAAGAGGGACAGAGCCCGCAAACTCATTAAAGACAGCACCCTACCAGCTAATTGCAGGCCAACTCTACCGCATGGGCAAGGATGGCATCATGTGCAGGTGCATGTGCGAACATGAATATATCGGCATGCTCAAAGAATCTCATTCAGGGATAGTAGGCGGTCACTTCGCCGCTGCTGACATTACGGCACGTAAAGTATTACAGGCAAGTCTCTAGTTGACAACTCTCTTCGAAGATGTAGCCGAGTTTATCAAGCAATGCGATCCCTACCAAAGAGTGAGAATCCCATATAAAGTGGATATGATGACCCTAATGGGAATATTAACCGATCAGCCTTTTGAGAAACACGGCATAGATTTTATTGGTCCTATAAGCCCAATTGCTAAAGGAACATAAGCCTAGTAGCTAAAGGAACAGGGGCTAGATACATTATCCTAGCCACAAATTATTTCACAAAATGGGTGGAGGGATGAGCCACAAAAAAAGCTGATGCACGGTCCATAGCTAAGTTTGTGAAAGTGCAGATTGTGCTCTCCTAGTGCAACATGGAATTAGCAAAAGATCAAGGGGGATCAAACCATATAATAAACTCCATGAGAGACATACGGTAGGAAATACTCAATCTATTCCAATGTGTGTACTCAACAATACATGATAGGCCTCTTATATAGAGAGTGCCCTTTGAATAGTCAACACTTGTGGGATCCTTTCATCCACATCTCTCCTTGTGGATATCCTCGATCCACACCTTCACATCATGTAGTCCACATATTAGGGTGGCTACTTTAATACATTCCTTATCACATACCTTTTCCCTTTAATCTATGTGCTCATGGCACCATATCTCAACACCTCCCCTTGGTGCCATGATCCTTTGGCTACTGCAAGGTGGTCAGATGTGAGTTACAAGATCAAATCCTCCCCTGGGTGCCTACATGGCTACTCTCAAGTGGTCAGGTTTGATTTACAAAACATATGGGCTGAAGGTGGAAAGGATTTTACTTTTCAATGCTTCATGTCAATGGCGTTCACTTCTTCGCTTGACGTAGCTTGATGCATGATGCTTTGTTCTTCCATGTGCCTTAATGCTTTCTGTGTGGATGCCATGCCTTTTGCTATGTTCATCTCATGCACTTGATGGAGCACTTAATCAATCTTAAATGGCTAGATGAGAGAAGATTGGGAGCAACCTATTGCCTCTAGAACTCCTCTATATCGCCCATAACACCAAGCGTAAACTTAAATATAGGGGCATGGGTCCCTACCACGTAGTGGAGATCACTTCGCAAGGTGCATGCCAAATAGCCACCCTAGATGGAGTAGAGATGGACGGCTTCCTTAATGTAGCAAATTGAAAAGATACTATGGCCCCCTCACTCTACAGACCCTCCATGCCATACATAGGGAAAAGGAGATCAAGGTCGAGGTAGCCTAGATGAAATGCTAGGCCATCGAAAAAGCCAAGGCACGTAATGCCAAAATCAGACAACGAAAGCAAATGGCTTTGTTTAAAGCAATGATAGAACACCTAGGCCCGACCAATGAACTAACAAAAGATCCGGCTAGTTAGAGTGTCCAATTATAGGGCCCAAGTACAAGCATCGAGGCACTCATGGAGCGAGCCATAACTTCATCTCCCGCAAAGTATGGGAAGCGCTACAAGTACCCCTAACCCTTAATGTTGCTTTAGTTTGGTCTATCAACGATCAACTCTTAAGTACATTGGGGTATGTAGACTTGAAACTAATTATTGTCTGCCAGGTGGTAGATATTTGCTTTTATGTTCTTCCCATAGAGACAATTGACGAATAAACGATCTTGGGAAGGACCTGGTGCTATGCCGTAAACTGCCAACTCGATTGGAGAGCTAGAACCGCAACTCTCGTGTATGGGGGGAGAATCACAATAATTCCGCTCTGTAAAGTTCATTCCACTTTCGCCACCGTATGACCACCCGCAAGAGGTAAGTAAATTTTAAATGAAAGAAATTCCAAAGCTTCAGAGGCCTCCAGCACCCCTTGGTCTAATCCTTAGAAGGAAATCCATACAAATGCAGATGAAGTCATTATCTCGATAAAGGCAAACCCTTGCCGCAAACTAATCTTCCACCTCTACTTCCCATGCCCAATGCCAAGGGCCCTACCCATAAATTTCACGAACAACAAGTGCACAAGGCCATCCTTTGTGCACAACTACACTTCAAAAGTGGACAACAACCTAGAAAGACCGTAGGCATGGAAGGCTTCAGACCCCTCGAGCATCCTGGACACTCCATTTGGTTCCAATAGGCAGTTTTGGATGAGCAGTTTGATCCAATTTGGGAAGTGTCAAAACTACTAATGGCATTCAACTTAGTAGTTTTGGATGTGACAAATATACAAATGGAAGCTTTTGAGCGAAGTGAGGTTGGTCAGTATCTTATAAATATTCCCCTGACAATGGCGCAACTATCCATTTATTTTGTGCAACTACTACCTATGGTGGAGCAATTACTTGGAACTAATTTGATGGATGCCAACACCTACCACATGCATATAGTGACCTTGTGTCAACCTACCATTTTACAAAAAGTGGATGATGCCACCAAATAACGTAATCTATAGATAGTACTTATTTCTAGGACAAAATTGGCTTGCCCTTAAGCTTGGTCAAGTAGTAAGAGATTGGATTGGTGCCTAGCATAGGCACCCTTATGCTACACCAGTGGATATTCGAGGCATTTATTTGTGGTTGCTAGAGTTCCTTGCCATATAATGCGAGGATGAATGATAGATTCTAGGAATTTCTGCTTGGGAACCAAAGCAATGACCAGTTGTTGCTAATATATCCATTTATACTAGGTTTGCTCAATCTCGTCCACACAGCAAGCTTGGACCTGAGGGACATGCCGTGGTTATCAACACAATAGAGGGTTTAAAGATCTAGTGCACCCACCCTGAAGAGGAAACCCATGACAGAGGTTTAGCAATAGAAACATCAGCAGTAGTAGCAAGCTTCACCTCACAACCGACGTCGACTCACCTCCATTCGCCAGTGTGGACCTCCAACATTTTAGAAGAGGCTAGAGCGAGTCCAAGATGAGATGTGAGGTCACTGCTCAAGATAATAAGACAAGGTGAGTGCTAACCCTTGGGTTAACAAGCAACTCAAATTTGGTCACTACTAAGTAAAGCGGTGTGCCTCCAGGATTCAGGAGGAGGTGACTATGGACCAATCAGTAAGAGCCGATGAGAAATCAACAAAGATGAGTTAGGAAGGCGGTTACCTCAACCACCTCAATCTAGGCAAAGATTATGAGTATATGGTGGTAGAGTGTGAGCTGTAACACGGTTTTGTTGACCTAACTAGTCTTGTTGTTCTATGTAACTAGGAAGTTAGAGTTCGAGTTGCTGTGGATCATAGAGTCCTGAGTGAGGCAAGCATGAGTGAGCAGAGGTTCTCGTGTTCTAGTTTCTCATCTATGAATTGTTGTACTAGCAGACTATTTGAAAATAATACAATTACCTTTCATATTGGATTGTATTGCTTCTTTGTATTTACTCGCATTCCACATTCCACTCAAGTGAGCTAGCACCTGTCTCCATACTATTTGCCCACATAGCATGGACCCCATTTGTTAGTACTTTATTTTTGGCATCTGTTTCTACACCCCCATGGAGTGGGTGACCCTATAAAGCAACCTTAGGACTACAAGAACAAGCATCTACCTAACAAGATGAGTACACACCTACCTAATAGGCTAAGCACACACCTACACCAAGTTGGGCATGGGATTTAAGTCAAACTCAGGTTGAGAGAAAAAGATCACCAACGACTAGTACTAAGGCAGCATCATCGGTGGACAACTCATTTGGTTCATCAAAAGCAACAATATGTACCAATTTCACAACTAGTACTGTTGCAATTTTAGCATGAATCTGCTTCTTCTTAGACTGATGCCTCTTAAACAACTGACATTTGATCTTTCGATGACCGACAACACCACAGTAGAAGCAAACAATTTGACCAAGAATATCACCATTAGATGTGTGCAGACGAGTGTGATAAAGATGCCCCTTGGTTGTTGGTGGCGTGACAAGTGCCATCATAGATGCCGATGGGTCGAGAAGGTGGCTATCATGGCTTGTTGAGGTGCTTGTCAAGCATTATATCGGAATCTATCAGTCGTGTGTATGGCAGACTAGCTGATAGCACAAGAGAAGTGATTGAGTCTACATTCTTCAAGGGCATATCTGTGGTTCAGGCATTTGCTACACCAGACACCTTGTTAGAGGCACGAAGTCGCTCTCATACAATCTTTGGAGAGGTGAGCCTTGGCAACCGACTCCACCAAATTCATTTTGGCTACCTTCTTTTTTTAGCGTCTTCGATCTCGGTGCTTGTCATCTTCATCATCTGAATTGCTATCATCGGAGGAAGAGGAGGCCGAATCCCCTTTTAGAGCTTCTTATTCTTGTGGACCAACACTTGCTTGGCCCATCGTGCACAATGGATGATTTGCTCCAGTGTAAAAGTAGCAATATTTGCAGAAGCCAAAGTGTGTTTTATTTGTTGTTAATCCGTGAATAAAATGAGATTTCAATACTTCCATAGAATGCTTCCAATCCATTATAAAGAGCAACAAGGCTAAAAGCCCTTGGATGATAGGCAATCCAAGGGCTCCAAGTTGCACATGTGGCTTAAGAAGAGGCCACCTTTTAGTTTCATGGACTAGTCTAGTCATATAAATGGATTCCATCATTGACAAGCTTCACTCTTTTTGTTATAGTTGATGATGTGGGTGTTCAAGCTATTAAATGACCACAAAGGAGAGCCTAGTTATGTGAACTATTTCCATTTTGAAGGCAAAATGCTTGGATGAGGGGGCATCATGCACATGCCAAAACTTATATGAATCATAACAAAGATGACTATTTAGAGTTGAGGTAAATATCTAGATATTTTACATACTTGTGGTGAACAATACAATATTAAAAAGACTTTTCCTAGATATTTACATACTTGTGGTGAACAATACAATATTAAAAAGACTCTTCTTCATCTCAAAAGTTGGGCAAGTCCATGAGCTCAAGGTTATTCTCCACGTTGGACTGGGAGCTATTTTGGAGTAAGATGACTTTTGAGATCCATCACATCTAACTTGGAAAAGCTCTAATATTTGCTTCCAAGGTCTCATGAAAAATGGACCCATATACTTCTAATAAGATAGTAAAGGGATGCCTAAAAATATATGTGAATCTCTTAGTTAATCTAAAAAAGGGAACAATATGGGTAGGTAAGTGGGTCAATGACACATTCACTCGTTTGCATTTTTACAAACTGAGATTTGTAATCTCAAAGTTATAAGAATGGTATAATACTATGACATTTACTTTTTTAATTTAAGCTTTAGACAATTAATTCATTTTACATGTATGGGATTCTTATACTAGGATTATATTTTGAAAGGAGTGATCAAAAGTCTTAGATACATCTGCTGCTAGTTGTTGAACCTAAATGACACTTGAATATGTATGTGACCTTTAAGTCTAGCTATGCGCTCTCTAGTATGTTCCCCCTTCTATAGTACATAGTTATTGTACTAAACTATTTAGACAAGGTGTATGATCCATTTGGCCTAAGAAGTTGATCACACCTGTTAATATAATGATTTTTGAAAAAATGTTTCATTCATTATGTTTTCATACGATGTCAAAAAATTGTTTTCATTGGATGTGGTTTTTCTTTCTCTATTGTGACAAACCATGATAGGATGCACCCTTCTTTTGAACCATTGCCTTTGTGATCCTTCATGCCCCCCTAGGCACCCTTCTTTCGACCTATTGCCTTTGTGGTACTTCACACTGCCTCTTTTTCAACTATTGCCTTTGTGGTCCTTCATTCCCACCCTTCTTTCAACCTATTGCCTTCGTGGTCCTTCATACCCCCTAAACCCTTCTTCAACCAGTTGCAGTGTGCGGTCCTTCATACCCCCCACATCCTTCTTTCAACCTATTGCCTTCGTGGTCGTTCATACCCCCTCTTTCAACCTATCGTCTTTGAGGTCCTTCATATCCCCCTAAGCACCCTTCTTTCAACCTATTGCCTGTGTGGTCCTCCATAAGGATGCACCCTTTTTTCAACCTATTGCCTTTGTGGTTAGGATGCACCCTGCTTTTAACCTTTTTCCTTTGTGGTCCTTCATACCCCCTTAGCACTCTTCTTTCAACCCTTTGCCTTTATGGTCCTTCATACCCATGTAGCACCCTTCTTTCAAACCTATCTCCTTTGCGGTCCATTAGGATGCACCCCATTTTTGCATATTGCCTTTTCTTGCTTCCTAACCTAATACCTTTATGTTGCCTCCCTCTTGCTCTTAGAAGCAACACAATACCAAGGATAAATAAATTGTGTTTGGTCAAATAAAAAACCACTTTGGAACCTAATAGCTGGCTGCCCATTTTTGGCACCTTCAACTAGTGTGCTCTATTCCATCATGTCATGAAGACATAAAAGAATCCAAAATCACACCAGTCTCCCCTGAAGCACTCTGTTACTGAGATAATACTAGCAACAACAATGTATCCCGCTTATCGATTCTACACAACTACAGTTGCATTGTGTGCTTCGTTTTTGGATCAAGCTCTTTCATGGGATTGACGGTTTGATCTAAAAGTGAGAGATCGCAAGACGACAAAGATGAATCTAGAATCGTGGTGAGGAGGGAGGTGGTGGAGAGGTGGGCATGAATCGAGAGAAAATCAATGACACGGGAAGTTCTAGAAGGAAGGGAGGCTAAACGTGCAGATGAGAGGTCAAAGTGGGCAAAAAGACTTTTGGGTGTGGTCATATGCAGCTACAAAGTGGTTTGTCATCGTGTCACGATTCTACTGGTTACCTCTTCAACGGAGAGAAAAAGCTATGGAAGAAGGGGATCTCTCCACGGAGAGAAAAAGCTATGGAAGAAGGGGATCTCTCCACTTGGGCATCAACGGGCTCTGCATTTCGGGCTCCTCTTGCTAGTGTTTGCCACTCGATTTCGATCCTTTTACGCTCTTTTCATGGGGTCTCTCCATTTCAACCTTTCTCCTTGAGGTTTTTTTCTTCCCTCCCTTCGACTATCCTTCCCCAGGCTTCACACATCTCACGGCATTGTTTTTTGCAGAGGCTTCCGGGTTCCATCAAGAGTAATATCTCAATTTACCTCGTGAATTTTGCTGGCATCATCGCTGTTCCACGTAATATTTAGTAGAGACTCTCTCGCGGCCGGAGTAGCACACTTGTGCGCCTGTCGACGTGATTTCACCAAGAACTAGCTCTTAGATTTGCGAATCAAGAGGTGGGTTTTCTTTCCACGCTTTGTTGAGTGTCATTACAGCGATATTTCGCACGATTAATGGTGTTTTTACCAACTTTTCTATGGTTTAAGTGCCTTGATCTGAGGTGGTAACTCGCAATGTCGTCCTCGGCAGACCTACGTTCCTGCATCTAATTGTTCCTTACTTGCATGTCGGTCTTGTGTGTGTATGTGTGTGTGTGTGTGTGTGTGTGTAGAGAGAGAGAGAGTGTCCTATTACATCGTATCGAGAGAACACCCCTAGAGAGAGAAAACAGTGCTTGATATTCAAGTCCTGCGTAGTGATCGTAGATAGTGCTAGTTTGTCAAATGCACGCCTCCTGGTGGATAGATTCTGTTGTGTCAGGTAGTAGGAGGGGTTAGCTTTTGTCTAGAATTGTGGAGAGTGCCATGAAAGTAGAGATGATAACATTGGCAGGGTCACTCCATAGCTTGTGCTACTATTCACAAGAGCATGAGTCTGCTGCACTGATGCCTTCGCTCAGCAAGGCCCTGATTCAGATCTATACTTAATATCTAAGGGCCTGTGGTGGTTGCCCTCCAGGCTCCAGTAGGCTGCAGGCCTGCACACTGCCCTATAAAGGGGCTGAACCCCCAGCTTATGGAGGGGCTGACACAAGCCAAGGTGGTTTGAAGTTCTTCCTTTGGTTGCGCTGTGCTTTAGGCTATCCCTTTGTTCTATATCAAGGCTATGTTTGGTACATGCTTAGATTTTCCAACAATTGGGGCACCGAGGGAAAGCACAATCAACCATGCTTGACCTTCTTTGGGCTGTTAGTGAAGAGCTGCTTCTGCAGGGCTTTAGCAGTGATTGAGCAAGGGAATGTTGGAGGTAAGTGGTCAACTCCCCACCATGAGCCCCTAGATATGAGGAGTTGTACCAGCAGCAAGGATTGGATCAGAGCACATGGACAGACAAAAAGCTACCACGTGTGCAGATCTGACAGAGAAGAAGGTGATCAGTCTGGTCCTGACTCCTAGAAGAGGCCAGACTGGGGGTGTACGAGGGTCTGTGTATACACTACAGACTGCAGGCAGCAGCAGGTACAGGCCAGCATAGGTCTGGAGCTGGTTGGCAGAACATGCAGAATGGTGGCAGCAGCAGGAACAGGTCCGCATCAGTGTACAACAGATGGCAGGAGCAGAGACAGGTACAGCACATGGTGTGGCAGCAGGTACAGTGTATTTATAGGCTGTACTGCAGGTACAGTTGGCTGACATCAGCATGCTCACAGATTGGGTCAGCTCAATCTGTGGTGGTCGGCTGGAATCTGATCTAGTCAGCCAGATCTGGAAGGACTTTAGCCCTATATAAAGGCCCCATGGCCGGGGGTCTTGGCATTCATCTAGTGCCTCAGTATTGGCTGCATCCAGAGCAGCAGGGAGGCCAGGGATCAGTACTTGGTGTGTGCCTCACTCTTGGCTGCATTGCAGAGCAGCAACAAGGCCTAGGAAGTCTAGCATAGTCCTCCCCTGAAGTCTCTTCTGGAGAACACGGAAGGACATTGTTGGGCCATGCATCTGAAGGAAGGTAAACACCAGTAGCACCTCTGTTTGGTGCAAGCTGGAGCAGCAGCAAGTTGTCCATGTGGCAGGCTTTGAGGAGGGTATTTTGTAAATGGTTATGTCTCTCTCTAGAGCATAACAAATACTTTATTTGGTTGTCTACATGCTTCTACATGTATGCATACGTCAGTAACACTTTTGTTCACAAGAGACGGAGTGTGATTTGATATACGCATTGTGTGACTTCCAGGCATATTCTTCCAATGTGGAAGTTTTTGGCTATAGCAAGCAACCTCCAGCTGCTATTCTAACATGGTGTCAGAGCCTTGAGGGAGATTTACAAGTGCGTGCTGCCCAAAAGAGAGGACCTTTGCGAGAAAGGAAGGCAATCTCGACTCCAAAGTCCGAAGGACAAGTTGTTGGCTCTTAGGAGGAGCCTTGTGTCAGCCTCGGGTGCAGGGTCCCAATCCCGCCCCACAGCCAGGTTGGAGCCGCCAGAGTTCCCCAAAAGATCCCGGGAGGGATGCGCTCTGGAGGGGGTTCAAGGGCCAATATATGCAAGGGCCACTAGTGCCCATATTTGCTTATGGGACTTAAGTTCCCAAATCACACGTGTTGCCCGAAGCACCAAGAACCACAAAAACCAAGGTTGACGTGTAGAAACCGCATGGGGGATGTGCAAATCAAAGCTGCCCAAAGTGCATTGAAAGCTCACGTAACGCCAATTAACTGGCACACACAAATCAAGCCGTCGCCGCTTGAGTCTTCGGATGATGCTAGCAAAGCCCACCAGGAGGTACGCGTGTCAAACAATCAGGAGCTGCCGCCACCAAGCATACAGCCGTCGCACTTTCAATGCTACTGCGGATTACGACGTCTCCGCAGCCGCACGTTGCCCGTGCAATTGCCATGCCAAAGTCACGTGTAGCCCGAAGGGATCGTCCCTTTTTTGATACCATGATTGCTCCCAGAAGAAGCCATGTGTCAACCTTGAGTGTGGAGTTCCAATCCCGCCCCATAGCTAGGCTGGAGCTTCCAGATCCTGAGAGGGATGAGCTGTGGATGGGTTCAAGAGCCAATATGTAATAGTAGCTCGTTCCTGCTATGCGTGATGGAGTTTATGGTTTTCAATCTTATGAGTGACTATCGTGAGATTGAAACTGCACTATGTTGTGTTTGTAGAGGATGAGTTTGGGAATGTTCCTGGATTCATCTAGGTATATAGATGGGTTCAAGAGCCAATATATGCAAGGGCCACTAATGTCCATAATTGCTTATAGGTCTAAAGTCCCCAAATGACATGTTCGTGGAGCGTGTGCTCCCCTTCAATTAAGGCCTATTCGACCATATCTGCGTGCATGTGAAGGGTGAAGGACATCACCTTCAACACAAGTACCTTTGTGAGAAGGAAGATGACATAGATTCAGATCAGTGTGCCATTTTCAAATAGGGATTGCAGAGTTTGTATCAAATGCATATTTGGTGTTAGGTCTAGTCCAAGATCTTCATTCCAAGGGCTTCAAAGATGTTGTGCCCAAACTTCAGAGAGGGAGGCAAATTGGATAAGGATAATCACCCGATCTGTAAGGTGAAGCTATGGAGTCACATGGTGACAAGGAAGGTGTGGAAGGTGATGATTGGAGTGGAGCTGAAACCCTAGGATACATTGGATGCGATGGTGTAGATCCATATGACATGGAAGATTGGCCCAATCCCCTCCAATCCCAAGGCTATCCTCTTGAGGACTGGCTCTCCCCGTCCTCAACTCTTCATCCTTAACCTCGTTCCTTCAGCTGACTCCTCCCCTTCTTTTTGTGCCCTTCTCAGTTCAGACCTCTTCCACACAATGCACAACCCCCTCTACATTCCTATTTCAGCCCTCTCCTTCCATGCAGGCCCTCTGCCTTCAGCTCCTTCCTTCAGCCCCCTCTTCTCTCAGTCCCCTTCTTCTATAATCCACTCAGCCCCCTCTTCCTGTAGACCCCTTTCAATACCCTTATTCCACAGTCCACTCATCCCTTTAGCTTTAGCCTGGTCTCTTTCCTCTTGCAAGTCATTACAAGGTAAGGACTCACGAGGCTATACAGTTTAAACCTACATGATAATAGATATATCATGATTCATATATTTGTATTTTTTATTTGATGATTCTCTCTTGTTCTTTTCTTTTTAATGGCGCCTATTGTGGTCCTTGAATGTTGTCTGCTTGGATGCTAGATTTGACTTGATACCAAAGCCCCTCCATCTTGTGCTTATAAAGCACACCATCATTTTGTCACCAAATAGTATTGGATTGGGTGCCGAAAATGGAACTGCAAGCAGTATGGTATTGTGAAGACGAGTATAGTTACAAGCGTCTTGCACCATATCTAAACTGGGTGGAAAGGAGATTAAGGGTTACACTGTGATCTCATAGGAGGCCACAGATGAGATCTTATGCAAGTATGTTGACTAGTCCAATGATGATTCTCCTTTGCATACTGGTACTCATGGTTATGATGATGTCAAGGAGATTAGAGACTATTGCATTGGTACTCAAAGGATAGTATCATGGCTTCTTCTAATCATATTGGAATGGGAAAGAGGTCACCGAATGATGTAGGTGCGTCACAGACATCACAAATGAATTTGCGTGGGATGCTTTCTTTTACAAGCTGGCAGAAAGGGAGACAACGCATAGCAGGGTTTTGAGATTGGTAAGACAATTGTGGATTGTGATTTCTCATTTAATGTCATGCACACAGGGTAATGGGAAAAATCGATTATTGGCAGTTGCAGAGTTTAGATCAATAGGAGATTGGGCTGGATTGCAATATAAGAAGATTGCACGACCATGCTTGATGAACAAACGGAAAGAATCAATCTTTCACTTCATCTTACAAGGATGCATGAAGATAGTAGGGATGCAATACACTTTCTACTGGATGGAGTGATAGGAGCATTATTAATATCCTCATCTCCTCTTGTCTAGGCACACTTCTTGTGGGCTATTGATTGGTATAATGGGAGGACTGAAAAAAAGATGACAGGATGTAGAGAAGGGGGTAGGGACAGATTTGGAGAAAGGGGGATAGAGGAGCAGAAGGGAGAGAGAGAGAGAGGGGAAGAGGGAGAGGAAAGGGTAGGAGAGAGAGAATGAGGTAGGAAAGAGAGGGAGAGATTGAGAGGGAGTAGGGAAGAGAGAGAGAGAGAGAGAGAGACTGAGCGTAGGCAGGAAGGAGGAAGGGAGAGTAGATAGGATTAGATGTCACATCAAAAAGTGCCCAAGTACATGAGAGGATGGTACTTATATAGTACCCCCTTAGCTATTTAGACCCCTCTATCTAGCAAACACCCTCAAATACTAATTATCCTAACCCCCACTAACTTGACCCACTTTTGGCCTTCATTACAAACCATCCCCGCTCAATATAATTGTCCTCAAAATTGCAAGTGAGGGTTGAACTCCAAAACTTCTTGCTGTAGAATAAACATGTTCCAACATGCGGGCCACCTGGGTCAAAAGGAAAAGTCCAATAGTTCCCTTCCATAGATGTCAGGCACCTCCTGGGTCATGTAGGCGTTGATCCCACTTAGCATGCCCATCATCAATAAGCTGCACAATCATATAGCCATTGCTTGTCTCCATGGAGTCTACTTTGCACAACTCTTTATGCCTTGCTGTCGCTTTCTGCCTACATTGGGAGCGTTCATTGCTTTTCCATATATCCACTGCATCTCTGGCTCTGTTATCTTGCCCAAATGCAACAAACTGAAAATCATCTTCATTATAGATGCTATATTCAGGCTCATACAGTTCCAAAAGTTCTTGTGCTTCCTTCAATCCTCACATGTAAGGCCTTCAACCCCGGGCTGGACGGCTGTAATTTCCTTCTAACCATGACACCCATGAGGTCTTTGAAATCTGCACGTGTGTAGGTTGTCCAAGATGAAATCCTCATCTTCAACCAAGCCTGGACATGATGCATGCTATCATAAAGAATCTTGCCCTCATTATCCATTGGATAAAATCTGAGATCTCCTTCCAAAGCTGAGAGCCATTCTCCCTGCTTATTAGGATCCTGGGTTCCTCCTTTGAATCTATGGTTTGCCAAAATATCATTTGAGTTTGTACCACACACTTGTCCAACCAAGCTACTGCCATAATGCAAGAAAGACAAGCTATCCCCGACTTCAGATGGTACACCCACATAGGCATGGTGCTGTTTTGACAAGGCATCATCAATGTCTAACCAAGGTACTGCCATAATGCAAGAAAGACAAGTTATCCCCGACTTCAGATGGTACACCCACATAGGCATGGTGCTGTTTTGACAAGGCATTATCAATGTCCCACTTGGCCTGCAAACTCATGTACATATTGGGCATGTGGCGTCCTTCCACATAAATCTGTCCAGGCTGCGTTCGAGGTTGTCCAGACTCTATGTAAAGCCTACTATCTGATTGAGATCGAGGGCAACTCCTCTCACAGGCATCGTGCTGAAATAGAGTTGAGAAATAAGTGCTGGAGGGATATGCATCCCCAAAAGCATCCACATGAGGTTGGGATACGCCAATTGGCGGTAGTGAATACCGGTCTCTATCCCCTGCATGTAACTCAAGGATATCACCCCTTGGAAGAGTCACTGGTGGGAGTCTCTGGCAGAAATTTCCCATGGGCAAGATCATAGTGGACTGCTTACTAATAGGCTTTCCACAGATGGAACTGGTTGTGTAATAAGTACTCTGCCCTTTGCCCAAAATGCACCTTGTGTGGGGTTACAATGACATTCCCATGCCTTGGTGCTCTGCTGACAAGGATGCAGCATTATCGTGCCATATGAGATCACCACCCTCAGGAGAGGCCCTTTGTTCTTCATGATCCTCAACTTCTGTTGTGGCAAGCTTGCCTCATCCCCAACTATATACTTACCTTGGTCTCCTGCAATAGCACTTCCATGTGCTTTCCCATCAAGTTGCATATCTGCATTACGTTGCTGCTGTGCACTAATGTACTCCTGGGGACAGTAAGTATTTAGACCAATGTGGTTGTGCAAGGGATGATTGTCTTCAATATTATAATACCCATTTGCAAAACAGTCATAACAGCCATCTTCCTTTTGCTGTGCATTATCTTCATAACTTTGGCTGTCATTTTCAGGTTATACCATGTAGATGCCGCTTTTGTCATTGACAGTGGTCATGAACATATAAGAATCAGCTGTAGGGCTCTGCCATCTGGCATTGTCCCTGCAATCCAAATGCTTGGCCAGGTTTCCATCCCCACCATTAAGTTCAGTCATAGATGAATGCATCTCTGTTGTGTGCTTCATATACATGTCATATAAGTTGAAGAGCTCAAATTTTGATTGCCCTTTGAAAACTATCCCCTCAAATTTTACAATTGCCAATACATGGCAACAATATTTTTGATGTGCTGTACACAGCATGAGGACATCCTTCCAAAGTTTTTCCTCTGCATTTATAACACTCCTGTGTGATGCTGTTGTTCCCCTTCTCAATATTGCTTTTCTCATCATCTGTTTTTTCAACTATTTGGTCTGCTTCATTGTCACTGTTATGTAGGCTTCTGCCATCACCATGCATACATGTATTCCTTCCATTGGTATGCTGAACTGCTAGGGCCATAGTTGCAATGAAATGCGTTTTTTATTTTTTGAAACGTTTTCAAACGTTGCCAAACGTTTGGAAATAAAAAACATGTTTTTTTGGCAGTGCTTTTTGGGGCAAAAGGCCCTAAGGTCAATTTTTGGCCCTATTTTTTATCAAAACAGTCAAAGGAGCTGTTCCCATCACGCTTTGTTGGAAAACGCCTTCCCGGGCTCACTTCTAAGTGTATGAACAACGTAGATTGCTGAAATGTTTTCCTCTATGTTCCTCAGTGTTCTAGGTGCCATTGGTGCATGAAATCATGCATTTTGGGTCCCTGGAATGTGTACTTATATAGTAGGCATATAATTTTTGGTAAAACAGGCACCTGGGGAAAATTTTGAATTGAAACACATTTGGAAAATTTTCCAAACGTTTCCAAACGTGATGTTTCCAAACGTCTGGCAACTATGGCTAGGGCATCGTTTGGAGCAATGTATCGGTCCTGCAAACTGATACAACAGCGTCCTTGCTGTAAATATTCTTTTTCATCATGTGGGCTACTGCTTTTATTTGAGCAGCTATCCCAACATAACCCTTTTGTAAATGCAGTTGTAATAGCCTGGAAACAACCAGATTTTTGTCGTGCATATTGAGGCATCTTCCATGGCTTTGAAGCATGATTTCGTTGTGTACTTAGGAGAGGCATAGCATGGCTAGGCTGCATAGCTCCTCTAGGCATCATAGCTCTAGGAGCCTCTTTGGGTGGATCAATATCCTTCCCACCCCTATCATTTTGGTGCATAGAAGGAACCGTGGGCTGCTTTCCCATCGATTGCATTGCAATGTGCACAACCTTTCTGACCTCCTCATAAATTTGTTCTCCGATTACACAAGAGGTATAATCCAAGAAAAATAATGAAAAAAGTTCGCACATTCTTAGATATGAAGTCTTTTATCTATGGTGTATCGGCCTTAGGTATGTTTAGAATGATTGAACATCAGCTGAAAATAAAAAGCGGGGAGCTGAATAGCCCGTTTTTCTTTTAGTTTCAAAAGAGAGTTTGTTTGAGTATGCTTGTGCTTTCTAAGCTAAAAATGTATTTTTGCCTCTTTGTAGAAACGATACATAAGTGTAAAGGGCCATTTAGCTTTTTATGTTTTAAATAAGAGAGAGAGAGAGAGAGAGAGAGAGAGAGAGAGAGAGAGTTTCTAGTTTTTTGGAAAATTTTGTTTCTTGACTTGCTTGTTTATTTTTGCTTAGTCACCTGCTTCGTTTCTTCTTTATTTCTTGTTTTCATTCTCTTTTGTTTATTTGATGTATTTTAGTAAGCACTGGGTTTGCCCAAGAGACTCTGCGGGTCTTTAGAAACCCAGTATAGCTGCTTATGCTTGGGCACTGATGACGACATAAGTGTTGCTTTGCTTGCTAAGTATGTCTTCCTTTTGTTTTTCATAAAAGTTTTTGTTTACCTCTTTTTTCTTCTCTTTCATTTTCTCTTTTATATTCTTTGTAGATTTTTGATCTTTAGAACAACAAAAAATCTAAATTTGTATGATTGGACTTATTCTAGTCTTACAAAGGTATATTGTTCTCTGATTTGTTGGCCCATCTGCTTCTCTGTCGTGCTCTGAAGCATCACCGATGAAGCACCCATGAAGTTAGCCCTTGTGCCATCAAGCGTGTGCATTGCAAGGCTAGGAGGTATACCCTTGGGTGCTCCCGAAATGACAGCTTTTGATTCTTGCTGTTCATAGCCATTTAAGCTGCTATTTTCATTAGAACACTTCTCCCCACAACATCCTTTAGTATTTGCAGCTGTAGTCACTTGACAACGACCATAGTTTTGTCCTACATCCAAAGGCATCATCCATGGCCCTAAAGCATGGTTTGGCTGCATGCTTGGGAGTGGCATAACATGGCTAGACTGCACTACAAGCATTGGCCTGACTACATTCTCCCTAGATGTTAGGTGTTTACTGTTATAGGCTTTCGTAGCCTTTGGCATCACTCCCCTCGGCATCATTCCAACAACAGGTTGCTCTATGGCATTTGTATCTCATCATTTAGCATAGGACATTGATCTAACAGCTGAATATGTAAGGTACAACCACCATCATTTATATCCCGACCATGCAAGGTATTTTGTGCTTGCAGTGCACAAGCCTGTGAGGCAAAATGCATTTCAGCTTGCAGTCCATCTGAAACTTGATGCATAACAATCTTCTCAATAAGCCCAAAAGGCGAAAATACTTGATGCAATACATCCAATGTAATGGGGTAAAACATATTGTGGATGGTAATCAAAAGGATTCCATGCGGCTGTGAATCATCCCCACTTTAAAGGTGCCTTAATCTTTTTGCATTCTGCATAAAGCCCTGCATAAGCTGTCCAAAACTAGAGGCATGGTATCCCATGTTCCCTTCATACGCATATGGCTCTCCCATGGTGTGCATTAAACCTTTGAGGCTGTCCCATTATGCCAAATGCATGCATATGTGCTCACTTTTTGCCTGTCTCATAGCTCAAAACGTAATGGAGAGGCTACGAAGAAAGTGCCAAAACAATTCTCGTTGATGAAGAGGCTTCAGAATGGAGCTGTGGAAGGCCATGAGAAGAGACTGGAAAAAATTGACTTTCTTGCCTTTTTTTTAAAAAAAGTACAGCTCAAGACCTTTAGGACTGTTAGGACATTGTCTTAGGCCAACCTAACCCAACCTTTAACGTTAGTTAGCACTAACCTAACCTAGACCCAAACTAACTAAACCTTAGCTAACCATACCTACTAACCTAACGTGACCTGGACTAACCCTAGTTAAGACCTTAGACTAAGGTCTAAGGTAGATAAGGAAAAGAAAGGCGGGCAGCAGCGGCGAGGCGGCGACCCAGCGGGCTGAGCAGAAATGCGGCGCGGCGACAAGTCATGGGAGGAGGACGACGGGTCAGTTGTCGACGGAGGCAGATGGACAGATGAAAAAAATCTTGGGAGGAGGAGGAGGACAACGAATCGATCGACGGAGGCAGATAGATAGACGTCGAGGACAGGATCATTGAAGGCAACGGGGGACTGTCGCGACGGCTAGCTCATGGCGTGGGCTTCGAGCACGTCTGCACGTCCTAGGTTGCATGTCTGCACGAAAGGGTGTTAGGAAAGGTACCGTGTCCTGAGCAGGTCGGAAGCTGCCAAGCGACGTAGTCTAAAACCAGACGTAGGAGCATCCGGATATCAGTCAACGTGGAATTGCTTTGGTCAGACAGTTCTATGCTCCCATTGTGGTAGCCAGCTTTGACGGGTAGCATTGCTTAGGCGTTCGTGAACCAGGCCGAAGGAATCCATCCTTCCATCAAGATGTCTGCCCACAAGTGAACGATACTATAGTGTAGAAGTTGGTTGCCGCCAGTCACGAAAAACTAGCGACGACCTCTTTTAGCACGACGAACAGACTGATTTATGAATCGGAATGGAAACAAGAGGTGCCAGATTCGTGCTCTGATACCAATGTAGGGAAGGGGGTAGGGACAGATTTGGAGAAAGGGGGATAGAGGAGCAGAAGGGAGAGAGAGAGAGAGAGAGGGGAAGAGGGAGAGGAAAGGGTAGGAGAGAGAGAATGAGGTAGGAAAGAGAGGGAGAGATTGAGAGGGAGTAGGGAAGAGAGAGAGAGAGAGTGACTGAGCGTAGGCAGGAAGGAGGAAGGGAGAGTAGATAGGATTAGATGTCACATCAAAAAGTGCCCAAGTACATGAGAGGATGGTACTTATATAGTACCCCCTTAGCTATTTAGACCCCTCTATCTAGCAAATACCCTCAAATACTAATTATCCTAACCCCCACTAACTTGACCCACTTTTGGCCTTCATTACACAGGAGAGTTCATCTATAAGCACATTTGTGTAGCCAACATAGAGATGGACCCACAGAATGTGGTGCAGGTAATTTAAGATAATGCTTCCAATTGCAGGAGGATGGAAGGAATGGTAGAGGAGTTTTTTTCTCAGTGTGGACTCTTTGCGCTTCACATTGCCTTGACTTATTGATGGAGGACATAGGTAAGCTTGATTGGGTGCAGACTGTCATGAGGGATGCTAATAACATTGTAGTATTCATCAAGAAAAAGGCTGAAGGCATTGTCCTTAGTCTACGAATACTCCAAGCTGAAGACATTGCTGCCCTCCAACACTCGATTCGCCTAGATGTTTCTTGTCTTGGATCATTATATGCTGTGCACCATCATTTGCGTTGGACAGTGTTGTCTGATTAACATTCCAGCTGCATTTAAAGACATTGAACTCTTTGAAAACCGTTCAAATGACAGATCTCAAGATTTAGACTGTGTACAAGATGTTCCCTTCCTAAGTCCTTTCAACATTTCAGTATTAATAGAAACTGTAAGCTGTTGCTGGGAATCCAGATAAACCACAAGGCATGGCCTCTTAGATTGATAAGCATCTATGTGGATGGAGTTTCAAGGGGAAAAAAAAAAGTCAGGGGGCATGGTTTCCGTGGGCACCATAGTCTACTTGATCACAAATCGCTAGATAGGCCTTTTTTTGGGTTAGTTCATAGACCTTGCACCATGGTGAAGTTCTGTTCTGGAGTTGTATACACATGGGGTTCAATGATATGAACTCTGAAAATGTAAGGACAAAATTAGTGTAGTGTGAGGGAACTTGAGATTAAAAGGGCATCACATCAGATCTTTGCCAATTCTCCAGCAGAGGGGAGGTATTGTATGCACATTTCTAAAATCATGGCTTTGACACGTTTTGTCTTCGTCTCTTTGTCTATCCAAGTAGATCACCAACCATACTGTCCTTTGTGAGCAATGATTGCTTCAGAATGGAACAATGTAGTAATTTAGAACAACAATATTTCTAAATTTTTATGATTGGATATATTCTAGTTACACAAAGGTATATATAGTAATTCGAAGTCCTCATACTCTTGTGGTCCTTCAGCTCTTTTTACGGGGCTGTTTCAAGTTGTGTGGCATTTTCTTTGTCACGAATCCATGTAATAATCATTTCAACACATCCTTCTCACATTCGCAGGCTGCTGGCTTCTAATTTGCAATTTTCAGGGAGGTAGGAAAAATGCTACATGAAACTCATGAACTCAATGGCGTGGACATATCTTATAGCACTGAGAAAGAGAAGGCCCAGGTACATCGAACAGTACTTGCTTAAATACTGTAGGAGTCGAAGTTATATGACTGTATATTTGATTTCTACATTTATCCTTTACTTATTTAACCTTAAACATCACAGGTTGATGAGCTCCGTGCATCCCTCGGTCCATTATCGGGACGATCCCTAAAGTTCTGCTCTGATGCATGTTTGAGAAGATATCTGCGAGCTAGAAATTGGAATGTAAATAAGTCTAAAAAAATGCTGCTTGAGACTCTCAAGTGGAGAGCGTCTTTTAAACCAGAGGACCTTCGATGGGTGAGCTCATGAAAGTAATAAATAGAGCATTTGAAAGGGCTGGACAGTTTTTTAAATTACGGGAATGATACTAGTCTTTGTATGTCAGGCAGATGTAGCAGAAGAAGGTGAAACTGGAAAAGTATACCGTGCTGATTTTGTTGACAAAGCAGGGAGAACTGTACTGGTGCTTGTCCCTGCAAACCAGGTTTGATCATGCTCTCTCTCTCTCTCTTTCTTTCTCTTCCCCACACACATGGGCATGAGTGCACATACAGGCACATATATAGACACATACTACACGCACGTGCGCGTGCTCACCTCATACATGTGTGTTTTGGATTGATTTTATTTATGTTTGTTAATCATTTGGAGTGCTTTTTATTTTGTTTCTGTATGGTCTCACAATTTATCCAAATCTCTGTGCCTACAGAACACTGCATCTCATGAGGGTCAGATGCGGCACTTGGTATACTTGATGGAAAATGCAATTGTAAACCTGCCTCCTGATCTAGAGCAAATGGTGTGGTTGATAGATTTCAAGGGATGGTCTTTTGCCACTGCTGTACCTATTAAGACAACCCGTGAGACTGCATATATTTTACAAAATCATTTTCCTGAGAGACTTGCATTTGCAATTCTTTACAACCCACCTCGGATCTTTGAAGCTTTCTGGAAGGTAATTTGTGTTGAAAATTATATTTTTGAGTACTTTATGTTTACTCTAACAAGTACATAGCAGGTGTATTACAGCAATATAATTTATGATATACAGCTTGTGCTTTTGAAGCAATATTATGCTTGTGCTTTTGGAGAAGGAATCTGTCCTCCTGACTCTTGTGAACGGAACTGCACTTCAAGAGGGATTCTTGTGTTTTCTTAGATCTTAGAATTTCTCAATCTACTATAGGATTAGAGGTTGATATATACGATAAACGTGAACAACCTGAATATATTGGTTTACACATTAGAAAAATGCCTCACATTTACTCAAAACATTTCTGATTTGGCAAAATATGGAGTCATTTCTTCCCAATTCCATAGATTTTCCCGCCTTTGTACAACTGAGTCGTCTTTTATCACTCAATGTAGTAATTTGATCACTTTACTATTACACAAGAGGTATAATCCAAGAAAAATAATGAAAAAAGTATGCACATTCTTAGATATGAAGTCTTTTATCTATGGTGTATGGGCCTTAGGTATGTTTAGAATGATTGATCATAAGCTGAAAACAAAAAGCGGGGAGCTGAATAGCCCGTTTTTCTTTAGTTTCAAAAGAGAGTTTGATTGAGTATGCTTGTGCTTTCTAAGTTAGGAATGTAATTTTGCCTCTTTGTAGGAAGTGATACATAAGTGTAAAGGGTCCATTGAGCTTTTTATGTTTTAAATGAGAGAGAGAGAGAGAAAGAAAGAAAGAAACTATTATTATCGTCCTATGGGGGCTTGAAATCGACCCATGGGACCCAATGGAATGTTACAAAAAGTCTCCTTCTTTGAAGAAGGGTGGAGTGGACAGCTAGCATGTTGCTACCTGTGTAATACATTGGTCACGGTATGCAAGGACCTTGATAATGTAATTGCCCAAGGCTGCAAGGTGAGGATGGGAAAGCAAGCTCTCCAAACTGTTGTGATGCTGCGTGACATTGTTGAAATCTTCTCTTAGATGCTCATATCGTGGACATGTCAAAAGAACATGTGCTTCTTTATTTTTGCTTAGTCACCTTCTTCCTTTCTTCTTTATTTCTTGTTTTCTATCTCTTTTGTTTTGTTTTGTTTGTTTGTTTGTTTGCTTTTTTTTGTTTTGGACGTATTTTAGTAAGCACCGGGTTTGCCCAAGAGACTCCGCGGGTCTTCAGAAACCCAGTATAGCTACTTATGCTTGGGCACTGATGACGACATAAGTGTTGCTTTGCTTGCTTAGGATGTCTTCCTTTTGTTTTTCGTTAAAGTTTTTGTTTACCTCTATTTTTCTTCTCTTTCGTTTTCTCTTTTATTTTCTGTGGAGATTTTTGGTCTTTAGAACAACAAAAAATCTAAATTTGTATGATTGGACATATTCTAGTCTTACAAAGGTATATATAATTTATGATAGGTGAGCATCGTGGTTATTCTCATTCTGCAGTTTTTTGTCATGACCAGCATTCTTCTTCTTCTTTAGTCTGAGCCATGTCATGCTGTGGACAGGTTGTGCGGCATTTCCTTGATCCAAAGACCTATCAAAAAGTGAAGTTTGTCTACTCAAATAACCCTGAGAGCCTGAAATTAATGGAAGAGCTCTTTGACATAGATAAGCTGGATCCTGCTTTTGGAGGGAAAAATGAAGCCCCCTACAATCATGAGGAAAACGGTAAGAGAATGCAGCAGGATGACATAAAGACAGCAGCGTATTGGCGATTAGATGAAGAGCATGTGGATGAGACAACGGAATCATCTTGCATAACAGAAAAGTCGGAGGTTGAGGGCCGTGAGGATACGCTAACATCAAAAGTCTAATCATGGAAAATCATTTATTTTCCAAGATTTGACGATGGGCTGAATGCGAGGTATTATGAGTGCAGTCAGCACAAGATATGCGTTTAAAAGGGCTACATTTTTTCAACTGACTAAATTGAGAGGACGACTGTATATTAATGTGGGGAATCGTTCACTTAACCGTCCATGTTCCTTTAAAGTGAAGGGAACAGATGCGGTGGAGGTTGAGAAAAGGTTAATTCATAGTAAGATCGTATATCTTAGCTGTCGGAAAATTCCTTATTTTTTTGAGATTACTTTATGTGCTAATAAAGTTTGTATGAAAGGATGAAGCCTTGCATTTGTGTATACAGTCTGTTTGTTAAAACTAAACTGAAATACAGAATGTAAAAACTGTCTGGGGACTGGATTTGCTTTTTATATTTCCACCTTACTCTCCAATTCACGGCTCTTCTAGTCTGGTCTAGTTCTTCATCCTGAGGAGCCATTGGCCCTCATATAAAGTGACAAAGATGCACAGACCTCAATTCAGCATGGCAATCTATGTCGTTTGAATATGGAAACCTGTTCAAAATGGATGAAGGGGGGAGGAGGTGGAGGGATGAGTGGAGCATGAGACCAAGTCTATCTCATCGCTTTGCAATCCCTCTCCTATAAAATGATGGTGCATCTTAATCTTCTCTGCCCTTGCATGAAAGATTGGGAATTGATTCAAGCTATATGCTCCTCTGAGTAAACAATGGTGGGATCTTTTTCAAGTTCTAAGAAATTTGTTTAAACCATATTGCTTCATGTGGCATTAGTAGAACACTTTTTTTGGGGGCTGTTGTAGATGTAGGTTGCTTTCTACTTTGCCATGATGTGGCTTCGAGAGAGTGAATTTGCTGCCCTGTATTCACATATATGGAGGGTAGATTTGCCAGTATCCCAACCAAGTCCTAGAGTACTCTATAAGTTTTGTTACAGATGATAGTTCTCATACCAATCATAGAATGATCAATATTTTCACAAAAACTCGGGTTTTTGGCTTGTCTTGGAAGGAGAGGGCTAATTGGTGAAATTGGGATTTAGAATATAAAGTAGTTTTTTGCCAAAAAGCTTAAGTTTTCCTATTTTCACTGGAGTCCTATGTGGTAGCCCACTAGTTGAAACTAGAGTCCTATGTGGCAGCCCACTAGTCCTCCGTACTTTTCTCATCACTTATGGTTTAAGTGTAGTTTTTTCCCCCTCTCTCTCTCTCACACACACACACACACACACACACACACACAAACACACACACACACACACACCCCCCCTTTCCCTTTCATACAGGACAGGTCCATTGAATGTAATTCGTCTTGTTTGATATTCCAATAGATAAGGCTACAAATTAGTATGTATATTTCATTGCGTCTGGTCGTGAGTCCACTAGGAGTAGAGATCTTAAATTTTGTCCCCAAATTGGTCTAACTATTGAAGGGCAAATCATAGTAGACGGGGTAGTCAATGCAAGTTAAGCTATTAACATTATGAATCTTGATACATATGAGAAGCTTGGGCTTAAATTGTCAAGACACTTCATTAGCCAGAGCTCCCACAGCCTAGTTGTCGCTCAGTGGTTGTCCCAACCTTGATATACCATGGTGTAACCATGATGCTTGATTCTTTTCTTGATGCCATAAGATCAAGTAACTACTTGGTTAGCCAAAAATTTAGTGGGGGCCTATGGCGTTACTAGCCTCCTCAATTTACCATGGTGCAACCATGGTGTTTGCTCTTTACTTCATAGGAGGTATGATCTTTTTCCAACCTAGGAAAGAAAACTTTTCTATCATGTAGTGTTACTAAACTTATCTTAACAGGAGTATATGCTAGAGTTTGAAACTTGGAGGAATGGCTAAGTATAGATGTTCTTGTGTAGGTTTCTTTGGTATAGGGATGGCATGATATGAGCCATTGTAATTGCTCTTGAATGCTACATGAGGCTTGTATGGAGGAATAGCTAAGTATAGATGTTCTTGTGTAGGTTTCTTTGAGCTGTTGTAATTGCTCTTGAATGCTACATGAGGCTTGTGTGGTCTTCAACAATTCCTATCAGCAGCCCAGTAAATTGGGATTCTAGTGTAGTTCTCTCCTTGGAAAGAACTTTGATCTGACTCTTCAATTCATGTCTCTCACATGGAGAGTATAGATTCAAGTTGGTCTTTGAGAAATTACCTTGAAGTCTCTCTTTAATTTTGCTCCAAGGGTTTCCATCCGCTTTTATATAATAAAGCATTTCTACAGCATATGGACATTCTCTTTGAGAATTCTATACATATGTGTGTGTGTGTGTGTACATATATATATTTATATACATATGTATATATATGTACACACACACACACACACACATACAAATAGTTAAAAACAAACATACATACATAGATACAAACATACATATGTGTGTGTGTGTGTACATATATATATTTATATACATATGTATATATATGTACACACACACACACACACACACAAATAGTTAGAAACATACATACATACATAGATACAAACATACATAGAATCTTGATAGAGTGTTTGAAGGAAATTGGAGGGTCCAAATTGAGATTCATAAGAAGTCATTATCAACCTTCAAAACTCCCAAAGAGATATTGTCACCTTTTCTGTCATTTGCCATTCCAAGGGTTTTGGTCACGTACGGTTATGCCATTGCTCGTTGTAGCACAATGTGTTAAAAAATTAGCATGGGTCCTTGGGTCATATTCCAGTGAGAGGTATAGGCTGAACCAAGAAATGTGTCTCTTGTATAGCTTAGGTGGAAAGAAGTGTTGTTCATGAGATTTGATGGAGTTCTCACCTCCGTAGGGGTGTAAGGATATAGTAAGGTTTGTAGATTTAGGAGGAGGATAGGGTCAAAAGATCTAACTAGGAGTTTAAAGTTGAGGGGGCTGCAAGGTTTAGGATGAGTTCACAGTTGAGGCATGGAAAGATAGTCTCCTTCACGGACTTCGAGATTAAGGGTTGAGGAGGAGTGAACAAGAGGAAGAGGAGGAGGAGTGAACAAGAGGAGGAGGAGGAAAGGAGAGGAGGAGAAGTAAGGAGGAGTAGGAGGAGGACGGAGCTTTTTTCCATGAAGAGATATTATGCATATTCCTGAGCTTCCATCCCTACACTCTCCCTCTAGCATAAAGTGTACGTCAAGGAATTTAGAGTTTCTCTCTCCACCACAAAGTGTAGCCTAAGGGATTTAGATTTTCTCTCTCTACCACAAAGTGTAGGTCAAGGATTTAGAATTTCTCCTTCTAATAGAAATTGTAAGTATCAACACAAAGTGTAGGTCAAGGATTTTAAGGATTTCTCTCTCTAGATCATGATTTTGCAAGTACGTCTAGAATTCTTTCCATAAATTTATTTGGCTATTCCTATCCTATTAGATCTATCAAATCAGTTTCCAAGCTCAAGGTATTATGAGCAGAACTATGCACCACTCAACACACACAATGATCTCATATTGGTTGCTCCCGACTACGCTTTTGATCCTTAGTGCCATAGGGTTAATAGCACCTCTAGACCAGTTTGATTAGCCTTTCATGGGTTATGCTTAATTATGAAGTCAGAGTTGTGTTGCTCTTTTCTTTTGCCCAGCTATGGTGGTAGATGTGTCTGAGTTAGGAATCTTATCGTGGATTGTTTCCTTGTGGTGCTTGAGCTTCATAAAGTTTTTGTTCAAGATCTAAAAAGTCACTATTAACCATTTTTTCAAATAGATAGACGTGTCGCCCTTCAATCGATATGATGTGTTCATAGAGGCAACTTGTAGTTTGGCCCTCTATTTTTTCTTTTGTTCGAAGTTGAGCATGGGTAGATGTTGTTCAAATGTTGAGGAGGACTCCAAGATTATTGTCGATGCTTTACTATATTTGGCACTATCCTTGAGAGTTTGATAATGATTTCCTCTCAGTTATGCTGCATGTTTCTAGGGCTTTTATGAGTGCACCTTGGATTGTCCAATCCATCTTGAAGTATTTATGAATTCTAAGGAAATTAGGTGGTGCTTCCTTTGCCAGATTGTGTATATTTGCATTCGATCCGGTACTGCATCAACCTTGGGATACATCCTAAAGGAAGCTAGCACTATGTAGTATGAGGTAGTCGCTAATGTACCTTTTTTAAAACAACTGTGGTCTTCTCCACTCGGGTTGTGGCCCCAATTTTTTTGAGTTATTTGCTCTCCGTGAATGTTCATTGGAATCCCTGTGATGTGCTATCCTCCTCTTGACTTCATGTCTAGGTATTTGTTTCAGTAATCTTTGATAAGATTACTGGGAAGTGGTATTCTTTCTATCTTCTCTGCATTCTTATGGGTGTTTGGTTTGATCATCAAGATCACCAACACTTTTAGAGTAGCCAATAGAAGAAACAATAGAAACAGCAACAGTCGAGCACCAAACACTATTATCCTCTCCTTTAAGGCCACACCTGGAAGTGGATGAAGATCACGAAAAATGGTTCGAGAGCTTCATAGTCCTATAAGGTGGGATTCTCAAGAGGTGAAAGAAAGATAGCTAATACATGATTTGTTTGAGACCCCTGGATTTATTGGAAATGATAGGAGGCATGAGAAAAGAGGCATGGTAAGGAATAATGAGTAGATTGGATTCAAGAATCTAAGGAGTTTGATGACCAATTCAAGGAAAGGTGTGAAGAGATCAGTGAAGAGAGTGGAGAGATAGGGGAGGTTGGATTTGAGGTAGACCACATATTCTTCAGACAACTTATGTCTATTTTGGCTGACATTGTTAGCTTGAAGATTGGATGTGACTTGGAAATAAACCCTAGGGACAATGATGGATTTTGCAATAAAGGAAATAGTCTAGCTACTACCCACCAAAGAGGACTTCCCATCTAAATTCATATATTATCAGTGCATCTTCTTTCATGCTACGAGATCTGCATGTATTGAGAGAAGAAACACATTTGTTTTGTGCTCATCCATGTATTGACACAGATGTAGGAGAGACTTTTCACCCATTGGTCTATCCCAATGGGTAATACTTTTAGCATCTTGAGTTGCAAATGTATGCGATAATAGTATTATTTATATTAAAGTTGAAACTTAAAAGAGATTACCCTCGGCACCACTAAATCCGAGCTCGTCGTTCCAGATGATGGTCTTATTTAAGGGCTTCAATAAGACCTTGGTATAGATGTGGTCCTCCATAGAAATAGATCTTTCCTTGAGACTTCCAACCTCCAACTTTGCTTGGTGCAACCTTGTTTGGAGTAATGGAATCATTGTCTTTCCATTTCACATTGCTACTCTTCTGATGTCATACTAGCAAATAGTTCTGACATTGTGGCAATTGTTGACAATGATGCTATATGATATGAAACATCAGGTTTATTGAGCTAAGTTCCATGCATCCAATTGCATCCTTTATTCTATTTTGAGTGTTTTTTTGCAATCTAATTTCACTTGTCTTGTTGTCACTAGTTTTGTTGTCTTGCTCTGTAGGTAGAATAGTAGATTCAATGACATTGTTGAATTGTTCATCATGATTGAGTGCATTTGTTGGAAACATTTTTTGACTTGATCACTCGAAATTAGCACATCAAAGTATTTAAAACAAAGTAGACATATAATGTGCAACACACAAATTCATTCACAATTAAATAATAACAATAGCTTGACAAATGCTACATGAAAGAAAAGAACTAAAGATCCAATAATTTGACAAAGGAAATTGATATCATAATGAATTCTTTAGTTCGAGTAGAAACTATTGCCAATGATTGCTATACAAATTAAGGACAAGAACATCTTAATTTCACTCGCTCTTCTTGCCCTTACTCATGTCTCAACATAGAACTCCTCTAAGAGTCCGATAACACAATATCTCTTAGCTAATCCTATTGAATGAATACCATAGTATTGCAAAGGTGCTTAAAGGTTGCAAACGGAGTTTGTAGAACAACAAGTAGTCTATTTTTGTCTACATGCTCACCCACATATAGGCAATGTTACCCTAAAATGCATAACATCGTTGTTACAAGATAGTGATTTGATTTTCTAAATATAAAATATAACAATACTAGAATAACAGATAATTCCAAGAGGAGCTAAAGCTACATTCCAACTAGCAAAATTTTCAGCACCTCTTTGTGTTGGCATAGAGTGTCTCACTTTGAGAAGACCTCTTTAAAACAAACCTATAGTCTTGTCTAATCATTTTGCCTTCATCTATTTAGAGAGAGTCGCTACCCTCCTTTGTTTGATGGTGAGCATGGCTCAAGTGAACTCCACCTCACGCTATGGCTTTGGCAAGTTAATCTTTATCTCTTTTGAGTTTTGCTTCCTTCACCAAACTCAACCAATGCTCTATTATAGGCATTCAATTCTACTATTCTTTTGGCAAGCTCCTTCTCTACTGGCCTTCAAGCATCCAATGTGAATTCCTCATAGACCACGATTATTTCATTATTGAATTGCAAGTTCTCTTCCAATTTTGTGGATCATGTAGCTTCAACTTAGAAATTCTCCTGAATCACTACACTTGTAATCTTTTCTTGTTGCATTGCTCCACTACCTCTCAAGTTTATGAACTCAAAATGAACAAGCCTTTAGAAATTTGTCAAATTAGTCTTGACTACCAATCTTGACATTGGTTTAGGTATAGATTTCCCTTTGTGACAAGTGCTTGAGCATTTTTAAAGAAAATTTCCCAATTCTACTACACCTCGATTCTCCAATTCATATGGTTAGACAACTCTTTGGATCTTCTCTATGTACTCCTCCATTGTTCCTTTGTTTTTGAGCGGGGAGTCTCCTTTGAATAGATCTTTGAGTGGAGCCTCCTTATCCAATGAATCCAAACTCTTATTGTCATTATTTGATAACTAACAGTCATTAAGCTCTTTGTCTTTTTCTCTTTTAGGCTTCTCAATCTATGTGGGGAATGAAATCAATAGCTCAACTTCTTCTCTCTTTAGGGGATTGATCAGGGAATCATTTAGATCAATAAATGGCAGGGTCAAAACCTTTCTTCTACTTGAGGTGGGGAGGGAAATTCAAAACCAAAGTTAGCTAAAAATATGATTCTCCTAAAGACTAGCACTCATCAAAGCCATCATTTCTTAGCCCTCTTCAATGCCCTCCTCCATCTTTTCGACAATGACAACCGCTATTAGTCCATGATCATGCATCTTCCCCACTTCAGCACTGTATTCATAGTTAGCAAAACATGTGCAACTATAGGTGATTCCTATCAAGAGATGGATATTGCAGATGTGCTATTATTAGACAAAATGCTTATTCAAGAAAAAAGTGACTCAGTAAAATTTAGAGTTAGCACTTGCATTCATGGGTGCACCTCTCAAACATAGAAGTCAAAACCTTGTACTTGATTCCTTGAATGCTTTAGTTAAACCAACATAGCCTTTCACTACAATACTACGATTACATCTTTGTCTGGTAGTATTGATTATCAAACCATGACAAGCTAATACATAATAGACTAAATTTGGGATAATGCCTCCAACAAATATTTAGCATCCTTGATTGTACATTGCATTTCAAGATAGAATTCAACATTTATCTTGGCTTTTAGGAAAAAACACTAATCCTGCATGAGTCTTTCAAAGTTGTACAATACAATTGGCCTTATCCCTTGGGCAATAGGACCATAGAAAGGCCGAGACTCCAAAATATCTGCCATTGCATTTAGGTTTCGTATCACATAAACGAGATTGGCATTTTGGAGTTTACCACTAGATTTGAAGCCATCGGCTACTAGTAATACCTCAAGTGTTTATATAGCACTTTGTATTCTCCCTTGAATTGACAAATTACTAATATCAAATCCACCATAACCTTTAGATGGGTAATTTGATCTCGATTGCTAACTTGAGTATTGTAATCAAGGCTCTTCACTTGCTCATATTGCGAGTGTATCCAAGTCCCATCATAGCTCCAATTGTTGTGATGTGTCCAAGTGCAATCAACCCTTCATTCTTAATCCTTGATATACTCTATCAAATGCTAATGTTGCCTTGTATTGTGGCAAATCCAAAGGACGAGCACAACATTGGATCAAACAATTAAATCTACTATCATGTTTCTTTAATGCGCACACAACATTCCACAGTCCAACATACAGACTCACAATGTTGATTGCATTGAACACTTATGCAAAAGGGAAAAAATCTACTCAAAAGCCTATAAGCAACCATTCGTAGATCTGTTAGTTTTGGTGGACTCAGGAGGTCCGTGTGTTGGACCCAGTGATTGGGACCATGATTTCCAAAAATGTCTGCTCCATTGCTTTTCGAAGGCCCAAAAACTCCTACCTATCAGCTCTTGCATGATTCCATGGAGATTTGGAGAAGTTCTGTTTCTCTGAGATGTCGAATCGTCTGTTTCTCTGTCAAAAATCCATTCAAAGGTTCAAACCTTTGATTTCTTGATTACAGGTCAATTGCAAGGGTTGACTCCCCATTTCCCATTCATTTTTGGATTTTGGTGTCCCAGGTTCTATTTACACTAGGTCATTACCGTGGGGCCGTGATTTCTTGGATATACCTTATGCAGATCACTCTGGTTGCAGTTTGAGCCATGTGTGCTCATTCATGGTTTACATTGGGTTGCAGTGGATGATTTATAGGCCATCTGGATGCATTGTGATCATTGTTGGATGTGTTGATAGGCCCAGAGTGCCTTATGGGATGCTTTATTGATGGAAGTTTAGCACATAGATGCTATTTTATGTTGAGGAACAGCTTTGATACATTGCAGTTGATGCACTCATAGTGCTATGCTCTCTTGGATGAGACATTATTGATGCTTATTCCCATGGACGGTGTTTTATGCTTGAGGCATTTGGCTCTTATTGGCATTGGGTTTGCCATTGTTTTGTCATTCTAGGTTAACATTTTCTTTTAGGCCAGATTTTCTCCGATGGATGCATAGTATATGCACATGAGTTAGATGCATTTTGATGCTTTGAGCCTTGAGTTTTGGTGACACTATCCTTCATTAAGGCAGACATATTTGGGTGCACCTGGTATTTGATGTGATTTCTCTCTTGCAGGTACTAGCATTTGGGATTTTGTTTCATTCGCATCATGGCATCCTCTTCCATGTTTGAAAAGGAGTTTTTAAGCATTAAAAAGCTTGATGGGACAAACTTTTCTTTATGGAAAGAATAGATAAGGGATGTGATTATTCAAAAGAAGCAGATTAAACCCTTGGCAAGGATTGGTGGAGCTAAGCCTACAAATATGTTTGAGGATGATTTGAATGAGTTGGATGCATTAGCAAAGGCTACTGTTAGACTTCATCTTGCAGAGTTAGTCTATTTCACAGTAGTAAATGAGCAGACTACAAAAGATTTGTGGAAGAAAATATGTGCCACTTATGAGAAGGAAACTACCTTTAATAAATTTACCTCATGAAGAGGTTGTTTGAGCTTTCTCACTTGAATGAATTCAATATTATGTTGAGCCAGCTTGAAGCTCAAAAGATGAATTTTGATGTAGAGACTAAGGTGATATTTCTATTGTGTTCATTGCCATCCTTGTGGGATACCTCCAGTATAGCTATTGGTAACTCTGCACCTGGTGGAGTACTGAAGTTTGATTATGTTGTGGGTAGCTTGTTGGCTAAGGATATTAGATAGAAGTATATGGATGGCAACAAGCAGGATGCATCCTTAAATGTGCAAAGGGGCAGATCACAGTTCAAGGAGAAGTCCCAAGAAAGAGGGAAGCCTTGTAGCAAATCCAGGGCACGGAACATGGAGTGTTACGATTGTGGCAAGAAGGGCCACATGAAAGAGGATTGCTACAAGCTGAAAAGAGAGCAAAAGGATAAGAAAAAGAATGCAAATTGGGGTGTATATAAGAAGGAAGAGAGTCCAAGGGAGGGCAAAGGAAAAATGAAGATCGAGGAGGTTAATGCAGTCACTGCTAATAGTGACAATGACATTCTCTTCATGACTAGTCTACCTGCAGACTTGCTTACCACTTCAGATGATGCATATTCCAAGGATTGGATTTTGGATTCTGGTGCTTCATTCCATGTTCCTCCCCATAGCAAATGGTTCTCCACTTATGACAGTGGAAAGACAAGTTGTGTGCATCTCGGAAATAACTATGCATGTGACATGGTGGGAGCAGGTGACATAGAGTTTTCTTTTGCAAATGGGTTTGCATTTAGTTTGAAAAATGTGAGACATGTTCCTAAGTTGACCAAGAGTCTTATTTCAACGGGCCAGCTAGATGATGCTAGTTTTAAGACCACCTTTGGTTTTCAGAGTTGGAAAATTAAGAAGGGCTCTATGGTTTTTGCAAGAGGTGCTAAGTGTAGGACATTATATCCCTTACATGTATCAGGGGTGTCTGATCACATTGTTACAATAACCGAGAAACCAAGTACTTCTTTGTGGCATTGTCGATTGGGGCACATGAGCCAGAATTGAAAATGAGACTTATATGCCGTTTGGGTTATGTATCACATTTGAGTTTTTCTGATTTTGAATTTTGTGAGCATTGTCTCTAATATGTGGGAAGCAAACTAAATCAGCCAATAAAAGAAGGGGAAAGAAAGAGCTTGAAAGGTGGGTCTACAAGATGAAGGTCATCGGTGATGATGTGTTTGAGTACAAGCCGTGTTTGGTTGCTAAAGGGTTCAAGCAAGAGAATGGTGTGGACTTTGATGAGATCTTCTCTTTGATTGTGAAGATGACCACACTTAGATGCGTACTTGGACTTGTGGTAGCAGAGGATATGGAGCTTATGTCGATGAATGTCAAGACAACTTTCTTGCATGGGGATCTGCATGAGGAAATTTACATGGTACAGTCGGAAGGCTTTGAAGAAAATGGCAAAGAGAATTTGGTTTGCAAGCTAAAAAAGAGTCTCTATGGCCTTAAGAAAGCGCCCAAAGAATGATATCAAAAGTTTAATGCTTTCATTCACTCCCAAGGTTTAAGAAGAAGTGGGACTGATCACTGCCTCTACACTAAAAGGGCTAAGGATAATAGCCTGATACTCCTGGAAATTTATGTGGATGATATGCTATTGGCTAGCAAGAACACTTATGATCTTGATGCATTGAAGTCCAAGTTGCATGATGCCTTTGATATGAAGGATTTGGGACATGCAGGTCATATTCTTGGTATGCGCAGAAGCCTATATGTTAGAAAAGTGTTGCAACATTTCAATATTGAGGGGGGGAAGAAAGTAAGTACTCCATTGCATCCATATGTGAACTAAGTCAGCAAGTAGTCCCAAATTAGATGAGGAGAGAGCCATGATGGCCAAGGTTCCTTATGCATCAGTGGTTGGGAGTCTTACTATATGCTATGATAGCTACTAGACCAGACATTGCATTTGTAGTGGGAGTTGTTAGCCGGTATATGGCTAATCTAGGAAAGAGGCATTGGGAGGTAGTTAAGTGCATCATGAGCTACATGAAGGGTACCAAGGAGTTGTGTATCTGCTTTGGCAGAGGAGAGATGTGTGTACGTGGATACACAGATTCAGATGATGCAGGGCATGTGGATAGCAGGAGATCCACTTCTGGTTATGTGTTCACCTTTGCAGGTGGTGCAGTGTCGTGGATGTCTCGCATACAGAAGTGCATTTCTTTGTCTACCACAGAGGCCAAATATGTTGCAGCCACAAAGGGTTGCACGAAGGCTATATGGCTTGATCGGCTAGTGGGAGATTTGGGGATTCATACAAGTGCACTGACATTGCATAGTGACTCCATGAGTGGTATTCAGCTAGCAAGAATCCGGTCTTTCATGCAGAGACCAAACACATTGAGGTCATGTACCATTTCATCGAGGAGGAACTTCAGGATAAGCGCATAGAGCTTGTCAAGGTTCATACATATGATAACCCCGCAAATATGCTGACGAAGAGTCTACCTAGTTAGTGGTTTGAGTATTGTCATGTATTGATGGGCATTGGATAGTATGTCCATTGGTTGTTCTCCCTCAAAGGTACATTGGCATTTAAGTGGGAGGTTGTGGGGGTTAAAGGCCACTATACCTCAACCTCGGTTATGTACAATACTAAAAAACATATGTATATGGATGACATAGAACATTATGGTGTTCTGCACCCACCAAAAAACTTGTGTGGCTCTCTCTTCTGGCTCTCCCTCTCTCTCACCTTCTTCCATTCCACTTCCGTTGTTGAGATCTCTCATCTATGCCATAAGCACTAGAACGTTCCTAGAAATAAAACATGCTTAGAATAAAAAGGAGAGGACCAAGGCATCTTTCTTGAATTCAAAATGTAGGGCCTCTTCTTGTTGTTTTTTCCTTAAGAGGGCATTTAGGTAGGCTCTTTCTCTATGTTTGTCCAATCATGAGGATATCTAGGAAAGCCTCTACTCAATTACCTCAAGTTTTCCCAAGCTATGCTCTAGTGTTGTGCAAAGGTTTTTATAAGCAATATACATTTAGTCCTATACAATAGGAAATGTGAAGTATAACATGTGCCTTTCTTGTATGCCAAATTATATGCCCATAATACCTATATGGAATCTTTTGGTCCTAGTTTTGGTGCCCAACATTCAATACCTTTTAATGAATGGCACGTAGGACCTTGTTTGTACTTTTGACGTAGCCATTGGCTTTAGGATTGTATGATAAAACTGGGCAATGCTCAATTGAGAGTCATTTGATTATCTCTTTGATAAAATAATTCATGAAAGTATTGGTATCTCCTTGAGTACACCAAACTGAGATACAATGCGATCCATGAAGAACTTTGACACAATAGCCACATTGTTCTTGGTTGTTTTTGACCATTTGGTGGAATAGGTACATAGAGCCAATTAGAATCAAATCCAATGGAAAGTTCATTTTTACAAGCTTGCCACAGTCTTCCTAGCATGCATGATGGGGATCATGGTGATTGGATGCCCTTTAGTGTGTTTGGCAAGTTAGATTTGAAGATGACACATGCAGGTATGATGTGGTACAAGGAGATAATCAACATAGTTAACATTGAGGACATGGTGACAAGAGAATTAAAACTCAATGAATTAATGCATGGAGGAATTTTTAGGGAGCTAATTGGGTTTATTCGCAAAAAGGTGCTAGATAACTAGAGTTTGGCCTATGTGAGTAGCACCAAGGTAATCCAAGGAGCCTTTGTGGTCAAAATAATGCGCTACACAATCGCATGCACTCCTCAATTGCATCAAGGTGGTGTGCAAAGCTACTATTGCTCCAAAACAAGAAGGCCCAATTGATCTCAATGGGTTCTTACTTGCCAAACATTTATAAGTATTTGAGCACATACGATCTAGTAAGGTACAATGTCATATAGGTTTTCGCCATAACAAGTAGTGAATTCAAGCTTTGAAGACTTATGCAAAGCGATATCCTCTCAATTAGTGAAAGTGCACACCCAATACCCTTGAGGATAGATCTTTGGTTAGGGAGTGGCCTCAAAGACAAAGAGTAGGGAAGGACCTCCATAGGCCTAAAGGGAGGCAAAGAAAAAAGCAAAGGATCCCCTTAGCAGTAGCAGTGAGGAAATTTAGCAAGAAACCACAGGGCGATATGATGAATTTGAGACAGAAACTAGTGGGGCTATATGATGAAATTTTTGATGACATTGATCTTGAAGACGATCACCTTATTGGCCTTCTAGTGGCTTTGGTTTTTACATCCCCTCCCCACCTCATGTATATGAAAGGATTCTAGCCATTCCATTTATTAATTTAGATGATTCCTTGTCCAAGACCCCAAATATAGAAGAAGCTAAGCTACTTTTTAGTCTAATTGGTATTGTATTATGAAATATACAATAAATAAATAAATAAATAAAAATATTAACAATTAGACTAAACAATCATAGCTAGAGTACCTGCAAAATGGAGGAGGCCATGACAGCAAAGGTAGCTAATGAAATTATATAAGAATTTGTAGACGCTTGCATGTACAAGAAACTTAAAGGAGGCCATAAATCTTGAAGTGTCTCTCAACATTCCACTTAGACCCATTGCAAAGGCAGCTTGAAAACCATGTCAGAAGCTAGTAGATAAGCTTCAATTAGTGTGTTACTGCAAAAATCATGAAGTTGCTTGAAGAAGGCCTTATTCTTCTAGTGTAAGTTTTTGAGTGTTGCTCATTGATTCCCTTGATCTAGGAGATATGCCTATGATCTAGGACACCCTCTCTCCCACTCTATAAATGAGAGGCTTCTCTCTCACAATAAATAGAGCACACATTTTGGTCTTCTCTTGTGTTCTCAACTCTTGTCATGATGCATCTCTTCTCTCCCACCACTCCCCAACAATGGCAGAGACTACTTCACGCTTTGAGTTTTTAGACCATCGTATTTTTCTTACTAAGATTTCTTAGCTCTTCGGTCTGCTTGCTCTTTCATTTTACACTCTTTTCTCTCATTGTCCCCCACAGTTTTGTTTCACTCATAAGGGCTGTCAATTTTATATGCTTCTATATATATATATATATATATGTATATATATGTGTGTGTGTGTGTATATATATATATATATATATATATATGTATATATATGTATATATATATATATATATATATATATAGATATATATATATATATATGTATGTATGTATGTATATGTATATATATATAGATATACATATATATATGTATATATATATGTATATGTATATATATGTATATCTATATATATATACATATACATACATACATACATACATACATACATATATATATATATATATATATATATATATATATATATATACATATATATACATATATATATATATGTATATAGATATGTATATATATATATGTATATATACATATACATATACATATATATGTATATATACATATACATATACATATACATATACATATATATAGATATATACATATATATACATATACATATATATAGATATACATATGTATATATATATACATACATATATATATATATATACATATATATACATACATACATACATATACATATATATATATATATATATAGCGATAGCTTGCTTATGTGTACATTTCGATCGTATAGGTGTTTCTATAGCTATGATTGTTTAGTCTAATTGGTATTGTATTATGAAATATACAATAAATAAATAAATAAATAAATATTCCCTCTTAATGTTGTCTCTTTAAAGTTAATTGATTTTTCTTCCTATTAAATAAATAAATATATATATTTTGCCTACCTTTCCTAGAGCATCCTATGATTTGGGTAGAGAGACTCTCTTAACTAATTATAGGTTTTCTGTGTTTCATTTATATATATATATATAGTTTGTATATTTTTATGATTGATTTTCCTTTTTCCTTTTGATTTATATGTATCCCCTCTTATTCCCTTTTAAGGAAAATTTTAATTTGTTGATTAGCACTTCTCTAATTTCCTTTTTGGTATTAAACTTAGTTATGTATTCTTCTAAAGTGTATTGAGTGTGAATGTTTATGTTTCCCCTTTAATTATCCTTTATTTTCTCTATTCTTTCCATATAAGTTTTCCTTCAAGTTTTCCCTTTTTTATTTCTTGTTTTTGTTTTCCCTCTTTATTTTCTTTAATTAATAACCTTACTTAAATTTCTATCTTAAATTTTGTTCAATTAATTGCCTTAACTTTCGTTATTGAGTTCCTTTAATTGATTGCCTTAACTTATTTAATGTAGCACATAAGGGCGTGGAATACCCCCTTAGTAGAGCTTTGAAAAATTGTTAATTTTTTCTTTTTTAACTTAAGTCCCTTTTCAAGTAACGCTTGCTAACTTTTCTTTTTTCAGTAACTTCAATTGCTTTATTCATTAGATATTGGTATTCCTTACTCCACCTCCATTGTTTCTTTGCTAGCCCTTTGCAACTGGTTATGCTCATCTATGGTATGCTTTTGCTGTGCTTCTTCAACGTAAGTTCTGCATTGATCGTCTCTTTCTTGCCACAAGAGCTCTACATGTGGTGCGACAGTAGACCTTTTCCCAGTCTCCCTTATCTCTATGTCATGTTCTACATTTCACACCCTTTTGCATCTCATTTCTTTGATGCTAATTAGTATCCTTCTAATAAGATTGGGTGGTCTGCTTTCTAACAAGCCCGGGTGGCTGCACATCCATACTATGAGTATGGTTGCCACTATAACTTACTCTCTCCTGCATCTCGCATCGGCATTACTTATCTTGCACCTATCTCCGTTGCTCTCAACTGCTTGAGCCATTGTTGTGCCGTTGTCACAAACACCTTTCATGCAATCCCCTTTAATGATTCCATGAACCTCTTATTTGTCCGCATTTTGTTTTGGACTCCTATGCTCCCTGAGACACATCATGGTTTAAGCACATCGCTAGACATAGCTCCACCTTCTTACTCTCATTGTGAGTGTACTTGTGAAAATTTGCAAAAGAATCACATAGATCACTAGTATTACAACCACAAAGGGTGCATGCCTTCAGCAATTGTTTACTTCATTAAGAGACCCAGTTTGGCATCCATCTTCTCGACCAGGATAGTCCTTGTCCTCAGATCATTCTCTTAGAGAAAACGACCTAACGTGCATGGCCTTTCCCTTTGCATGGCTCGTTGTCAACAGCAACACCCGCATCATTCGTGTCTTCTTTGGCTTGCCCCTAGCCTCCAGCACTGAATGCATATGGTTGCCTTATTCATACCCTCCCTTTACTTGACTGGTAACTATTTCCTTCATTGCATTCTTTAACTATGATGATGTGGTGCTGCTCATCTCACTTGGACTGAACCTCTTATCCTTTTCAATAGCCTCTCTTACTTTTGTAGTAGTAGTTCTCAGCATGGTGGAAGTCTACTCATGTAGCATGGCGGCGAATACTTCACACTTTGATTTTTAAATCGCTCATCTTTTTCTTACTTCTCTTGCTTGGCTCTTTGGTTTGTTTGCTCTTTCAGTTCGCACTCTTTTCTCTTGCTTGGCTCTTTTGTTTGTTTCACTCATAAGGGTTGTTAGTTTTATCTACTTCTACACACACACACACACACACACACCTGTGTGTGTGTGTGTGTGCTTTATTACGAAAATGAGGTTCATGCACAATAACAAGTGCATATAATGTTCCATGAAAGCATAAACATGCTTAATGCCAAGTTGATTTTTGGATATGATCCTAAAAATGTCTCAAAGACACTATCACAATGTGTTCCATGAATGTCCATGAATGTGATATAATAAATTTTTTTGAGGTATTTTATTTATGTCAAGAACTATACTTGTTCCATGGATAAAACATTATGATTGTGATGAATTATTTCTGTAGAATGACATGTGTAAATCATCATACTCATAGGGAGACTATAATGAATGTTTTTTAGAAGCGATTAGTACATTGACCCTTATAAAAGGGATACATACTCGCATACATACCCTTATACTTTGGAGAGACCATTGAATGCAAGGATTCATGCCACTTGCGACCGAAAATTGGAGAGCTGGTTGAAATAAAACAAGATTAGCATAATTCAATCACGTGGATTGGTCCACATGGTGAGGTAGTTATGTATGATCATAGCTAAAATGACTAGAAAAGGCATGCATATCCAACACAATGGATACATGCTTAAAAACCTTGAAACGATGCCAGCATGGTTTAAAGACCATTCGTCTCTAACATCGCCCTAATTGGCGAATTAACGTTAGAGTTAAAACTATCAAAGTCAAAAGTGATATCATGTAATGGAGCTGCCATGCAGACGTAGTGATACCGATTGAGAATATCACCGACTACTCAAGCGAAGCGGACCAAGTCGGTCTGGGGACATTGAGATTATATATTGCCGATATTAGACTAGCATCACCAATCGTCTGCTGAGCGGTGAGCATACGTAGGCTCAGGAGTATCATAGCCACCGGCTACTCAATAAGAAGTCGTTCATCTTACGTATTCACTTAGCTACCTCCAATGTCGTATATCTACATGCATACGATACCGAAGAAATCGAGTCGACTTGGCATGCGCTTGTTGAAGATTCTTTGAGCTGAAGATTTACACCACAACTGAGTTATGATATGCCACCTGAATTATGATCTGCCAGGGAGCTTTCTATACTTTCAGCAAGCAGGCTGACGCTCCATGGATCTTCACGTCTTGGTACGAGGTGTGACAGCAAATGTTTCGCTGCATATCTGCCTACGGGCGATTACTTGTCTACGGGTATATAGTGTTGTAATCTGCTGCCACTAGTGTGTTATCGTGAGCAAGAAGCACATAACATATGCGATGTACGATGAAAGCTGCTACGAAGGTCATTGTAAGGTATTACTCCAACCGACTCCTTGGAAGATGAAGATCTACGTGGAGATGAGACCTCACGCAAGTTGTTGATGATCAGGTTCGTCTTCCATGCTCACTTTGATTATATCATCTTTTCACGCTATTCAACGTGTTCATCCAATACACAACGGTGGTAAAGATCTTTTAGCATAAGCGATGCATACTCAGGCTATGCTACAGATCTCGCATCATAAGCTATGATGATATGAACTCGATATCCTTGGAGTCAGTTCGCCATCTTTGCGTGACAGGATCAGGTCATAGGAAAGAAGGGACCTGCAGGGTACACTTGAAGCTTTGTTCCAAGAGGCTTTAGAGCCTCTTCTCCAGGTATGAATGAGGACCTTGTTGGCTATGTCAACTTACTTGTGAACATGAGAATAAAGGAAACATAATGAGAGGTATCTTTGATGGGAACAAAGCTATGGTTGCACTCTGCTTTGCCATTGGTCTTATATTGATTGGTAACAACATGATTATAACTTTGCATTTCCACTAATTATAAATGATGGTCCTTAATTGATCTAACACTTTGAGTGATTTATTTCCCAATACATGGGGAATATGGTCATGCATATTGTGAATGATTGTCATTTCTTTCCTACAAACACATGTAGGGCTATGGAAAGCTAGTCATACAAGCACTCACAAGGATCATCTATACATAACTATTGATGAGGTTGAAACATGCAATTCTCACCTTACACAAGTGGGGTTGTTCATGAGGCTTGAGGCCCATGGTGGCTATTGGATGAGAACTGATGCCCTGGAGATGATTAAATGGGATAGACTTGTCTCTAGAAATCTACCTCAAACTTGAAACATACATATGGTCTCTGCGAGTGATCAAGACTCCTAGGCCATATTCTTATGGTGTTTCTTAGATGGTTTTGTTTAGCCCTACAAGAATGTGGACACACTATTATCCACCTTCATACTAACAAATTTTCTGGCCGCCTCATAAACGAGGGTGGTGCATTCTTTTTCGCACACAATTCCTCTTACTTCTAGGCTCACATGGTCACCGAGGGTATAAGTGGTAGTCTGACCATCATGTGGGTAATGCATTTTTACTTGCTATGCTGAATTAAAGAGTGCATATAGCTCAAGGCATGCTTTTATCTTTAAGCAACATGCAGGTTCTATTGCAAGGTACAAAGATATTTAACAAACCATGTTTTGCTGGACTCTAAAATCTTGACACCTTTACAATAGGCATATCAATGGTCATAAATGATTATATATTTATATTACTTCTATATTTAGTGCTTCCTTATGGAACATTTGGTGGCTGATGACTCAAACATTGAGTTGCCTTACATGTACCTCTTGCTAAGGATATCAATTTGATTTGATTTGTCATTGCATCTGATATTGTGACATGAATAACAAGTGGAGCTCTGCATTGAGGCCTACAGTCCCCCAATAAAAGGTTCTTGTTCTAACATATCTTTTGTGTGGATGGATGCAGGTGAGTGGATCTCCTTCAATTTCATTTGCAACGTGTTACAAGCTCATCAAATTGAGTTATCCTTACCTTTGTGTGTATATAATGTAGACCCACATGTTGAGTCATGTTTATTTTGTAATATACTTCTGAGTATACTCATTGTTTGAAGAAGTGAATGCAAGTGTGTCTATTTTTGAAAAGTCAACACACACACACTTGCAGGTAATAGTCCTCAACATTGGAATACGCCTCAATGTAGTTGCCAATGAGATTAAATCTTCATTACTTTGCTTGCTCATGGTCACCCTATATTGGGCGTTCTAACTTCTATAGGGTTCCTACCTTATTGTATTTCTCATGTTTCATTCTAAATGTAGTATTAAGAATTGCATTGGAAGTTTTTTCACTCGCAATACCAGGTCTAGAACCACTACCTCTTCCCAAGGTGGATTTCTATAGGCCTAACACACACACACACACACACACACACACACACACACACACACATACACATCCCCACACACTTCCATTTTCCACACATTCACTATAATGTTACCAACAACAACCAGTTTTGTTCCCGATTGTAACCTCTACAACCCCTAGTCCAACATTTCTTCCATATCCCCTCCCAACCCTATCTTAGCCCTTCTATATGTTAAATTTAATGATTACCCTCCTATAATGGTTTCTCTTAAATAGGTAGATGCATTGGTTGAAATATAGTTATTAACATTACCCCCCCTTTTTCTTCCCCCCCTTACCTCTCGTCTTTGAAACGCCTCTTCCCCTAATTAAATCTTTATATTTATCCTTGGTCTCTAGCACCTTAAAAATCTGTTAATTACCATTTTTAATTTTATAAGCAAGCTTAATATAGAGTAAGCTTTACACTTGGTATAGAGTCTTGGTTTTTTGAGTATTGATTAGAATATTTTTCCCCACTAAAAATTATCAGATCAAGAAATAATTGTTGCTACTTGAAGTCATAGGTGATCAAAATGAGGATGTATTCTTTGAATTCCTTTGTGCTGTAGGAACATCAATTCCTATGTGTTAACCTTACCAACATTTCCCACACACACTCCCACATACTTAACACACGTACACATAGCATGCACTTAGCCTATTTATTCTTTTTCCACCACCCACAACCTTCTTCCACCACCTTTTTCTTGCACATAACCCAATCAACTGCCCCCTTGTTGTTGATTGCTTAACGGGTTCTTGCTCCACCCATTTACTCTCATGACATGCTTTGTTTATACCTTGCCTTGCTCTTCGTAATTCCGCCTCAGCTCCCTCTTTGAGCCTCACTTATCTCTCACAAATCCCTTAGTGACCTCTTCATCACCTGTGCTTTACTCTTCAACGAGCTTTGACCATGCCGTGCCAGTCATTGCTCTTCTCCTCCCCATTTGTCTTGGTATCTATGTCCCAATCCATCACTAAGCTACGCCTCCTTGCATGGTCTGCCTTTGCTGGCCTCAGGTATTTGTTGCTGCCTCAAAATTTGGAAATCCCACAACGTTTCTCCGCTCCTACTCCTTCCTCTATTGCATGGCCAACAACGTCATTTCCTTGACTTACGCTTGCTCGTCATGGATACTCTATACAAGCTATCTCTTGGCGATGATACTTACATCATGGTCTCCTCTGAGATCACCTCTCTACATCTAGTGCAACCTCTTCTCCCATTTTATGTTTCTCTAGTGCTCTCTCTTATTGTGACTCCTTTGCACCGTGCCTACTACTGGTGATGGCCCTCACTTCTCTCTGGTTCATGCCCCACTTTTCCTCTGTCTCTTCTTATTGCTCTCGATTGATTTCATCCTTGTGTGATGCATTTTTGGTTGGCTTTCCATTTTTATTGTGTTCTTATCTTGAGTCACAACGCACTCTAGTAACCTTTTAGTTCATCTCTACAACTATAAGGCACGGATCATCTGTGAACTTTGAAGTTTGCTACCTCAGCACATGGACCTAGAATTTTCCTCGGGTTACTTCACAGTTTTATGACAGTTTCTCCCATCTTGTCCTGTCTTGCAACACAAGCTCATCTTTTCGATCTATTTCTCGGTTTGCATCCCTTGGCGATACAGCTCCCACATAGAACTTGGATGCGTTGCAGCTCCCATAGGTCACTTTTTATTTGTTTCTTGTGTTACCTCTTATTGCTGTGTGTGTGTATATATATATATGCACTTGTATATATATTATTCCTTCTTTTAAACTCTTTTTTGTCACTCATCTACTAATTTAGTCTTGTGATTATATTTACATCGAGCTACAATTTATAAGTATATGTTTAATTGGCTCTTTATGTTGATTTCTTTAGTAAATTGTGTTTTGCTCCTTTGAAGCTTTTATCACTCTTTTTGTTGCAGTTCTTTCCTTGGTTAATTCTTTATTTTTTACCTTTGTTCATATCTATACCTATATTAAGTGCTTATATATAAATGTATATGTACATACGTATGTGTGTGTGTGTGTGTGTGTGTATGCATGCATGCATGCATGTATGTATGTATATAGCTAGTTAAGTTATATATATATATATATTTTAACACTCTTGTTTACTTTTTTTAGTCGAGGGGTTTTGCATCTTTCTCTTTTTTAAATTCCCTTTTCAACCATTATTAGCATGAACCCGTTTTTAAAAAACATTAGTCATTGGTATCTATTTATGAGTGTGGATGACCCCCCATCATGTCTCTAAACCATTTAATCAACTTGCCCAATCTTAATTTCCTGTCTCTTGTATAAAATGTAAATTACTTGCCTTCTCTCTTATACTATTTTTTTCAAAATAAAAAATTAGTACTACCCTTAATTAATTAACCCCCCTCCCCATTTTTTAATTTATTTAAGGGATACTCCTTTAAAATTTAATTGCAATCTTTAAAGTGTAGCTTTAATTTATGTTTTGTTCATATCTATACTTATATTAAGTGCTTATACATATATAGCTAGTTAAGTTGTATAAACATTTTTAACACTCTTGTTAACTTTTTTTAGTGGAGAGGTTTTCCATCTTTCTCTTTGTTCCCTTTTCAACCATTATTAGCATGAGCCTATTTTTATTTTAAAAAAGTCATTGGTATCTATTTATGGGTGTGGATAACACCTCATCATGTCTCTAAACCATTTAATCAACTTGCCCAATCTTAATTGCCTGTCTCTTTTATAAAATGTAAATTACCCACCTTGTCTCTTATAGTATTTATTAAAAAAAAAACAGTACTACCCTTACTTAATTAACCCCCCTCCTCCTTTTTTAATTTATTCAAGGGATACTCCTTTAAAATTTAATTGCAATCTTTTAAGTATCTTTAATTCATGCTTAAATCCCCTTTTTTTCATTTTTTCATCACCACCCTTGGGATTGTTAGATATCAATGCTCCACTCTCATGTAACTACGCGGGAACCAGCTAACTCTACTTGTAAGCCCCCCATATGAGGAGAAGGCATTTGAGTAGCTCGGTTATTCAGTAGGTCCTAGTTTGAACACCAGATGGGGACCATGTGTGGCTTGATTGCTGGATGGAGTTGGCACACTGCCAACTAGGCTACATGCAAGTGCGGGAAGGCATCCCATGACTGATCGCATTGAGGGTAGACGGAGCATTTCTAGGGGCAGCCCACTCTCAGGTTGCGGGGCTCGTTTGGAGCCCCAGATGATCTCGGATGGCTCTGGGCCGAATGGAGTCCATAGGTTAGTTGCTCTATTTTGCGCATCGGTTCTATCATGTGGTCGGTGGCCTATTTTGGGACCGACCCCCAGTCGACCGGTTTGGGCGGACTGGGTCGGTCACCAAATTGGGTCTAGCCGACTACGACTGGTGGCTATATAAGAGCGAGCTCATGAAGCCCATTTCATGACTGGCTACAGCAACCCTGATTCCTCAACATCTAGCCTCCATCCTCTACTGTTTCCAGCTCGCCATCGAAGCTTCTTTCACAAGAGCGCACGGCTGGGAGGCAGCGCCATCTATTGTATCAGTTCTACAGTAATCAAACTTTTGATTCTCCAGACTATCTGGTTTTCTCTCTTGCGTACAAGGTCCTATTATCTGTTGAGCACAGACGTTATTGTTTTCTTACATGGTATCAGAGTTTGGACTCTAGCAAGAAGATTTGGTAGTGTGTTTTTGTTTGCGAGCAGATTGTGAGAGATGGCCCAGCCCGCAAGATTGCGAATCCCACCATTCGGCGAAAGCGGAAAGTTGGACGGCTCTAATTATCCACTCTGGAAGTTCAAGATGAAGACCAAAGCGCGTATGAGCTTTGGGATACTGCTATTGGGGTGGACGTGAGGCCGGTTGCGAGATCGAATCTAGCCAATGTAGGACAACAAATAGTACCAACTGTGGATGAGATTCTTGCGTGGACAAGAAGAAATGCAGATGCACTATGTTCTATTGTCTGCAGTGTAAGTGATTCCATCATGGCGTTAATTCAACATGTCACCACAGTGGAGGAGGCATGGACGGTCTTGAAAAATCAGTACGAGACCACAAATCAGACGTGGATTCAGAATCTGGAGACTCAACTTGCGAACAAGAAATTGTCTGAGTTTGAAGCGATAGAGAAGTTCATCACCAGGGTGAAGAATCTGCGCAATCAGATGACTACGATTGGCATCACCATCACTAGCGAGAATCTAGCACGAAGGTGCATATGGATTCTCCCACCAAAGTACGACGGTCTTATTATGGTGCTGAATACACATAATAGAAATCTGCCCCTCAACTTTGAGGATTTCAGCGCGATGCTTCTGGAGGAGGAGATGCGTCAAAAGACGAGGACTAGAGAAGATTCGGCTTTCTACGCTGGATCAAAGAAAGGTAAGGGTAAGGACTCTGGTAACCCATCTTCTTCTGATGATAAAAAGAGAAAGAAGAAGATCAAGTGCTTCTATTGCAACAAGGCAGGGCACAAGCAGAATGAGTGCCAAAAGAAGATTGCAGATGAGAAGAACAGAGTAAAGAAAGAGTCCAGCGATAGCGCGCAGGCAGTACCAGTAGAGCTGTTCGTAGCAATTGAGGAGATTTGCATGGAGGCAGTTCATGTACCTACAGATGAACCTTGGAATATTGACAGTGGTGCATCACGCCACATGACCAGTCGGAAGGATTGGTATACCTCTCTACAGCCGGTAGGGAATGACATCCTGGTAGCAATCGGCAATGATGCAAAATGTCCAGCAAAAGGAAAAGGTACGATTGCTCTCAAGTCAGATGGAGTTGTAAAATAGTTGTCCGATGTTCTTTATTTGCCAGATATCAAGAGGAACTTGTTGTCTGTTTCTGCGATCACGGATCGGGACCTCAAAGTTCAATTCGATAAGAATGGTGCATAGATTTTGGATCTTCAAGGGAAGGTCGTTGGTAAAGGTACACAGCGCAACAACATCTACGAACTCTCAGCTTTCAGTGCTCGAGCTGATGTGAAGAACACTAAGCTATGGCATGAGAGGATTGGTCATCTAAAATTTAGTTCTTTGAAGGAGATGCATAAAAGTGGAATGATTGCAGACCTACCAGAAATTCTTTCTGGGCTGAAGCATGTAACACTGTAGTTTACATTATGAATCGTAGTAGCTACACGAAGGCTGTGAACGGGATGACTCCACTGCAGGCCTTTTCTGGTAAGAAACCTTCAGCTGCACATTTTAGAGTTTTTGGATGTGACAGTTTTGTGCATGTTCCTGATGCTAATAGGACCAAATGGGAACCGAAGAGCCGGAAGTGTATTTTCTTGGGCTACAGTGAAGAGGCGAAGGGTTACCGTCTCTATAACCCTGTTACCAAGAAGGTAATAGTAAGTCGCGATGTGGTCTTCTCAGAACAGCCACATCAATTGGAGGAGGATGCTTCCTTCCCAGACAACCAAGACTAGGATATCCATCCAGTACCACAACCAACAGCAGACCGAACTCCCCCAACGGTGCTTGGGAGGATTCAAGATAAAGAAGATGAAGAAGAGCATGCAGAACCACAACGGCAACGGCCATTCCTGAAGTGGGTAAAGCAGCTTTTGGACGGCAGAGAACCTCCAGCCATTGAGGAGAAACCATCCGAACACTGCTGGTCCAAGAGATTAGAGGAGCAAAGAAGGGCGTAGGAACACTTGGTCAACTATGCTTTGATGACAGAGGTGATCCGTGCTGATGAACCCAAGTGTCTTGAAGAGGCACAGGGTGATGAGAGGTGGATGGAGGCTATGCAATCGGAGTATGGCTCCATAATGAAGAACAACACTTGGGACCTTGTGGATCGTCCACCAAAACGCAAGGTAATTGGCACCAAGTGGGTGTACAAGACCAAGTACAAGTCCGATGGCACGTTGGATAAGTACAAGGCTTGGCTCGTGGCAAAAGGATTTGCACAGGTACATGGTTTTGATTATCAGGATACTTTTGCTCCCACAGCTCGACTAACCACAATTCGCAGTGTTTTGGCTTTAGCTGCCCAGGGAAGTTGGCCCGTGTTTTAGATGGATGTAAAATCTGCCTTTCTGAATGGGGATCTCAAAGAGGAGGTATACGTGGAACAACCACCAGGTTTTGTGATCCCCGGTTTAGAAGGTAAAGTCTGTAAATTAAAGAAGGCACTTTACGGGCTGAAACAGGCCCCACGAGCATGGTACCAGCGAATTGATGCCTACTTTCTATAAAACGGCTTCAGGAGGAGCCCATCTGATGCAAATTTGTATATCTTCAGAGAAGGAGGCAGGTGTATGATCGTGGTCCTTTATGTGGATGACCTTGTCATAATAAGGAACCATGAAGAGAAGATCTCGCAGACGAAGCATTTGCTAGGAAGAGAGTTTGAAATGACAGCAGACCTCAGACTGATGCATTTCTGTTTGGATTGAAGTTTGGCAAGAGCCAAAACAGATCTTCATCTCACAGTTGAAGTATGCTGGAGAGATACTGAAGGCATTTGGCATGGCTGAGTGCAAGACAATTGGTACCCCTATGGAGGTTGACGTGAAGCTCTCAAACGAAGTTTCATCAACACTGGTGGATGAAGCGAAGTACAGAAGACTTGTGGGCAGTTTGATTTACTTGTGCAACACGCGGTCGGACATCAACTTTGCGGCTGGTGTACTAAGCAGGTTTTCCACATCAAAGGCACACTTGATTATGGCATCACCTATACCAAGGGCAACATCTTGATTGGATTCTATGACTCGTATTGGGCAGGTGACGTGGACAGTAGGAGATCAGTGACAGGTTACTGTTTCTCACTTGGATCTGGAGCTATGTCATGGGTCAGCAAGAAGCAACCCACAGTTGCTCTTTCTTCTACCGAGGCTGAGTACAAATCTGCATGCTTTGCTTCTTGCGAGGTAGTGTGGTTGAGGAGGATTTTAGGGGACATGGGTGCAGTGCAGAACAAGCCTACGTAGTTATCATGTGACAATCAGAGTTGCATGGCGATTGCAAAGAACCCTGTGTTCCACGCTCGCACAAAACACATTGAGATTCAATATCACTTTGTACGTGAGCTCATCATGGATGGAGAGGTCGACTTGGTGTACTGTCCGACTACAGAGAATGCTATAGACATCTTCACGAAAGCTCTTGGAAGAGACTTGCTAGAGAGGCATCTTCATCGACTTGGCATTGGGCCGAAAAAGTAAGTTCACTTGCGGGTGGACATTGAGGGGGGGTGTTAGATATCAATGCTCCACTCTCGTGTAACTATGCGGGGAACCAGCTAACTCTACTTGTAAGCCCTCCATATGAGAAGAAGGCATTTGAGTAGCTCGGTTATCTGGTAGGTCCTGGTTTGAACACCAGATGGGGGCCATGTGTGGCCTGATGGCTGGACGGAGTTGGCACACTGCCAACTAGGCTACATGCAAGTGCGTGAAGGCATCCCATGACTGACCGCATTGAGGGTAGATGGAGCATTTCCAGGGGCAGCCCACTCTCGGGTTGCAGGGCCCATTTGGAGCACCAGATGATCCCGGATGGCTCTGATGGAGACCATAGGTTACTTGCTCTATTTTGCGCACCAAATCTATTGTGTGGTCGGTGGCCTATTTTCGACCCCCAGTCGGCCGGTTTGGGTGGACTGGGTCGGTCACCGAATCGGGTCTAACCGACTATGACTGGTGGCTATATAAGAGTGAGCTCGTGAAGCCCATTTCATCACTGGCTACAGCAACCCTGATTCCTTAGCATCTAGCCTCCGTCCTCTATTGTTTCCAGCTCGCCATCAAAGCTTCTTTCATAGGAGCGCACGGTTGGGAGGCAGCGCCATCTATTGTATCAGTTCTACAGTAATCAAATTTTTGATTCTCCATACTATCTGGTTTTCTCTCTTGCGTACGAGATTCTGTTATCTGTTGAGCACAGACGTTGTATTGTTTTCTTACAGGGACGTGCTATAGTTATTAAAAGATTTGGTTATTTTCTATGCATTATATGTCTATTCTAATTTGCTCTAGGTTTCTCTTAAATTTACTTGTCTAAATCTTTCATGCTTTCTCTAATTATTATTTCCCCCTCCTTCCCAAAAAAAGCCTTAACCTCGTCATATGTATGTAATTCATTTGGTATCCCTAGCCCCTAGCTTTAATCCATTTACTTTACTTGGCCCTAAATTACCACTCAAGGTCGAGGATTACCCCCCTTATGATTTTTTTTCACTCTCTCAAAATTCTTTAGAATGTAAACCCCCGCTATGTTCTTACATTCCTTTAAAGGTCCTTTTTATCTTAGAATTTCGAAAGGTGTGTTTATGTTCTTTGGTAAATCAATAACAAGCCAGGGGATACAGGCATTAGCTGTCTACCCAAATTCAACTTTATTGTTCTAACAACTGGCTAGTTTGGATGGTGGCAGGTAAGTCAACCTTGACCTCAGAGCCTGGAAAACTTGATGGATTCGACACTTTTGTACAAACTTTTAGTTTATGTACATGATCGATACAATAATAAAATTTATCCACCCTTATTTGTGCTTCGTGTGCCGTGTTGTTAAAAGGTTTTCTTTTTTAAACACACACACACACACAGTGGTAGCTTGTTTATGTGTACATTTTTATCATATAGTTGTTTCTATAGCTATGATTGTTTAGTCTATTTGGAATTGTATTATGAAATCCACAATAAATAAATAAATATGCTTAATTCCTCCTCCTTTAATATGTTTTTCCTTCTTCATGTTGTCTCTTTAAAGTTAATTTGTTTTTATTTCTATTAAATTTATTGCCTATCCTTCTTAATGCATCCAATGATTTGGCTAGAGAGCCCATTTTAACTAATTACTTATGTGCTTATTTCACTTCTCTCTCTCTCTCTCTCTCTCTCTATATATATATATATATATAATTTATTTATTTATATTTATGTTTATATATTTTTGTAATCTATTTTCCTTTGTCCTTTTGATTTATATCTATCCCCTCTTATTCCCTTTTAAGGAAAATTTCAATTCCCTGATTAGCATTTCTCTAGTTTCCTTTTTTGCATTAGACTTAGTTATGTATCCTTCTAAAGTGTATCGAGTGCTAACGTTTACGTTTCCCCTTTAATTATCGTTAATTTTCTCTATTCTTTCCATATGAGTTTCCTTTATTTGTTTCCTTTTTTAGTTCTTGTTATTATTTTTCCTCTTTATTTTCTTTAATTAATAACCTTACTTAACTTTCCATCTTCAATTTTCTTCAATTAATTGCCTAAACTTTCTTTAATGATTTCCTTTAAGAGATTGCCTTACTTAACTTATTTAGTCTAGCACATAAGGGTGTGGAATATCCCCCTTAGTAAAGTTTTGAAATTTTGTTAATTTTTTCTTTTTCTATTTAAGTCTCTTTGCAAGAAATTGTTGCTAACTTTTCTTTTTTGCATTTACTTCAATTTCTTTATTCATTATACATAGAGATGGGAAGTTTTTTCTCACCTAAGGATGAGGACAAACCTCCTTGTCTTCATTAATTGATTTAACTGTACTTTGTTGTTTATTCATTCATTCATTTCAAAAATTTACTATATCAATTGCTTATATATAAAAATTATTCACATAATTAATTACTTATATTTAAGCAATTGATTCTTTCAAATGAATTAATTTAATGATTTATTCAAAAGTAAGTAATGGGTGTGGATTATCCCCCTTCATAAATTTATTCATTTTCTCACTTGGGCGTGGAATATCCCCCTTGTGGTTTTTTGCAATTCTTTGAAGTTTTTAGTTTAGAATCTCAAGGGAAGTTTTTGTTCCTAGGTAAAGCGATAAGAAGACCCTGGCCTTGGAGCCTAGACTACCTGACGGATTCAACACTTTGTACTAATTCTTTGCTCAAGTATGCAAACTCAATATAAAGGAAAATTCTATTGCCAATCCTCTTGCTTTCATTGCCAAATTTTTGGTTTTCAATATTGTCAAAAGTTACTTCAATTTAGTTTTCTCAAAAAAATCATTCCATTGCTTTTTATAATTATCCAAATGATTGAATTAATTTTATGGTTCATTTAGTGATGGGATTATCAAATCTAAACACACACACATACACATGCATGCATGCATGTGCATACACACACACACATGCACACAACATGCACACATATGTGCACATGCACATGCACCCACAAACTGATGCATGTAGGGGGGGGAGAGAGAGAGAGAGAGAGAGAGAGATGTTGAATTTGAATTCACAACAATAAGAAAGAGAGGATATATGTTTCATTATTCAAGGAGTAAGATTACAATCCTGGGATGTAATCTGGATCATGTGGATCATCTTCCTCAGTACTGGTCTCTGAAGGCTCATATTCTTCAGTGTCTTCATCTTCCTCATTTTCTTCGTAGGCTTCTTCTCCACTTTCCTCATCGTCTTCTTGCTCTTGACTAGAATCTTCTAGATCATCATTTTCATTCTCCTCCTCCTCTTCCCCTCCACTTTCCTCTTCTTCTAGCTCCCCTTCCTCCTCTCCTCCACTTTCCTGTTCCTCTAGCTCCCCTTCCTCTTCTTCATTCACAAATGACGATTCTTGATCTTCATCAAAGAAAGTTTCCTCCTCTCTATTCTCACCTTCTTCTTGTTCTTGTGATTCCTCAATGTCATTTATGATAGCTCGTATGTCTTCTTCCATTGTGAAATCAACAGGTTGGCCTGTTTGAGAATCCCAAAGTCGTGCATCATGTGGATATCTATTTGCCATTCCAAATGTTTCATATAGTATGATGTGTAGATCTTTATTACATATACAACATCTTGTTCTTGTTGGCATTACTTGCACAAGACAAACTAAGTGGTATTGATGTCCACAATTGAGAATATAGCATCCAGACTCTGCATCAAATTGCTCAAGGCAAATGGGGCATGCCCCTTCTTTTGAACAATAAAGCGACATGGTAGTAGGATCAATTATCACATCTTGGGGCTTTTGAGCAATAACCAACTCAAACTTTCTATCCATTTTTACTCGCGATCGTGCTCTTATTGTTAATGCATCCCTTGCATTCTCTAGCTCTTGCTTCAATTCCCTTCCCTTTAGAATTTGAATCCGTAATGCTACCTGCAAACCATGGATCCTTTTTTGCAACTCATCAATCTCCTTCTTTTCCTTTGTACACTGGTGTGTTTTCATGGAATAAATAAACTCCTTCAAATCTTTTATCTCCTCCTTTAGGAACTTATTTTCCTCTTTAATAATATCATACATATCCTGTAAATTTGTTGTGCAGTTTGCTTTACTTTCATGATTCCCATTCCCCTTGTTTGCTAATGGAGTAGTGTAAGAAAGACATGTGAACCCTGATTTTTGGTCTTCCTCTTCCTCTTTTGTGCTACATGGATCTTTCGAATATGCCTCCATTTCACAAGCTCCTAATCATATAAAAAACCATTTGTAGATCTTTATAAGCTTGAATAAGGTGTTATTTAGTAAAGTTGTGAAATAATGCAAAGCCATGCTAAAAATAGTTTTAGGCCTATTTTTCGAGAGTAACATGTTTTCAAAATGCATGATGAAAGTCTTGCACCTTACAAAGTAGTCCATAAATAGATACCATTACAAAAAAGTCAATGTGTTATGTAAGAAGATCCTCACATTAACTTTTGAAAGTTCTCATAGAGTTTTTCATGATCTCTTAAGAAGATAATGATACAAGTTTTCTCGACATAATAGGATCATGTGAAGCCTAGAATAAGTTCAATTAATTTACTATAAACTTGTGAAGGGTTACTATGGTGATTTGCCTCATGTTTTGGGCATAATATGATCTAATGACTTGTTGCCTCACATAAAAAACATGAGCATCTACAATAACATCCATTGTAAAGCCATTTCCAACATTGTGAACTCTCAAATCTCTTTTGGGTAGATGTTTCCATGTTGGATAGTTTTCTTGATTTTAAACATGGAACTATGCAAGTCTATAGTTCAAGCATTCAAAGATCTTTGAAAATGTAAAAGCTCAGTCGGATAACTTTTTAAAAGCATATCTCTATGTAGCTAATAGCTAAATCTTATATAAAATGCTAGATTAGCGTATATGATAAGTGTTAATATATCTCTCTTATTTTCTTTAGCAACAATCATCAACGTAAGTTTTGACTTGTAGTGGAAACATAAAGATTAAGTATATGAATACCAAGTTGGTGGTTTGAAAGTTTTCATCATGCAAAAACATTATAAAGAGAAGGAAAAATAAAGGGGGGGGGAGAGAGAGAGAGAGAGAGAGGGGGGGGGGGAGATGGAGAGGGAGAGGGAGAGAGAGAGAGAGAGAGAGAGAGAGAGAGGCAGAGGGAGAGGGAGAGGGAGGGAGAGAGAGAGAGAGAGAGAGAGAGAGAGAGAGAGAGAGAGAGAGGGAGGGAGGGACGGGAGGGAGGGAGGGAGGCAGGGAGAGAGAGAGAGAGAGAGAGAGAGAGAGAGAGAGAGAGAGAGAGGGAGAGAGAGAGAGGGAGGGAGGGAGGGAGGGAGCAAGAGCGAGCAAGGGAGAGAGAGAGAGAGAGAGAGAGAGAGAGAGAGAGGGAGGGACGGAGGGATGGAGGGACGGAGGGAGAGAGAGAGAGAGAGAGAGAGAGAGAGAGAGAGAGAGAGAGAGAGAGGGGGGGGGGGGGGAGGGAGGGAGGGAGGAGGGGAGGGGGAGGGAGAGGAGAGAGAGAGAGAGAGAAGAGAGAGAGAGAGAGAGAGAGAGAGAGAGAGAGAGAGAGAGGGAGGGAGGGAGGGAGGGAGGGAGGGAGAGAGAGAGGGGAGAGAGAGAGAGAGAGGTTATTGATGCACATCATAGAGTTATTGAGCATCAAAATTTAATCTTTTTCATGAATTCTAATAAATTATCATGAAGAAAAATATGGTCACTTATTTCTAATTTTGGGTAAATAGCTTTTTAATCGGGCAAGATATTTAAAATGTCAACTTTAGAGACCAATAAATCAATCACGTTTCAAAATAGTTTTCATGAAGATACATTTCTATGCAAGAAACATTTTCTCAATCAGCATATTAGAAGTATTGTTATCTATGAGAAAGAATTTGCTAGTCTTTTTAAAAACAAAAAGGTTATTAAAAAGTGATGTATTTCCAGGTATTTCCATACGTGCAATATAAAAGCTTTGGGATATAGCAACGCAACAAGATAGCATGAAAACATTGTATAGAGCATACTTAGTATGAAATCAAATCAAAAATTAATAAATTAGCATACATGCATGTGCACACACATGCATTCAAGCGCATATGGATACACACATGCGTAGATGCAACCATGCAATTGCATGCACACATATGCAAATACATAATGCACATGCTTATAATTGCACATATATACATATGCACCTGTGCATAGGCTTGCATATCTTGGCTCCTATGATGCACACACACACACACACACACACACATGTTCATACAATTGTGCATGCATGTGCTACCGAGGTGCTACCATGGACACATGAGTGCATGCTATATAATATGCACATGCATGCACACAAATGCATGCATGCAAGTGCATGTGTGCATCCGTGCGCACACACGCACACACATAAAGAGAAAATAAAAGCCTCATTAAGTATTAAGAATGAATATAAAGAAATAAAATTGATGTTGGAAGCTACGACATGGACGAGGGGTAGTAATTTACATATAAAACAATACAATTCTAGCATGCCTTTATTAAAGTTGTAACACTACAATTCAAATGTTCCCTTATAGATCAAGTTGCATTAAAAACACTTCAATTTTAGTATTCTTTTTAAAGCAAGTTGTATATATAATACACTTCCCAAGATAGGTATGATGAGCTCCTAAGATGGTTTTGTAGATCTCAGTGCTCCACGTTAACGTAAACCCAACATTTATATATATCAACTCCTTTTGTTATAAGAGCTAAGAGTTCAATCATCTTGCTTTGAAGAGCTCAAATGCCTAAAAAACGTAATTTGATGGCATATATGAAATTTTATAAGGGTTATCTTTCATCTACGCAATTTCATAAGGGTTGTCTTTCATCTATGCAATTTCCTTGACTAATTATATATAATAGGGTGATGAAAGTGCATGTCTAGAGGGGTCTTCATTCGATTATAATCAATTTTGAAGGAAAACAGTTTTCAAAGAAGATACCAAATCAAACTTCATTCATATGATAGTAAGAATATACATAAGTTTCTCGATGGACCATTAAAGTAGGCTATATATAGGACTTGCTCGTTTACTATGTAGATATAACACTTGATACATCTAAATAAAATGTTACAAGCGATAAGTGCTAGAAGTTAGCACTTATGGCATGCATGTTTTAATGTTAATCTATGAAGATAGGGAAATACCTTGCCTTAATAGGATGTAATGTGTATACCAATCAGTTTGCCACTAGTTAGTAATCCCCAACTAAAAAGTAAATGAAACCAACTAATTCTTTGCCTTTAAAGCATTTGTATTCAAAGTTTTCACATTCTAAAAAATTTTAATCTTATTTATTTTATACTTCAATAAAAGGTACTATTTTAAATAGTAGTATACCCTCTAATCTCTCCATTGGACGTCCTCTCTAAGACGAGAATTATACCAACCCTACAAGACTCAACACCCACCCTTTGAAGGCCCCTCGTAATGGTACTTTAAGAATAATCTACAAGGATTCTAGATATCCTACCTCAAGCATTTCATTGTAGAACTTCATTTACAAGGCTATGATAGCAATCTTGAGATTAAGGGGAACACATGAGTTTTTCACCCCGTAAGGATACTTTCCTTTTCCCTCGTCACAAATGTTCTATTGTAGAAGCTCAGTTATAATAGAGGTTTAAGAGAACTTGTACTTCTTTGGTGGATAACTACACAATATAATTTGTCATTCACCCTCGATCCGAGATACGTTTCGACACTTGCATCCTATAATTCTCTACCAAACTATTGTTAAAAAAGGTCAGATCGGTTTGGGCTTGGCTTCGTTTGCAGGAAATGTCGCACCTCATCTTGTGCACGATGTTCCTACTTTCGGAGTCCTCCCTAATCTCAAGAGTCACATCTGGACAGTAGGCCTGTTTGCTCATGTGGGTACTTTCTTTCAGCTAGATTGTTTTAAGAGAGAGACACCGATGTCTGAAAGCGACCAAGAAAAGAGCTAAGGATGGTACGAAAGAGAGGCACTTGTGCATTAATTCCACAAAAGTCATACAACGAGAGAGAGAAAGAGAGAGAGAGAGAGAGAGAGTGTGTGAGAGAGAGATTTTTCATGAACATCATACATGGAGAAAAGATTTCGTAACTAACCGCGCCCAAGGTTACGTGTCTGGCCCGCGCTGCCGACATGTGTTTCCTCGGCTTGTCGCACACGATGCTCGACAGCAGCGAAGCCTCGCGGATAAACGCTGCTAAGGTCGGCAGCTTCAGCATCCCATCTTGTACATGAGACAAATGCCTGGTCGAATTGTGCCTGAAATGAAGCGTCAGAGTCACCGCCGCCTTCCACATCATGGCAGCCTTGATCATGGGCCTGCGACTTCGAGCCGGTGTGGCGATCTAAGTCGTCGTGCATCAATTGGGCAGCATCCCTTCCGGCAGATTGATCATGTGAAAAAGTCATTTCTTTTGAAGTGGGCTTGTGAAAAAAGTGGCAAGGTAGTAGGCGATGAGGAGGCCCGTCATTTTGATGGTAGGTCTTTTTTGGAATATACGTAGCTTCTAAGAGTGTCAGATGTGCCTTGCTTGCACGCTTGGAACGTGGAGACCGAGTATCTAACAAATGAAGTCATACTTAGTATCTTAACCCAAGCCAAGTATCACATAAAGGGACATAAGTACCTTTGAAACGCTCAAACCCAGTATCTCACAAATGAAGTGAAGCATTCTTTCTACTTAGTATCTTATTAACGTAAGCCAAGTATCACATAAAGGGACATCACTACCCCAATCATCCTTCTTACCCAATCCAAAATGGGTTTCTCTTTAAAGAACTTTAGCATATCCAGCATCCACTCAACCTTAGTTTAAGTCCAACAAAGGCAAGGATCCCCTAAGAGGTTTTAACTAGAATATGTTTTACAAGTCCAACAAAGGAAAGGATCCCCTTAGACGTTTTAACCAAAATATTTTTTAAACCTTTTTAACTCCCCCACACGATTGTCTCTCTCCTACCCACCCTCTACCCATGCTTGACCTCTCTAGTGGGGCTGATGCTTTGTGATTCTATATTTCTTTTCTTTTTCCATAAGATGTTCAAATTTTAAGCTCCCAATTAAGTCAAATTTAGCGATTATCCAAAACAAAACAGTTTTACAATTGAGAGGCTTTTTCCCTCTTTAAAAAATTCAAGGAGTTGTGGCATATAGCTTGCCTAAGGAGAGCTTGTCACATAAATAGTGTCATACAATTTGTCTACCATGATTGTTAGAAATAATATTAGAGAACCTAAGTCTACTAAGTAGCGGTGGATGGCATCCTCTAGCGATGGCAGTAGGGATAGGGCGCCTCCTAGCAATGGCGGCGATAAGTGAACTAGAGTTGCTAGCCCTGAATCATGAAGACAACAGTAAGATAGACCTCATTATGCAAGATCTTGATTGAACCAAAGAAAATGCCAAAGATGGTATGACATCGAGCTTCACATTCCAAGTGGAGGACAGTGACATGCAAAATGCATGCAAAACAGCAGCTATCAGAGAACTACTAAGCGCTTTCAAATCGGCCCCCGATAACTTCCCATCATTCTCAGGAAAAAAAACGATAGAAAAGTCTAAAGGAGTTGCCTTTTCACTGCCAAAATAAACACGCCAGTCCAATGGAGCTCCACGACAAGATCCAGTGCAGCAGGCCCAAGCAGGGGCATCCATGCAAGACATGTAGAGAGGATCCTACGTTGGAGTTATTCAAGGTGGAGGAAGGAGCCTCTTCAAAGTGCCGTAAGTCCCAAAGCAAACCCCATGGAAATAGCTCACCTCGAGGGCCAAACGTATCTTCAGCGGCACCTCCAGCATAGGACTAGCTGAGACACTCCCTAGCACAGATGGAATCACTATCAAAGGTAAGCTTCTAACAGTGAAGGCCCACAATGGAATGCTAAATGAAACAACCAAATGGCTATGTTCTTGTGTGGTTGTTGGCTACATTCATGGCCCTCGCCCTCCTGCGATGTTCCCTCGATGTTCCTAGAGGGATGGATTAGGAATTTTTGGTCGCGCAAAGAACTAAATGTCACAAGCATTCGCTTCTTGAGAAATGGATATGTCGTCATTATTTTTGAGAAGGCAGAAATGGCGACGAAAGTAGTGCAGAAAGGCACATGAATGATCAAGAACCAATAACTCTCTGTCCAACTGTGGGAACCTTCATTCAATCCAAACTTACATTCGCCCACTAAAGCGTCCATTTGGGTAGAGTTTCCAGACCTTCCCCTATCACTCTTTCTTCATTTGGAAGCGCTTTGTCTCCCTCTTGGCCAATTTCTAGGATTAGAAATGGAGAAGTTCATAAGTCATAGAGAAATCCACTAGCCTGTGTTCTTATGGACTTGTCTATAGATTCTCCCAATGCCATCTGGTTGCTTGATGGTGATGAGTCTGAACTAATATAAAAGGTATTCTATAAGAATATCCCAAACTCATGTTTTCTCTGTGGTTTAGGCAGACACTTTATAAAAGATTGCCCTACCCATGGTAGTCGTGGTAAAGAGAAGCAAGCTGAGAAGAGTAAGGAGTCGGAGGCATTGAAAAAGACAAGGGTAGAGGAACCAACTCCTTCGCCACAGGAAGAGAAACAGAATCAAGTTAAAGAGAGTCAGGTAGAGATAGAAAAGAAAGATAAACAGATAGAGGAAGAGAGGACCAATGGAGAGAACATGGAAGACAGCTCAGGAGAAGAGGAGTTTGTCCCCAACACTCGGGATTTTGTAGCTCAATTAGAGCAAGACAAACTCAAAACCATCTCACAGGATGAAGAGCCTTTTACCATTGTGAAGGGGAAAAGAGCAATCCAACTTGAAAAAAAAAAGAATAGCTCCCACCTAGATAACCCTACCAAGAAGAGTTTAGCAGAAAGAGAAAAGAGGAGGTTGTCTAGAGGTTTTGCGTTATCCCCTCAAATGAGCCCGATCAACTTCAAAAAGTCGAGGAACAAAAGCTCCACCCAATGATGAGTCAAAAAAAATTTACGTGTCTCTCAGTAAATGTTTAGGGGTTAACTAATGACTTGAAGCCCCTAGCTTTCAAGAGATGGTTGAGAACAAACAAGCTTTCCCCTAACTTCTTAGCTCTCCAAGAAGTCAAAGTTGGAGGAGCTAAGATTCTCTCACATTTAAAGCATATTGGTGACAAGAGAAGCTAGTTCACAACTAATCATGATGAAGGGAGAGGAGGTGCAGTCATAGGTATTGCTAATCACCTGGTTCAAGGAGTAGGAAGAGCTATACCGATATTTGGCAAATTCGGAGATGGGGTGGAATTTGTTCATCCTAATCTCTCTTGCAAGGACTTCTCGGTGTATGCTCCAAATTCGGCTACAGACAGAGAGCTCTTTTGTGGGAAACCATTTGCCTGGCAGACAATGTGCTTCTACTTGGAGACTTTAATATGGTTTAGAGTAGAATGGATAGGTGGGAAGGATAGGCAGTGTGATAAGAGGCCACAAACTGAATACGTGGTCACATCTCAAAGAAAGGGTAGAACTGGTGGACATATCAAAAGAAACTGCCTTTACTTGGACAAATAACTAGGTAGGACACCTCCGCAGAAAAGGGTATCTTGATAGAGCTTATTGCTCCAAGAGAATAGTTGAGGAGATGCTTTGCGTTAAGAGAAAAGCACTAGGTACCCTCCCCTTCTCGGATCACAAACCCATCTCCATAGTCCTGGAAAACGAAGAAAGGATCATTGGCCGCTCTTGGTTCAAAGCCAATTCTTTCTTTTTCCAACTCCCATACATCAAGAATAAGATTGATAAAATCAGGTACAATGCCTTCGGGGGGTCAGCTAATGCAACAGATAAATGGATCAGAGCCACGGCTAGGACTAAAATTTTCTTGCAAACAATCAAGCGTAGAGCTGACAAAGTTAGGTCTCTTAGAACTCAAAAGCTTAAAGAGCAATTGGATCTCCTTGAGCGTGAAAACACTAATTAGGGTTAGAGGCAATTAAGGATAGTCAACTCAGAATAGAAGCGGAAACAGCAACCAACTAGGCCAAGATTTACACTAGGGATTGGTGGGTGGGAAGAGCATATAAGGATAATGAGGATATGTTTAAAAGCTTAATGAAAAAACACACTAAAGAATACTTTGAGGCTCTTCAAGTCAGAGATAGACACATTCAAGACCCAGTTGAAATTCTTGAGGTGATCTCAGAACTCTTTAACCCGCTTCTTGGAGAGGAGGAGATCGTCACAACCTCGTCACAACAAAAAAGGCTATAGCTTGTGGGAAATGCTCTAAAGCTAGAGAAAGAAAACTCTCCACTTTTGATAGCATTTTACCTGGATAGAGACCTCACCTTAGAGGAACTGAAATGTGCAATAGATCAAATGGGAAGGGTAAGATGACTCTAGGAGAAGATGGCCTTCCTATGGAGTTTTATCAAGTCTCTTAGGAAATGGTAGGCCCCTATATCATGTTGCTCTGGCAAGATTCCAAAGTGAAAGGGTTCTTAGACCCAAGAATAAGCACACACATGATAAAACTTATACCTATGGGTGGACCAAAAGAGGAATTGAAGAACTGGAGCCCGTTGACCATGCTGAACTGCAGCTACAAGATCTTTGCAAAGGCGCTTGCTATTAGACTTAAAACCAAGATGCAATGCTAGATAAGGGGGGATCAATAGGGGTTTATACAAGGAAGACATATCCTTGAAGCTATTCTCACCTTGTGGGAAGGACTTGAACTGGCTGAGGAGACTCAACAAGACATATGCTTCCTCAAAATAGACTTTGGCAAAGCCTATGACAGAATGGAATGGGGGTTTATCTTGTCCTCCCTCAAAGACATGGGAGCTAGACCCGGCTTTATTTCTTATATGTAGATATTCTACTGTGTCAAGCTAGAATCAAGGTCGAAGTAAACGGTAGAATGACACAACCCTTTGGGCTTAAAAGATCAATCAGAAAAGGTTTCTTGCCACTAGCTCCTCTTCCTTTGCTATAGCTACGGATGCACTAGGATGGCTTATTAAGGATGAACTAGACAAGGGTACAGTTAAAGGAATTTAGGTGAGAGGGGGCAAACAGATTATGTGCTAGCAATTTGCAAATGACACAAATCTAACGCCACACAATGATGAAGAGTCGGTCCAAGTCACTCTAGAGTGTTTAAATACCTTTTGCATGGCCTCGAGATGCAAAATAAATCACAATAAAACGGGGATATATGGCACCTTGAGCCCTCCCCCCCTTTTTATGTATAATAAGGGGTGCAAAGAGATCAGAAAAGGAGAGGGTTTCAGATTACTAGAAATCTCTATGGGCTTCGGATGCACTATGCAGGAAAGATGGGACTGGGTCATAGACAGGGTCAAAAGCAAGGTGAACAGATGGCAAGGGCTGCAACCAACTCTAGTAAGAAGAAAGTTTGTCCTCAATCATTACATCTACCCCTCCATTATCTATTTCATGTCTTATTGGCTCCCAACTAAGAAGTTCCTGAGACAAATTAACAGCTTGTTTAGATCTTTTCTATGGGGAGGAGATGAAGTCAATCACAAGGTTCCTAAAGTTAAATGGCAAGCATGCACAATGCCAAAGGTAATTGGAGGGTTAGGAATTGTAGATGTGGAGAAATCTGCAGCTAGATTCATGGCGCAATGAATCATCAAGGCAGTGCAGAATCCAAATAAGATCTGGCCTACTTAATCCTTAGAAATATAAGTAAGGTCAAGATTGACAGATGCAAGCACTGGAAACACCTTTCGGCAGGGTCTGCCCTCTATGGTAAGGAAGTCTTCATAGCAAAGGGTTTAGACCTATGGAAAGGTATGTGGTCAGCTTGGGAGTCTTTGAGACCTTACGTAATTTGGAAAGGGTTCTCTAGGAAAACGGGTACATTCACGGCCAAGGATACAATTTGGTTCTCAGCCATATGGTCAGACACCCCACTCCATGTGATGAGGAAATTAAGAATGGCTTGCACCTCAATAAGAAAGGGATTCAAGTCTAGGGAGATATGTGGGATAGAGAGCAAAGGAATATCCAGAATGACATATTAAGAATTAGATTTAAACTAAACAAATTCGACTTAGAGATGCTATCTGTGAGATAGGCACTTTGGGATAGAGAAGCAACTTCGTGGATGGGAGGAAGGTCTCCTCCGTCTACTAAAGAATTTAGGTGGGCCTACCAGTGAGAACTCTTCCCTGTCCCCATCTTTGTTGAAGGACAGGAAGAGATGTTAGCTCAACTAAATCAGAAATGGTTGAGAAAAGAGTTTGGACAAAGAGATTCGAAAAAATGTGGGAAAGAAAGCTCCCAGAGAAGGAGGCTTGCCTCTTATGGCTCATCATGCACAAAGGAGTCTAGACAGCCAAACGAGCACTAACAATTGGACAGGGAGATGGACTTTGTCAAAGATGTAATAGAGCATAGGAAGATATCCCCCCCTATTGTTTCTAAACTACAGGTGCTCGAGAGAAGTATCAGACAATGTGCACAAACTATTTGGTTTTTTCACGATCAATTATGCATTTCTTATATTGGGAGATGTACCAACTAGGGCCCTGGACAAGGGCCTCGAACAGCAGGAACACTATGTGTAGCTCCATTCTTTGGTCTCTGTGGGTTCAGAGATGCGCTAAGTTATGTTTTTGTTGATACTAATGAAATCGTAATGAATATGGCTGACCACAGGAAAGAAGTGCAAATCTTGAGAAGATCTCATGACTATAGCAACAAATCTAGGAATGCTACAAAAAGGATGAACAAATCATGAAGAAAGAGATTGCCTTGCTAGCACAGATGCAAAAACAGGTGGGAAACAAAGATATGCCCTTGGCCTCCACCCCTCAGCTGGTATTTTCTCACGGCAAGACAATGGCAATGGCCAAGAATGCTGAGCCTTCTTTCTCCTTCCCTGTGCTTACGGGTCAAGCTTCTATGGCCTCCCCTTTGGTACAGCCTCTCCTTACCACCTCGACATCACCGCAAGTTCTCCGGCTTATGCTACACTTGATCCCTCAACTCCCCCTCCCTTGGTTGTCTACAAGAGACCTGTTTCACAAAATGATCCTGCTAGAGTCACTGTCAAAGTCTGCAATGAAGTCACACCTCTCGACTTCAAGCCTCAGAGTCCGAAAGCCATGCCCCCATCTGTGAATACCAGGCATGATTATACTTTGGGTGGGCTCATTTGGCTCCCAAAGAAGAGCCATAGGATATGACGGTGTAGATTGTTGTTTTCTATTAATGCTACTATTGTTTCAGCCGAACAGCCGAACGGACAGTTATTGATACCTCTAGGGAAGACACTGTTATGGATCAGAACATGTTTTTGAAGTCTGTTGGACTTTTTTGAAGTTGTATATACTTTATTTTACCATATTAATATAACCCCACATTTTTAAAAAATATAGCTTGCATAAGAGTGCCCTTCAAAGCACAAAAAGATGAAATTGGCAATGATGAAGTTCAAGCTCACTTCAATAATATATTAATCCTTTATGATTTTTGATATATAATTAAATTTTGCCTCATCAAAATAATTGATCACCAGGTCAATACATGAAACACCTCCAAGTATATATGGATTGATGCAACCATTTGATGTTTTGACCCCACCTTTTGTTTGTGGTAGTTCAACCATAGTAATATAGGTGCAAAGTGTACTGATGTTGATCATAGTACATAAGGATTGCAACCTTTGATGTGCCCTATTGTTGGTGCAAGTTCAATTATACTGCAATAGGTGTAACACTAATATTCTTTATATTTTCATATCTAACATTGTAAGCAAAGTTTTCATAGTGAACGTGTTGACCAAATAAGACCAATGTTTGTTACCAACTCTTCTTCATTCATCATTGGCACCTAAATGCCTCTAATTAAACCATAGTTTGACATAAAAAGGGAATAAGTTGCACTATTATTAGGAAGAAGATCTTTCTAGTTTAACAACAAAGTGTCTTAATCTCATATCGATTCATCATTACCATTTACATACATCACATCTATATGGTCACGGAATAATAGTGTATCTATTTGAATACCTAAAAGGAAATATGTACACCTTTATAGAAAGTGAAAGTACACTAAATAACCCCCAAAAGTGTTCCCCATTTAACATATCAAAGACACATGAATATTTACTTACATTCAAGTCCTTTAGCTCTGTAGTTCCTCATAGTTATGCTTCAAGTGTGTGAGAGTTATGAGTTATGTAATGGGAAACCAAATAATAATAGAAGTATGTAAAGGGAAACCAAATAACAATAAAAAGGGGGAAATTAAGTAAAGAGAAACAAAATAACAATAGAAAATTATGCATAGAATTCCAAATGGAAAAGGGAACTCAAGGGAACTAAAAGGTTCATTTTGAAGTTTTGCCCCTTATGTATAAAAATTTAAAGGATAAGCTTTCTTGAATTTCTTAAAATCCCAACAATGATTTAAATCTTTGATCACAAGTGATGGATAAATTTGACCAAAGTAAAAGGCATAAATATGTGTATGTGCTTGTATGTGTGGCAATAGTATAATAAAATATGGTGTGCAGAAGGCCCAGGGTTGAGGTGGCAGGGCATGACCATGTGCCACCCTTCCATGTAAGAAGACCCATAAGGTGTGTTGTACATAATCCATGGTAGTAATAATATAAAATGATAAGGTGGCATGGGTCCTCCAATGACCACCCCTCCACCTAGGCGGTCCCATGCCTGCATTTAGTGAGATATGGCCCGAGGACCATGGGAGAAGTAATATAAAATAGGTGGAGGTGGATATTATATTGGATTATTCCCTCCATGTAGGATAGGCCCATGTGGGGGGGGGGTATAGAAAGTCCAAGAATGCAAGTTAAATAATGGGAAAGTAGGGTGAGGTGGCAAGATTCCTTGTGCCAACCCTCCACTTTTCCTTCTAGATGTTTGAACATATTATAAAATTGGGAAGAGACCAAGGGAGTATCTTAGACTTAGGATATGGGTGTTGATAAATGTGGAAAAATGAGGCCAAGTGCATAACCACCTAGCCCACATGGGAGACTTTTCCACACACACCATGCATGTGGGAGGATGCATTTATTGGGAGAGACTCCCTCTCTTGGCTATAAAAGGAGGGGGCTATTCCTTGATGGAAGACGCTCATTCTTGTAAAGCCACCTAGCTAGTACTTTGATTTTTTCCCCCCATCCTTCCTTTCAAATAAAGCATGACCCTCCTCCCTTGATGTCTCCATCTCTACATTCCTCGTCCCATTATGTACATGCTCCTCTTTCCCCTCTCCCTCTTCCCTTGTGCCATAGTCTCCCTCTTCATTCCCACCCCTCTTAATCCCTTTTCCCCACCCATGTTAACGCTTCTCCCCTCACGTTCCCTTTTCCTATATGGCCCTCAAGCGTCGCCATGCCTAGTGTCTAGCCTCTTGTCTCGAATTCTTTTCTAGTTAATAGAACTGGTGTGGCTGTTGGGATCGAAATCTCCATGGCTAGTGGTGTAAAATTCGTTACTCCTATGGCTGGGTGTAGTTCTGTAGCACCTTCCGTGTGCGGTTCTTTGCTTCTGCGCCTCCAATCTGCGTATCTTCTGCTCGCAGTTCTCTATCTCTATGGCTATAGAACTTTTCAATTTTTGTGCATTTAGCTTGCACTTCCTGTGCATCTTCTGGGTTCCTATGCCTTCAGCCTACGGTTCCTATGCAATGCCACGCGTCTTCTGGCCGACCGCGCCTGCAAAATCACTCCTGCGCATCTGCAACATCCGCACGCCCCCTGGTTGCAGCTAGCGCATCTACGCATCATGAACAGATCGCGAATCGCGATTGTTTGCTGTGTTTCTGTGTCTTTTGGCGCATCTGCACATCACGAACAGATCGTGACTGTTTTCTTGGGTTCCTACGTCTTCTGGCGCACCTGTGCGTCGTAGACAGACTTTTCGGACTCCTACAAAAGATCTTGTGCCCCTATCCTCTTCTTCTTCTTCTCTTTCTCTTCGCTTCTCCTCTCCTCTCCTCTCTTTTTATTAAGGAGTGGGAATTGAACCCAAGACCTCCCTATTCACAAAAGGAAGACTTACCAATGGGCCAGCAAATAGAAAGTGATGAAAGTGTAATGATATTGCTTATATGGTGAAATCTCATGAATTGTAACTCTCTAACTGTAGGGAGTTTCCGGGAGGTAGCAAGCTAAGGGTGTCCACTTTCGGACCACTTGCAGGGGAGTGCGACACCCCCTTGAGTGAAAATACAAAGGTTTTGCTTCGGTGTGAAATACCTTGATCGAGGTATCGTCTCCAATGAAATTGGCACACGCAGACATCCAAACTAAGCAAATATCTCAATCGAGGTCTTCCATTTTAATCCACCGAACTGAGCCTATACCTTGATCAGGTATCGTGGCAAGACAACTATACCTCGATTGATGTATCATGGCAAGTCCACATACCTCAATCAAGGTATCGTGGATCGATGACATGGGGCATGTCGAATACCACGATCGAGGTATGTGGCATCCGACATGGCAGTTGACATACCTCCATCGAGGTATCATGGTAAGTCCACATACCTCGATCATGGTATGCTGGACCGATGACATGGTGGCATGTCAAATACCACGATCGAGGTATGTGGCATCCGACATGTTATTCAACGTACTGTGCTGGCAGCTGACATATCCCGATCGAGGTATCGTGGCATGTCCACATACCTCGATTGTGGTTTGCTGGACCGATGAGGTATGTGGCATGTCAAATACCACGATCGAGGTATGTCGCATGTCATATACCACGATCGAGGTATGTGGCATCGTACGTGGTATGCTGGACCGATGAGGTATGTGGCATGTCAAATACCACGATCGAGGTACGTGGCATCGGCATACCTCGATTGTGGTATTTTGAAGCCCTAAATTTTTCGTATATAAAGAGAGGGACCCCCTCATTCTTCAAACCTCGATCGAGCTCCTCCTCATCGAAATCGACGGAATTGCTGGAGCAACAGAGAAGGACCGACAGAGATTGACGAAGAACGATGGAGCGACGGAGATGGATGGAGTGGGAGATTCCAGGTAAGGTTTTTCAAGTGTAGCATTTTTTTTTTGTGAAAATTTATTTAAATTTTAGTTTATAGGAATATCTAATTTAATTGTAAAATATTTGAAAGTTTAAAATGCATTTTAAAGTTTTTTAAATTATTTTTTTAATTACTGAAGTTTTTATTTAAATATCAAAATGTATATATTTTATTTTTTAAAATCACCTATTAAAAAGAATTTAAAGTAGTTTTTATGTTATTTTTCAAATTAATGAAATTTTTATTTAAATATAAAAACATTTAAATTTTATTTTTAAAAATCATCTATTAAAAAAAAAGAAAATAAGAATTTAAAGTAGCTTTTATATTATTTTTCAAGTTAGTGAAGTTTTTATTTAAATGTCAAAACGTATATATTTTGTTTTTTAAAATCATCTATTAAAAAAACTTAGATTAAAGTAGTTTTTATGGTATTTTTCAAATTAGTGATTTTTTAATTTAAATAAAAAAATGTTTAAATTTTGTTTTTAAAAATCATCTTTAAAAAAAGAAAATAAGAGTTTAAAGTAGCTTGTATATTATTTTTCAAGTTAGTGAAGTTTTTATTTAAATGTCAAAACGTATATATTTTATTTTTTAAAATCATCTATTAAAAAAGAGAGAGATTAAAGTAGTTTTTATGTTATTTTTTAAATTAGTGAAGTTTTCAATTATAAAAATGTTTAAATTTTGTTTTTAGAAATCATCTATAAAAAAAAAGAAAACAAGAGTTTAAAATAGTTTTTATCTTATTTTTATAGTTAGTGAAATTTTAAATTAAATGTCAAAATGTATATATTTTGTATTTTAAAATCATCTTATAAAAAAAAAGGGATTAAAGTAGTTTTTATGTTATTTTTCAAATTAATGAAGTTTTTATTTAAATATAAAAACGTTTGAATTTTGTTTTTAAAAATCAACTTTAAAAAAAAAAGAAAACAAGAGTTTGAAGTAGTTTTTATATTATTTTTCAAATTAGTGAAGTTTTTATTTAAAATGTGAAAACGTATATATTTTGTTTTTTTAAATTGTCTTTAAAAAAAAAAGAGATTAAAGTAGTTTTTATGTTATTTTTCAAATCAGTGAATTTGTTATTTAAATAAAAAAATGCCAAAGGACGACTAGAGGATCATATGTGGAGTTATCAGATTCTGATTCAGGATGATAGGGATGCACTTCTGCATGATGATGATGATGATGTACACATTCATTTTGGTACTTTCATGATGTTGTTCTTACTTTGTTTATCTCAGTTTATAGTCTGTTCAAATCTAACATAAACATTTAAAATTAGGAATATCATTTTGAATTTCAGATATCTCAATTCACACATCTAATACATAAGGTATTTTAAAAATAATGCCATGTGAAGTAATTGTAAACATTAAGCATTGAAAAGATGTTCAAGTATAATTTCTCTCTCTCTCTCTCTCTCTCTCTCTCTCTCTCTCTCTCTCTCTCTCTCTCTCGATCTCTCTCTTGTGCTATGAACTTTATCATTTTAAATATCATATTGAATTTTGTATATATCAATGCTTGCAATTATTACACTAATATTGTCACTAATTTTTGTAAATTGTAGATTAAGAAAAAAATGTCAATGTTTAGCATGGAATGGTGCTCAATGGTAGTAACATGTGTCAAACATTAATACATGATTATGTATGATTGGTCCAAATTTATCATATAACACATATATAATTTTTCATAGGTAGTCAGTAGTAGTGAGTGCATGCAAAAATGTATGCATTATACCTTCCACCTGGCACATACCAAATCAGTTGGAGACCAAATGATGTAGGTCTAGGGTAGCCTAAGAGCCTGCAAAGTTTCATCCCCAACAGATAAGTCCACATGCATATTTCATTAGTACGTGTGCCATTTTTCATATGTAGTCACTAGGAGTACATGCAAAAATGTACGCATTATACCTTCCACGTGGCACATACCAAATCAATTGGAGACCAAATCTTGCATGGATGTAGGTCTAGGGTAGACTAAGAGTCATGCAAAGTTTCATCCCCAATAGATAAGTCCACATGCATATTTGGTTAATACGTGCGCCATTTTTCATACGTAGTCATAGTAGGGATTGTAAAAATATACGCATTATACCTTCCACGTGGCACATACCAAATCAGTTGGAGACCAAATCTTGCATGGATGTAGGTCTAGGGTAGCCTAAGAGCCATGTAAAGTTTCATCCCCAGCAGATAAGTCCACATGCATATTTGGTTAGTATGTGCGCCATTTTTCATACGTAGTCACTAGTAGGGAGTGCATGTAAAAATGTATGCATTATACCTTCCACGTGGCACATACCAAATCATTTGGAGACCAGATCTTGCATGGATGTAGGTCTAGGGTAGCCTAAGAGCCGTGCAAAGTTTCATCCACAACAGATAAGTCCACATGCATATTTGGTTAGTACGTGTGCCATTTTTCATACATAGTCACTAGTAGGGATTGTAAAAATGTACGCATTATATCTTCCACATGGCACATACCAAATCAGGTTGAGACCAAATCTTGCATGGATGTAAGTCTAGGGTAGCCTAAGAGTTGTGCAAAGTTTCATTCCCAACAGATAAGTCCACATGCCTATTTGGTTAGTACGTGCGCCATTTTTCATACGTAGTCACTAGTACAGAGTGCATGCAAAAATGTACGCATTATACCTTCCACGTGGCACATACCAAATCATTTGGAGACCAAATCTTACATGGATGTAGGTCTAGGGAGCCTAAGAGCCATGCAAAGCTTCATCGCCAACAGATAATTCCACATGCGTATTTGGTTAGTACGTGCACCATTTTTCATACGTAGTCACTAGTAGGGAGTGCATGCAAAAATATACGCATTATACCTTTCACGTGGCACATACCAAATCATTTTGATACCAAATCTTGCATGGATGTAGGTCTAGGGTAGCCTAAGAGCTGTGCAAAGTTTCATCCCCAACAGATAAGTCCACATACATATTTGGTTAGTACGTGCGCCATTTGTCATACGTAGTCACTAGTAGGGAGTGCTTGCAAAAATGTACGCATAATACCTTCTCTGTGGCACATACCAATTCATTTGGAGACCAAATCTTGTATGGATGGAGGTCTAGGGTAGCCTAAGTGCTGTGCAGAGTTTCATCCCCAATTTACCGTGCCCTGTCTCGAAGTAGCTCCATGTGATCGGAATGCCTGTCTCATGGTGCCATTTGCAGAACCAATAAAACTTTATAGCAGATTTGAATTGACCACCACAGCCATCTGACTAGATCCAGCACCGCTGCCATGTGACACCATGATCCCTCAAGAAACTATCATGCAAAGTGAAGCAATGCTACAGAAAATGGGCATCATGCGATTGATCATCACTAATGTAGAAGTGATACTCTCGCACAATGACGCGTGAGTCCATGGTGCTATCAATGCCATCCACATGAGCCTGTGCATGACGATAGCTAATGTGCACAAATATAGCAACCTACAATATGGCATTGAAAAAAAATATGACTATTGAAATAATTCAATATGATGAGGCCATAAAAAAACCAATAACGCAATCACACGTCACCTGTTCGGAGAAATAATACTCCGATTGTATCTCATACTGTGGTGCAAAGGTATAATTCTCTGCAAACTCCACCACTGAGACAACCACCCCTATAGGAAATGTCCTTAAACATGCACGAAACCGATGATCTACCCACTTCGCAGTGTGCGAGTGGCGTATGTAGCGGTACAGCTTCCCTCGGAAATTATCAATGAATACAACAAGTGGTGTCTCCTTCCCCACAAGCTGCAACCTCCTCGACTATGCACCACCATCTAAAGTCAGGGTACTGTACTCATATTGCTACCAATGAACCATCGGCACGTCACAAGTATCTAGTGCAACTCGTGGCACTCTAGCAAAGTCACCACACAAAGTACACCTACCTTCCACACAATCAAGGAGTGGAATAAAGCATCGCCATCTTGTGTACACAATATGGAATGAATGAAGTCATGAGGGCTAGTAGGAACCACTCCCCTATGACCATAAAGGAAATGGAATACGTCATACATCAATCCAAAATCCACATGGTAGCAACAACACGTGTCATGCTCCTGAGAGCATTGCACAAACCATGCCAGTGTACAACTCAACCTGGGTACACTCCAAAAAACATGCACCATGCTCAATGTACACACCGCATGACACCCTCTTCCACAATGCCTTCTTGAACACCGGGGATGCTCTGCAATGCTCCTCCCAAAACTATTGTATGAAGGACCTAGTGGAATCATACAACAATCGATCGTTGCAAGGTGCACGACCACTCGAAGCCCAAAGAGCATCAATCTCACTATCCTCTAGATTCTGCCTCCTAATCATGCCTACTCGCAATGTGCGCAATGCAATCTGAAGAAGATGTGAAGCAGTACACACATGGCCTATCATATGAGGTCTAGTAATGGCAACCACAATAGCATGACGTGCTGCCAAGGCATCACTGGAGTTCCTATGCTTAATAGAAGCATAGGAACATCAAACACTGCTAAGGACCTCGCTACATACAACCCTATCTCTACGTGCACCAAGACCAGCAAGCCTCCTACACTCTACCAATTCAAGGTGATCAATCAGGGACGTGAGAAGAGCAAACTGCAAAGCTGGTGTAAGGTCACTAAAAAAAGATTGAACAATCTTGCTACTATGACGATGGATAGTGGACTTCAGCAAGTTGTGTCATGAAGCAACACTGCTGTTGCAAGGTGGGGCAAGGGGATCAATGGGAGATGGTAGGGTGGAGGGGGAAAGGGAGGCACCAAGGGGAAGAGGGGGAGGGGGAGGGGGAGGGGGAGGGGGAAGAGGTAGAGATGGAGGGCAAAATGTAGGTGGCTAGGGCAAGGGCGGAGGCTAGAGATAGGGGAGCGGACGAGGATGTGGAGGGGGGGACAATGGAGGTTGGGGTGGGGGTGGGGGTGGGGGTGGGATGTAGAGGTGGAGGTGGATCGGTGGTGGTAGCGTGAGCTCTAGCTCTAGAGGCTCTCTTGCACTCGCAAGCCTTCTGCTTGCGCTCCTCGTCAATGAGATTTGGGGGGGGGTTCCTACATCTTTCACGTCTACTAGCTTTACAGCTTTGAGAACCCATTCTCAATGAAAGTAGGATGGAAGGTGTGACAAAGTGATGGGGAGGCAAGAATGGCTAAGAATGGGTGAAATGAACCAAAACATGGTGTCTTATAGAGAGCCTGAACTCATCCACTAGATTGCTCTTGATTATTATTGGTGGAGAGGGTGCTAAGATTGAAAATAATTGGCTACTAAAATTCCGTTTGATTTTCTTTTGAAACTAATTTTTGTGGTCTACTCAAATAAGTTGATTTTAATCATATTATATATACATGGAATCCAATGTTAATTTTGAATATTTGCATCGTTTGATTTTATTTCAGTTTAATATTCACATAACATATGTGCCTATCTTGATTAATATTTTCGTTAATGCAATTTGAGAATAACCTATGTGATAAACCATGATAATTTGATTATTTTGCCACTTCCAAATATCTCCAAATACCTTGATCGTGGTCATAAACCATGACCATTTGATTATTTTGCCACTTCCAAATACCTCCAAATACCTCGATCGTGGTCACAAACCTCGATCGTGGTATTCTATGCCTCACGCACTCAAATCACATGCATGTATAACTTACCATGCATGTTGATGATGTGGCTCGCCATCATCATGATGCGTATACATGTGGCTGATGTGGCACCATGCATGGTGATGATGTGGCAATATGGTGTGGAATATATGAGGCTCTTCCATGATGTGGAAATATGATGTGGCATGATGAGTTGGCATTCATGAGGTGGTAGATTGACATGGCAAATTGAGGTAGAGGGATTGGTGATGTGGCAATGTTGACGAGGTATGCCAAGATGGCAAGGTGTGATGACATCGCTCCAAGAGTTCCTATGATGTGGAATGATGAGGTGGCACATGTGGCTGATGTGGCAGCATGTGTGGTAATCTAAGGTGACATGGCAATGAGTGATGTCACATCTCCTTGATGACATGGCACCATGTGGTCTAAGAACATGGCATGGTGGCAAGGCAAAAATAGATGACTCAACCTTCCACATGGGCAGCATGCACACTCCAAAGGATTGCCACTAGGGTCGGTGATGCTCCTAGCCTACCTCACCAAGCCTAATACCAAGCCTACCTTGTCTGGTATTAGGCTTGGGTGGCCCTTTTTCCCCCACAAAAGGGAGATTTCATTTGTGGAGGCCATATTGTACCTTTCCCTTACTCAAATTTAACCAAATTTTTTTCCCCTTATTCATCATGCAGAGGACTAAATATATTGACATTTTTGAAATGTTTGGTCGTGTTTAAGAATTACTAGATTTATTTTTAATATTCTTTGTTGATCCTCTAAGGAGTAAAAGTAAAAATTAAACTTCAATCTCCCTAAATCTAACCGTTGGATTTGGGATTTGATGATTGAACCACACACCCTTATGTGCCTACTAACTTTCCACTGAATTGGATTTTCTTAATTATTCAATATACTAAAAAAATGTGGTGTGCTACTAAAATGCATGTATTTTATGGCTTTATTTATTATAAATAATTATTTATAATTAGATAAGTCATTCAAATAATTACCAATAAATCAAGTTAAGCTCTGCATAATGTAAAGAGACCACCTACAAAGTTTCAATAATATTTAATCTAAAATGAGTGACAAATTCAGAATTTAATATGACACTCTCTATTCATGACAAAGGTGTGACCGCCCTAGAACCATGCCATGTGATACGAAGAAATTTTTTGTGTGTGCATCGAATTTTTGATCAGACTATACCATTGTGTGCATAATAGCATGTGTGATGTTGTGTTTGAAGACTTCAAAGACTAGATCCATACGAAAGTAGGAGAGATTTAAATTTTTGTGTGCCAAAAAGCTTGTTTTTCCACCTCCTAAAGATTGGGGAGTGAACAAAAAGTGGACACCCTTAGCTTGCTACTTCCCTTCCTCTTGTTGTGAAAAGCAAAAGTACTTCATTTCATGTGCTCTATTCATATCTGATACTAAATCGTAGATTCTAAACTTTAGTGAGAACTTGCTAGCATAATCATTCTAAACACCATGTAGACCTCAACATGCTTCACTCCACGAATTTACTCCATGGGCATACAATCATTCTAAACACCATTAAAAACTTAACACATGGCACTCCACGCCTTTATTAGACAAGCATATTGAGCGATACATGTGATAGTTTGAAACAAACTAGATCAAACTGCACTAGTTCTTGTGTATAACCACTACACTAGCTTATAGTACAGACGAACTTGACCTCATGCTACAACCATAGCATTGTTCACCTCACCTTCTACGAGAGATATTTTATGCAGCATGGTGATCACATTGGCTTGGTGTGACCATCACACTAGGTGTTAGAGACACCTCGAGTTTGAGAGATATTTTAACTCTTTTATAGTTTGTAAAGAGGAGTATATCAAACATCACACTAATTCTTGCACTTGAGCTATTTTATCTCCTTTATAGCTATTTTCTTAAAGCTATCTTAACAACATACCTATTTTAAAATTTTAGAGCTCTTTTTATACACACATATTTTATGATTTAAGAGCTTTTTACAAACTAATTATTCTTTAAAAACTCTAAAACGTAATAAATTTCTTCCCATTGTGCTAGCCTAGACCCCATTGTGCTGGCTTACCTCTTTTAGTGCATGCTCATCATGGCATAGAGACACTCATATTTTAGGATGTAAGAGCTTGTTTTAGAGCTATTGTTTCTAAACACAGACATTTCACTATATAGAAAACTAGACTATCATGTCTATTTAAGGCTTTATTATAAATCCCTAAGAGATTTTGAGCATCACCATGGTGGGAGGGGGATAGGATTCCTAATGGTAGTAGGCTCAACCCAACCCCCATGATGGATGAAATGCACTCATATCAACTCTCTACTCTTGAAACCATCTATGTTTGAGAGAAAACTCATTATCACCCACACTCTACTTGAGAAAATACTTTATCGCCCCACAATCTACTTTTAGCACCATCCATGTTTGAGAAATGAGAAAAAAATTCATATTACGACAAAAATTTTATTACAAAAGTCCAAGTAGATTCACCATTTGATGAGAGGATATGATAAAAGGAAAGTGTGCTATATATTATTACAAAATGTATATTACAAACAATCAAAGAATATTTTCTTCTAGCTGAGAGAAGACTTTCCATCCATACAAAATTTGATAAGAGAATATTGAGCTCTTTTTACCATCCTTTGGTGCTACAGTTAGCCGTTTGCATCCTACGAACATCTCAAAGAAACTCTTCCATATAGATGTTCACTACCTAGTCTACAAGTGCGTGAGGCCAATGCAGAACATTAGAAAGATACCCTACGAAGGAAATTCATAACTTAAAACAAAGCTCCAATTTCAAAGGAACATTGCCCTATTCTGCGATGCTTTGAAGGAGGATTTAGAATACAAGGATCCATCCATGTCTAAAAACCCTTTCCAAACCAAAAATTTTCTATTTTTTTAATTACTAAATCCTAGCTTATGTGTTTATAAGAATTTTCAAGATTGATATTAAGAAGCGTACGTTCTCTTTGTTGAGTTCCTCCGAATTCCTTGGATCTCTTGTGAGAAATGTGATTTTGTTCTTTGTTTGCATGTATGATGATATAGTAAGTTTGTTGCTTTGTGTCTTTGTTTATTAGAACACCTGGAGTCTCATTCTTACACTCTTTTGAATGAATATTTAATATTCTTTCAATAGAATGTGAATGAATACAAAGAGTATCTTAGATCTCTAAATGTGATTTGTTCTTTTTTGTGTCTATGATTTTAGAGTTTTAAAGGAATAAATTTGTTGGTTTGTGTCTTAGTTTGTTAGAACACCTACAGTCTCATTCTTACACTTTCTTTTGAATGAATATTTAATATTCTTTCAATAGAATGTGAATGAATGATTCACAACTTGAGTATATTCTTTCAATAGAATATGAATGCATGTCTCTCAATTTTCATAACTCATTCTTACACTTTCTTTTGAATGAATACTTTATATTCTTTCAAAATAATGTGAATGAATGAAATACAATGCATTTACTCATTCTTGCACTTTTTTTAAAAGAATATTTTATATTCTTTTTAAAAGAATGTTTAAAAATGAAATATCATTATCCAGTAAGAATATAATCTTATGTGAATGAAATATAATTTTTGATGAATGAAAATAATCTTATTTTTTTATAATGGTACATGAATGAATGACAATTAATCTATTGCATTCTTGAAAGTTCTTTTGAAAGAATATTTGTTGCTTTTGGCATAATATGTGTTGCAGTATGTTTCTTTTGCATACGTGAATTTATTTTTTTGGTTTATGTTTTTCCTTGCAACTTCAAAAGCATGGTGCGCGGCAAGATTTGGTAATATGTGATGGCGATATGAAGAGTGCATGCCTCGGTCTCTTTCATACAGTGTAAATATTGTGGACACAAGTTCATGGGCAATTCTACTCACATCAAGCAACATTTTCTAGGAATTGGGAGTGATGTTGAAGCTTGCTCGTGCACTCCATCTGATGTTCTTCTGTTATGCAAATCATATTTAGAGAGTGAAAAAAGTGGTTAATTCGACCTTAATAAGAAATCATCCAAGTCCTAATGTGAGTGCTGAGATTGATGAGACCATTGAAGGAGAAGCACCTTCAAATTTGAGGGATGCATCAGTACATGAAGAGGATGTAGATCTACTAGCAAGCGGATTGATGGAGAGTTTGATGTCACTAGTGTTAGTTAGGTAAAGAAGATAAAAAGGGGAGAAAAATCATCTATGGAGGATGGTTTACTTTGACAACAAGTGCACGAAGAGCACTGAAGATGGATAGAAGCGTTTGTAAAAAATGGCATACCATTCAATGTCATGAGAGATGATGAGAGGTTTTGTAATGCCTTGAAGTCATGTGCGTTTTTTGGTCCATTTGTTGGACCCAATGATTGGGTTCCAAAACCGTCTATTCCATTCCTTTCTGGAGGCCCAAAAACCCCTACCTGCTAGCTCTTGCATGATACTGTGGAGATTTGGAGAAGTTTTGTCTCTCTGAGGTGTCAAATCATCTGTTTCTCTATCAAAAATCCATTCAAAGTTTCAAACCTTTGATTTTTGGATTATAGGTCAATTGCAAGGGTTGACTCCCTGTTTCCCATTCATCGATTAGGATTTTGGAATTCCTACAAAAGAGAGATGTTTGTGGATGGTCTTGCTGACTCCGATTATGCAGTGATGCCCATGTTTTGAGGCATTCTAGTTTCTATTTTCATTAGCGGTCATTGCCGTGGGACCGTGATTTTTTGGATATACCTTATGCAAATCACTTTGGTTGCAGTCTGAGCCATGTGTGCTCATTCGTGGTTTGCATTGGATTGTAGTGGATGATTTATAGGTCATTTGGACGCATTGCGATCCTAGTTGGATGCACTGATAGGCAGATTGCCTTGTGGTATGCTTTATTGATGGATGTTTAGCACACAAATGCTATTTTATGCTGAGGCACAAATGTAATGACTTTCTTCCCATTGTACTAGCCTTGACCCCATTGTGCTAGCTTAAATCTTTTACCGCATGCTCATCATGGCATAGAGACATTCATATTTTAGGATGTAAGAGCTTGTTTTAGACCTATTATTTCTAAACATAGGTGGTTCACTATATAGAAAACTAGACTATCATGTCAGTTTAAGGGCTATATTAGAAATCCCTAATAGATTTTGAGCATCACCATGGTGGGAGGGGGATAGGATTCTTGGTGGAAGTAGGCTCAACCCCACTCCCATGGTGGATGAAATGCACTCATATCAACTATCTACTCTTGCAACCATCCATGTTTGAGAGAAAACTCATTATCACCCACACTCTACTCTAGAAAAACCTTTATCACCCCACACTCTACTTTTAGCACCATCCATGTTTGAGAAATGAGAAAAAAATTTATATTACAACAACATTTTTATTGCAAAAGTCCAAGCAGATTCACCATTTGACAAGAGGATATGATAAAAGGAAAGTGTGCTTATATTATTACAAAATGTATATTACAAACAGTCAAATAATATTTTCTTCTAGCTAAGAGAAGACATTCCATCCATACAAAATTTGATAAGAGAATATTGAGCTCTTTCTACCATCCTTTGGTGCTACAATTAGCTGTTTGCATTCTAAGAACATCTCGAAGAAACTCTTCCATATAGATGTTCACCACCTAGTCTACAACTGTGTGAGGCCAAAGCAGAACATTAGAAAAAGACCCTCTGAAAGGAATTCATAAATTAGATAAAGCTCCACTTTGAAAGGAACACTTCCCTATTCTGCAATCCTTTGAAGGAGGATTAGATTAAAAGGATCCATCCATGTCTAAAAACCCTTTCCAAAGCCCACCATATTAGGAAAACCCCTTCCAAACCAAAACTTTTCCATTTTTCTAATTACAAAATCCTAGTTTATGCATTTATAAGAATTTTCAAGATTGATATCAAGAAGTGTAAACACCTTGTTTTGCTAATATTTTGATCAAAGGATAGAAACATGTTCAAAATAACTTAATAAACATTTCTTTTGATGAAAAAATTTTAAATATCTTAGTGAATGATCCTTGTCAAGTTGATTCTCTTATGGGGGAGAAAAAGTATGATATATATATATACATACATACATACATACATATATATATATATATATATATATATATATGTATATGTATGTATGTATGTATATATATAAATATACATATATATATACATATATATATACATACATACATACATATATACATATATATATATATATATATACATACATATATATATATATATATATACATACATACATACATACATACATACATACATACATACATATATACATATATATACATGTACATACACACACACACACACACACACACACACACACACACACACACACACACACACACACACACACACACACACACACATATATATATATATACACACATATACATATGTATATATATATATATATATATATTAGTGGCTATTAGATTTTGTTGCATAATTACAAAATTCTCCATCCCAAGAAGGGAGAGAAGCAATAAAAATCTAAGCTCAATACACCAAGAGTGAACAGAATATGTAGTAAGCATCCTGGTGCTAACTCTAGAGACATTTGAGAATGCAAGAGTGTGTATACATTTGTCTTACTACCATTCATCCTTCACCTGAAAGAGTACTAGGGGTCTAAGTGACTGAAGGACCTTTTGTGTAACATTTTTGGTGCCAAAGAAACATGCAAGGCCAAGCTATATGCAAAATTTCAATGATATTTACAGCTAGAGATTGCTACAAGAATTGTAAAAATCAATTTATGCATGTGTCAATCAAAAGTTTTGTTGACCTATTTAAAAAGTATCCAATCAAGGTGTGCAAAATAATGTTCACCTACAAAGCAACTAGAAATGACAAGAACCTTGACTTCTTGGATGATAGTTGGGATAAATCAACATTTGATAATGTCTACTCTAAAGTGTTGCTAAGTAAAGTTAAATATATGATTGCAAGCCACCTTTTTATACTTCCTTTCTACTATAAACACAATAGGTTCATTGAGATAGTTCCACTGGACCAATACCTTAACTACTTTGATCCTAAAAATGAATCATTGGAGACCAAGGTCTATGAAGAGGGAATGTTGCTTGGTGTTACATCGATAAGACAATGCTGTACACTTTGTTGACTCGTGGTTGACATAGGGACCTAACTAAGCAACAACCAAGCATCCTGGTTGGCTCAGTAGGTAGCCAAGTGCCAAGTGATGGAGTTCTAAATAGCAAGGACCAACAGCATGGTGACACCAAATTGGTGCAATAGTGGTTATCAATTGAGTGAGGCTCCTTGTTAGGATTTAGTAGGTTAGTTTCTAAAACCACCTGGTAGAAGGAACCAGTTTATAAGTTTTTGTTGTAATTGAGATCAAGTGACTTTTAGCTCGCACAGTCTTGTATGAGAGACAAGTTCAAGTGAGTCTTGACTTTTGTTGCAAGGTTGAGTGGTTCACCTTGAGTTGAGGTGTGTTATTGTGTAGCCCCAGCTATTTATATTGGTCAACTACCGTGATAGTATAAGTATTTACTCTTATCGCCTTGATAATACAAGTATTGCATTTTACTCTTATGTTGCGTACTATACTTGCTTATATTCCACCCATCTTCATACAAATTTCTCCAACACAACACTGACCGCGTTGGTTCACGACGTGATTCTACAACCAAGAAATAGTAGGAACATTAGCCAGCCCCACTAAGGACCACAAAATGGGGCATCTTTCAAGAATACACTTTGCACACACCTGGGCACCGGGCAGGCACTTGGCCAAGTGAGAGGGATGGGAGAAGGACCAAGCATCAACATTTGGTGATCCTATTGGGGAAGGATATATGTTGAAAGAGTTGAGTGGGGAAATTGAGTGGATTGAGAATAAGAGTCTTAGCTATGAGTGCATAGGAAAGAACCACCAAGCAATAGTTTATGCTAGCCAAAATTTTGCTTGCTGTTTTAGCTATCAGTGCACAGGAAATAACCACCAAGCAATAGTTTATGCTGACCAATGATGAGTTACAAAAGTTACTTGGTTAGACACAATATTTTTAAAAAATTTCTCCGAGTATCTGTTGTTGGTTACAATGCCTTACAGACCAATTTGAGACTAGTGTCTAGACTAAGGAGTGTTCCTAGAAAAAACTTCGTATCATCCAAGCAATCAAAGATGTTTGGTTCACGTGTAGAGAGAAGAAAATGATATGCATCTAGGAGAGAGGAATACACACGTCAAGACTACAAAGGGGGCCAAGACTTAGAAGATGGGGAAGCCACAATGAATTTTGAACCGCGTATGGATGAGCGACTGAATCCTCGAGGTGTAGTTGCAAACCCCAGAAAATGGCTTGAATAAGTTTGATGAATGACATGTCGTGGTCTAAGAGGTGTCGGATATAATTACTATACCGACACTAGAAGTGAGCCGGTTCAAGGAAGCCATCTTTGATGCCCTGAAGCCTTTAATCAAGAAGCTCCATTTAGGTAGTGGATGGAGGATTTGAAGAAGTCATGTATAGAAGGCCTCCATGTTGAACAACTCAGAGACTGAAGAAGAGAGTGAAAGTGAAAGTGAAAGTGACATCACCGATCCGAGTGGAGATGAAGTAGGCATGCTGTTGCTAGATGTTGAAGTTGAAGTTAAGGATGGTGAAGATGAATTGGGGGGTAAAGATGATTCATGTTTTGTTTTTATGAAGTTAGTGGGGGAAATAGACGTGGAGCATATGCAAAATGTTCAAGAATGCAATAGTCTCTCAAAAAATGCCAGGAAGGATGACTTTAAAGTAGATAAAGAAAAATATCTTGATATTATTAAAAAGGAAGATACAAGTGATTACTCAGTGCAGGGACATATTGAAGATGAAGTAAAGCATGGCAGAATATGGCATCATGAAGACGAGAGTTGGAAACATGAAGTGTTAAGGCAAGTGAAAAGGTCTTTGATCCTGGAGGATCCATCTCTTTTATCAAGATAAAGCAATGGTCAATTGCATCTTTTCCATTTGATCCAGGATGATTTAGGAGGACAGGACATGTGCATGCTCTAGCAGTTGGGGGGAGGGCAAAATGTGATGGGATTTTCTCATGTGACTGGTATCTTTTTGTCTCAGATAAGAAATGCTATGTAAATTATGAATAATAGCACTCATGTGTACGAGAAAGTAGCACTGATAGGCACACATGTAGATAGTAGGGATAGCATAGAAGATAGTAGCTAGAGATTATTATGACATTGGCCCTCTCTATTTTTTTGAGATGATTTTTGTATTGAATTCATATATTTTGAAAATAACTATGCACTTGTATGAAGAACCCTGATTGCAGGAGATGATGACAAGAACTTTGCAGCCAAATTGATGATTGAATGACCCATGGAGCTTGGATCTTGCACTAGGACATGGAATGGATGATGGAGGGAGTGGTCACTAAGACACTGAAGGACTAGTGCTTTCCTAAAAGACTACAGGTAAGGAGCGCTTTGCACGACCACAGACTGAAAGAGTAGGCCACAAGGAAAGAGAATTAAAGGGATGGATCCAATTATTGGTAGAAAAATATCCAATCAATGAACAAAGATTTGCATGGAAAAGGAGGGGACATGAGGTAGGAAGCATGAAAAGAAACGACTAGTTTGCGCTTCATTACGAAGGGTGGTGGGATTGATTTAGAATTATCTTCTTAGTCGTATCATCTTGTAGAGGGAAACTAATCATCATTTCATGAGCTTATGCTCCTTTTAGAGGAATTTTGACGAGCTATGACTTGTTTGCAGGTGTAGGGAAGCATTGTTATTGTCCGTGTGTTATCTGATGAAGTGTGTTCAGGAGTTGATAGCAAAGGAGACAGGATTGGTGGTTGCTGGTCGTCTCGTTGCTCTTGATTGTCTTGGGTGAGAATTGGGTTGCTCATGGTGTGGGCTTCCCCCATGGAGTATAGTTTTGATTGAGGTGTGGGCAGCAAGCAGTTGCTCACGTGGTTTCAAGAAGGAAAAGGCAGAGATCCAAAAGTGTTTGCAAACAATTGATAGCAGTGGTTGTGCATGGTCCAAAGAGAGAGTTTGCATTTTTCTTCACAGATTCAGCCTGTTTTCATGTAGTAGAGGAGCCACAAGAAAGCCATGGGTAGGAGCTTTGAGAAGGCGACCAGTAGTAGTGCCGCAAGACAAGGAGGTTCCCGACGGTGTGGTTTGGCTTATTGGTTGAAGCGACAAGAGGGACGAAATGGCACTCAGTAGTGATAGTTTTGGTCGATTGTAGAAGCCCAGATTGTGTACCATTTCAAAGCATCAAGTGTAACTCAGATCTACGTTGATTGCCATGGAGACAACTTGCTCGTGGCTCAAATGGATAAAGGTAGTGTGAAGTGAACTGGTAATGGTCTCCCTGGATATGCTCGAGTGATTCCTGCTGTAAAATCCAAAAAGTAGCTCCATATATTGTTCATGACAATTGGCAGGTTTGTGAGAGGTATTGGTCATAGCCAACCTATGTGTTGCGACTTCTACATATTCGCATGATTGTGTTACAAAGGCCGATAGTCAGCATGCTGGTTTGGTGGCATATGAGTAGACATTTGGTCTCCAAGGAGACAGCTTAGGTGTAGTTTCAAAACTAATTTTGAGGTCATAGAGAGGCGTATGTTGATCAGCTACGACCTCTCATTTGTGTATGGATCAATGGTTGATAGCACTCAGTTTTGTTCATGACTATAAGAAGATGTGGTTGCATATAGCTTCTCTCGAGGGCTTCAAGGGTACCGTGTACTATTGGCTACAAGCTAAAGGTGTAGTTTCTACTATGGTAGATAGCTTCCTTGCAAACGATATCGACTGCACAATAAGAGACCTTTGGAACAAGCATGGCCTGATAGATGTAATGATGAGGGTCTCCTTTTTTCTGTAAGGAATCGTCTCTTGATTTGCTTGGAGAAAATCCTGGGGGAAATTTATGGCATGGCTCTCTTATGCATGGTGATCAATTGAGTAGCTTGTGGCCCTTCATTTGGTCATTGGCAATAGCAGCAAGCAATAAAGTGAAGGGAAGTTTTCTTTGATTGTCTCAAAAGTTTCTAGTCGTGGTAAAGGTTGCAGTGCAGAGAGAAGAGAGCAAGATCCAAGGATTCATCTAGGCTCATTGGCATTCATCTAGTCTATCTTTGGCAAGTAAGGTTCTATCTGATCCTACAAGGGTTCTATCTACGAGTTCATGGTTGCCTAGAGGTTGTGATCTCTATATATTTCACTTTTGTATTTTCTACAATTATTGGTGGCTATCAGTATATGGTGTTTTTTCAATATTTTCCCAGTTCATGGTGTTTTGAGTTTATCTTGGGAATGTGCTTCCTCTCGGTGTGTTTGCAAACGTGACTGTTCATCTAGCTATAAAGGCATTACAGTGTAGCTCTGCCAATCTCATCACTGTGTGTCAAGTTTTGCATGGTTTTCAGAATGTTTGTATGCCTGTACTACAAGGTATAGGCCATTTTTCGACACAAATACCGACCTTTGTTACACTAAAAAGTTTTTTTTTTAATAGGCAAAAAGGTCGGTATTTACATCTCTATTAACATCGAAAAACATGCATCACTATATAAGCATCGGTATATACCAACACTAGTAAAGATTCGGTATATACCAACCTTTAATAGAACTTTTTAAAAAAATTAGTGGGACAAAACAGGGCTTGCTATGGTCCCATTTTGACCCACTAATGTTTATTTTTTTGCATTACAAAAGAATATTTACAAGCAAACAAGTGAGATCAAATTCTCAAACCTTGTTTATTACAAAATTTCCCTTGCAAAAAGGGTGATACAAAATCAGTCAAACGAGCCGATAGACAAATATACATGCTGACGTATATACAACCTTGTTTGTTATAAAATTTCCCTTTTGAAAAGGGTGATACAAAATCGCTCAAACAAGCCGACAGACAAAAACATATACATGTCGAAGTATATACAAACTACTACTACTGCTAGTACTGCTCATCCAACTCGTTGTCATCATCATTGTCATCGTCCTAGCCCTCGTGACCTCTGCCTAATCCTTGACCCTCGTGACCTCCGTCTGATCCCTGGCCCTCATCGAAGCTGTCTAAGCCAAATACCCCGAGAACTACCTCCTTATCATCACTGCTTGCCTCCACTGATGGGATGTTTGAGCTTGCACCCTAAGAGTGAAACCATTTTAATTTGAAATTAGATTGGAACTTAAAGAATAAAACAATTTAAAAATTCAGATTACAAGTTGGAGTAGACCTATATCGAGCGAGCAGCTACCACTCCCTGTGCCTCCATTTTAATAAACCATGGCTTCTTTCCTATGTGGAATGCATGTCTCGTCTCTTCATTTGTGGGAAGGTGACCAATTGTAGATTGTTATGGACCCAAATTACAAGAGTTAGATAAAGTGCATGCAATATATAATAAAACAAAGAGAACGAGAAGAAGTAGACTTACCACCCATGCCTTGAACATGACCGTTTCACCACTACTGAGGTGTGAAGCACCTACATTGTCTAGCTGTCTCCTCGCAGCCCTCCTCTGATTGTCGAATTTTTGGGGGTTGTCCCTCATCTCCTTCTTCAAAAACTTCCAGTCAGCTTTATCTGCCCAACTGGGTTTAGGCTTCTTTGCTGCTGTGATGGCATCTGATCACAAGTCCGACCAACGATGCTTCAAGGCAGCACACATGCTATCTCACATGTAATTGTCATTGACCTCCCAATTGGAAGGGTTAGGGTATTGTATTTTTAATTCCTTGATGACTACCTTCTTCTTTTTGTCATCCTAGTGCCGCCAGTCAATTGTTATGCTGCTCTTGAGATGGTGGCTCATCAACCACCTCATGGTTTGCTTCTCTATTCAAATGCTCAAGAAGGTGGACAAGGGCCAAGATCACAAAAAATCTATGACCAACTCTCTACATGATCCGACATCGACTTGCTTTGGGTCTAGTACCCTAGCCTACACCCTCGGCCAGTATCATTGCTTGTCAACCCTTCTTACCCCAGCCTTGCCACCGATCTCGGTCATTACCACAGCCCAAGTTTCTTCTTCTGTGTCTATGTCTACTTCCATGATAGTCGTTTCCTGTCTCTACATTATTTTCTACTAGTGTCACTGCTGAAGTCTCTTTATTGACATCTGACATCTGCTGCCACTGCTACTATAGCTTCGACACCCATTTATGTTGCTAAGTCTAAACCAGTTCATAATCCTAAGCCAATTTTTTCTTCTGAGCTAGTTACCTTAGTTGCCACTCCTTCACCTCGTGCTATGACTACTGATCCCTTGCCTTCTTTTTGTAGGTTCAATGTGGACACAGTGTTTTACTAAGAGATTGGCACATCCAGTGCAACCAACGGCACTCACATTATCACTATTGCCACTTCCACTAAGTCTATCATTGTTACCAAGGTGTCCCATACGTCTTCACTCCCCAGTAGTTATTACTGATTTGATCCCTACTACTAGTTCCTTGGATGTAGAACTAAAGTCCCCATTCACCTAGCCTCTTCAACTAGGGAAGTTCCCTTAGATTGGCCAAAGAATTCTAACCACCTAGGCTACCTTTCCCCCACCAGATTCTTCAAAGGGCTAAGGAGTCAATGAAATTTTCTTTGTTAAAATTAATCCTCTCTATCCTTGAACCAATATGTAAAAATTCAACGATAAATGAGTGCTAAAGTTCGAGAGAGTGGAAGGGGGGGTCTTTGAGGTGGAGGGAGAGAAGGGAGGGAGTGAGAGGAGAGGGAGCAGAAAGGGGTGCTATGAGTTAAGAGAAGGGACGGACGAGTTGACTGAGACATGGTGAGGGGGGGGGGACTAATGGAAGGGGTGAGGGAGCATGCAAATAGCATATCTTAATCAAGAACATAATCGAGTTTAATTAAGAACATCAAAGCTCTCTCAAACCCCTCCCAACCAAAGCTTTGTCAAACCACATTCGACCCAAAGCTCTCTCCAATAATTTTTTTCACAAAAATAGTAATGTGTTATGACAAACGCAATGGCTAAATTCTTGATCAGCTAAAAGTTGCGAATTTTTGAAGCTAGAGGAGTGATAGAATATATATTATAAAGGTGGGTAAAGCCCATGCATGGATTTAGTTCTTGCTGTAATCCATAAAACAACCCACCTAGCGCCCCTTAGAGAAACAAAAAAAACAAGGTGGGGATCCCACTCTGGCCCTCCCTTTTGGAGTGTCATTATAAGTCCAAGTGTAAGTAGCTCGATAAACATTTCGAATAACTCATGAAAGGAAACAATAGGTGTAAATTGGAAGGAAAGGAAAAGAGAAAAAGCAAGTGAAGGTGAAGGAATATTGGGAAAGGTACATGAGTGAAAGAGAGGAGAGAAAAGAGGTGAAAAGGTGTATGTGTGTGTGTGTGTGTGATGAATGGGAAATTAAATAAAAGTGGGGATGTGCCTATTTTGGCAAAAGTAATATAAATGTGGTGTCATAAAAGAAAGCAAAGAGAGCCTCCATCTTTAGAGAGAGATACCTAATAAAAGACAAAAGCTTTAGGATAAAACACAAAAACATTTAGGACCTCCAAAAGCAAACAAAAACCTTAAACCCTAAACACATTAAAAGCCCTTAAACTTGTACGAACCCACATTTAAGCCTCATACTAACCATAATTTGCAAGGTCAAATTGACCAAATGAATTAACGTCAAAACTATGGCCCTGATTAGCAACTCACTAAACAAGTCATCCGTAAGGACTCTTGGAGGGCCCAAAACCAACCCTTAGGGAATTAGAGATCTCGTAATAAGCATGTCCCAAGTAACGATTTGCATGTATTTTCAAAGCAACACTTTGCTATTAGAGATATGCTAAGCAAGTCCCAATAACCATTTGCAAGTATTTTCAAAGCAACACTTTGGAAGGTTGGACACACACGACACCAACAGCAAACTTGGATGACACTTGGGAGGCTTGACACACAGACAACAAAGCCTGCCCTCTTTACGCTTCTCTAAGTACCTCTACAATCGATCTTTACACGCCATGCTCACGATCAATTCCAAAAAACATCGAAACACAAACACAAGCTGCCTGTTCTTTACCTTATTCCGATTCTTTACCCATCGCATGACGTGCTACCGATCAATCGACGCAAAGCAAGGGCAAAGAAATTAAAATGCACAATGGGCAGAAACTTGATCGGTTGAAGCCTACTGGCCGCTGGCTGCTCACCTTACTCCATGCCAACCTGCTCTGCGTCTAACTTGCTGTAGCGTCGAAAGATGCCAGTCTTCCTTCAATGAAGGGCAAAAACAACAGAAAACTTGGGTGCTGCTAGATCCACGGTTTTGTCGACAGGCGATAACTGTTGCATCTTCTCGCTCTAAAGGCCCAATTTCTGCCCACTCAATTCTAATGGACAACCCATCCGACCCTCGCATCGTCAGTCCAGCTCCTCCTGCCAGTCCCCCACCGCCCGCACAACCCTTCCCTGAAGCGCCACCCTCCGACAACTCTACAGAATTGCGTCCAATATCCCCGGCCCCCATCGGTGGCGCCAACACATGGAACGACTTCCTCCAACTCGTCTACAGAGTCTGGTGCCTCCTGTACAGCTTTCTACCCGCATTTGCGAGAGCTCAACAGCCGATCCGAGACTTCGCATCGTGGAAACGATGGCTTTACCATTTTGTGCTTTCCTTAGTGTACGACTTTGTGAAACAGCTCCCAGTATTTTATCCTCTCAAACGGCTCATAAATAATTATCTTCCAACATGGATCGGGGGGCCGGGGGGGCGACCCTCAGGCACCGGCGGTACAGGGACACAACAGTCATAAAAGAAAAAGAGCTCTCGTGCTATGGGAGATGTACCAACCGAACTGCAATCTCTTTGTCAGTTAACGGATATCGGTCGTCTCGAAGATGATTGTATAGTCGTCTCAATGTTCGAGGCTCAATTACTCAAAGACTGCAAGAAATTGGTATATGGACTAAATATTATCAGGTTCAACCTTTAAGAATGACACACACATTTAAAAATTTCAAATTGTTTTGGGGTTAAAAAATTTTTGAAATGCAAATTGTAAAATAGTCATGGGGGGGAGGGAGGAAGAGAGAGACAGAGTACAAGCTAGAGAGAGTGTGTGCATGTACAATCTATCCTAGGTTTTCACGTATTAAAAAACCTCCAAAATCCCTCGAAAAAAAGTGAATAGCTATGCTTAATTTTCTCTTTAGTCCATTGCATTCTTGTTAGTTGAAAGATTATACGTTTGGGAGGATCGTGGGCACCTATATGTGTTCCTTAAATAGACTAATGATAACACTTGAAAATTCAATTAACTAAAGCTCATAAAGATCTATAACTTATGATATTGTCATTCTCCCATTACTTGAGACAATGATGTCTACTTAAAGTTCACTTTATTTTTTGGCATGCCCATTTTAACGTCCTTGGACAGGGTGTTAATCTCGGGTCATTGTTTGGTTGGGTGTAGCCATTTTTGATGAGGTTCAGGGACTTTTCTATATATGGGTATCTTGCAGGACCTATAACTTATGCATTACTCAACAGAATTCGATAAACTTTGTCTTTAGGTTGTAGTACACATTCCAAACTTAAACATGAGACCAAAAAATTATGGAATAAGGATTTGTACCAAGACCATAAAAGCATTACAAGTGCTATGTTACATGTGAAGCATGCATCCTGAAGACTATAGGATATAACAATTTATTCAAAAACATCGAAATTTTGTTATGTACATACATGCAACCAAGTCATCATTCAAACATACACTACTGAGCTTCTCCTCAACCCAAGGATGTTGAGAGTTCACGCTCAACATCATGTGATTATGTGTGCATAGCATCATCACGTGATCATATGTGCATAGCACTAACCTTATAGAGTGCTATAAAGGAAAGGGTTAAATCCCCTAACCCTAACCCTAAAAGGGTTTGTATATATTCTATTTTTTCAACTAAATCTAATGTACAGTTAGTCATTTGTGGTATGCTCTCTAGCTGTGCCCTCTCTCCTCATCTCCACTCTTCTCCTCTACCCTCTTCATATTTTGTCATGGTATCAGAGCTTGGTTCTGCCTTCCGCTGAGGCGCCATCCACCTTGTGAGAGTACGAGAGAGATTGAGAGATTGAGAGAGATCGAGTGTTCTCTTCTGTTGAGAGAACTTCTTCTTTGTTGAAAGCAATTTCCGTCATTGTTCTTGAGAGAGATATTGTGTGTGTGAGAGAGAGTATCCTCTTCTTCTCCTTGAGAGATTCTGTTGAGCGATCCCTTTGAAGATTTCAGAGTGAGAAATGAGATATTTCAGTTCTTCCTTCTTTATTTGATTTCAGTTCTGCTTAGTGAGCCTCGACTGTCCAAGCTTCTCGCCAAGTGCGCTCTTTGAAGGCTCCAACTGGAAGGCATTAGAAGCAACAAGGCTTCCGCTCGGTTCAACAAAGCTCCACCTTGCAGCTCACCGGGAGACTCCTACGAGCCTATGCCTTCAACTACGCTCCTCTGTAGCAGCGACTAAACGAAGCAGCAATCCCGAGCTCCAAGCAATTCCGAGCTCCAAGCAAAGATAGCCCGTCCATCAACGGCTTCTAGATCTCCTGGTCTGTAGACCTCCAGCGGCTCTTGACAACCAGTAGCATCGAGCTCACGGATGTTTTTATCGAAGCTATGCTTAAATATTAATATAAAATCTTGGCGAAAGTTTTCAAGCTCATTTTTTTAGTTTCACAATATTGGTAGAATGTACTACCTTTATATATTTTCTTTTGAATTTTGAAGAAAAAAATGTAAATCTTGGCGAAACTTTAAATTTTCTTGCATAAAAGTTTCAAATCCTGGCGAATGTTTCAAACATTTATTTTTTTTAGGGCATATAAACTTTTGACGCCAATATAAAAGTTTAGCTTCTAAACGAAACTAAACGCTGTTGATAGGCAGCTTCTTGCCTCCGCCATCAACAGCGACCTATCTCCAAACGACTGCCAGCTTCGCTCCAAGAAAGCTACAGGCCATCCGACTCCTCACTAGCTTCAAAAGACTCCCAACAGCCAGCAGACCAAGGCACATCCAGTGCCAGCGCCAATGCCATCAATGAGCTAACGGCTCCTTGCTCGTGCATTGTCGTCCGTTGATGAAGCACTCAAAGGCCACGGCTTCCCAAACGAACTCGGAAGCTCCAAAGCTCCTACAACAAGCTCTATGGCTCTTCCTAGACGCGACACTACTCCATAACCTCTGCACCAACAAAAAAGCTGCCTCTACAAAGCTATCTACAATGACCTTTCCAACTTCTCGACACTAGCGGCAACGAGCAGCTCCAATCTATGGTAACCACCCACTCGACGTCACCTTTCCAGTAGCGAACTCTTGCGACTCTCACACCGAATAAGCCTCTCAACAAAGCTCGCCTCCAAATGGCCAACGACGGAGAAGATGACGGAATCTTAAAGATTTCATTAGCATCTTGTGAAGATTCTGGCCTTACAAAGCTTGGACCATAGGCTCCCATGTGGAGTCCTTATCCATCGGAAACGTCATCACCTTATCTCCAATTACCACATCATCAAGCACCCGGATGTGCCACGTGTAGCTATCTTATCCTTTGCCACGTGGCACCCTTAGCCACAGTGCCACATCATCAGTGCCACGTAAGTAGGCCACATCATCACCGACTACCACGTCACTATCGACTGCCACATCAACACAGACACGTCATCTTGCCACATCATCAGCCACATCACTTGCCATGTCATCCATGACACATCATTAGCCACATCACCTACCATGTCATCATTGACACATCATCAGCCATGTCACCTGTGCCACATCATCAGTGACACATCATCAACCATGTCACCTATGCCACATCATCAAGGACACATCAGCATTGCCATGTCACCTTGCTGACATCATCTGTGCCACCTCAGCACTGCCACCTCAGCAGTCCAACCAGCACTGACCCTCTGTAGGCACAGGCCCTTGTCAAGCACACTGTGCACACACTTGCCACCTCAGCACAGAGCTTCACTGGCACACCTCTTGCTAAGCACAATGCCACATCATCACTGCATGTGACTCACAGTGACACATCATCATTGAGCACATTTGCACTCCTTTTGCCCCTCCACCTAGATCAAGTCATATCTCTTGATCCAGGAAGAATTTGAGGTGCTCCAAAAAGAAAAGTCGCTCGTTTTTTCATGCTCTACGTTCACTACTACACACGCATCCTATTGCGACGTTTACGTACCGACGATTAGCGCCCGCTTAGCGTTAATCGTCGGTATAAAAATCGAGTGTCGTAAATCGTCGCTATATAGCGACTTTTAATAAGCGTCGCTATATAGCGACGTTAGTAAAAGTCGCTATATAGCGACTTTGAAAGGTCGCTATATAGCGACCTTAGTAAAAGTCGCTATATAGCGACTTTTAAAGGTCGCTATATAGCGACACTGAGACTATATTATAGCGACGTTTTACAGAGAGGTTTTTTTTTTTTTTTTAGCCTTAAAATTTATTTTCTTCCAATGACAAAATTTTTTAAATTTTCATACATGTTTGAGCTCATAGAGAAATAAAAAATGAGAGCATGTACATCAAGCCTTTGAAGCTCATATATTCATGTCCAAGTTGGAGATGAGAAAAATCAAATTAAATAAGAGCATTTACATCAACTGTTTCATCTTGAGCCAAGTCTAAGGCGCCAAGCAAGTCTATCTCCAACTCTATACCGAGTTGATCTCCTATATCATCATCGTACTCTAGCATCGTACGTTCACCTAAAAGTATTTGATCATCTTCTTCAATTAAGCTTAAGTGTGGTGATTGATCTTGACGATTGTTGTCTTCCTCGTCAATATCGTGATCTCCATCCTCCTCCCGTGCGATGTCATTATGCGCATCTTCCTCTTGCCTCATATGGTGATCTACATCTTCTTCGCTAGATTCATCAATTGGATCCGGATTTGGTAGTGGCATCTCCATATCCACATCTCGATCTTCAAAAATCTGCTTACTTCGTGGTGCAACTTGGATCACGTACCACCATCTTGGATCAGAACGATCCGGATGAAAAACCACCTATATTGAAGATGAAAAATCACGTGCCAAATGTCGTCAATTATATATATATCAATGGACTTAAAAAACGAAAGCTTCGACTAATTAAATCATTAGTATGCACCTGCTCACAGTGCTCGGGAAGAACAAAAGTATCACTTTCATCGGTCCAATGTTTGGTGGAGTCTATTGCAAAGAGACCGCTACCATCTTTTCTCACAGTTGCATGGGGACCGTTGTAAGTAGTTCTAAACCATTTTACATCAAGAATGAAAATAGTAAATCGTCTGAAATCAATTTCATAGATGTCGCGTATGGTTCCACAATAATCCAACTGTGAGGAGAGAAGATTGGTATCCGAAGCACTTGCTCGGCTATCTTGTGTGAAGTTAGCCATGACTCCACAATCATACGTGACTCTCTTTGAATCGATGCGTTCTATGCGAAAATGTCGTCCATATGACCATAATGCACTGTACTTTTTGTACTGTAAAAGAGCATCATTAAAACAATGAAGATGCACCTATTTTATAGCATATATTGCCACAAATAATTACTTAATTACATCAAGAGGTAAGAAACTTACATGCACCATACATCCAGATGATAACTCCCGCTTGCGCTCGTTTATTGTCTCTCCATCACGTTCGGCTTTACGTATAGCTAGTTGTAGCCAATCAAGTGACATGTGAGTAGGGAGAAGAGCCAGATCTCGTGGATATGGTTGTGATCGCCTGTACATTACTCTGAATCTCGTCCTTGCATTTATTCTTTCTGCTTTGGCCACTTCATATCTCTCAATCCACTTCTGCATCTCAGGGCTATTGAGGATACAAAACTTATTGAATTTCTCCATTTGCTCTTCGCTCATCTTTCTTTCAATCCCTTTTCCTTGGGGGACCTCGCCAATGATGCGATCATCATCCTTGTTGTGCCAAGCTTGCGGCATATCAGGATCCGTGGATGCAAGAAACTCTGTGATATATACTAATGACTCTTGCACAAGCCATCCCTCTGCCATGCTTGCTTCTGGTCTTGCTCTTTGTCTTACAAACCCCTTTAAAGTTTTCATAAACCGCTCGAGAAAAAACATCCATCGATTATGAACGGTACCTGCTATAGCCACCTCATCAACTATGTGCACAAGCAAGTGGACTTGAGTTGTCATAATGCTTGAGGGAAAGTGCTTCTCAAGCAAGCATACGGCTTCGATGGATTCCACCCTAGCCTTCTCGATGCTCGATATAGAGATCTCTTTTTGAGATATCCACCTATTTCACATGTCCATGCATATGTAAGATATTTGAGATATCCACCTATTTCACATGTCCATGAAGAAAATAGATAATGCGAATTGATAGTAAGCATACCTCACAATACCACAGATCTTGAATATAGCATTTCTAACATCTTCTTGTAAGCACCCTTTTATTGTAATTGGAAGGATGAACTATCAAAGCAACAATGAAATCATGTCAACAATATAACATAATAATAATTACGCTAATGCATCACTATTATCGGTACACTAATTCTACTTAGAATACCTGTAAGACCTTGTGCCAATCATGGGACTTGAGGCCACTAAGCTTATTGTCCTTTGAAAATGCTCCTTTCAAGCAACGCATGTACCCTGTCGGTGTTTGAAAAGAGGCAATGTCTGCCTTGATCGCTGCCTCCTCCCTCGTAGAGAGGATCCACGTTGCTTTCGGGAGGACAACTTTTCCTGAAGCATGCACTTGGGGCCACAAACGAGACATCCTATTCATAGCACGCAAGTCTTCTCGCACTCCTCTCGAGTCCTTGAAACCAACCAAGTGTGCCCAAATGGTAGCCCCCACATTCTTAAAGATATGCATGGGATCCAAGAGATGATTGATTTGTAACTGACCCCAATAAGGAAGCTCGTGAAAGATCGATAGCCTCTTCATACCAGGAGGAGGTTCCTCTCCATTCTCCCTCCAAGCTTGAATCCAATCACTTGCTTTTAAATATGATGGTGGTGGATCAAGCTGACCTCCACGTGCGAGATGGTCGAGCGGAAGGTATCGAGCATGACCTTCATAAACATTTTTCCTCATGTGTTTGGAGTAGCGTGCAAGCGATTTCAGAGCGGGTCCACAAACAGGACAAGCATGGTACCCACTTGTAGCAAGCCCTGCACGCGTGCATGAATATGTTAGTACAAGACATGCGTGCAAAAGAGAGTAAAAAAAGCATAATCCCTCATTGTACATGTAAAGACATAACCACGTACCTGCGCACTCTCCATATCCTGGGTAGTCATGCATGGTCCACATCAAGATACCCCTGACGGAAATATCATTGGTATGCCTAGGAGCTCTGGAAATATCAAAGACCTGCACTCCTCTCCATAATATCTGTAACTCCTCTATCAAAGGTGCCATGTACACGTCCATGTTTCTTGCCTTGTACTTTCCTGGCACAAGTAGTGCAAGCATGAGGTGTCCCTTTTTTATTGTTAGCCATGGTGGGATATTGTAATTCACCACGACTATGGGCCATGTCGACCAAGATGTCGAGCGTAACCCGAAAGGATTCACGCCGTCCATGGCTAGCCCAAGATGTAAGTTGCGTGGCTCTCTCGCAAAGTCCGGCCACTGATTATCTATGTGCTTCCAAGCCGCACAATCTGCGGGAATCCTCAATGTGTGATCAGTGGACCGATGAGATGCATGCCATGTCATCAACTCCGCTATGGATTTGCATCGAAACATGTGTTGTATTCTTGCAATGATGGGAAAGTGTCTTAAGACCTTTACCGGTATCCTCTCACCCTGCAAGTCATCTCTATATCGTTGTTCCCCACACTTTGGACAACTAGCCAAATCTCCATGCTCACGACGAAAGAGAATACAATCATTACGGCAAGCATGGATGGTATCATAATCCATACCCACCATTGTTAGCATCTTTTTCGCTTCATCTCTTGATGCGGGCATGGTATTTGGTGCAGGCAACATCTTTTGGAGCAACCTATGACAAAGACACTATCCAAATGATGATTCTCAAAACAAACAATATCCAAATAATGAGTCAATCAAATTAATGCAAGGGCTAACCTCATTAAGGCCGAGACACTTGTATCCGACCACCCATACTGTACTTGTAGATTCAAGATTGAGAGACAAGCACGTAGTTTAGACATCCTGGCACCCTCGTACAATTGTGTTGATTGCAACTCTCGCATTTTCACCTCAGACTCTGACATCACGTGTACGTGGGATGTAGTGCCCCTAAAAATGGAATCCATCATGTCGACCATACCCTCGTCGTCATCTGGGAGACTATAGTCTTGTTGAAAGTGAGAAGGTATATGTGTACCCTCGTCACCCTCGTCATCCTGTCATAAGCTCATTCGTGTAAATAGAAGATCTTCTAATTCCGGGTATACAATAAGATTGCGAACTTAAATAGCTTTGACTTACCGATGATCCATCAACATGTGCAACACCAACGGGGGGTACTGGTTCCGGCTCCTCCCCATACATCCGCAAGTGGCGCATGATAATACGACGTTGATGTCGTACTTCTCGCTTGCAATGAGTGCAATGACAATATAACCTCTCCGTAAGCCACTTCGTGCTCCCAGGCGTTGGCGCATCATCGGATGAGCTTCCACTCGTCCCTTCCATCTACACTTATAAAACCAAAACATAAGCATGAAGAGGAGATGTACACAATTATGAGCATAGCATGTTTAATTTGAGCTTCTCTTGAGGCTATATAAAAAGAATGACATCGCTATATAGTAAGGATTGAAACAAAAAATCCTATATAGTAAGGCTATGTAGTAAGAGGAGATATTGACAATTATAGGCATAGCATGTTTGAGTCACAAGAGGCCTCATTAAAAAACAAACAGTAAGCGTCGCTATATAGCGACGCTCTGTTCCGTCGCTATATAGCGACGTTTTTAATTGAAAGCGTCGCTATATAGCGACGTTTTCAATTAAAAACGTCGCTATATAGCGACGAATAAGCGTCGCTATATAGCGACGCTGTGGGTTAAAACCCGAAACGGCGAAACCCGCGGCGTTTTGCTCAAAGCTTTCCTAATCTCTAAACTAAGCTCTCCAAAATCTCCTCCCACCTATTTTCACTGACCTCCCATCTATTCCAAGCAACCTCCTACCCTATTTCCCACTCCTCACCCTCCTCCTACCTCTTGTGCACCCTCTCTCTCCTTTTTCCCTCTTTGGTTTCCAGAAAGAAAGTTCTTCAAAAGGTGAGTTTTTTTCAACAATGTAGGTTGTTTGTTTGTTAGCTTTGGTTTTGTGAGTGTTTCTACTTGTATTGCTAAAGTTTTAAACTAGTTTTCATGCTTGATTAGAAAGGATTCAAACAAAAAATGAAATTTCAAGAAAGAAAGAAAGAAACTCACCTCTTCTTTCTGTATTTCTCTTCCTTCTCTTCCTTCTCTTCTCCTCAATCTCCTCCTTTCCTTGTCTCCTCAATCTTCTCTTTCCTTGTCTCCTTTCAAGAAGTTGCTTTTGTGATCTCCTCTTTCCACTAACATCTTATTTGAAAAAATGGGTTGTTTTCTCTCTTTTGTAGGGCCAGTCCACTACACCGAGCGGGACATAGTCTCTCTTTTGTGGGCCCAGTCCACTACACCGAGCGGGACATACTTTTACAGGTAAGTGCTTCCTCTTCTTTCCATTTAAGCTTTTTGTTATTTGCATTTGCCTGCAGCTAGCGCCTTAAGCGCTAGCTGCAGTGATGGGCGTAGGAACCCTCTCTTCCCCCTTCTCTTTTTCTCATTTTCCCCCTTCTCTTTTTTCCCTCTTCTCTTATTCTCTCTTTCCCCCTCTCTCTTTTCCCTTCTCTCTTTCCTTTCCCCCTTATTCTCTATTTCCGCATCCCTCTTATTCTCTTATGCTTATGCTTCTCTCATTCCGCATAAGCTCCTCCTCTATTTCCGCATGAGCATAAGCATGAGCTTATGCTTATGCTTATGCATAAGCATAAGCATAAGCTCATGCTTATGCTCATTCATGAGCATGAGCTTATGCATAAGTTTCCGCAAGAGCTTATGCGAAAATAGAGAATGAGAGAAGCATACGCTTCTCTCATTCTCTTATTCCGCATAAGCTCCTTCTCTCATTCTGCATAAGCTCCTTCTCTATTTCCGCATGAGCATAAGCATGAGCTTATGCTTATGCTTATGCATAAGCATAAGCATAAGCTCATGCTTATGCTCATTCATCCGCAAGAGCTTATGCGTAAGTTTTCGCAAGAGCTTATCCGCAAGTTTCCGCAAGTGCTCCTTCTCTTTTTCCGCATAAGCTCCTCCTCTATTTCCGCATGAGCATAAGCATGAGCTTATGCTTATGCATAACGCATAAGCTCATGCGGAAACTTACGCATAAGCTCATGCTCATGAATGAGCATAAGCATGAGCTTATGCTTATGCTTATGCATATTCTCTCTTTCCCCCTCTCTCTTTTCCCTTCTCTCTTTCCTTTCCCCCTTATTCTCTATTTCCGCATCCCTCTTATTCTCTTATGCTTATGCTTCTCTCATTCCGCATAAGCTCCTTCTCTATTTCCGCATGAGCATAAGCATGAGCTTATGCTTATGCTTATGCATAAGCATAAGCATAAGCTCATGCTTATGCTCATTCATGAGCATGAGCTTATGTGTAAGTTTCCGCAAGAGCTTATGCGGAAATAGAGAATGAGAGAAGCATACGCTTCTCTCATTCTCTTATTCCGCATAAGCTCCTTCTCTCATTCCGCATAAGCTCCTTCTCTATTTCCGCATGAGCATAAGCATGAGCTTATGCTTATGCTTATGCTTATGCTTATGCATAAGCATAAGCATAAGCTCATGCTTATGCTCATGCGGAAATAGAGAAGGAGCTTATGCGGAATGAGAGAAGGAGCTTGTCATGAGCTTATGCGCAAGTTTCCGCAAGAGCTTATGCGCAAGTTTCCGCAAGTGCTCCTTCTCTTTTTCCGCATAAGCTCCTTCTCTTTTTGCGCATAAGCTCCTTCTCTCATTCCGCATAAGCTCCTTCGCAAGTTTCCGCATGAGCATAAGCATGAGCTTATGCATGAGCTTATGCTTATGCTTATGCATAAGCATAAGCATAAGCTCATGCTTATGCTCATTCATGCTTATCCGCAAGTTTCCGCAAGTGCTCATTCTCTTTTTCCGCATAAGCTCCCTCTCTTTTTCCGCATGAGCTTATGCTTATGCTTATGCATAAGCATAAGCATAAGCTCATGCTTATGCTCATTCTTTCGCATGAGCTTATGCGTAAGTTTCCGCAAGAGCTTATGCGGAAATAGAGAATGAGAGAATTATATGCTTCTCTCATTCTCTTTTTCCGCATAAGCTCCTTCTCTCATTCCGCATAAGCTCCTTCGAGTTTCCGCATGAGCATAAGCATGAGCTTATGCATGAGCTTATGCTTATGCTTATGCATAAGCATAAGCATAAGCTCATGCTTATGCTCATTCATGCTTATCCGCAAGTTTCCGCAAGTGCTCCTTCTCTTTTTCCGCATAAGCTTCTTCTCTATTTCCGCATGAGCATAAGCATGAGCTTATGCTTATGCTTATGCATAAGCATAAGCATAAGCTCATGCTTATGCTCATTCATGAGCATGAGCTTATGCGTAAGTTTCCGCAAGAGCTTATGCGGAAATAGAGAATGAGAGAAGCATACGCTTCTCTCATTCTCTTATTCCGCATAAGCTCCTTCTCTCATTCCGCATAAGCTCCTTCTCTATTTCCGCATGAGCATAAGCATGAGCTTATGCTTATGCTTATGCATAAGCTCATGCTTATGCTCATTCATGAGCATGAGCTTATGCGTAAGTTTCCGCAAGAGCTTATGCGGAAATAGAGAATGAGAGAAGCATACGCTTCTCTCATTCTCTTATTCCGCATAAGCTCCTTCTCTCATTCCGCATAAGCTCCTTCTCTATTTCCGCATGAGCATAAGCATGAGCTTATGCTTATGCTTATGCATAAGCATAAGCATAAGCTCATGCTTATGCTCATGCGGAAATAGAGAAGGAGCTTATGCGGAATGAGAGAAGGAGCTTATGCGGAATAAGAGAATGAGAGAAGCGTATGCTTCTCTCATTCTCTATTTCCGCATAAGCTCTTGCGGAAACTTACGCATAAGCTCATGCTCATGAATGAGCATAAGCATGAGCTTATGCTTATGCTTATGCATAAGCATAAGCATAAGCTCATGCTTATGCTCGCATGAGCATAAGCATGAGCTTATGCTTATGCTTATGCATAAGCATAAGCATAAGCTCATGCTTATGCTCATTCATGAGCATGAGCTTATGCGTAAGTTTCCGCAAGAGCTTATGCGGAAATAGAGAATGAGAGAAGCATACGCTTCTCTCATTCTCTTATTCCGCATAAGCTCCTTCTCTCATTCCGCATAAGCTCCTTCTCTATTTCCGCATGAGCATAAGCATGAGCTTATGCTTATGCTTATGCATAAGCATAAGCATAAGCTCATGCTTATGCTCATGCGGAAATAGAGAAGGAGCTTATGCGGAATGAGAGAAGGAGCTTGTCATGAGCTTATGCGCAAGTTTCCGCAAGAGCTTATGCGCAAGTTTCCGCAAGTGCTCCTTCTCTTTTTCCGCATAAGCTCCTTCTCTTTTTGCGCATAAGCTCCTTCTCTCATTCCGCATAAGCTCCTTCGCAAGTTTCCGCATGAGCATAAGCATGAGCTTATGCATGAGCTTATGCTTATGCTTATGCATAAGCATAAGCATAAGCTCATGCTTATGCTCATTCATGCTTATCCGCAAGTTTCCGCAAGTGCTCATTCTCTTTTTCCGCATAAGCTCCCTCTCTTTTTCCGCATGAGCATAAGCATGAGCTTATGCTTATGCTTATGCATAAGCATAAGCATAAGCTCATGCTTATGCTCATTCTTCCGCATGAGCTTATGCGTAAGTTTCCGCAAGAGCTTATGCGGAAATAGAGAATGAGAGAAGCATATGCTTCTCTCATTCTCTTTTTCCGCATAAGCTCCTTCTCTCATTCCGCATAAGCTCCTTCGCAAGTTTCCGCATGAGCATAAGCATGAGCTTATGCATGAGCTTATGCTTATGCTTATGCATAAGCATAAGCATAAGCTCATGCTTATGCTCATTCATGCTTATCCGCAAGTTTCCGCAAGTGCTCCTTCTCTTTTTCCGCATAAGCTCCCTCTCTTTTTCCGCATGAGCATAAGCATGAGCTTATGCTTATGCTTATGCATAAGCATAAGCATAAGGTCATGCTTATGCTCATTCTTCCGCATGAGCTTATGCGTAAGTTTCCGCAAGAGCTTATGCGGAAATAGAGAATGAGAGAAGCATATGCTTCTCTCATTCTCTTTTTCCGCATAAGCTCCTTCTCTCATTCCGCATAAGCTCCTTCTCTATTTCCGCATGAGCATAAGCATGAGCTTATGCTTATGCTTATGCATACGCATGAGCATAAGCATGAGCATAAGCTCATGCTTATGCTCATGCGTATGCATAAGCATAAGCATAAGCTCATGCTTATGCTCATGCGGAAATAGAGAAGGAGCTTATGCGGAATGAGAGAAGGAGCTTGTCATGAGCTTATGTGCAAGTTTCCGCAAGAGCTTATGCGCAAGTTTCCGCAAGTGCTCCTTCTCTTTTTCCGCATAAGCTCCTTCTCTTTTTGCGCATAAGCTCCTTCTCTCATTCCGCATAAGCTCCTTCGCAAGTTTCCGCATGAGCATAAGCATGAGCTTATGCATGAGCTTATGCTTATGCTTATGCATAAGCATAAGCATAAGCTCATGCTTATGCTCATTCATGCTTATGCTTATGCTTATGCTTATGCTCATGCTTATGCTCCTTCTCTATTTCCGCATGAGCATAAGCATGAGTTTCCGCAAGTTTCCGCAAGTTTCCGCAAGTTTCCGCAAGCATAAGCATAAGCATAAGCATAAGCTATCCGCAAGTTTCCGCAAGAGCTTATCCGCAAGTTTCCGCAAGTGCTCCTTCTCTCTTTCCGCATAAGCTCCTTCTCTTTTTCCGCTTGAGCGCAAGTTTCCGCAAGAGCTTATCCGCAAGTTTCCGCAAGTGCTCCTTCTCTCTTTCCGCATAAGCTCCTTCTCTTTTTCCGCATGAGCATGAGCATGAGCTTATGCTTATGCTTATGCATGAGCATAAGCATAAGCTCATGCTTATGCTCATTCATGTCCATGAGCTTATGCGTAAGTTTCCGCAAGAGCTTATGCGGAAATAGAGAATGAGAGAAGCATATGCTTCTCTCATTCTCTTTTTCCGCATAAGCTCCTTCTCTTATTCCGCATGCAAGTTTCCGCAAGTTTCCGCATGAGCTCCTTCTCTTATTCCGCATAAGCTCCTTCTCTCATTCCGCATAAGCTCCTTCTCTCATTTCCGCATGAGCATAAGCATAAGCTCATGCTTATGCTCATGCTTATGCTCATGCTTATGCTTATGCTTATGCTTATGCTTATGCTTATGCATAAGCATAAGCATAAGCTCATGCTTATGCTCATGCGGAAATAGAGAAGGAGCTTATGCGGAATGAGAGAAGGAGCTTGTCATGAGCATAAGCATAAGCATAAGCAAGTTTCCGCAAGCATAAGCATAAACATAAGCATAAGCTATCCGCAAGTTTCCGCAAGAGCTTATCCGCAAGTTTCCGCAAGTGCTCCTTCTCTCTTTCCGCAAGTGCTCCTTCTCTCTTTCCGCATAAGCTTATGCTTATGCATGAGCATAAGCATAAGCTCATGCTTATGCTCATTCATGTCCATGAGCTTATGCGTAAGTTTCCGCATAAGCTCCTTCTCTTATTCCGCATGCAAGTTTCCGCAAGTTTCCGCATGAGCTCCTTCTCTTATTCCGCATAAGCTCCTTCTCTCATTCCGCATAAGCTCCTTCTCTATTTCCGCATGAGCATAAGCATGAGCTTATGCGGAAGTTTCCGCAGGAGCTTATGCGGAAATAGAGAATGAGAGAAGCATATGCGGATCTCATTCTCTTTTTCCGCATAAGCTCTTTCTCTCTTTCCGCATAAGCTCTTTCTCTTTCTCTTTTGCGTGAGCATATGCGGAAATAGAGAATGAGAGAAGCCGCATAAGCTCCTTCTCTTTTTCCGCATGAGCTTATGCTTATGCTCATGGGTGAGCATGAGCTTATGCTCATGTTTCCGCATATGCAAAAATAGAGGAGGAGAGAAGCTTATGCTCATGTTTCCGCATATGCAAAAATAGAGGAGGAGAGAAGCATAAGCTTCTCTCCTCCTCTATTTTTGCATATGCGGAAACATGAGCATAAGCTCATGCTCACCCATGAGCATAAGCATAAGCTCATGCGGAAAAAGAGAAGGAGCTTATGCGGAAATAGAGAATGAGAGATGCTTCTCTCCTTCTCTTTTTCTGCATAAGCTCCTTCTCTTTTTCCGCATGAGCATAAGCATGCGGAAACTCATCCTTCTCATGCTTATGCTCATGCATGTGCATGAGCTTATGCTTAAGTTTCCGCATAAGCTCATGCACATGCGTGAGCTTATGCGGAAATAGAGAATGAGAGAAGCATAAGCTCATTCTCTATTTCTGCATAAGCTCATTCTCTATTTCCCACTCTATTTCCCCCTTCTCTCATTTCCCCCTTCTCTCATTCTCTATTTTCCCTCATCTCTTTCCCTTTCTCTCATTCTCTATTTCCTCGTTCTCATTCTTTTCTTTCCTTTACATCTTCTTTCCCTCTTATCTTTCCCTCTTCTTTCCCTCTTTCCTTTCCCTCTTCTTTCCTTTCCCTCTTCTTTCTTCTTGCCTATGCCTATGCCTATGAGAATGCTCATGTTTGTTTATTTGTTTTCTGTTTTCGTGTTTGTGTCTATGTTAGACATGGGATCACGTCGCTCATCCGACGAGTACGGACAGCCTCGCAGGAGGAGAGCTCACGATCTATATGCTCCAGAGGACTTTGATTCCTCTCAGGCGACTACCCCGAGGACTACCCCTGGTCCGACTCCTCTCGGTCCTAGCACTGTGACTACCCCTGGTCCGACCCCTCTTCCACGTAGCACTGCGACTACCCCTCAGGGGACTCCTTTGCTAGCCGCGCATGGCTTTGTTGGGACTCCCGACGAGTTTGTAGCGCAGATGAGCGATGAGGAGGCAGCGAGATTCTTCTCTCTGCTCTCTCAGAGGACCTCCGCAATTCCTTCCCCTACACTGACGGGTGGACGTACAGCCCAGCCATCCCCTCGTGCCCCTTCGACCACGGGATCATCACCTGCGCATGCCTCCCGCAAGGGAAGGAAGAGTAGGATGGGCGGCTCATGTTGTGCTGACTCAGGAGATGTAGACGAGTCAGCACACTCACGCTCCTTTAGGTCTCCACTTGGTCCGGAGACACAATATCAGTCAGGTCCCTTTCCCTCTCCTACTCCCACAGCTACTCCTCGATCCGGAAGCGGTCGCGCAGCTTCCACTCCTTCAGACTCTGCTACCGTCAGTCCCCCTTACTCATCAGGGGATCTCTCCTATCAAATCACATCTGCCGGAGAGATAATAGAAGACAAAAAGGGCAAAGCAGTGATGGCCGCCATGAGGCGGTTGATGAGTCATCACTTCAAGAGCGGCATAAATATCGATTGGCGGTATCAAGATGGCCAAAAGAAGCAGGCGGTGATCGATGAGTTAAAACTCAGATTTCCTAATCCGCCAAATGTGGAGTTTAATAACAGTTATATGCTCGAGCGCATGGGTTTGGTCCTAAAGCATCGCAGATCAACCATGCGTACTTCCATTACAAAGGGGTTGTCTAAACCCAGCTGGGCAGACAAAGCTGATTGGAAGTTCTTGAAGAAGCAGAATAGGGACCATCCTGAAATGTTCGAGGGTCAGAGGAGGGCTGCGAAGAGACGGCTGGATGTCGTAGGTACTTCGCACTTTGGTGCAGGTGAACGGTATACGTTCGAGGCAACCGTGGTAAGTTTACTTCTTTCCATTTAATGTATTGTTCTATTTGTTTTACTTACATATTACATGCACTTTAGCTAACTCTAACTCTCGTAAATTGGATCCACAGCAAGCTGCGATGGGTCGTCTTCCTACGGATGCAGAGACGCGGCGCGCATTTCGGATAGGAACCAAGCCGTGGTTCATTGAGCAAGAGGCAATGGGAGCGACAGTCGATTGGGCTGAGGTGGCTGCTCGCACGGTATAAGTTTACTCCTGCTTGTAATCTCACTTTTTAATTTAAGTTCCAATCTAATTTTCGATTTATATGGTTCACTCTCAGGGTCAAAGCTCAAGCGTCCCATCATCAGAGACGAGCGATCAACAGGGGCAAGGATCGGACGCAGGTGCCGATGACGAAGGAGAAGACGCAGGTGTCGGGGACGAGGGAGAAGATGCAGGTGCCGAGGACCAGGGAACAGCCCAACAAGACGATTCGGATTCGGATTCGGATTAGTAGTGGTAGTAGCATTTTTCATATCCGCTCGTTAGAGCCATTTTGTATCGCCCTTTCACAGGGTAATTTTGTTTCAAACAGTTGTATATGTATATGCATTTCTTCCTCATCGTTCACAAGAACAATTTTGTATCACCCTGCAAGCAAGGGAAATTTTGTTATAAAAAACTTTCTTTTGTAATTACAAAAAAAAAAAATGGTTAGTGGGGCTAAACAGGGCTTCCTTTTGGCCCTGTTTAGCCCCACTAACCATTTTTTTTAGCTTCTGTTAATCGTCACTATATAGCGACGTTTACCAGTGTCGCTATATAGCGACGATTAACAGAGTCGCTATATAGCGACGCTGTTAATCGTCGCTATATAGCGACGCTGTTAATCGTCGCTATATAGCGACGTTTATATCGTCGCTATATAGCGACGATTAACAGCGTCGCTATATAGCGACGGTTTATAGCGACGCTCCTTTTCCGACGATTTTAACGACTTTTATAGCGACCTTTGCGCCCGTGAAAAAAAAAATTTTTAATGTAAAAAGCGTCGGTATTTCCGTCGGAAAATGGCCTATGCCTTGTAGTGGTTCCGAGGAAGAGGAAATCATCGTGGTGGACATTCTAGTCACAGTCATTTTGCAAATGAACATGGAAATATGTTTCTTGCAAGTGAGGAATTGCATCAGACTGATACAATGCACCTAGACACTGATTTCAATCCCAAAGAGGATTACAGTTATCAAGTCGACCAAGTGGAACAGGATCCTTGGTACATCGACAGTAGTGCATCATCTCATATGACAAATCATCAGGAATGGTTCACAGAAATGAAGCCATTAGAAGGTTAAAAGAATGTCATCTACACAGCAGACAATACACCGAATCCGGTTCAAGGGACAGGTGTTATCCCTATGAACAATTTCACTGGTACAAAAGGATTAGTCAAAGATGTGCTCTATGTTCCGAAGCTCAGCAAGAACCTTTTGTCAGTAGGTCAAATGACGGAACACAACTACAAAGTCATCTTCGACGATGACGAATGCACTATCAGAGACAAATCCAAAAGAGGTCAGCTAGTAGCAAAAGGTGTCAAGGAAGGATGCTTATACCGAATGCTAGCTACAGTACCAGATAAGCATGCCATGTCAGCTCAAATGCAACAAATGCCACTATCTGCAAAATGGCACAAGAGATATGGTCATGTCAACTTCAAGTACTTGTTAGATCTCAAGAATCAAAATATGGCAATTGGGATTCGGAAGCTACAGTTTCTTGGAAAAGTTTGTGAAGCATGCTGCTTTGGCAAACAAAAGCAAACCAACTTTGTTAGAAGTACCTCTCGTGCACGAGGTATTCTTGATTTGATTCATACAGATGTATGGGGTTATGCCCAGACCCGCAGCATCAATGGTTCACTTTATTACTTGACCTTCATAGACGACTACAGCAGATATTGTTGGGTCTACTTTCTGAAAGAGAAATCAAAAGTATTTGCCAGGTTTCAAGAATTCAAAGCCATGGTAGAAAACCAAATAGGCAGAAAGATCAAGGTCATGAGATCAGACAGAGGAGGTGAATACATGTCTTCAGCATTCATGAACTTTTGCAAAAATCACGGCATTCGAAGACAATTCACATGTGCAGATACTCCTCAGCTAAATGCAAGAGCTGAAAGGAAGAATGGGACTTTAGCAGATAGTGCTAGAGCAATGCTTAGTGAAAAGCACCTTCCGAATCAGTATTGGGCAGAAGCAATAGCTACAGCTAACTATTTGCTTAATCGGCTTCCTAGCGAACCGATACAAGGTATGACTCCTTATGAAGCATTCACTGGACACAAGCCACGCATTGGGCATCTCCGCATATTTGGTTGCATAGCATATGCCCACATACATGATGATCATCGGAGGAAACTGGATGCGAAGTCACGCAAATGCATCATGGTTGGCTACAGTGAAGAAAGCAAAGCATACAAATTGTATGATCCCATCAACCGCAAAGTCATTATCTCCAGAGATGTAATCTTTGATGAGGAATCAGAATGGAAAACCTCACCTACACAGGAGATAGAAGCATCAACTTCATAGTCATCTACAGAACAGGTTGATGAAAAATAGCAAGAATTGCCAACAACACCCCAAGTAGAGCCACAGCAGCTCAGACGGTCTACTAGGGAAAGCAGACCACCAGCCAGATTTACATATGCTCAGAAAGGCAAAGCAATTCAGGTGGAAACCACCAACTATGCTCTTATGACTACCATCATGGCTACAGAAGAGCCAGTGTACTTCGAAGACGCAGTAGACAAGCCAAAATGGCAAACTGCTATGAATGAAGAAATGGATGCTTTGTATAAAAATAACACTTGGGAATTATGCGACCATCCACCGGGAAAGAAGGCCATAGCCAACAAATGGGTATACAAAGTGAAGTACAATCCAGATGGCAGTATTCAGAGATACAAAGCCAGATTAGTTGCAAAAGGATTTGCACAACAATATGGTCAAGATTATGATGAGACTTATGCTCTTGTAGCAAAGATGGATTCCATACGGTTCTTGATATCACTAGCGACACTCAGTAAATGGAATGTGTATCAGCTCGATGTCAAGAATGCATTTCTCAATGGTTATCTAGACAAGGAAATCTACATGCAACAACCAGCAGGTTATGTTGAACCAGGAAAAGAGAACAAGGTTTGCCATCTCAAGAAAAGTCTCTATGGCTTAAAGCAAGCACCCAGAAGTTGGTACAGCAGAATTGACAAGTATTTTGCTGATCTGGGATACATGAAATCCAATGCAGATCATACTCTCTACTACAAAGTTCAAGGGGAAGACATTACTATTGCACTTTTGTACGTAGATGATCTGATTGTGATAGAAAGCAAGGATAGCTTCATTAGAAAATTAAAACAAGACTTATCTACAGAGTTTGACATGAAAGATCTTGGACTTATGCACTATTGTCTTGGAATTGAGTTCTGGAGAGATTCAGATAGCACATTCATGAGTCAGCTCAAGTATGTTGACAGTCTCCTGAAGAAGTTTCATATGGCAGATTGCAAGATTGCAGCCACTCCCATGGAACAGAGTTGAAACTTACTAAAGATTCAGAAAAGCCTACAATCAATGACAGATACTACAGGCAGCTCATTGGATCTCTTATATATCTGACAATCACACAACCAGATATTTGTTATGCAGTAAGCTCACTAGCACAGTTTATGGCAAATCCAAAACGGTCTCACTGGAATGCAACCAAAAGAGTCTTGAGATACATCAGAGGTACAAGATAGTTTGGGATAGAATACAGAGGAAGTCATCCACGGTTGCATGGATACTATGACAGTGACTATGCTGAAGATCATGAGACCAGGAGATCGACATAGGGATATGCATTTTTCCTTGGTCAAGGTGCTATATCATGGTTGTCAAACAAACAACCAACTGTTTCTTTGTCTTTGACTGTGAAGCAGAATATAGGGCACTCACTACAGGTGCATGTGAGGCTATATGGCTCAGAAGACTATCGTCAGAAATAGATTACTTTGATGAGTCAAAGCCAACAACAATATACTGTGATAATCAATCGGCTCAAGTATTGGCCAAAAATCCAGTATATCACTCCAGGACAAAGCACATTGATGTCGGAGAGCACTTCATCAGAGAAAGAGTGTTACTTAGTGACATCACACTGCAGCATTGTGATAGCAAAGAGAATGTTGCAGACATCTTTACCAAACCCCTCGGTAAAGAGCTATTCGAGAAACACCGACTAGCTCTTGGTTTGATCCAGAGGAAGGACATTCCCATTAAAGGGGTGTGATGGAATGTAATGCTCGGTCCTTCGATGATTCCCCAGAATCATCATCTTGAGGGAAGGCCTACTTCATGATGTTGATCTTGAGGGAAGGTGTTGAGAGTTCATGCTCAACATCATGTGATCATGTGTGCATAGCACCATCACGTGATCATATGTGCATAGCACTAACCTTATAGAGTGCTATGAAGGAAAGGGTTAGATCCCCTAACCCTAACCCTAAAAGGGTTTGTATATATTCTATTTTTTCAACTAAATCTAGTGTACAGTTAGTCATTTGTGGTGTGCTCTCTAGCTGTGCCCTCTCTCCTCATCTCCACTCTTCTCCTCTCCCCTCTTCATATTTTGTCAAAGGACACACCTAAATGAGAACATTAGGCATGGATTAACAGGCCTCCAATGTTGTGCTAAAAGGATGCACCCATTTGAGGGCACGCTCCATAACTTTTTTTTGATTTGTTAAAAACCAAAACGGATTGAAAATTTGGAATCCAAACTAGGGGACTACTGCATGGTGGTCTTAAAACATTGATAGTTGTTGGTATTGGTATCTAGATTCACCCTAAAATGGAAAATGTTGAAAATGTGCAATTTGTACCTGTGCAAAGATCTTTTAATAAATCCAACACTATTTACAATTTTTAATTGTTTATTTTTCCATGCACTTGCTTGCTATATGGCTCATAAGCATGCTAAAGGTCATTGCATTTAATAATACATAACATCAAACCGATAGCATGCTCTTTGGCCTATTTGCGTTTTGAAGCATTTGAGGCCACATTGCACCTATTTGGGATAGCCAATTCTACTAACGTGTATTGCCGAAGGGGGAAAATTGATGGCTGAAAATTTTGCTACTCATGCGAATTCCAAATTTTCACAACTCCCGCCCGTCAAATCTTAGAAGATTAAGTACCTGCAACCTGTCTTGCCCTGCAACCTGCATGCACCTCGACGTGACCTTGTGCCATCTTTGGTTTGGCATTATCGCCTTTCGAGAAAATTGTCTTCTATTCTTTGCTTGCCTCACAAGCTAGCTTCTCTCTGTTCTGGTTTGGAATTATTGTCTACACTGATCGTCGCCATGGCTTGCAAGAGAAGTAAACAGAGGTTATGAGAGTGAAAAGATGAAAAGCTTGGTCAGGGCACAAGAAACAGAAGACTCCTTGTAGAGCAACAGCACTAGGAAGCAATTGCAGATGCACACATTTGATCATTGCCCTCAGAGCAAAGAACATGAGCTATGATGTCACAATTGGTGGTAGCATTCGAGGAAGCAACATCATGCCATTTAGGTAAATACCAGCAGTCTCAAGTCTTCACAAGATTTAGCATGCACCCTAAAGTTCATAGAGTGAAAACCCTACCAACACCTCAAGAGATGCATGCAAAGCAGAAGCTCATCACGATCCAAGTAGTCTATGGGCTTCAACAGAACACGATAAAAGGAGAGACAGCCTAAGTGCAGAAGTTATTGCAATAGTGGTGACATTTTGGCACGAAAAAACGAGAGTTTCTCCAAATAACAAGGACATCTGTAGAAAGTGTACAAGACGTAGATGTTTGACGAGTAGTTGATACACATGCTTGATACAATGCAGGTTAGTGGTGGTTGCCTAAACCATCCCAGTGGTTGTTTGTGATTGAGCTTTGGGATAGTTTACTTGTTTTATTTCTTGATACAATGCAGGTTAGTGGTTGTTTGTGATTGAGCTTTGGGATTGTTTACTAGGCTAGCTTGGACTTAATGTGATTGTCCTAAACCAGCCCCGTGGTTGGAATATCATGCAACTATGGCTAGTTCAGCTCAAACACCAAAACTAAGCTAGCTTGGACTTAATGTGATTGTCCTAATACATAGGTTTAGATTAGCATTCAATCAAAATCATACTATAATAACAATGATTGTGCATGAGGGACCATCTAATTCACAGGCTCATAGCAGCATTGAGCCAGAATCAGAGACTATAATAACAATGACTTTGCATGGGGGACCATCTAGTTCACAAGCTTGATTAGCTTTCAATCGGTTCATCAGACTGTAATAACAATAGTTCTCATTCTTATGATGAAGAACTATTGTTATTATGGTCTGAAGAACCAGCTCAATGCTAATCTGATGTCCTAGTTTGATATTTCCTTTTTTCAGTTAACTGTAATAACAATGACTTTGCATGAGGGTCCATCTAGTTCACAGGCTCAAATTAGCATTAAGAGTCGGAATTAGACTATAATAACAATGACTCTTCATGAGGGACCATCTAATTTGCACACTCAGACTGAGAAATTCTCCCATGGCAACCATCTAATCACATGTAATGGCTAGACGATGATGTATATGACCACCTATGCTAGGCTGGGCTACTGGCAAGTTGGTTGCAGATGCCACTACTCCTCCCCCCTCATCCCATTGAATTGTTATGATCTTAGCTCCGATGACCGAGAAATTCTCCCATGGCAACCATCTAATCACATGTGATGGCTAGACAATGATATATATGACCACATACGCTAGGCTAGGCTACCAGTTTGTTGGGTGCATGTGCCACTACTCCTCCCCCCTCATCCCATTGAATTATTATGACCTTGGCTCCGATGACCAAGAAATTCTCCCATGGCAACCATCTAATCGCACGTCATGGCTAGACGATGATGTACATGACCGCCTATGCTAGGCTGGGTTACCAGCAAAATCTAGTGGGTGGATTGTGTGCTCTTAGCATTGGTAGGCACCCAGAGTTACAAAAACTGACATAAGAAATGAAGGGGAAAAGAGTGGGAGGGCGGCAAATCTAGCTATATAAATGCCCCTTCATAAAGTTTCCCAAGTCATGGGATCCATTGTTTGACTTGGCTCTCCATATTGCAACACTCCACTAGTCATAGCCATGACCAAGGGAGTTGCAAGATGGGGAGCCAAGGGAAACGGGTCATCGTTGTTCTGTCAGGCAATAGGCGAGAACTCAATTTGGTGATGAGCCTCTCGTACTTGAGCACAACCTTCGGCACTGGGGAAGGAGAACTCAAATTGGTGATGAACTCATTGATAGCATGCATCAGTGTGCTAGAGCTCACCTCTAGATTGAGTTCCTTGTCCACTGTCGAATGTTGTGCTCGATTGAGCTCACCGCAGTGTTGAGTTCTCTCTCCCAGTTCCTTGAAAGCAATTGCTATGAAGAAGGTTATGTTCAATTACGAGGTGCTTGTATTATCGCTTGCATATGAGGAGTTTCGGGTTAAAATTGTAAGAAAGTCCTAACTAAGGTAGCACTGCGAGGTGCTTGTATTGTCCTCTCCAAACGAGGCACCAGGTCAAAAGTGTAAGAAAGTGCTAACAAGGGCAAAAAGTGACACGAGGTCCTGCCACTGTGGTGGTGTTGACAAGTGCTAAAAGTGTTTGAAGGATGTCACAAAGACAAAGTGCTAGCATCTTTGGATGTAATCTATTTTGTTAAATTTTTGCTTCAGATGTAATTTATTTTGTTTCAATTTTAATGTAATACTATTATTGCAAAAACTATCGGATGTAATTTCTTTTGTTTCAATTTCAATGTAGTACCATTATCGCCAAAACTATTGTTATTGTTACTTCGGTAGTGAAAGTGGCTCTAGAGAAGCGCAAATGGAATATTTTTGCCCTTGTTTACATTTTACTGCATAAGAAAGTGTTGAAAAAACTATGGTTACTATAGTGAAAATGGTTCACAAATGCCCTCATTTAGGATTTATTATAACTGGTACAATTGTTGCACAAGCAATTGTTGCAAAAACACTAAAATAGCTCTAAAATAGGACTACATTTTCCTTAGCTTAGAGCTAAAATAGCACTAAAATAGCTCCAAGAACTAGCAAAAATTATTGCACAAGGACTAGTAGGACTAAAATAGCTTTAAATTTATAGGAGTATATTTTCCTTGGTTTAGAACTATAATAACTTCAATAACCAGTGCAGTGGTTTAGAGCTATAATAACTCCAATAACCAACATGCTGGTTGCAAGGAAACCATCATAAATTGCAAATGTGTACATTTTCCTCGGCTTGGAACTAAAATAGCTCCAAGAACTAGTGCATTGGTTGAGAAATTGTTGCACAAGGAGTAACATGACTAAAATATCTCCAAAATAAGACTATATTTTCCTTGGTTTAGAACTAAAATAGCTCCAACGTCCAGCACGGTGGTTGTGGATATGGACCTTGAGGGGTCCCCTTTAGAGGTTGACATGCCACAGTGGTCTTCATGCCAACGTGGTGGTCTCTCCATGCCAACATGATTCCTCGAACTAGCACGATGGTCAGCGCAAAAAAAGATTGTGTTCCACAGTGTAGATGGTGAAGCTACGCAATGGCAGGTGGCAAGGCAAAAGTTTTGTGAGGTAGTCAAGCCAACGTGGTGGTCTCTCCATGCCAACATCATTTCTTGAGCCAGCATGGTAGTCAATGCAACAAAAGATTGTGTTGCACGAAGCTGTGCAATGATAGGTGGCAAGGCAAAAGCTGTGTGATGTAGTCAGCAGAGCAACAGTCTCTATACTCATGAGTAAATGCATATAGTGCCATGTGTCAAGCTTTGTGCTATTGAAAATGATAAGATTATGTCTCATTATTATGCCAATGTGGCAATCATGATGTCGAAAAAACTTCCAGCGAGAGTGCAGGTCCACTCAAAAGTCAATCTCACCCATCAATGCATCGCATTGCGTCCCCAAAATGGCCCCAAAAATAGTTCTGCAATTGGCTATACCCAAGCAAACATTGACCCTCTTATGTAAGCATCACTATCATTTTCTCTAAATGGTTCAATAGTGTACAATGTACTAAAGATGCACTCTCCACTAGCTGATCACATTGGTGCATCCTTCCCAAAATGCAATGCATAGTCATGCAAAATAATGGAGCATTAGTTAGGTTTGTAATATCTCCTATTGTAAGTCCACCCATATAATTATCATTTGATACATCTTCATCACATGTGTTTCTATGAAAATAGATTAAATAAATTTTGAATACAACAAAATTTGAGATTAACGTTATGAAATCATGCGAACAGTACATGCACACTCACACACACACATGAAAAGTGAGAGAGAAAGAGAAAGAAAGAAAGAAAGAAAGAAATTATTATTATCGTCCTCTGGGGGCCTGAAATCTCATAGGTTTTTGCTCGTAAAATTGATGCATCCGTTCATTGGGGAACTATGACAAGGGTGAAAGCACACTATAGTGTATGTACTAATGGCAAAAATGTCATTTTCATGGGTGGGCATGCTTATTTTCTTGTTTCCCACCGCGTCTCATATACATGAGTATCAAAAAATATGCATCAGATTGCTTCCATCATACATGCCTTTGTATGATGAGTACTATACTTTTCACATGCCTTAATATTATTTAATTTAAGGCCTGTGCAAAGTTTCATAACTGTTAGACATTGCTTGCATGGGTAGGCATGCTTATTTTCTTGTTTTCCACCGAGTCTCATAATCGAGTATCATAAAATATGAATCTGTTGGCTCCCACAATATATGCCTTTGTACGATTGGTATGATACTTTGTAGACACCTTGATATTATTCACTTTAAGTCCCATGCAAAGTTTCATACCCATCGGACACCGTTTGCAAGGGTGGGCATGATTATTTCTTGTTTTCCACTACATCTCATATACCTACGTATCAGATAGTGCTAGAGAAATGCTTAGCGAGAAGCATCTTTTGAATCAGTATTGGGCAAAAGCAATAGCCACTGCAACCTATTTGCTTAATCGGCTTCCTACCAAACTGATTTAGGGTATGAGACCTTATGAAGCATTCAGTGGACATAAGCCACACACTGGGTCCTATATATTAGTACCATTTCAAAAGAACTTGAGTTAATGCATGCAAACATTATCATGCACAAGCACGAAACAAACTTAAGATATGCTCAGGAAAATCTTTTCAAAACATTACAAGTTCTCGCTTTGTCTTTCATTTTAGGATGCACGTAGGTTTCAAGATTCTGTGAACCACCTCATTCTCACTATGCTACATGCCACAGCCAGCCGGTTGAGCTGTTGAAGGTTTCTTTTCTTCCAAACAAAGAAAAGCACATTTGGGCTAGGGAGCGCATGTTGGCCGAATGGATTATAAACAAAAAGGTGATTGTTGGACTCTCTCTCTCTCTCCTCTTCTTCTTTTCCCAGTTTTTCTTTTGCATACAACTTTTACATATGGCTGAGCCGTAACGTTGTTTGTAAATAGAAGCAAACATGTCTCTGACAAAAAACATGAAGCCACCAAGAAAGATTAGCAAACCCAAGAAAGAGCCTCAGATCCTCTCTCCAAAAAAGAGAACTATAGAAAAGGAAAAGGGGAAGGGCAAGGCACTTCAGACCCTTCCAATTGCAACCGAATTGAAGCGTGGATGGAAGTTTTTCCTTAAAGCTAGGCTAGAAGTATACCAGGACATGGATAAATGGATGCAAGACAGCTGAGGCACTCTAGACAAGGCAAGCTGACGAGGCTATCACATTGGAAACCTTAAGAAACAATTTTATGAGGACTTTATTTCTATATATAGAAGGATATACTAGACTGGCACAGCCATGAACAATGAACAATGATATATCCTTCTATATATATAGAAGGATATACCAGACTGGCATAGCCATGAACAATGAGGTGGGCACTGTATTGACCTGAGCTTATGCTACATGTAGTCACCTTGAAGATTCATAGTGTTTTCCATGTGTCGTTATTGCTAAGGCCACATGTAGGACAACATGTCCAAGTTCTTCCTGAGCTACCATCTATGGATGAGGAGGGCCACATCCTCAATGTCCCAGAGTGCATCATGGGTTTCAAAAACGATGTGCTCTAAAACAGGGTCTACATAGAGTATCTTATCAAGTGGCAAGGACTTCCTGAGGATGAGATTTCATGGCAGCCCCAGAAAGCATAGACCAAGACTACCCATATCTCCTACTAGGCTGATTAGTAGTTTCCATTTGATGCACCTTTGGTGGACAACCAGGATGTAAAATTTTAAGATCAAAATTCTATGGGAAGGGATGGCTGTAATAAAGGTGGGAAAATAGCAGAAAATTAGGTGGGAAGTTGGAGGGAAAAAGAGGCAAAATTAATGGAAGATAGAAGGAAGAGGGGGACTATATAAGTATGGTACATTTTGAAGTGACATCTAATCATCTTGCCTTCTTGCTACTTCTTGCTCCCTGTCTCCTCCAATACCTCCCCTCTACCCTTTTAGCCCCCCCCCCCCCCCCCTCTCTCTCTCTCTCTCTCTCTCTCTCTCACTCTCTCTCTCCACCTCTCTTTCTCTCTCTCTCTCTATTTCCACTCTCTGCCTATTCTCTTTCTCCCTCAGCTCTCGGCATTCTTCCCCATTCACCTTCCCTACATTTGAGGCTGATTTTTTGTGTTCTACGATTAATAGATTGAGAGGGCTCAACCTTGGGGCTATTGTATGAGTTCATGGATTGAATTGGAAGAAGCATCAACAACAACAATACATTACCACTTGCAAGGTAAGTGTAGAATGTCATGTCTCTTAGGCTTCAAAGTTCAACATGTAGATACAACCTTTATTTACGGCCCTATCATTTAACGTATTAGAACTTAGAACCATTTGGGTTTGTGAATTATGAATATTTGAGGATTAACTAGATTAGAGACATTTGGGAGACGAGGTGGAATTGGTTTCACAAACCAATTCATGTAGTGGCAAATGTATCGAATCCATTGTGGAGGTCGGAGGAGCAATACATTGATCAAGAACCAAATTCTAGTTTTAATACCTATATTGATCTTATTTATAAAGGAAACACTGACCTTCTCATATGCAATTAGAGGATGAGTTGTTTGTTTCACAACTCTAGCTTGACTTTTGGGAGATCCACTATGAGGGTTCGAGACAAACAGCTCCATCTTATGTCTTGGTGGGAGAAGTATGGAAGATCGACTCCAAGTTTTAGGTGTATTGCTATGAGAAATCTGTCAAAGTCACAAGATTACACAATTGTAGCTTGTGAGAAATGCTAGAGTACGTGGGAATTCTTCCACACAAAGAAAAGGGACCACCTTTCCTCAACTCAATTGGAAAGACTGGTTTTTGCCAATAGCAATTTGCACCTGTTCAGCAAATTTAAAGCCTTGAAAGAGCCTATGCAGGCATATATTAGTAACTACTATCAAATATGATCTGATGCTTTAGACTTGATGCAAAAAATGCAACTTCTAATATTCAAAACTCTGGAAAGTCCTGTGCCATCTCTCTCAGCTCTTCAATACTACAACTGACTGCACAACTTCACGCTTGTAATTCACGCTTGTAAACTGAAGTGCACAGTCCTCCGTGGAGGCACCAAAACGTGGATGGACAAAAGCAGTAGAGCCCAATCCGCCTTCACAGCCACCCTCATCCACGTTTAAAACACCCGAACAACACAATCACAAGGCAAATGGCGTTCATTCAACATCCTTCTCTCTACACATTCAATTCATTCACTGGCTACATTTTCCCCGGAAGCCAGACAACCTAAACAACCCAGTGGATTATGCAGCTCAACACAAGCTCTCCTACTAACTAGACTTCCCTCAATAACTCACAAGCATTCAAATTCATGATGCATCCAATCCCACAATTCACCGGACAACCACCCACAAAGTGACCACGATCAAAAATCTTATCATGTCTTCCCAAGATCAACATCAAGTACTAGAAATGATGTAGCCCATCTCCTTCACATGATCATCCATAACTGCAGTTTCCCTTCCACTCACACACCACTACCCATAAGGACTCAGATATCTTTTGTTAGCATCCCACTGCCTTAGAGAATTACAATAAACTCAATATAAAGGCAAGACACTTGGCCATGAAAGGTATGGGTAGGAGACCCCCCACAATCAGTTGCAACACTTAGTGACTACCTCTCTGCAGCCATGCACAAGATGTTGCAAGCCCAAGTCATCACTGTGTACACTTCATAAAAATCCTCTCTTATCATTTTCTACAGTAGTGCATCAATGGCCGATTCACCTACTGCTTAGTCTCTCCTCATAGTTGCTCTTTCAGCATCTTAGAGCTCACGGCCTTTTGTCAAGATACTCTAGTGCTGCAGCTTCTCTCGTGCATGCAAAACTCACCGAGCTCTTCCATGGCTCTTCCAACCGATGCACTAACAATGCTTCACTTCCATCCAACAGACTCGAACTCCCACCTCAAAGACACTATCCCCGTCTCAGGATCTCCCAGCTCATGTGGTCACCAATCAAGCACCTTCATGAAGCTCCCTCCAAAGCAATAGCCCCGTCGCCCATCACGTGATCATAGCCAGCACCGTAGCCTCTCCCTTGCTCACAGTTGCACATACAAACAACGGTCATCCAGCCAACAGAAAAGACGCCCATATCCGTCCAACAGCTCACCACAAGAATAGCAGCCTCACTCGTCATCACGGAGCTCCCACCTTTGTCGTCCAAGATCCTCCCAGAGCTCCATTTATCCAAGGGACTCCTAGTCTATGCAGTAGCGATGCCCCCAACTCTCCTTATTGCACACAAGCCTCACTATGCCTCGTAGCCCTTCTGTTCTCAGAAGCTCACCACCCCATTTACCTCTGTCCACCCCACAACAGTCCTTCCCCTCTCCTACTAATGGCGCCCCTCCTACGGATCTCCCGACTTGCAGTAGCGATGGCTTCCTGCCAGCCAGCCAAGGCAACAGCCCCGTTCTCCTCCAAGCTCTTCCCCCCGAGGACCTCAAGCTAACCCCACGATAAGCTTTTTCCTCCTGCAAGCCGCCATCTCCTCATCTGGAATTGAGAAGCTCCCCAAAGCAACAGTCACTCCCTCCTACAGAGATGCTCCCCAAAAGCTCATTACCACCTCGTGACGAAACCGCCTCCCGACTTCTCCTCTGAACATGGGGTTCTCATCCGTCCTACGTGAAAATAGCCAGCAATCCTTCCATAGTGAAGCGCCACCTCCAAAAACCCGTCGCCTTTCATCTCGATTCTATTGTCTTGCTACTTCTCTCCTCACGCAACACCCGGAGCCTTTGGCCTTCCATCATCCATAGTCCTCCAAGCCTGCATAGTAATGACACCACAGCTACGTCTCGTAGCAACCAACCTCCCCTCCTTCGTATATTTGTGACCTCTGAACCCCCAGAGAGCTCCCAAAGCCAAAACACTTCCCGTAGTCTTCCTGTTCATCGAACTCCCTTCTCCCAAGACCTTCCATCCACTGCGAGCCTTTCTTCCTCTGGTTCCTACTCAGTTTCCTTCGTCATCTCCATGTAGCTCACGATTCTCCTCCAAGCTACCTCTGAGCTCCCTTTGCCTTCTTTGTGAGCCCATGATCACCTTCTCCTCCTTTTGCCCAGACAGCTCTAGCCTCTTCCCCAGTTGTCCAGCTCCCTGAGCTCCCCTTTTCGTGAGGCCTCTTTGCCCCGATCCGACCCTCCGTGTAGGATCCTCGTGCCACCTTCATAGTTGCCATCCTCGCGTAACACCAGCTCACAACCAGAAGCTTCCCTTCATCACGTAGCCACGTGCATGCATGCTCCTTTCCAAATCAATTTGGCCACCTCAGCTTCATTTAGCCACCTCAACAATGGTATTTTACCACTCCAAATCTTAGACGTTGATGCACATATGGTTCTAGTTAGGCATTCTATCACTTGCATACCACCAACACTTAGCATTTAGTTCATGCCCTCATACAGAAGGACTCGGGACAACCATGAAAGGCGTATGTCATCCCACAACAAAACCCCATCACACTCTGAATACCATGCTCTGGATTATCCTGCTGCAACCACACATGCAACCACACAGCACTTCATTATCTCCTAGAAGTCCCTGGAGAAGCATCTGCCATCTCAAGAAAGTATATCATCAATGTGGAGTCCATCATGAGGGTGTCCACAGCCCTTTTCCACTACCAACTAGTTATGTACATAGCTATGCACTCACCCAGCAACATGCAACAAGTGAAAAACATTTTTTTCATTTTTATCCACACACCGTGTACCTATGGCATTCTTACCTGGTGGCAAATCCACAACATCCCAAGTCTGATTTTTATGAATGGACTCCAACTGATCGTGCATGGCATTCATCCAATGCACATTATCTTTTGCTTCTTCAAATGTCTCAGGCTCCTCCTCATCAAGAAGAGTACCTGCATAAGCTGATTCAACTGAATGAGCTCCCTCCATGTGCCTTACTGCACTACGAGTTCTGCCAGGCAATGGAGCTTCAAGCCTACTCTCCCTGAGAGTCTGAAGCAACCAATGCGGGACTGTTTTGGCTGCGTGTATCCGAAACCACTACATAAAATGTGTCCAAGATGAGTAGCACATGTACATGCTTATTCTATTCAAGCTAGTAGTAGCTTCTCTCTTGCTCACAAATTTGTGAACATGTATGCTAGACCACAAGAGGCATATATATAACCACTTATTGTAGGCATGTTGTGTTGACAATTACATGGTGAGAGAGGGAGAGAGAGGGAAACACTAGAAGCAAAGAGGGCCTAAGGCAAAGTACAGTGATTACATAATTGATTGAAGAGATGAAGAACAAATACATTCGATCTCATTGTATAGACAGAGGGAAATGCGTTATCTTCTAAACAAACATGATTGATGATGTCACACAGAATTAAATCTAATCTTGAAAGGTCAAGTGACCCTTCAATCCAAACCACAACCCCGTTCACACTCACACTAAGTGTTGAAAGAGAAGTTTCATATTTATAGATTGTGAAACCTTCACGTTTTTAAGGCTAAACATAATGAAAATTGCAAGGCTAAGAATACATGATAGGATTGTTGAAAGAGAAGTTTCATATTTATAGATAGAGAAACCTTCATGTTTTTAAGGCTAAAGATACAAGAAAAACATGAAATTTTTCATGGATTTTTGATATTATAAGGATAAACAAGAGTGCACGTGGACATTATTTCCAGTTCCTGTTTTGAGAAGGGTCTGGCTAGCCTTGTCGGACACACGGCAGTCAACCCCTTCGTTCAGGTTGGCTCGCCATTGTTCGTTGTGCACGGCTGGCTCCCCCACTACCATACTGAGCTCCGATCAGAAAACCTTTGCCGCGTGCCAGAACTCCAAAACTAGATTGGCCTACGCATCCATCACCCTATCAATCCGGTTGCGCAGGTGAGTGCACTTGGACATTATCTCGTAATCTAGAGGTAAGAGGTGCTTTTGGATGCAAAGAGGAAGCAAACGATTTTTGTGGGCTAGTCAAAGAGGAAGCAAACGATTTTTGTGGGCTAGTAAAAGGCAATTTTAGCTTGAAGGTAAAAGCTTTGTAGAATGATCACCATAAAAGGGAACCCAACCCAATTAAGTTTTGAAAAAATTAGACGTGGAAATTCACAAAGGAGAATTTAATTCCCTACATCTAAGGCCAGGTTTGGACGGGCCAAGACCAAGATGGGCTGGACATAAAATAATTGGTTTGAATTGCATGCAATGGAAGCATTGCACACAAGGTTCATGAGGCTGTATATCTCCATGTTCACACCTCTGATCACAAAACGATAATAATAGATTATACCTCGAGGTAAATGACAAATTAGATAGTTCCACGCAATTAATTTCGATATGAGTACATTTGTTTTGGCCTCTGCCCAATGTGAACTGCATGTGGAGAAGCAGTGTTGTTGGAACGTGGCTTTCGGCTGATCGTGAGAAGGCATGCTAATAATTGGAGATTTTGACGTATGATAATAGAGAGTGCAAAGAATTTTCAAATTGGTTGAAATGATAGAGGAGGGGATTCGAAAAAGTGCAAGGTAGATTTAAATAATAGAGTACCGAGTCACGAGTGCAAGAAAAATTAGAAGATAGATTTAAATAATAATAGTTTACGGATTAGGCAAGTCACAGAGTGAGGTTTGACAAATAATACAGTATCTACACAGATCACTAAGTTGTCGAAACGGACCGAGTCACACACTCACCGACTGCAGACTTATTCTGTGTGTCTTTGAGGAGACTAATTTTTGTCTCCAGAGCCAACAATGGAGATTGCTTGTTAGTACAAACTAAATTTCCTTCTTGGCTATGCATACATCTCTAATTATTTACACTCTGCTTGGCTATGGCTTCTGACTAATGCACACCTGGTGAGATAGAGATATACTACGTCTGCACACCTGAGAGACCTAGTAGTGGTGAGATACAGGTTGCTTCTTAAAGACCTTGTAGTGGTGAGATACAAGAAGAGCCTTGGTAGTGGCGAGATACAGGTTGCTTCTTGAGTACTGATGCACTGTGTGAAGCAATTGTAGGCTGCATCTGAGTGCTGATGCACTGTGTGAAGAAATTGAATAACCATACAGGTTGCTTCCGAGTACTGATGCAATGTGTGAAGCAATTGTATGTTGCATCATCTGAGTACTGATGCAATCTGTGAAGCAATTGTAGGTTGCTTCTGAGTACTGATGAACTCTGTGAAGCAATTGTAGGTTGCTTCTGAGTACTGATGCATGTTGGGATATCTCAAGGTGTATGCCTCAGGCACACCTTATGTTTCTATGTGTGAGTGCTAGAGGCACAATTAGGTGCCCACAAGCACAGTTAGGTGGTGGAAAAGCCACATAGGATGATTGAGTGAATCTAGGAGCAGATTGAGGAGATGATTGAGGAGCTTTGAGGTCATCAGTGATGTCAGTGACCTTGTATGAGGTGCCTACTTAAGGACCTCTTTCTTCTTCATTCTATAAGCAAGTATTCTGAGTTTGTGTCCACTCTACTCTTTCTTTTCAGTATTCCAACATGGTATCAGAGCCCTTTGATCCCCCTTGAGCCCATTTCTGCCACATCATCATCTTCTTCTTCATCTTCTTCTTCTCCATTTTCCTCTTTCTTCCCAAAATCTTTGAGAGCTTGGTTCTCCATCTACAAACAACCATTGCCCAAACCCTCTGAGCTGGAAACTCCTCTAGTATGGGCGAACTTCCACCTGCAAGCAATTGAAGAAAAAACGTCTGTGGTGGCTGCCATTCTCCAAACAGCGAATTTCTTCTGTTGCTCAATACTCCCTGCATACTCCGCCATTGCCTGAGCCCTCTTAGGAGTAGATGGGCGACCTTAAGACGAAGATTTTGAGCCATTTTTCAAGTCATTTGGTTCAGTAACGAGGGAGAAATCGTCAAAACTCAGTTTCAGCCTGTAGCAACTCTCCCGGGCAAAAGTGCGCACCATTTCGTCCAACCTCTGTGCTGGACCTTCTCTGGTATATGAGCTTTCTTTTGCTTCAGAAAGCCCTCTTTTCCTTGCTTTGAAGAGTGAGCTACAAGCCCTCCAAGTTCAGCTTTTCATTTTTGACAGTTTTGGACAAGTTTTGAAGATGATGCTACATAAAATGCTACTCTAGCATTTCTGGTCTTTTGAAGTTTTCAATAACTTCATTACAAGTGTTGCTTCAGTTTTGCTTTGATTTGCTAGACCTGGTTGTGATTGGAAAGTGTTTATTTCATCCACTTCTATGAAGCATGTAAAAGGAAGCATCATTGTTTGAAATCTAGTCACTACTATTTGCTACATTAAATGCTTATATTTTGAAGCATTTCAGTTGTTATTCTAAGCCCTGTAAGAGAGAAGACACTACCCAATACTTGGGTTAGAGCCTCTCATGGCTTGCTTATGCAAAATATGTGAAAAGCCAAAACATAAAGCAATGTCTTGTTATGCTACAAAGGATGAAAATGCCAACCTGACTTCCTTGTTGAAGATTGCCAAAACAATGGTTGCCAAAAAGGAAGCAACTACAGAGATCTACCCTCTCATGGCACTTTTATTTGACTCCAAGTACAAGAAAAAGATGAAGCTCAGATACCTAAGATATGCTTCTCTACACAACTATGGAGATGACAAGATAATTGTTCTCTTGAAGGATATGACTTTCAGATCCACTTGTTCTATCATAGTACCATCTTATAAGGCACTAGACACTGCCCATGTGGTAAGACCTTGCCTTGACATGGATATTTTGCCTCCACAAGATGAGGCATCCCATGAAGATTATGCATTTTAAACATCTCTATGTATGCTCCAGATCTCTCTTTTTATGTCAAGGTACTCAGCCTGGATAGTCCTCCAAAACGAGTGAAAATAAACTATTGTGTTTTGTGTGTTTTGTAAACACCTTTGGTCACCTTATGATGTAGGCCATGTGTATGTTTTGTTCCATGGTACCTCCTGCAGACATTGTGTGCATGTACATGCAGGGGAGATAACCATTGGAAGGTCTTTTTGTATCCCTTTTTGTTTACCTTACACCCAAGGGAACCCTTGCTAGCATGAGAACCTAGCCATAGATTAATCCTTGACCACCATGAGATGGCATGAGAAACTATGAGACTAGATGTATCCTTGACATAGTCTGAGGCATTCCCTTGAGGGGGGGTTTGTTGGGATATCTCAAGGTGTATGCCTCAGGCACACCTTATGTTTCTATGTGTGAGTGCTAGAGGCACAATTAGGTGCCCACAAGCACAGTTAGGTGGTGGAAAAGCCACATAGGATGATTGAGTGAATCTAGAAGCAGATTGAGGAGCTTTGAGGTCATCAGTGATGTCAGTGACCTTGTATGAGGTGCCTACTTAAGGACCTCTTTCTTCTTCATTCTATAAGCAAGTATTCTGAGTTTGTGTCCACTCTACTCTTTCTTTTCAGTATTCCAACAATGCAATCTGTGAAACAATTGTTGATGCACTCTATGAAGCAATTGTGATCCAATCTGGGTGTGAAACAATTGGCTATGGCGTCTAATTCCTCCTTCGCGCACCTCCACTCAGCCACCTTCATCACCATCTCTGCTGTTGCTTACCTTGTCGACTTCGCCAGCAACATCGTTGCTGGCGTCCAGTACTTCCATTTCGTTCATCACCACCCTTCCCAGGCCTGGATCTTCATCTCCTTCCTCACCATGATCGTCGTCGCTCATTCCTTCACCGCCCTCATCTTCCGATTCCTCCTCCACGAGCCCATCTCCACTGCCTACTTCTTCCCCCTCCTGCAGCTCCACCGCCTGCTCCGCCTCTTCTGGAAGACCTCTTCTCTATCTGGGTACGTCCTTCGTGCTCTTCAGCACGGTCCGCTTCATCAACGCCTTTTCTCGGATTTCTGTGCAGCTCTACATCCTGCATTTTGCACTGTTAGCGCTTCATCCGCAGTGCTGTGTTACCGCTTGAATCCGATGCCCGTTTTGGGTCCCCGTCATCTCTGTTTTGCTTTGCATTCACGCTCTTTCTAATGCTTCGATACAGGGCCAAACAGCTGAGCTCCCCCGAGAAGAATACGCTCTTCAGCTTGATGGCAGCTGCCGTTGAGACTGCGCCGCATCTGCAAGTCCAGCTTGCTTTTATCCTTCTCAGATTCGCTGATCTCGGGTCATCCAAAGTAATCTGGATGTCCCTCTCCGCGTCCCTTCTTTCTGGTACGATCAATGGTGCCATGGCAGTTACTTCTATCACGGCCAAAGAATCATCGAGATTCTGGCAGAAAACTGCAATGTTCATCGTAGCAGGTATAAAGTGTGATTTCTGGCTTGCAATGCTTACCGAACTGTTTCCCCAGGATCATCTGAATATGCTTCTTATATGATTGGCAGGATTCTTTACTTTTTCCGTTATCACTTTGGGATGCGTAAGCTTCATTGGTCTGAGTCTCTGGAAGGGGTTGACAGTGCGTATAGCTTTCCTCGTTACTGTTACTTTTATCTTTGCCGTCCTCTACTTAGCGCTTTTGAAGGATGAAACGAATACCGTGCCCACATTGTATATCATGTTAAGCAGATTCCTGCGCCTATTTATTCTCGGTTACGTGAGCCTCACAATAGGGCCGATTTATCCGCTAGCTTACCATGCCAACGCTAGACAGGAACTGGGTAAACCTGCGTATTGGTTCAGGCTTCTTATTGCAACGGCCTTTCTGTTGGTTTATTACTTATCGGTTTTCGCAATTTGCTTTTGGGGGCCTGCCAGTTGGACTTGGTTGTCTCGTTGTGTACAAATATTCCGGGTCACACCCAGGCAAGTACCTTGCTGGTTCTTCATGCCGACTGCTGCACTTGGCGTAGCTATGTTTCTCCTCAGCCTGTTATGCTACATACCTTTACAGCTTAGCATGGCAGGCGAATCACAAATTGCTCCGGAGTCTATAGTTCAAGGCGGAATTGATGGGATTAGCCTGCAGTAGTCACCAGTCATATCCACGGAATTGTGTCTATCAATGAAAGTAAAGCAATATGAAGTGGCAATTCAGAGGGAGGACAGGCAGAGAACGCGGGTTTGCAACAGCAAGGACTGCTAGGGATATCTGTGAAGGTCAGGGACTTGAGGGTAATTCTTAGACAATCAAAATGGGGAGCATTGATCTAGTTTAATGGACAGTGAGGTGAGATACACAGAAAACCACGGCAGTGCTGTCACATACACGACTCCTGTTTTTTCAGCCATTGCTCTTGCTTGTGTCAGCTCCCCTTATATAATATTTTCCCCTCTGCTTCTCACATAATCTTCTCTGCCTTGCTCGACTGTCAGCCAGCACTAAGGGAATCCCTTCACTGCCTTAATTCAATTCAGGATAAGGTTTTTAACAGCAGCGTCACGTCTCCCCTTACTGCCTATCTTCTTTGTAAGAAGGGAGAACAATATGCCCAAAACAATATAATGGGGAAAGCGATTTCGCCACAATATCCAAATTTGAGGTTTTGAATGCCTGATGTATTGAATGGTACACTTTACAATAAGCAGACCAACACAAGGGTGGGTAGTCATGGAGTTAGGCCACTTTCTAGCAGGCATATTTCACATGGCATTTCCAACAGTGACATACCACAGAGAACATTTTTATGAGCTTTCCGGTATGGGGACGTTTGCTATTTCATGGACAGAAAAGTTAAAACATCATTCAACTGATCAACAAAGCAAGAGAACAAACTAGACTTTCATGATTGGGCACCCCAACGGTAGAGTGCAGGAGAAGAATCACAGTCAGAGGGGCTACGAGCCAAGTGCTAATCTGGCTTCTATATAGATCACTTGACACTGGACAGCATTTTCTCTTCTTCTGACAGCCATCGTTGAAGGCCACATCTTGGTAAGCTACGCTTTTCTGCTGCTTTGCTGGTTCAAGGCCTGTGATGTAGGAATCATTGTCTATGTTTCACATTTGTCGAAGACTAGAAAGAAGTTTGTCTTGGGACAATGATTTCCAGAATAATCATAGCCAGAATTGCAGGTTCGTATCTTCAGCATAATAAAATTGTGTCTGCCCTGTCTGCCTACTTCTCTTTGTTGCAGTAGATGTTTTAATATTTTTTCATGGTTGTGGCAGAGTGACACTTATATTTGTCGAAAGACAACATCTGTTTCCTGCCAACAGTCGGCCATACAGCAGAAGGTGTGTACAGCCATGTGGCCCATTAAGTAGAGGAGCAAGCAGATTTGAGTTGAATTTGGTTGCCTTGGGTTGCATCCCAACAGAAATACAAGTGTGTCATGCAATAGTCTACAGGCTAAGCTATTTCACACCTGGCATTATAACAAAGTATAATTTTTGGTTGCATTGGGATGCCTGAAACTGTCAAATTAAATTATTTTACAATAAATTGTCAAAATTTGGGGCTTTTGCTGTTTTGCAATAAATTGCATTCAATGTCGTGAGATTGCCCCTTTTGGTGTGAGAAAGTTTTGCACTCTTGTTCGGGTAGATAAGTACAATATTAATTTGATCAAGTACGGCATCTGTGACTGATCAAATATTAAGTGATGCCAACAATTGTTTTTGCTTGATTAGGCTTTCCTCAACATTGTAGAACCCTTCAAAATCACCTTGCCAATGCTCTATATTCCGCACTGCTCTAGAGTAAGTCCATCCTTCATTTTCCAACCCAAGATTGCCATTGAATGTTCTCATTAGGAGTCATCTTCATTTCTTACATGGTATCTTTACAATGATGCATATTTCATATCTAGAACCTAGGGGATATAAACAATCTATGGGCTCCATTTAGTAATGACACTTGGATGTTTCTTGGACACTTTGTAAAGGTATCCAAGGAGTTTTTGAATCATTGCAAGTTATATTTGTGAGGTGAGTATCACATCTAATTTAGAGATTCTAGATGCCTTTCCAATCATAGCATATGCTATGCTATTAGCAAATGTGCACAGCAGCCCCTTCTTTCATCTAGAGTAGTCGACCACCCTATAGTTTTAGTCAACCATAGCCATTCTTGTGACTTCCATGGCCACAAGAATGTAGATAGTCAGCATAACCCAATCTTCTAACGTGCAACAATTATACGTCTGTAATAATGGGCCTTGTGAATATTCAAGCATTTCTCTCTCTCATTTGAGTTAGCACTCACAGGGTTTTGCACTTTGTGGATATCACGAGCAAGCTGGAGAAAAAGTAGTAGTTCTCATGCCTGGTACATGTGTGGTAACCAATTCAGCACACAAGGTAGCCTTTTGCTCCTTGTGAAGCTTTTGCCCATTGTAGATAGCACGAGCAATTGGAGTTCTCGAAAGTAGTAGTTTTCATGCTTGTTGCATATGTACTAATTGAGCACACAAGGGATCCTTTTGATATGTCAAGACACATTGGATCCCTTCCACCTTCCCTACACATTGGATCCCTTCCACCTTCCCTCCCCCAAATGATGTTTTTTTGCCAAATACTACTACTGTAAAACTGATTAGTAAACACACTGTGTGTGTGTGTGTGTGTGTGTGTGTGTGTGAGAGAGAGAGAGAGAGAGAGAGAGAGAGAGAGTTTATTAATATCTAGTTTTTTCTCAAGAATCTATGACTCAAAAAAGATATACAAAATTGCGTCAAAAGTGCTAGAAAAACTAGCTAACACATGAAAAACATAGATGTATCTAAGGTGTCCAAATGAGTCAATGATCTAGATTTTGGTGTATCCATTTATATAACCCAAGTATCATAAATCTTTTTTTGCATGGCTTCGGGCTCTGGTCACAAGTTATGGCTTGCTAAGGTCTATGCCTTTGCATTATGTTTAGGCAGGTAGCATTGTGGGATGAAATGAAAATCTGGGCTCTCGTTAAGCCACGTGTCATAATTTAAAATATGAATTCTAATTTCTTTAATGCCAAGAAACTCCTTTGAATTTCAAACCGTTTCCATTGCCCTTTTGTCTCCATCAATGCTCTGCAGAGCGTTGAGCGTCTTGCTACCATGCGATCACGATTCACATCCCTGGATGCTATCAATCTATTGATCTCTGTGTCTCACCATTGTTTTGAAATCTCGCAATTGCAATCTATCGCCCTGGATCCAACTCTCGAGTTCTCTCACCTTTCATTCCCCAATGCAAAGTGTCGTTGCCTAATCACATTTCGGCTTCCTATCAATACCTGTCTTACCATTGTTTTGAAATCTCACAATTCCAATTTGTTGCCCTAGATCCCCAACTCCCAAGTTCTCTCGACTTTCATTCCCAAATGCAAGTGCCGTTGCTTGATCATGTTTCGTCTTCTTGTCTATCTCTCTTTGTGTGAAACAATGGAGATGTTTCCTTTACAATCCATGTCTTCCGCCCCTCCAATGCAAAGTTTTTCAGGAGGTACATAGGTCCTTTGTCTGATTGCATTTCCTTTCATTTTTTTATTCCCCAATGCAAGTGCCGTTGCCCGCGTTTCGACTTCCTATCAATCCCTGTCTTACCATTGTTTTGAAATCTCACAATTGCAATCTGTTGCCCTAGATCCAACTCTCGAGTTCTCTTGACTTTCATTTCCAAATGCAAGTGACGTTGCTTGATCGTGTTTCGGCTTCTTGTCTATCTCTCTTAGTGCAAAACAATGGAGAGGCTTTCTTTACAATTCATCTCTTCCGCCCCTCCAATGCAAAGTTTTTCAGGAGGTACATAAGTCCTTTGTCTGATCGCATTTCATTTCATTTTTTTATTCTGCGGTGGGGAAATGATCTGGGAGGGACAAGAAGCAGGTAGATTGCAGCAAAAGTGAATAGCTGAACTGACAGTGCGGAAGTTCCTTGGAATCAAGTATCAAAAGGAAGATCAGAAGATATGTAAAAGTAGAAAGAGCTGTTGATTCGCATGCATAACATACCTGATTTATTTTTAATCGTTCACATTGATAGTGTAGGCCGATAAGATTTTGCACCACAAAACTGTGGACGGGGCTCTAGCAGTTTGGATAGTTTCGGTTGAGGACTCCATGTGCATGCTCCAGGATACTCTTGAACAAGTTTCTCCCACAGTTAGATTAAACATTGACCTCAAGCTCGATGATTGTAATCTAGTTTTAGATTCCGAGATAAGGCAATGAATTGAAACTACTTTGAAAGTAAATGGCATATGCAGCCTCATAAGGCACTAAGAGAAAGATGTTACAGAATCGTTGATATGTGTCAAAGGACAGAGGTAGTCTTCCTTGGGGCAGAAGCTCTTCTTTTCTAGCTTTCATCCTGATGTTGTACACATCCTGAGACAAGAGTAATCCTTGCAGTACCCGTCGAGCTGCTTGAAATCCCCGAATGGAGAGTTGTTTAGTTGCTTCTTGGTTAGTGTACTGAGGAAAATTTGCAATGCTGCTGCATCAGGTTTTGTTGTTGATGGATGAAATATTGAATTTATACCCTCATCCTTGAAGAAATTCATCGATTGCAGTGATTGAAGTCTGTAGGACAGGTTTGTTGATCGTCCTAAGCAAGTGGTTGGCTGGATCCAGTGGCGCACTAGCAATCAAAGTAAAATTTTAGGGGGATTGCAAGGCATTGTGACCAAAGTAAAAGCCATTCTTAAACATCCCAAAGCTGTGCGCTAGGTGAAAGATGCAGGGCTATCTTTGCTCGCATATTACAAATTGAAGTGAGAAATTCTCCTCCTCACATAGATCAATTCATTCGATTGAGATATAATCTCCTATACAATGTGTGAAAGTTTTTGATCATTCTGTATCGAGAATCAACATTGTGTGACATGTGAAAGATTCGTTGATGATGGATTATTGCATCATTGTGGCTGTTCGTGGACAACGAATTGAAACAGATGGATATGTTCGATTTGTTGATGAGTGCACAGAAAAAGCCACTTTCTCAGTGCTAAGAAAACATGACTTGATTCTTGGAATGGTTTGCATGTGGCGACAGCAACATGCAAGAGACATTGTACCACTTGGAGGAGCTCAACATCGTCGAAAAATTGATTGTGGATCATGTGCCCAAAATGGTCATTGAGTCTCGAAAGTGAAAGGCTACCACTTCCTTGACAATTGTAAGGGACGGGGACCGACTCCCCTGAGTGAACGGGCCTCAACCACAAAGGTCAAGAGACTCAAGACATCCCAAGGCTTGAATCGATTTTCAAAAGTGACCTCACAACTAAGTGAACAAAATGGGGATTATGACTTATTGGACCGCAAGCACATTACATTGGTCAACCCATGCCCGTGAAATTGCATGTGGTACACGATCTTGAGAAATTTATGCTTCATTGTGTCAGATATCAAACTAAATGTCCTCTGCCTTTGTGTGGTTCAAGCGAAGAGGAAATCCTACTGGTTGTCTAGTGACATGCACTGTACACAAGTCTATTACATTTACATCATGATGCTCATGAGCACACTGCACATTGTTGAAGAGGAGCCCTTTTGTTAGTGTCATTACCTAACTAAAGTTTATTCATTTGTTGCTATTGCTTACAACGACAAACGTTTACAGAATGCAGTGAATGAGTCAACACCAAGAATGAGAGAGGACAGTCTAGGGGTTGAAGTGGATCCCTCTAATCGATCCCATCCTCCATTGCTTCTCCGATGCAATCAGCAACGACTACTAGTCTTGGGGCCCTCTTTATGGAAAGCTATTCTATGCGTTCTGGGTTATAGTGCACTTGTTGAAGGGACTAATGGGTCGGCAGAACCGGACACCAACAAAAGCTATTCTTCGCGTTCTAGGTTATAGTGCACTTGTATCCGTTCCTAAAGGGACTAATGGGTTACCAGAACTGGACACCATGGACTTGTATCCGTTCCTGAAGTGACTAATGGGTCGGTAGAGTCTATGGTCTTCTTTCTTCACAGCGATAACTACAGATAGGAAATTCTCGTCTCATGTTGCAACATCAATAGGTCCTAGTTGCAGCATTACTACATGATGGGCTTCTCTCACCACTTACTTAGGTCATTCAAATAAAATGACCCCAGCCACCTTTCAGGTGGCCTTACTGTGAGGAATACTCAAGCAAGTAGCTCAAGCTCTTGTGTCTTGTCACTAGCCTGACAGCCTCGCCGCTGTATTTTAATTTTTGTACCTTAGAGGAGCATCTTGTAGGTTCACCCGTGAATTTGTTCATTATGGCAAAGACCCAGATTGCCTCATTTGGTCAGAGGTCTTATAAATTATGCTATCCAGCTCGTTTTTATTAGCTGCTCTATTTTTTATCATTCTGCTCCTGGAACTTTCCTATAGTAGGGCACCTTATTTTGGGAGCTGGTCATCTCATTTTGGGATGATTTTGGAGATAGTTTCCAGATGTTTTTGCTGGTTTTGTGAGGCATGACCTACACAACCCTTTTGGTCAGTTACATTTGAAGTAAAGATGACTGATTCAGTTTAGTTTTTTTAATTAATATGAGTTGTTGCTCCTGTTATGAACTGGCCACTCTCAGTAAATGCATTAAAATTTCTTGTGAAAGTTGGTTTTGTTGTTGATTGACTGTTTTGGACCTAGTCGCCTTAGTTTTACCTTTGTTGGTCATGTTTTAGGGACGAGTTTGGCTTTGTTGGTGCTTGCCCTGTCAACTAGTCTTGGAAAGTGTGGTACTAGCTCCACCGATGCATATTTCTTCTCTTGCCTACTAGTGAACTCACATAATATATTATGTACATCTGACCCCTCCCTACCAAGTCCAAACACATCTTCATATGACCTGACATGTAAAGTAATGATGCATCCAGGCTGGTAGGCTAAAGTTCTCTAGTTTTGAAGGGCCTGCTGCCCTATAAAGAGCCCCCATTGGTAGATGTAGATACAGACATTGAGGAGGCGCCTATAGTATGGATGGCTGTATGAAAATAGAGCAGCAGATTCAAGGTTGCACAAGTTATAGAATAGATGGGGCCTGGGTTGGTAGGAAATGCAAAAGGACAAGGATTGGGCCATCAAATTGGACCTAGAAGGTGCCTAGAAGATGTCAAAGTTATGGCAAGAGAGCTAAGGCATGTGGCAGTCTGCCACATGGCCAAGTAGGGCTTGCAAAGCCCAAAGAAGATAGACAACTAGGTGGCTCAGCGAGCCTGCCTGGATCAGCAGCCTATTTCCCATACTACTAAATCGGTCCATATGGACAGGACAAGGCATTTGGACCTATAAAAAGAGCCTCTCAAGGGAGCATAACTCACTGCCTACAGATCCACTAGAACAGCATTTGAGGAGCAGACTGGAGCAACATGCATGTACATTAACAGCAGATTTTGGTATAGGTTGAGGCCTGCATAAAGACCTTGGCTTGGACTTTTATTGGCCTAGGAAATAGCAGACCAGTTTGCCATTATTGGACAACTACTACAACAAGTAGGTCCGATCAAATTGACCGGATTGGCCCTACTTCTATCGGTTGGATTAAGGTTTAGATTGGCATGAACCTTGCCCTTCCTATCCCTATATAAATGGCCATTTCTGGCTCCTTGGTTGAGAACCTTATACTCATCCTTTGTAAGTTTAGAAATAACAAAAATCTTGCTTATGATAGGTGCTTGGATGCCTAAATTTGTAAAACTGGATAGCACACGAAGAGTTCAAAGGGAGGCAACCTTGGCCGTCATTCAGGGCAGCAAGGTAATCAAGGTTACAGCAAGCACTGCCTTAGAGTCCACAATGAGTAGTCTAGAGGTGAGATTGCGAGCACCACGATGCCTACTAACACTTTACGGGAGCACGCACGCTGAGGGATTTAGGAGTGCCACGAAGGTAGGAGGACAGCAAGTTTTTGAGAGTACAGGGATCCACATCTTGATGGAGGTATTCAGAACCTTTCCCCACAATCCGGACAACACACTAGGGGGAATAGTTCAAAGACTAATGTAAGTGAGCCCACCTACTAGGTGGACCAGTAGGAGGGGCCACTTGGCCCCAAATGGGCTCATTACTCATTCACTGAGGGGCTCAAATTTGACCTCTTTTGCAGCAGGAAGAGCACGCATCTTGTGCCTTGGACTGAGCATATTGCAGCAAGAGAAGCACACAAGGTGGAGCTTGAACCTGAGCAGATTTTGCAGCAAGGGAAGCGCACGGAATCACGAGTAGATCGGAGCTGCTTGAGCAGCACACGAAGAGTTCGAAGGAAGGTGATCAAGGTTACAGTAGGCTATCCATGGCGAGCTGTTTGGAGGTGTGATTGAGGGCAAACCACGAGACTTACTGATGCTCTACGGGAGCACGCAGGCTGAGGGATTTAGGAGGAGAGCAAGTTTTTGAGAGTACAGAGGTCCACATCCTGGTGGTACACTGGACTCATCTTTTGTATTGTGTCTATATTCATTGGATGGAAATATATTGCTGGTCGTTTATCTCACTAGTTGGCATTGTCTATTTACATGCTTGCACATCTATCTATTGTTTAAGTACACATGACAGAAGAAGTTTGATTGAAATTAACACCACCGTGTGAGTGCCTGGACTACTTTTGTGTTCTCCTAGTGTGAGAAAGCTCCGTTGCATGGTAATTCTGTTTTTGAACATGGAATAAGGGCCACTTTTGGAGATTTACAGGTGGTGAAGCTTGCTGAGCAGGGACCACCTTGCCTGGATGCTCCATCTGCATCATCTTCAAGGCCTTTGCATCTTGTCAGCTTAGACAGGTGTTCCTCAGGTTTGTTGAGCTCCTGAGGCAATGCATGGATCTGCTCCAACAAGTACCTAGCATCTTTAAATGGCATGCTCATGATCAAGTCCTCTACATCTTTCATCAGTCCTCGTCGGCCAAGAAGATCAATCATGCACCCATAATACTCTGCTGAGGGGTTTATGCCATGGTCCCTGTTCATATAGAGACAATATTGTGTTGCATCAACAACCAGACCTGTATGACTGCATGCACTTAGAACACAGACAAAGGTTACCTCATCTGGCTTCACACCTTCAGCCTGCATGTGATCGAACAGTTGTAGGGCTTCCTTGCTGAACTCGTTCTGAGCAGATGCTGAAATTATGGTATTCCATGAGACCACATTCCGTACAGGCATCTCTGTAAACACAGCCCTTGAATCATCTAGGCTCCCACATTTACCATACATATTGACAAGGGTTGTCCCTACAACAACATCAGACTCCCATTTACAGCTAACAATTCTAGAGTGTAGGTGTTGGCCTTCTTCCAAGGCTGTTTCGCTGGCACACATCCAAAATGCAAATGAAAGTGACCTTGTTATGGTCAGTGCTTTCACTACTAAATCGGTCCATATGGACGGGACAAGGCATTTGGACCTATAAAAAGGGCCTCTCAAGGGAGCATAACTCACTGCCTACAGATTCACTAGAACAGCATTTGAGGAGCAGACTGGAGCAACATGCATGTACATTAACAGCAGATTTTGGTATAGGTTGAGGCCTACATAAAGACCTTGGCTTGGACTTTTATTGGCCTAGGAAATAGCAGACCAGTTTGCCATTATTGGACAACTACTACAACAAGTAGGTCCGATCAAATTGACCGGATTGGCCCTACTTCTATCGGTTGGATTAAGGTTTAGATTGGCATGAACCTTGCCCTCCCTATCCCTATATAAATGGCCATTTCTGGCTCCTTGGTTGAGAACCTTATACTCATCCTTTGTAAGTTTAGAAATAACAAAAATCTTGCTTATGATAGGTGCTTGGATGCCTAAATTTGTAAAACTGGATAGCACACGAAGAGTTCAAAGGGAGGCAACCTTGGCCGTCATTCAGGGCAGCAAGGTGATCAAGGTTACAGCAAGCACTGCCTTACAGTCCACAATGAGTAGTCTAGAGGTGAGATTGCGAGCACCACGATGCCTACTAGCACTTTACGGTAGCACGCACGCTAAGGGATTTAGGAGTGCCACGAAGGTAGGAGGACAGCAAGTTTTTGAGAGTACAGGGATCCACATCTTGATGGAGGTATTCAGAACCTTTCCCCACAATCCGGACAACACACTAGGGGGAATAGTTCAAAGACTAATGGAAGTGAGCCCACCTACTAGGTGGACCAGTAGGAGGGGCCACTTGGCCCCAAATGGCCTCATTACTCATTCATTGAGGGGCTCAAATTTGACCTCTTTTGCAACAGGAAGAGCACGCATCTTGTGCCTTGGACTGAGCATATTGCAGCAAGAGAAGCACACAAGGTGGAGCTTGAACCTGAGCAGATTTTGCAGCAAGGGAAGCGCACGGAATCACGAGTAGATCGGAGCTGCTTGAGCAGCACACGAAGAGTTCGAAGGAAGGTGATCAAGGTTACAGCAGGCACTACCTCACAGTAGGCTGTCCATGGCGAGCTGTTTGGAGGTGTGATTGAGGGCAAACCACGAGACTTACTGATGCTCTACGGGAGCACGCAGGCTGAGGGATTTAGGAGGAGAGCAAGTTTTTGAGAGTACAGAGGTCCACAACCTGGTGGTACACTGGACTCATCTTTTGTATTGTGTCTATATTCATTGGATGGAAATATATTGCTGGTCCTTTATCTCACTAGTTGGCATTGTCTATTTACATGCTTGCACATCTATCTATTGTTTAAGTACACATGACAGAAGAAGTTTGATTGAAATTAACACCACTGTGTGAGTGCCTGGACTACTTTTGTGTTCTCCTAGTGTGAGAAAGCTCCGTTGCATGGTAATTCTATTTTTGAACATGGAATAAGGGCCACTTTTGGAGATTTACAGGTGGTGAAGCTTGTTGAGCAGGGACCACCTTGCCTGGATGCTCCATCTGCATCATCTTCAAGGCCTTTGCGTCTTGGCAGCTTAGGCAGGTGTTCCTCAGGTTTGTTGAGCTCCTGAGGCAATGCATGGATCTGCTCCAACAAGTACCTAGCATCTTTAAATGGCATGCTCATGATCAAGTCCTCTACATCTTTCAGCAGTCCTCGTCGGCCAAGAAGATCAATCATGCACCCATAATACTCTGCTGAGGGGTTTATGCCATGGTCCCTGTTCATATAGAGACAATATTGTGTTGCATCAACAACCAGACCTGTATGACTGCATGCACTTAGAATACAGACAAAGGTTACCTCATCTGGCTTCAGACCTTTAGCCTGCATTTGATCGAACAGTTGTAGGGCTTCCTTGCTGAACTCGTTCTGAGCAGATGCTAACATTATGGTATTCCATGAGACCACATTCCGTACAGGCATCTCTGCAAACACAGCTCTTGAATCATCTAGGCTCCCACATTTACCATACATATTGACAAGGGTTGTCCCTACAACATCAGACTCCCATTTACAGCTAACAATTCTAGAGTGTAGGTGTTGGCCTTCTTCCAAGGCTGTTTCGTTGGCACACATCCAAAATGCAAATGAAAGTGACCTTGTTATGGTCAGTGCTTTCAGTCTGCATTTGACCAAATAGTTGTAAAGCCTCCTCGTTGTGCGCTTCCTGGAGACAAGCTGTTATCATTGCATTCCACAAGATTGCATCCCGTAGTGCAATCTTTGCAAACACAACCCTTGAATCATGTAGGGTCCCACACTTCCTATACATATAAATGAGGGATGTTCCCACAACTGCATCCGACTCCCATCTGTTGCCAACAATAATAGCATGGATCTCTCGATCCACTTCTAAGACTTCCATCGTAGCACATGCATTCAAAACGTAGAGGAATGTGACCTTGTTTGGGTTAATGCCTTTGGCATGCATTGCATCAAACAGTTGCAGGGCCTCCTTATCATACCCATTTTGGGCACACACTGCAATCATGGCATTCTAGGAGACCGCATTCCGAAGTGGCATCTATGCAAACACGGCCCTTGAATCGCATTCAGAATGCTGCACTTACCATACATATTGACGAGGGGTGTCCCCACCACCACATCAAACTCCCATGTGTTGCCAACAATAAGAGCATGGATCTCTCAACCTTTCTCTAAGGCTGCTACACTAGCACATGTATCTCAGTATGTATGGCGAGTGTGGTAGCTCAGATGATGCAGTGCAAATGTTCAAAAAAATGCCAAAGCAAGATGTAGTTTTATGGAATGTTATGATGGTAGTGCGCGCTCAAAATGGCAAATTCAAGCCGGCTCTTGAATTTGTGGATGAGATTTAGCAAAATGGAGTAATGCCAAGCAGGGTTACTTTTATTTGCATTATCAATGCATGTAGTAGCCAGGCAACTTTAGCTAAAGGAAGGTGGGTCCATGAATGCATTCTAAAGAGCATATTTGACACCAAATATTGTGGAGGGAAATGCTTTGATCCATATGCTTGTATCCGTTCCTGAAGTGACTAATGGGTCGGCAGAGTCTATGGTCTTCTTTTTTCACAGCGATAACTACAGATAGGAAATTCTCGTCTCCTGTTGCAACATCAATAGGTCCTAGTTTCAGCATTACTACAGGATGGGCTTCTCTCACCACTTACTCAGGTCATTCAAATAAAATGACCCGAGTCACATTTCAGGTTGCCTTACTGTGAGGAATACTCAAGCAAGTAGCTCAAGCTCTTGTGTCTTGTCTCTAGCCTGACAGCCTCGTCGCTGTATTTTAATTTTTGTACTATGGAAGTTCTGCTCTATGGACATTCATTGGTGTTATAATTTTAAGATAGGAAGTGTGCTAGTTAAACCCTCATCCATTAAACCAAAAAAGGTACTTCTATTGCCACATTCTGGTCACTTTATTTTATAAATTCAATAAGAATCAAATTATACAATAAAACATACAAACTTAATAAAATTCTAAATTTATGGGAAATCACAACAAATTCATTGAAATATATTCTAGCTCAATACGGCTACCTGCCCGGAACTAGTTCACTATTGAATCATAACTACTTGTATACTATTGTGGAGTATGAAGTGCTTGGCAACAATCAATCTAATGGATATGCAAGTTGTTAAACTCAACTATTAGGCAACATCTAAGGATCCCTCTATGCTCAGATCTTCTTCATTCTTAAAAATAGAGATGATGGTTAATCATGTGTCATCTTCAACAATTCTCTCCTACCAAGGTTTAAATTAAGGTGAACCTTTTCCCTAATTGCACCATGACTTTATTTGAGAACTATGCAAACTTGAGTAGGATTTTCTAAGGCGGTTGATCCATATTCTCGCTCAATTAGTGAAAGCAATGGTCTTTATTTGCTTAATGTCTTGGGGAAATTTGGCCACAAAGGTATGAGAAAATCCCTATCAAGAGAATCTTGCCACATAGCGAAACATCACTTCAAATGAGAGGGCTCACTCCGTAACTTTCCTCCCATCCACGAGTTGTCATAGAGAACCCATTCTCTATGTGAGAATTATTTTACCTCTCTCCATCTTGGAGTTCACTCTAGAACTCTCCCCCTAGTCTAGCACTTCTCTATGTGAGAATTATTTTACCTCTCTCCTTCATCTTGGAGTTCACTCTAGAATTCTCCCCCTAGTCTAGCACTTCCCGCTTCGCTATCCACTTTCGTGCCATCTGTCCGACAAGGGACCCCTTCCTTTATAGCCCTCTCTTGGGTTTCCTTAAGCACCTCCTCGATAATGCCTAGGCCTAGGTGTGACCCTAGACCCAACCCCTCTAGCCCCTTTATAATGCAAGGGCTGTCAAGCCCTTTGGTTTTCCACCTCACCATAACCAAGCAATAGACTTCTAAGATTATGGTTGGCGTAACATTCCCTTCCCCTTAAGAATAGCTTACGTCCTCGGAAACAAAATTTTTCCTCTAGAGATTGCTTACCCTTTCCCATGTTGAACTCTCTTTAGGCCTATCTTTGCACTTAATGAAACATTATTGCCATATTATATGTCACGTTTTTTTGTCTTGTTGTCTAAAATCCTTTCTAGTTCATGTGGTAAAGTAGCAAGCTCAATGAGTTCAACAAGGACTTCATTTCCAATGAGATTATCATCATCTCCTAATTTTCTTTTTAGCCTATTTACATGAAAAATTGGATGTACTCTACATCTCTCTAGTAAGACTAATTTGTAAGCAAGTTCTCCAATTCTCTTAGGTATTATGAATGGTCCACAACACCTAGGAGATAACTTTGGACATTCACCTGTCTTTAGGGATTTTGAAGATTCAGGTACCCTACGATAGACTTTCTCTTTTCCTTCAAACTCCAACCTTATACGGTGGGGGTTCGCATAGCTGCTTGCTCTCTCTTGGGCCCTTCTAATGCTATCTTTAGCCAACTTGAGCATTTGATTCATATCCTCAAGAAAGTCTTTGGTCGCTTGAACCTTCTCTTTATCAAGCCCCACTGCAACTAGGGCTCTAGGTTGAAATCTATACATCATGAATCGACTAAAACCTGTAGGTGAATGTTTGGCACTATTATATGCAAATTCTAATATGGTCAAATATTTTTTCTCAATTAGTTTGTCGTTTACTTACATATGCTCGAAGCATATCCTTAATGACCTGATTGACCCTTTCAATTTGGCCATCACTCAAGTGTTGCAGCTTTTTCCCTGACTCCTAGCCCAAAGACATACCACCCAAGGAAGACCATCTCAAATCCACAAGAACACATCTTTCACCTAGAGATTGAAGCTCGAGAGCTCAAGCTTCAACTTGCAACTCTAGAAAGCAGGATTCATGATATGGAGGGTAATGGAAAGCAAGAAGTCGTCCATGAGGAAATACAAAAATGTAATGCATCTCCACCAACACCACAATTGGCTTCTAAAGTGCAAGACGTGGTCACCACTAAGTGAAATCTATGAGGCAAGAGATGATTGCTAATGTGAATAGCAAAGTGAACAAAGTTGATCTTTACAAGGAAGTGAACGAACAATAATCTAGGTGAATAATAGAATGATCTTACAAGTTGGGGGTTTGAAATATGGATGCCGTCATGATGATGAAGAGAAAGGCATTGATGATATAATCATATGCCTTAAGAAGGAAATACTGCAAGTTGAATGGGACAAGAACGATACAAGCAATATTTTGTCAAGCTGGCACTCAACAAAAGTCTACTTCAAAGGGAGGGCAGCAAGAGTTAAGATCTTGAGACAAACACATAAGTTGAAGGGAACAAAGTTTTGGATATCTAAGGAGCTCACACTGACCTAGTTCAAACAAAGAAATTGTGAACTTGCCAAACTAAACGATGCATGCAAAGCAGGCAAATGGGCAGTTTATCGAGATGGGCAAGCACTGATTAGGGATTTCAAATATAAACCCAAAGACTCTGAATTTTGAACTGATGTTATAAAAGCCACCTTATGATAGTACTAGAATGTAGTTATGCTTTATAATAATTTGGGAGGAGTCCAGCTTTGTGCACTCCCTCGATGCTCGTCTGTTTTCCAGATGTAGTCAGTCACTTTTTGAAAGTTGTACTTTGTCTCATAGACCCATGAGGTCATCTGTAGACATTAATAGATCTTTCTTTCTTTCTTTTGTGTGGATTATCCATGATACTCATATTTAAATAAGTTTCCAACCTCATAAACACAACCCTCCAAAAATGGTTGTTGAATTTTCTATCTTGGTCACTAACAATATCAGTTGGTAGCCCATACAATTTATAAATATGCTCCACAAATAGCCTAGCTAATTCTAGAGTTTTAGCTTCTTCATTGGTTGGAACGAGTAGCATGACCCATCTCTGACGGGATAGGGACCTCGGGCTAGGGACCTTAGATATCACCCTTGCTTTTTCTTGCTATGAAGTTATGGCATCATGCATAATCTTTCTTCCTCATATGCTAAACACTTCATCTTCATGAAAAATGATGCAAGTGTAGTCTTGATATCGATCCTCTCACCTTCACTCCATTTCCCCCTTCCTTGCAATTTCACCTTCACCTTGTTCACCACCCTTTCCTTGTGGCTGCTCTCCCAGCCCCCCTCACCTTCACTTCACCTCCTCCTCCCCCCTTCTTGTGGTTCCTCCCTTATCCTCACCTCAGCCACCATCCCCTTCTCCAAGAGCTACTCTTTGAGCCCCCCTGACCTTTGTTCCATCGTCACCTTGCTATTGCTCCCCCTTGCTCCCATCATCACTCACCCATTCCACCACCTTTCCACACCTCTCCTCCCACTAATCCCTCCTTCCAACTTCTCTCTTAGACCTCCTCACATTTGCTTACCACCCATGGTGATGGCTACTTTCTCTGATCACCTTTGCTCACAACCCCTTCTCATGGCTAGTCTCTCTGCCCTCTTCAGCTTCACTCTACCTCCCCTCTCCCATCCTGGCTACTTGGTCCCCCTAAAAATGTTAGCCATATATCAAAACCTGGAGTACTAAATAATTTCAAGATTTTAGAAATGGCACATTAAAAGATATATGTATGTTTGTCAATTTCTATTTGTGTATATATTTAGATATCAATTAAGCCTTGACATTGCCTTTAGTTTGGAAAAACATTTTTGTGGTAGTGCATCTCTCTCTCTCTCTCTCTCTCTCTCTCACAGTAACTATATATACGTATTCTTTTTATTTATTTAGCATGTGCATGCATTGATTCTTTGGACATATATGATGGAGTGTTGTGGCATGTTAGCATTGCTGAATGCCAAGGATTTAAAAGGACCCTACCCTCATCTGCTTATTGTGAACACGCTTGATGTCAAGACCATTAGAAAGGGACTGCCGAATGTCTTGAGATCTTTCAAATAGGACTTAAATGTGCACTTATTGTCCCTGACTACATGATGTGGGAAAAAATATATGACCAACTTCATTGTGATCCTACCGCATATGTTTTAACTGTAGAGATTGTTATCTGAAAGTTGTTGGATTTGTTCGAAGTCCTAAGATTGTCACAAGATTTTTGAGCTTATACAAAGGTAAATAGCACCTTCTTTGGTGGGGACTTGACGTAATCACGATAGACATAGATATGCTCAAAGAAATTCTCTCTTCTAAGCAAATTTTACATTTCAAAAAACCATTATTATTACAAAATTTTCTAAAAAGCATCGTGACATCACCTCAAGTGATGTTGATATATATATCCTTGTTCTTTTTATTTATTTAGCATGTGCATGCATTGATTCTTTGGACATATATGATGGAGTGTGATGGCATGTTAGCGTTGTTGAATGCCAAGGATTTAAAAGGACCTTACCCTCAGTTGCTTACTGTGAACACGCTTGATGTCAAGACCATTAGAAAGGGAGTGCCGAATGTCTTGAGATCTTTCAAATAGGACTTAAATGTGTACTAATTGTCCCTGACTACATGATGTGGGAAAAAATATATGGTCAACTTCATTGTGATCCTACCGCATATGTTTTAACTGTAGAGATTGTTATTTGAAAGTTGTTGGAGTTGTTCGAAGTCCTAAGATTATCATAGGATTTTTGAGCTTATATAAAGGTAAATAGCACCTTCTTTGGTGGGCACTTGATGTAATCACGATAGACATGGATATGCTCAAAGAAATTCTCTCTTCTAAGCAAATTTTACATTTCAAAAAACCATTGTTATTACAACATTTTCTAAAAAGCATCGTGACATCACCTCAAGTGATGTCGAGACAGCAATGGGATGGCGGCCATCAACAATAGATGTAGCCTATATTGATCAATAGCAACCCCATCAATGATGTGGTAGGTAGATATCAATGATGATAGGTTGGTGAAGGAGGTATCTGGAAAGATCTGTATTCCTATGTATACTTAGACTTGATTACCTCATTAGACTATCAATAGTTGCAGAATAGCTCTCAAGACGGTCTTCCTCTTTGTATCCAAATGAACTCTCTTGTACTCTAATTTTCACATCAATTATACATTACATTGCCCAAAATAAGCTATCCGAATTTCACACCAATTATACATTACGTTGCCCAAAATAAGTTATCCTCCTTTTCATAAATTTAGCATAATGAATAAATGGTCTACTTGAAAGTAGGATCAACGTAGCATGGCAAAGTAGAGGATTGGTCAATGATTGTTATCACCTCTCCTTATTTAACCCTACACACCTACAATCAAAGGCCTTTTCTTGCAAGGATGCATGTATCCAAATGCATCATTCACAAAAACATCAACTAGGCCTAGCCCTGCTAGTTGCATGACAAAGCGCTCACCATGAATCCCGTTTGTGAAATCACGTAACCCCAAGTCCTATGGTTTCAAGTCGAGATGCCATCCACAGATGTAGCAACCCTTTTGTAAGCATCTCTTGGCGTTGCACCAGGCACATTGGAGGAGTTCATGATGTACTAAATGGCCACGGGAACAACTGAGTATGCTTCATCAATGGGCAAGCATGGAAACTGCATTTTTTGAACTCTGTGGTGGACAATACGAGCAAGGTGCATCAGATACTGGTTCCTACAATTTATACATTATAGTCTACCCTTAAACTTCCTATGAGCATACTTAGCTGAGTTGTCATAGACTTATGAAGTTATTGGCTTCAACACAAATAGCTCACAGGTACGCAACACACCTAATCCACATATAAGTTGAGGTATTTCTCTTGAACATTACTTGCCATACAGGTTACAAATAATATATAAAGGGAGAAAAGAAGCCTTGTTAAATTTCATTATAGAAACATAATAAAATCTATGACATAAAACCGAAACCATTTCAAAACTGCTTAGTTCCGTGTCAAGAACTCCAAATCCAACTTCTCAATAGCAACAATGTACAATGCCAAACATATTCTACCCAAACATTTTATCTTTCTTACTGTGAACGACCTTGAGGAGCATGGAGGGTTAGGGTTTGTGGACCCCTACCGTTAGCAACACTATAATAATAGCTTGGCTTCTAGCTACCCTTTGAGATGAAGCATGGGAGGGAAGAAGGGCGTAGTTGGAGGCCGAGAGAGGAGTGTAGGGGGACAGAGGGGAGAGGAGATAGAGAGGATATAGGAAGGGGAGGGGGGAGGGAAACTCGACCTCTGCGAATGCAAGAATGCAAGAAGTAGTAGTTGTGGAAGTCAGTTGTGCCACATGGCATCAAATGGCAAGGAAATAGAGCATCCCTTTGCATGACATGTGGTATTATTCTCTAAATGCCATGTCAAACTAAAAAATAAGAAATATAAGATAAAGGGAGCCATATTGGTCAACCAATCCACAATTACCCACACAGAGTCGTGCCCCCTCTGTGTCCTAGGTAAACTAACAATAAAGTCCATGGAGATGCTTTCCCATTTGCTAGATGGAATCTCTAATGGGTGTAGGAGACCTCCTACCTTAAGGCATTCAGCCTTATCACCCTGACCATTTTGGCAATTCAATACATAATCTTGGATGTCTTTACCTATTCCAGGCTAAAAGACTTTTCTTTTTGGAAGCACATATGTCTTCTGAATTCTCAGGTGTCCTACACTTGGACTATCATGACACTCGAAAGAATTCGACGCCTAATGTCATTATTATCTAGGAAACATACTCTACCCTTGTAGAGCAGGTAGCCATACTCAATAGTATATTTTTTCCACTTGAGTCCTTTATCACACCAACCTGTGGTGTGTCACCATTTCCACATGACTCCTCAATGAAAGCTCCTCGATTTGTTGCATACCTCCTCATAATTGCTTCCATATTTCAAAAAAGTGAGGATCAAACTCACATTTTCCTTTCAAGGTCTCTAGGAAACCATTTTAGAATTGAGTAAAACTCAATTCATTAAAAGTGGCATTTGGTTGAGGAAGTCTGTTACCACATTGAACTTTCCCTTCCAATATGTTAATTGGATTCAAACTCTTGCATTATTTTAGCCCATCTAGCTTTTCTTCCTTTAAGACCTAGCTCATTGCAAATCCATTTAAAGAAAAGTAGGAAAGGGTGGGGAAGAAAGGGAGGGAGAGGAGAGGAGAAGGGGAAGAGAGAGAGAGAGAGGGAGGGGAAGAGAGAGGGAGAGAAGGGACAAGAATGGGAAGAGAGAGGGAGAGAAGGGAGGAGAAAGGAGAGGGAGAGGGAGAGGGGAAAGGGAGCACAACATGAGGGAGAGGGACAAGGAGAGAGGAAGGGAGGGGACCATGATGGGGGCGAGAGTAGAAGGAAGGATGTGATTGAAAATGAGTTACGAGAGAGGTGAGAGTCAATGTATAGCCCTCAAGGAATTCAAACTTCCCGCTCCTCCTTCTCGCCCCGCCCCCCCCACCTCTCTCTCTCTCTCTCTCTCTCTCTCTCTCTCTCTCTCTCTCTCTCCCCCCCTCCCCTTCCCCCTCTTCCTCCTCCCTCTCTCCTTTCTTCATTACCTTCCTTTTTCCCTCTCCATCCCTTGTATTTTCCTTCTCCCTCTTTCCCTCCCTATTCTTCCTTTACTTCACCAACCTCCTCACTTTACTCCCTATGCTCTCTCCTCTCCTAGCAACTCTGTGAAGAGCCCTTCCCTCTCCTCTCTCTTCCTATATATTTCATTCCTCAGTGTCCCATTTTTTCTCACGTCTTCGCTTCTTCTGTGGCTTCCTTTTTCTTTGGGTAACCACCTTACTACTTAGCATTGCGGCCATCTCCAATCTTCATGTCCTTGCAAAACTTCTTCGCATCTCCCTGCAAGCCTCTATGGCCCTTCCTTCGCCCTCCAAACTCCGCCTCAACCTCGCCCACTCTATCTTCTCCCTTTGCGTTGGGGCGCTTCTGTAGCTTCCTTCCAAAACAATGCCCTCTCTCATTCGCATCACACTCCTCCTTACCTCCTCCTCTCTCCCTTCCCCCCAACTTCCCTTCTCCCCCTCCCCCCCCGCCTTCCCCCCTTCCCCTTCCCCTATAAATATTTGGTGAAAAATGGGGTTTGTGGCATGTTTGACCATCCACCAAAGCATATCCGATGGACATAATATTTTTCATGCACCTCCAATTAGGCTATATTAACATGTGTAAAAAGCATCGTGCCCATCAAGTATGAGAGCATTTGAATAACACACCTCAGATACTATTTTTTGGCGGTTGTGCATAACACTTGGTGAAAAACGGAGTTTGTGGCACATTTGACCATCGAAAGCATATCCGATGGGCATGATATTTTGCACGCTCCTCAACATAGATTTTATTGATGTGTGTGCACAGTATCATCCCCATAGGGTATGAGTGCATTCGAATGACACACCTTAGATACTATTTTTTGGTGGTTATGCATAACACTTAGTGAAAAATAGGGTTTGTGGTGACTTTGACCATCTAGAGCATATCTGATGGGCATGATACTTTGCACACAGATCAACATAGTTTGGATTAGCATAGATGCAAAGTATCATGCCCATCAGGTGTGTGCACGTTTGAATAACACACCTCAGTGTGTGACACTTGGTGAAAAGTGTGGCGAGTTTGACCATCTAAAGCATATCTGATGGACACGATACTTTGCACAGAACTCAAAAAATGTTAAATTGACATGAGTGCAAGGTATCCTACCCATACGGTATGTGCACATTTGAATTAAACACCTCAAATACTATTTTTTGACGGTTGTGCATAACCCTTGATGCAAAACTGGGTTTGTGCTGACTTTGACCATCCAAAGAATATCTGATGGGCACAATACTTTGCACGCACCTCAACATAGGTTTTATTGACATGTGTGCAAAGTATTGTTCCCATTGGGTATGAGTGCATTTGAATAACACACCTCATATACTATTCTTTGGCAGTTGTGCATAACACTTGGGGGTTTGTGGCACGTTTGACCATCCAAATCATATCCAATGGGTACGATATTTTTCATGCACCTCAAAATAGGTTATATTAACACGTGTGTAAATCATTGTGTCCATCAAGTATGATAGAATTTAAATAATACACCTCGGATACTATTTTTTAGTGGTCGTGCATAATACTTGGTGAAAAACGGTGTTTGTGGCATGTTTGACCATCCAAAGCATATCCTATGGACACAATATTTTGCATGCATCTCAAAATAGATTGTATTGATGTGTGTACAAAGTATCATGCACATCGAGTATGAGTGCATTCATATGACACACCTTATTTTTTAGGGGTTGTGTATAACACTTGGTGAAAAACGAGGTTTGTGGCAACTTTGTCCATCCATAGCATATTGGATGGGCACGATACTTTGCATAAGGATAAATATAGATTGGATTGACATATGTGCAAAGTATCATGTCCATCAGATATGTTCTTGTTTGAAGAACACACCTTAAAGCATGTTTTTTTGCGGTTGTGCACAACACTTGGTATGAGCGCATTCGAATGGCACACCTTAGATACTATTTTTTGGCAGTTGTGCATAACACTTGGTGAAAAATGAGGTTTGTGGAAACTTTGACCATCTAGAGCATATCTGATGGGCACGATACTTTGCATAAAGATTAATATAGATTGGATTGACACACGTGCAAAGTATCATGTCCATCGGGTATGTTCGTGTTTGAATAACACACCTCAGAGCATGTTTTTTGGCAGTTGTGCATAAGACTTGGTGAACAATGAGGTTTGTGGCAAGTTTGACCATCCAAAGCATATCTGATGGGAATGATACATTGCACAAGCCTCAACATCTATTAAATTGACTTGTGTCAAGAGTATCATGCCCATCGAGTATGTGCGTGTTCAAATAACACACCTCAAATACTATTTTTTGGCGGTTGTGCATAACACTTGATAGAAAACAAGATTTGTGGTGACTTTGATCATCTATAGCATATACGATGGGCACGATACTTTGCACACGTCTCAAAATAGGTTGTATTGATGAACTTGCAAAGTATCATGCCCATTGGGTATGTAAGTGTTCAAATAACACACCTCAAAGCGGGGGGGGAGTTAGGGGGGTAAAGGGAGGGAAGGTGGGAGGGAAAGGGGGGGAAGGGTAAAAAGGGGGGGGGGAGGGGGAGAAAGGTGGGAAGGGAAAGGGGGGAGGGAAGCGGGGGGGAGGAGGGAGAATGGGGGAGGGCAAGGGGGAGGGGTGAGGAGGAGGGGGGGAGGATATATATATATATATATATAGAGAGAGAGAGAGAGAGGTGGGGGGGGGAGAGAAGGAGGAGCAGAAAATTTATGCGGAGAGAGCAAGCAGCTATGTGAACCCCCACCGTATAAAGTTGGAGTTTGAAGGAAAAGAGAAAGTCTATCTTAGGGTACCTGAATCTTCAGAATCCCTAAAGATAGGTGAATGTCCAAAGTTATCTCCTAGGTGTTGTGGACCATTCATAATACTTAAGAGAATTGGAGAACTTGCTTACAAATTAGTCTTACTAGAGGGATATAGAGTACATCCAATTTTTCATGTAAATAGGCTAAAAAGAAAATTAGGAGATGATGATAATCTCCTTGGAAATGAAGACCTAGTTGAACTCATTGAGCTTGCTACTTTACCACATGAACTAGAAAGGATTTTAGACAAACAAGACAAAAAAATGTGATACAATATGGCAATAGTGTTTCGTTAAGTGCAAAGATAGGCCTAAAGAGAGTTCAACATGGGAAAGGGTAAGCAATCTCTAGAGGAAGTTTCCCAATTTTGTTTTCGAGGACATAAGCTATTCTCAAGGGGAAGGGAATGTTACGCCAACCATAATCTTAGAAGTCTATTGCTTGGTTATGGTGAGGTGGAAAACCAAAGGGCTTGACAACCCTTGCATTATAAAGGGGCTAGAGGGGTTGGGTCTAGGGTCACACCTAGGCCTAGGCATTATCGAGGAGGTGCTTAAGGAAACCCAAGAGAGGGCTATAAAGGAAGGGGTCCCTTGTCGGACAGATGGCACGAAAGTGGATAGCGAAGCGGCAAGTGCTAGACTAGGGGGAGAGTTCTAGAGTGAACTCCAAGATGAAGGAGAGAGGTAAAATAATTCTCACATAGAGAAGTGCTAGACTAGGGGGAGAGTTCTAGAGTGAACTCTAAGATGGAGAGAGGTAAAATAATTCTCACATAGAGAATGGGTTCTCTATGAATACTCATGGATGGGAGGAAAGTTACGGATTGAGCCCTCTCATTTGAAGTGATGTTTCACTATGTGGCAAGATTCTCTTGATAGGGATTTCCTCATACCTTTGTGGCCAAATTTCCCCAAGACATTAAGCAAATAAAGATCATTGCTTTCACTAATTGATCGAGAATATGGATCAGTGGCTTTGGAAAATCCTATTCAAGTTTGCATAGTTCTCAAATAAAGTCATGGTGCAATTAGGGAAAAGGTTCACCTTAATTTTACCCTTGGTACTAGAGAGCTGTTGAAGATGACACATGATTAACCATCATCTCTATTTTTAAGAATGAAGAAGATCTGAGCATAGAGGGATCCTTAGATGTTGCCTAGTAGTAGATGTTGCCTAGTGTGGTAGCTCAGAAGATGCACTGCAAATGTTCAAAAAAATGCCAAAGCAAGATGCAGTTTTATGGAATGTTATGATGGTAGTGCGTGCTCAAAATGGCAAATTCAAGCCAACTCTTGAATTTGTGGATGAGGTTTAGCAAAATGGAGTAATGCCAAGCAGGGTTACTTTTATTTGCATTATCAATGCATGTAGTAGCCACGCAACTTCAGCTAAAGGAAGGTGGGTCCATGAATGCATTCTAAAGAGCAAATTTGACACCAAATATTGTGGTGGGAAATGCTTCGATCCATATGCTTGTATCCGTTCCTGAAGTGAAATGGGTCGGCAGAGTCTATGGCCTTCTTTCTTCACAGCGATAACTACAGATAGGAAATTCTCGTCTCATGTTGCAACATCAATAGGTCCTAGTTGCAGCATTACTATAGGATGGGCTTCTCTCACCACTTACTTAGGTCATTCAAATAAAATGACCCGAGTCACATTTCAGGTGGCCTTACTGTGAGGAATACTCAAGCAAGTAGCTCAAGCTCTTGTGTCTTGTCACTAGTCTGATAGCCTCGCCACTGTATTTCAATTTTTGTACCTTAGAGGAGCATCTTGTAGGTTCACCCGTGAATTTGTTCATTATGGCAAAGACCCAGATTGCCTCATTTGGTCAGAGGTCTTATAAATTATGCTATCCAGCTCGTTTTTATTAGCTGCTCTTTTTTTATCATTCTACTCCTGGAATTTTCCTATAGTAGGGCACCTTATTTTGGGAGCTGGTCATCTCATTTTGCGATGATTTTGGAGCTAGTTTCTAGATGTTTTTGCTGGTTTTACGAGGCATAACCTACACAACCCTTTTGGTCAGTTACATTTGAAGTAAAGATGACTGATTCAGTTTAGTTTTTTTAATTAATATGAGTTGTTGCTCCTGTTATGAACTGGCCACTCTCAGTAAATGCATTAAAATTTCTTGTGAAAGTTGGTTTTGTTGTTGATTGACTGTTTTGGACCTGGTCGCCTCAGTTTTACCTTCGTTGGTCATGTTTTAAGGACGAGTTTGGCTTTGTTGGTGCTTGCCCTGTCAACTAGTCTTGGAAAGTGTGGTACTAGCTCCACCGATGCATATTTCTTCTCTTGCCTACTAGTGAACTCACGTAATATATTATGTACATCTGACCCCTCCCTACCAAGTCCAAACACATCTTCATATGACCTAGCATGTAAAGTAATGATGCATCTAGACTGGTAGGCTAAAGTTCTCTAGTTTTGGACGGCCTGCTGCCCTAAAAAGAGCACCCATTGGTAGATGTAGATACAAACATTGAGGAGGCACCTATAGTATGGATGGCTGTATGAAAATAGAGTAGCAGATTCAAGGTTGCACAAGTTGAATAGATGGGGCCTAGGTTGGTAGGCAATTCAAAAGGACAAGGATTGGGCCATCAAATTGGACCTAGAAGGTGCCTAGAAGATGTCAAAGTTATGGCAAGAGAGCTAACGCATGTGGCAGTCTGCCACATGGCCAAGTAGGGCTTGCAAAGCCCAAAGAAGATAGACAACTAGGTGGCTCAACGAGCCTGCCTCGATCAGCAGCCTATTTCCCATACTACTAAATCAGTCCATATGGATGGGACAAGGCATTTGGACCTATAAAAAGAGCCTCTCAAGGGAGCATAACTCACTGCCTAGAGATCCACTAGAACAGCATTTCGAGAGCACACTGGAGCAACATGCATGAAAATTAACAACAGATTTTGGTATAGGTTGAGGCCTGCATAAAGACCTTGGCTTGGACTTTTATTGGCCTAGGAAATAGCAGACCAGTTTGCCATTATTGGACAACTACTACAACAAGTAGGTCCGATCAAATTGACCGGATTGGCCCTACTTCTATCGGTTGGATTAAGGTTTAGATTGGCATGAACCTTGCCCTCCCTATCCCTATATAAATGGCCATTTCTAGCTCCTTGGTTGAGAACCTTATACTCATCCTTTGTAAGTTTAGAAATAACAAAAATCTTGCTTATGATAGGTGCTTGGATGCCTAAATTTGTAAAACTGGATAGCACACGAAGAGTTCAAAGGGAGGCAACCTTGGCCGTCATTCAGGGCAGCAAGGTGATCAAGGTTACAGCAAGCACTGCCTTAGAGTCCACAATGAGTAGTCTGGAGGTGAGATTGCGAGCACCACGATGCCTACTAACACTTTACGGGAGCATGCACGCTGAGGGATTTAGGAGTGCCATGAAGGTAGGAGGATAGCCAGTTTTTGAGAGTACAGGGATCCACATCTTGATGGAGGTATTCAGAACCTTTCCCCACAATTCGGACAACACACTAGGGGGAATAGCTCAAAGACTAATGGAAGTGAGCCCACCTACTAGGTGGACCAGTAGGAGGGGCCACTTGGCCCCAAATGGGCTCATTACTCATTCACTGAGGCGCTCAAATTTGACCTCTTTTGCAGTAGGAAGAGCACACATCTTGTGCCTTGGACTGAGCATATTGCAGCAAAATAAGCACACAAGGTGGAGCTTGAACCTGAGCAGATTTTGCAGCAAGGGAAGCGCACGGAATCACGAGTAGATCGGAGCTGCTTGAGCAGCACACGAAGAGTTCGAAGGAAGGTGATCAAGGTTACAATAGGCACTACCTCACAGTAGGCAATCCATGGCGAGCTGTTTGGAGGTGTGATTGAGGGCAAACCACAAGACTTACTGATGATCTACGGGAGCACACAGGCTGAGGGATTTAGGAGGAGAGCAAGTTTTTGAGAGTACAGAGGTCCACATCCTGGTGGTACACTAGACTCATCTTTTGTATTGTGTCTATATTCATTGGACGGAAATATATTGCTGGTCCTTTATCTCACTAGTTGGCATTGTCTATTTACATGCTTGCACATCTATCTATTGTTTAAGTACACATGACAGAAGAAGTTTGATTAATATTAACACCACTGTGTGAGTGCCTGGACTACTTTTGTGTTCTCCTAGTGTGAGAAAGCTCCGTTGCATGGTAATTCTGTTTTTGAACATGGAATAAGGGCCACTTTTGGAGATTTACAAGTGGTGAAGCTTGCTGAGCAGGGACCACCTTGTCTGGATGCTCCATCTACATCATCTTCAAGGCCTTTGCATCTTGGCAGCTTAGACAGGTGTTCCTTAGGTTTGTTGAACTCCTGAGTCAATCCATGGATCTGCTCCAACAAGTACCTAGCATCTTTAAATGGCATGCTCATGATCAAGTCCTCTACATCTTTCAGCAGTCCTCGTCTTTCAAGAAGATCAATCATGCACCCATAATACTCTGTTGAGGGGTTTATGCCATGGTCCCTGTTCATATAGAGACAATATTGTGTTGCATCAACAACCAGACCTGTATGACTGCATTCACTTAGAACACAGACAAAGGTTACCTCATCTGGCTTCACACCTTCAACCTGCATTTGATCGAACAGTTGTAGGGCTTCCTTCCTGAACTCGTTCTAAGCAGATGCTGAAATTATGGTATTCCATGAGACCACATTCTGTACAGGCATCTCTGCAAACATAGCCCTTGAATCATCTAGGCTCCCACATTTACCATACATATTGACAAGCGTTGTCCCTACAACAACATCAGACTCCCATTTACAACTAACAATTCTAGAGTGTAGGTGTTGGCCTTCTTCCAAGGTTGTTTCGCTGGCACACATCCAAAATGCAAATGAAAGTGACCTTGTTATGGTCAATGCTTTCAGTTTGCATTTGACCAAATAGTTATAAAGCCTCGTCGTTGTGCGCTACCTGGAGACAAGCTGTTATCATGGCATTCCACAAGATTGCATAGTGCAATCTTTGCAAACACAACCCTTGAATCATGTAGGGTCCCACACTTCCTATATATATAAATGAGGGATGTTCCCACAACTGCATCCGACTCCCATCTGTTGCCAACAATAATAGCATGGATCTCTCGATCCACTTCTAAGACTTCCATCGTAGCACATGCATTCAAAACGTAGAGGAATGTGACCTTGTTTGGGTTAATGCCTTTGGCATGCATTGCATCAAATAGTTGCAGGGCCTCCTTACCATACCCATTTTCGGCACACACTGCAATCATGGCATTCTAGGAGACCGCATTCCGAAGTGGCATCTATGCAAACACGGCCCTTGAAACTCATCTAGACTGCTGCACTTACCATACATATTGACGAGGGGTGTCCCCACCACCACATCAAACTCCCATGTGTTGCCAACAATAAGAGCATGGATCTCTCAACCTTTCTCTAAGGCTGCTACACTAGCACACGTATCTCAGTATGTATGGTGAGTGTGGTAGCTCAGATGATGCACTACAAATGTTCAAAAAAATGCCAAAGCAAGATGTAGTTTTATGGAATGTTATGATGGTAGTGCGTGCTCAAAATGGCAAATTCAAGCCGGCTCTTGAATTTGTGGATGAGATTTAGCAAAATGGAGTAATGCCAAGCAGGGTTACTTTTATTTGCATTATCAATGCATGTAGTAGCCAGGCAAATTTAGCTAAAGGAAGGTGGGTCCATGAATGCATTCTAAAGAGCAGATTTGACACCAAATATTGTGGTGGGAAATGCTTGGATCCATATGCTTGTATCCGTTCCTGAAGTGACTAATGGGTCGGCAGAGTCTATGGTCTTCTTTCTTCACAACGATAACTATAGATAGGAAATTCTCGTCTCATGCTGCAACATCAATAGGTCCTGGTTGCAGCATTACTACAGGATGGGCTTCTCTCAGCACTTACTTAGGTCATTCAAATAAAATGACCCGAGTCACATTTCAGGTGGCCTTACTGTGAGGAATACTCAAGCAAGTAGCTCAAGCTCTTGTGTCTTGTCACTAGCCTGACAGCCTCGCCGCTGTATTTCAATTTTTGTACTATGGAAGTTCTGCTCTATGGACATTCATTGGTGTTATAATTTTAAGATAGGAAGTGTGCTAGTTAAACCCTCTTCCATTAAACCAAAAAAGGTACTTCTATTGCCACATTCTGGTCACTTCATTTTATAAATTCAATAAGAATCAAATTATACAGTAAAACATACAAACTTAATAAAATTCTAAATTTATGGAAAATCACAACAAATTCATTGAAATATATTCTAGCTCAATACAGCTACCTGCCCGAAACTAGTTCACTATTGAATCATAACTTGTTGTATACTATTGTGGAGTCTGAAGTGCTTGGCAACAATCAATCTGATGGATATGCAAGTTGTTAAACTCAACTACTAGGCAACATCTAAGGATCCCTCCATGCTCAGATCTTCTTCATTCTTAAAAATAGAGATGATGGTTAATCGTGTGTCATCTTCAACAGTTCTCTACTACCAAGGTTAAAATTAAGGTGAACCTTTTCCCTAATTGCACCATGACTTTATTTGAGAACTATGCAAACCTCGATGCAAACTTGAGTAGGATTTTCTGAGGCGGCTGATCCATATTCTCCCTCAATTAGTGAAAGCAATGATCTTTATTTGCTTAATGTCTTGGGGAAATTTGGCCACAAAGGTATGAGAAAATCCCTATCAAGAGAGTCTTGCCACATAGTGAAACATCACTTCAAATGAGAGGGCTCAATCCGTAACTTTCCTCCCATCCACGAGTTGTCATAGAGAACCCATTCTCTATGTGAGAATTATTTTACCTCTCTCCTTCATCTTGGAGTTCACTCTAGAACTCTCCCCCTAGTCTAACACTTCTCTGTGTGAGAATTATTTTACCTCTCTCCTTCATCTTGGAGTTCACTCTAGAACTCTCCCCCTAGTCTAGCACTTGTTGCTTCACTATCCACTTTCGTGCCATCTGTCCGACAAGGGACCCCTTCCTTTATAGCCCTCTCTTGGGTTTCCTTAAGCACCTCACCATCAAAACTACCTTTTTCCAATGATTTAATCTTGATGTAATTCAAACTGACTACATCTGATTGACTGACATATCCTCTCCAAATTTGTTGCATATAAGCATTGTAAAAGCATGATAATTTTTTAATTCCTAGAGTCATTTCATAACTATCCTAAATCCTAAAAATTGAATGCAATGATCATGACTCTACTACAACCTTGTAATCGTAGACTTTCTCTCTGCTTCATATCACCCACTTTCATTACGTAGCATACTCTGGTTACTTCATGAGCCTTGGAAGCATATGATTCTTCATATACATAAGATAATATTTCCTTTTAAAAGTCCACAACATCATTAGCACACTGTAGCTTTGTAGCATCCTACTTGAGCTGCTCCTAAGTTAGTGCTCTTTTAATGATATCTCCTACACCATCATGGTGACCTTTTTTGGGACTAGAACCCAAAAATCTCCACATCATTTGTAATCTATGCTAGTAATTGTACCTAGATATAAAGTAGAAAGGAATTTTAGCTTTGAATTTGGAGGCTACTCCATCACACCATACCCAATGTAACTGTTTTAGGGGAAGGGCAAAGCCCTTCAACCATGCATGATGTGAACCATGCATGATGTGAATAAACAAAGATAGTCACTTTGTTGGAATACTAGTGCATTCGTTGTATCTCATTCTACTCCTTAAGTCTATAGTTTTTAGAAAAGTCTCACATAGACACAACCACATCTTTGGGGACCCTTTACATATATTCTTTAAATTTCTCTACTTTTGTTGTTTGTACACAAAATTGTGCTTGATAAAGCCCATTGAAATTCTAGCCTAAGAATTTGCAAGTTATTTATTTTGCAATAATATTCATTGTAAAGTTGCTAGCTACTATTTTTGCAATGAAATTTATTACAAACAAGCAGTCGATTAGGGTTAGGAGAAAGCTCTAAACTACCATAATTCCAAGCGATCATGATCACCCGCCAAGGCTCAAGAAGATGATAGATGCGGGGGAGGGGGCGTTGGGGGGGGCACTATGTAAAAGCCCCATAAAGCACGTGCGATCAAGGGGTATTAAAATAAACCCCTACCTACAAATTTATATAACTACACCCCTTCTGTATATCTTTAGATGATAAAGGAGTGAAAAAATTATCCCTTATGTATGAAAACTTTTGCTTTTTGAATTTAAAAAACCCTTATGTATGTATATTTTCTATAACTCCTTAGACATATAAAACCCCTTTTGTTTTTAGTGAACCCCCTGAGATGATAAAGCATAGCTTGACCATTAGTGGGTATAAAAAATGCAAACCAAAACAATAGACGAACTGACATACTTTCTCAAAGTTTCTTATGTTGTACATGGCAAATAGCAAAGCCTTGATAAGATGAAAACCTTCTTTGTTGCAACAACTAAAGTCAAACAAAGAATGTTGACATACCAAGGAAAACTATGAGTCAACTCGCAAGTTTCTTTGGAGGGAGTGAATTGTTTTGTTCACGTGGGCGTTTTATTTGTGAATGGCTCCACGGTCTTGTAAACTAATGACTGTATCATGCAAGGATTTCTTGATTGGAGTGTATACAAGGCCCAACTCACTTAGCTTCTTGCAAGAGAGCTTATATGGCAGCGCCCTTGGCAGAGACTCATCTGAACACCTGAAAATTTCCAACAATGCGTTGTCATCAAACAATATACTGGGTAAGAATCCCGTAAGAATATGAACAACTGATATCACGCCAAATGTTTCTGCATGCTGTGCAAAATAGGCATCATTTCGTGGTATGCTTGTGAAAAACCTTGTGGGTATGGGATGCTGCGGGAGCATTTCTGCTAGCATGCCCACCACATCGCCTCTGTGAATAACGCATTCCGCACACAGGTAGCGCCCCTTGGCCGATTGAGTCTCATACAAAAGTACACAAGCCTGCGCTACATCCCTTACGTCTGTATATGCCTGAGTAAGATTCTTGTATGATTTCACTGCGCCTGCATGTAGTTATTCTCTCATCTTTAATACAAGCTCAGACATCGACTTCACACCCCTATAAGTATTGGATGACATAGCTAGTAGAAGAACGACTTTAGGCTATGAGCCAGTATCTGTCGAGTGACAAACCGCAATGCGACAGCAACATACCCGAAAGATACTTGAGAACGTGAATTGTGCTGGCGTTCAATGTCGATTGCAGCAATGGACCAATAACAAGGGCTGGAATCAACACCACCAAATCCAGCTTTGTCTCATTTGCACGCTGCCATGCTAGTCTTTCTGCCAAAATCTTTCCATAGCAATACCAGCTCTGCGATTCAATAGGCGATTCAATGCTTAGAGGCCGATTAGGTCACGGAAAGACACTATGATTCCGGCAATACTGCAGGCAGGCGGTATCGCCTATACCTTTATGTCTCGACAGAAGTCCAGATCACTCCAGCAGCTTTCATCGACGGTGACGTTTGGATCTCGTTTCGGATCCATATAGACTGCTCCTATTGATGAAGTAAAAATTAGTCGTCTGACTCCAGCTTCAGCAGACGCTTCAATCACATTTGATGTGCCTTGCACAGCCTGTTCAACAATATCAAACTGAACAAACATGGCTGGAAGTTAGCAATCTAATAAGCTGTCAAAGTTGGAAGACGCATGAGCCAGAACAATTGATGCATTTCCTTACATTATCCGGGCCGACAGGAGACGCCAGGTGAAAAACACCGTCACAGCCTTTGATGGCTGCTACCAAACTGCAGTAGTCCAGCAGCTCTGCTTTGATGAGATGAAGCCTTTCCCTCGCACCTTGGAACGTCTTAAGATGTTCATTCTTCTTGTCGTCTGTAATGGACAAGGCCGACCTTAACGGATCAGAATTAATATTGAATCGCACAACCGCATTGAATTATGTCCTACGGCGAAAGCTTCCGAATCTTGTGATAAGTCCCAATCTTGCCTGGGTTGCGCACCGTTCCACGAACTGTGTATCCCAATTCAAGTAGCCGCCTCACTAACCACGATGCTATGAAACCTCCCGCTCCGGTGACGCAGACGACCTGATCCAAATTCTTTGCTGTATTGGAAGCCATGGTTCTGGGTCTTCCGCTGCGAATCAAGGCATTATCTTCATGACAAGTAGCTGCATAGTTCCGCGCTTTCTTATAATTCTTGCGTGTGATTTAGCTGAGTCGAGCCGCCCTGCATGATATCATCAATTCAAAAAAATTCCTTGCACATGAGAGACATCGGTTGAGGAACGGGTGCAACGATGCTGAATGCAGAAGCGACAATGCAAACCTGCCGCATCTCGTTAGCCTACGCCGGCCTTAATTTCTTATAACACGTGGACTCATGAGAATCAACGGAAGGAGCGAATGATGTCATCCAACCGCTACATAGTCAAACTGTTAATAGTCTGAAGGTTGGGATCTAAGGTTGCCTTGAAATCGAACTTAAGGTTGGGATCTAAGTTTATGTTTAATTTAAGGAACAAAATGAGATCGGCCGTCTACCTACATAGGATCACCAATTGGGTAGATCTTATATTTCTCACCTAGGTCCAAGCTTTAGAACTAACCTTGCAACACTTAGCCCTCCCATTAAAGTCAATTGAGCCCTCCCATTAAAGTCAATTAAACTATAAGCTTGAATGGGCTTTCCTCTCATCCTCTCTTGCATGGACTCTTCCCTAATTGTTGCACCTACTTCCCCCTCACTTTTTGTTACTTGCATGTCTGTCTCACATCTTCTTGTTCAATAATAATTTCTAAGTCACTATTGGGATTCTGCTAAGGTCCAAACTTCCTTTTGATGTGCCCACAGCGTTTGTAGGATCTCCTTCCTTCTTTCTTTTGTTCTTTGTCAGTGGCAATCATCCCCTTCACCTGCATAGTTCCTTCAATCCATGAAAGATCAAGCCCAAGCTTTCTTGGCTGTCAAAAAGCCTTATGTAAAAGTCGGGCATCATTCAAGCAATTAGTAATCATTGGAGATCCTTTTTGGGTAGTTTTGTGAATATCTCATGGCACCTAGATTCAATTAGTTTGAAGGATTCCTTGACCTCGATGCCCAATGTTCTCTACCCGCCCCGTTGCATACAAAAACATACCACCTTGTAGATGATTGGAAACCTTCCACATACATAAGGCCTCTCATCCTTGATCCTCACACAAAAACACAACAGGCATAATCAATTCTCAACATATGATAACCATAGAATCGCAGGAGGAGGCAAGTAGACATACCCATAGTCCTTGGTCCTTCAACCAGTGGCCCTGTCAGGCTACTCCACCCGTCCTGAAATGATCTTCAAAAGACCAAGTGTGAACGGTCGGCCCAAAGTCAATTTCTCAGGCATCTCTCTCTCTCTCTCTCTCTCTCTCTCTCTCTCTCTCTCTCTCTCTCTCTCTCTCTCTCTCTCTCTCTCTCTCTCTCTCTTCTGCAATCTATTAGCTTATCTTGATCCTCTACCGAAGAGCCATTTTCTAAAACCTGTATTCTGTCTTCCATATTTTTTATCCTATTACGGCGAGCATGGTTAGCTCTATTGGCAATAGCTTTAAGAAAGGCTCTAGTCCTCTCAATTTCCCTTAACCATTTATCTGTATAGCTAGCTAAGCCTTTAAAAGCTGACCTACAAATCTTAATTATCTTTTCCTTGACATAAGGGAGCTGGAACAAGAAAGGGTTTGCTTTGAACCATGATTTGATCTTTCTGCCTACACCCCTATCCAATCTGAGTAAAAAGGGCTTGTGGTCATAAAGGGGAGGGAGGAGAAGGCTACACACCTACTAAGCAAGGAATCATCCATAATACTTTTCGACAAGTAAAATTTTGTCAGTCCTAGCCTTCTTGTGAAAATCTCCACATTGATTATTGCACCATGTGAACGAGGTTTCCATTGAAGCATCAATAAGCTCACCCCGTTTCTTACATTCATCCTAGGCCCAAAGTTGTGATTTTCTAATGGTGCTACCATTGTCTTTCTACCTGTCACTGCTCAGCTCCACCATGTTGAAATTATCCATGAAAATAGTCTTCCCACTAAAATGGCACCTTCCCACAAAAGAGCTCTATCCCTAACTATTTTGGGGGTGTAAATGGAGAAGACATCACATTCTAGCTTCTGATGGCAAAACTCAAACCCAATTTCGCTCAGGCCTAACGTGTGAATGGGTTGGCCAACAAAATCTACCAAACTATCTACCACTCCTACTGTTGCTCCACCTTTCCCCCTCATGTGATTAGAAGTGGGTTTTGACATTTTGCGAGTTTGCGAGTTTTTCAAGTATTTTTATGTGTTAATTTTATAGCTACACTTGGCTAGCTATAATTCTTGCATATCACCATGCAAGTATAAATGAAAATAAATCCAGTCAATATATTTCATAAACATAAGAAACACTCAATGGAAACCATGGAGCTAGTTCTATTAGAGGACAAGATCTCATCATAAATACCTTGGATCAATAGATCACCGTTAAGCTATAAAGGCAAGCAGGCAGTAGCCAAGCATCATTGCATTCGTGGTTAAGCCAAGCATAAATAGCTTGAAACAATAGCTCGCTCGCGAGCTATTAAAGACAGGGTGCCAAAAAGTTTTTCCCTAGATGGCATTTTGGGTTGGTATCTAAAGATACCCATGTTTGGAGTCGTTTTCAAGGTTTTTGGGCCTTCTAAGCTCATTTCTGGTGTCAAAGAGGTCAAATTGTGCATGTATCAAAATTTTTGTTTTGTTTTTTTCCAAGGAATTTATACCCCTCTGGCAACCTAGTTCAAGTTTTGTTTTGTTCCAAGGATTTGGTATCAATGGAGCAGAGTAACGATGGTCATCCATAGGTCAAATATTTGACCATCTATAATTTCTCGATTTGTGGGAGATGTGCTTGTTTATCTTGGATCCTCTGCATGTAAGAATACAAGTTGTGCATATAACATTATTTTAAAGTTCTCCCAATGCTAAATGCATAGTTTTGCTTAAATTTTCCCATTTAAAAAAATATTTATGGTTGAGTCAAATCAATCGTTGCAGTTAGAGATCAAGGTGGTTGAAAGAGTTCTACACCATATGATCTTTAATGGCATGCCATGAGCTATAGAAAAAATTCACTAAAAACTCGCAAAAACTTACTCGCAAAATGCCAAGCCCCATTAGAAATAAGCCACAGCAACTTGCTATCTACCTGCCTTAGCTACCATCTAAGTGTATCTCCTCCTACCTTAACCTCTTGTAAGACAAAAAAATTCGATCGAGCTTCTAAGTTCCTGAGCCACATCTTTAAAATAACCAGCTTAAGATCATTTGTGAAGTCCTGTACATTCAAATTGAGAAAAGAAAATTTATCTTTTGTGTTGTCTAGCGTTATTGCTGAGTGTTTTGATTCCTTTTTTTCTTGAATTTGATTGGGCTTTGAATGGGAAAATTAACAAAACCCTTGGAAAGTCTCCTTTTTTCCCTTGGCTCTAAAGGATCAGAATCTTTTCTCTGTTTCTAAGTCAAATATTTTCTATGTTTTTGAGTCTTTTCTAACTGAGTAGCTTTCTTGCTCTGCACCACCATGAAAGGGGAGGCACCCTCATCCGTCTTGGCTCGGTCCACCTAGAGGAGTTGTTCCTCAAAAGTTTGGGTGTTAAGAACAATCTCTTCCTCCTCCTCCTCCGAGCTAGAGTCAACCTGAATCTCCTCTTTCAGAGGCTTCAAATAATTCTTAGTTTTCATAAGTTTTCCTTTACCCTTCTCCTATTCTTTAGACATTTGAGGAGTGGACTTAGTTTTGGTGGGTTCCTCAGAGCTCTCCTTTTCGTGTTCCTACTTAGATTCCTCTTGTTTCTGTCGATTTGCCCGAGAAGGGCAATCTTTGATAAATTGTCCTCCCATTCCATACAGGAAGGAGGAGTTTATGATGTTCTTGTAATATCCTTTTGGCACTAACTCACAACCATCTCCATCCACCACCCTAATGGTTGCTAGAGGATCCACAAGCCATCAGAACACAAGCTTGAGGATTACCTCTTGGGATGATAAAATTTTCAGCTTCCACCCCTAGGAATTGGCCCAAGGGAGCGCACAAAGTATCTACCTGAGGGAATAAAGACAAAGGAAGGTCAGGGAACTCCACCAAAATGGGTAAATTTGGACGGGGGTGGCATGTTTTGATTGAAAGTCGGATCCCACATCTGCACTGAGAGTGGTTGATTGTGGATAGTCTAGGTTCCATTTTGGACCACTGCAGTAGCCACCTCTGGCTTTTCGAATTTTAAAAAAATGAAACTGTTCTATAGGAACCGGATGCTTGTCACTACATGCCCTTTCCGAGTCTTGTTGTTGCATACCCGACCTTCTAATAACATAGCCAGAGGCCTAGGACCATGAATGTAGCCAAGGATTGCACATCCACAGAGCCACTTTTTTGAATCGTTCAGGATACCATTGTGCACTTTAACACAAGAAGTCTTACCTGTAGTAGCAGGCTCCCCATCCTTTTGAGCATCTTCTTGAGTGGTTTGGCTGTCTCCCCCTCTCTTTTGGAAGATTTTCCAAGCGGTTGGATGAGCCTTTCCCACAAGCTCTGTTTGGGTAGTGGCAGAGCCTTGAACAGGATCTCGAATCCCCCTTGGAGAGCCCCATTGTAAGAAGGCCTAGCTTGAAGTTGGCGTAAGGGCTGACTTTGAGGCTTGCGCTTCTCACTTCATTGCAGGGGGTAGGAGTTGTGTATTCTATTTGGGGTCCATTATGCGGGGGTGGTGATCGTTTCAAGCCTTCTCCGCTCTTTGTTGGTATCACACTTTGTCTCTTCTTGCCTCTTGCAATATTTACAAGAAAGTGCTTTAGCGCCTCAGTTTCCTTGGAGCCATCATGGAGTTCATTTTCCTCCAGATATAGGGAAAGGACACAAAATGGCCTAAAATGTGAGTATCATCATTGCCTCCATCCATTTCAACGTCATCTTCAATAGAAAACAAAGAGTTTGAATGAGGCACTGGGACTTTTGAGCCTTTTGATTCAATCCCTTGTGGCATGTCATTATCATTCTTGACTCTATCAAAAGCAGTCTTGTCACTATTACATTTAGTAGGAAGGATAGCAGCGCCCTCAGGGGAGGATATGGTGGCAACCCTACTTCCTCCATCATTGGAGGAGGCCATCTCCCTTCTCTTTTCTTATCGTTTCCCTTACCTAACATTATCCTCTTAAATACATGGAAATCAATATACATTTGGAAATTATCTAAGATATGAAGTTGTTAACTTGGAGAAGGAAGCATAAGATAATAGCAAAATGTGTGGCTATGAAGTGTCAACAAAATTAGATAGGAACAAGTTGAAGAGCAGGAGTTTCAATAGCAGATATGCTTAGAAAACTATATCATATGCCTAGTGAAACCACCTTTAGACCAAAAGTAAATATTGTAAGAATTTAGGTACATTAAATATATCCTGAGGAAGAAAAGAGCACAAAGTTTTGCACAATGTCATTTCGTAAGAGCAAGTAGCTAAATATATTTCTATAATAATATATAACATTATTATTATAACCACAAATAGTGTGGGTCAAGAGGTGATAAACTTCCTTCCCCAAATCATTATAATATAAAAACACAATCTAAATGAGATGAAGATCAGATTACATGTGGCATATACTATAGGATTGATTCAATATGTAATGAATTTCAAAAGAAAAAAGCTCTAGACCTTAGTGCAAAACTAAGAAAAACAAATTTTTAAATCTATGACTTAAAATTATTGGTCCTAAGCAATAAGCTTTCTAATTGGTTTTAGTAAGAAATATATATGAATTATGCACACTAGATGAGCAAGAAACAAAAAAAAACAAGTGTGTTACATATCTAAAAATTCATGGTTTAATAACATAAATTCATTTTTGGATTTACTATATGATCTAATGGAGATGTTAGAATGTTTTGCATTAACATGGGTGGATCAAGTAATATTATGGATTGGCATTTAAACAACCTTAGATATAGATGTTGTACTCCTAAATTTGAAGGTTCATATTTTATTGGCATCCACGGATTGGATATACTTCATATACTAGAGAAATGCTAACTCAAATGAAATTATGAAGCGCTATGGATTTTTACATCAAGGACTTTTATGTGATATTAATATGTTATCCACGCTGGAGTGATCACAATTTTCTTTTCAAGGTTAAGAATATAATAGCAACGAGCTTCTTGATGTAAAAATTACATGAGTCTCACCTAAACCAACTCAGTGAAGATGCTCGATCTTTACGACTTATTGAGCTCGTAGCTATTTGTGCGACTCTTTGGTCCAAGCTTTGACTCCCCACAATTTGCAAGGTGATACTAAATTGCTCTGAGCCAAGTCAAGCGCGAATGAAGCCTTTTATAGCATGTATGTGCCATTATGATAGTTGGCGATTGAACTACAATTGTTCCCACTATTCACACTTGGGTTTCCCTAATGTACCATGCATGGTATAGGAATAGCCATCCGTTGAACTACATCAATCGTTCCCACTATTCACACTTGGATTTCCCTAATGTACCATCCATAGTATAGGAATAGCCATCTGTTGATGTTCCATTCCCTACTAATGGGAGTACTTACTTTAGTTTCCCTTTCATTAAGGTACCATCCTAGTTTGCTTGAACCATTAACATGTAATCAACGAGACCTCTCCATAATACATTATGGGTAGTGGCCACCATTCTTCATAACTACATAGTCTTTTATATAGAAATATGCCAATTCTAATACATGTAGTAGAGTAGCTAGAAACTCCAAGGACGTCAAGAGATGTCTTATGAGATGTAGTAATTTATGCTTTTTGAAACCATTGTTGATCATACAATTAACCATTTCCAAGATAGCAACAAAGGTTGCACCTTATTGTTGCATAAGTAGGGAATAGGAAAATTTTGGGAAAGGATCATCTTGTAAGATTGGACAATAAGTCTATTATCTTGGAAGTAGAAGAAGTATTTTTGTTTTTTCAAATTTATCCAATGTAAAACTTCCATCCCCTAAGGTCTCAATAAAGAGAGGATAGAGTTACCACTTTATCCACAATACATTTGGATTTGAGAATGGTTTCTTATTTCTCAATAAGAGGTAAACGATAAACTAAGAATGGATTATTTTGGTCTCTGCATTTGGATGAAGAAAATCTTTTATACAATTATTGCTATTACATAGAATGTCAACAATGTATCTAAACATACGTTTGAAAAGTGGTAACAAGTTAACTCTACCAAGTTTCATGAGCCTTAAAATGAATGAAGACTTAAACAAGAAGAAATGTAAATTAAACCATAATGGGAAGCATGAAAAGCCCATTGGTATTCCTTTCACTTGTTTCCAAACTCTATCACCACATTGTATAAAACAATGAGTGATAAGCCATGATTGTACTAAAATCAATCTATTTTGGTATAAGAAAATTGAACCTTAAATAATTTTCAAAGATTTAGACCATTTTGGCTTACCCCATGTCCCTTTAGACTCATTGATGAGTAACCACCTTTGCAAGTATGGTTCTAGTTACAACTTGTGGTGCTAGTTCTTTGTAGTTATAGTTACTAGCACTTAATAACACTCAATGATAGTACCAGTACCAATTGTAAGTAGCTATTAGCACTTAATAACACTCAATGATTACTAGCACTTAATAACATTGAATGATAGTACTAGTACCAATTGTAAATAGCACTAACAACTGTAATACGCACGACTAACTGTAGCAAACACTTGTACGAGTTACTTGTAATCTACTAGTGGTAGTAATTGTAACTAGCACTATTTGTAACATAGCTAGCACTATCAATACCAATTTAATAGTGATGCTTATCTAGAAGATAGTTTGTGATCCTAGTTATAGTTAGTAGCATCAGTTACTATTACTAGCCCAAAGACTAGCAATGTTTGTAATAGCAACAAGCAAGTACTTAAGCAAGCAATTATACAAGTTACTAGCACTACCAAATGTAACAACCACTACAACAAAGTGTTGCTAGCACTACCAAATGTAACAACCACTCTAACCAAGTTTCTAGCATTTATGAATTATTAAAAGTGCTAGTAGCATTAATAACCCCAGCCAACTATAATAAGCACTTATATAAATAGCAATAGAATCGTTTTGGTCATAGTTTGTGGTGCTAGTTATAGTTACTAGCATCTAATAGCAATTTATAGTACCAAACTAGAATTTTATAAGAGTTATTCAAAGTGCTAGTGATATTAACAAGCACGCCCAAGAACTATAACAAGCACTTATATAAGTTGTTTGCAAACAAGTTCTAGTGCTAATAATACCAATTGGTATAACAAGAATGAGCGACTGTAGCAAGCACTTGTACATGTTGCTTGTAATTGATCGTAGTGCTAGTAGCAATGACTAGCACTATCAACTATAACTACCCATTGTTACTAAAAGTGACTAGCACTACCAAATGTAATAAGTAGTGCTAGTAACATTAGGTAGCAATAGCAATAGAAGAGTCTTGGTTATAGTTTAGGTTGATAGTTATAGTTACTAGCACCAACTACTATTTCTAGCCCAAAAACTATCAATGCTTTTAACAATAACAAGCACAAACATAAGTATCAGGCACTTGTAAAAGTTTCTTATAATACAATGCTAGTGCTAGTGACAATAAATAGCACTACAAATTGTACCTAGCCATTGCTAGTAAAAGTAACTAGCACTATTAAATGTAACAAGCACTTGCAATCAAGTTCTTGTAAACATAAATAGCATTGTCAACATTACCAAACAGCACTCATTCTTAGAATATCTACTCTCTTATTTGTGGAAGAAACGTCGCAAGCATATGAAGTCACTCAATGTGCCGTGGTACAATCAGGCCCCATTAAAACACTTTAGATGAGGGAAATCACTTTCAACAAATCTAGGACAAAGAGCAGACTCCCATAGCTATGTCAACCCACTCATGAGAATCATCTTCAAAAAAGTAGGTATTGCAATCATAGACACAAGACAATCCATGAAATCCTAGATGTAGGGAATAAATACAATTTATTGCATCTTCAATGTAAATCATTTCCACGTGATATGTACAACTCTCAAATTTTTGCATAAAGGATGGTTTTAAGTCTCCAAAAGAACAGTGATGGATATGTGATTTTGGAAACATTGACTTTTACATACAGCTCCATGTGCAAAAATGGAAGGATGAAATGTAAATGTTATCATAACTTCCATGTCCAAACATGAATGGTCCTATGCACAAATGCTACTTTAACTTTGCACTACCACCTGCTATTAGTGCTAGTTAACTATTGCTAAGTTGTTTCCAAGTGCTATACACCAAGTGCTATACAGTACAACTAGTGCTAGTATAGTAGAACGACATACTATCAAGTGCTAGTTAAGCGCTACTACCTGTTTGATAGTGTTGGTATCATATTGATAGTCCTAGCAAATAAAATAATCCAGCTCACCTGTCTCGATGAACATGACCCAATTCTCTTGTTGGAAGCATGAGAGGAGCTTCTCAAGGCAATAAATAGTCCATGAAAAAAGAAAGCCTTTTTTCCGGGCTGAGAAACAACTTCGGCATTGATTTAAATAAGCAGTTACCCTGACTGACCTATCAACAAGCATAGTCAGCCATGAATTCTTTTTGCATGATTCTGGCAATACAAAATATAGCAAACGGAAGATGTAACACAGACGGTCAAAGGCTAGTAACTGTGCACATAAATTTAATTAGGAGGAAAATGCTGCTGGTAGCTTGGCTTTCAGGTACTGAAGCACCGCTTTTGTTCCACGATCCAACACAGTCCTGCGAATACTGTACAAGCAAAAAAACACAACCAAAAGCATGGCAGATTATAAACGCCAACAGAATGACAGATTATAAACACACTTGGAATAATCTGCAGTGAGACCTCAGCTAAAAAATACATACCTTCTAATAGGATTGCCATCCAGCTTCATAACATGTAATGTTGATTCCAATAGACCCTACGGAAATGGATGAAGTTATTATATGCAGTGTGAATTAATAAATATAATGCAAGCCATCCTTCAGCACATATATACCCCATCAATTAAAATTTGGCTCCTAATAAAAGGAAAATGAAGGTAGAAAAGAAAAAAGATACAACAGGCAAATGGTCGTCTGCAAACCAATTCTGCTGGTAATGTGGAAATGTTGTTATCTGACAGATCCAGTTCTTCCAAGGACTTCAATAATGTTATCCCCTAGTACCAATAAAGCTTGAGATTCATCTAGCTCAGAATACTTCAGAGGCAAACCATGGTAGCAATAAAAACAAACTTCTCAAACAAAAATAATCGGCTGCTGTGAAATACCTCTGGGAGACTTGACACAGAATTTTGACTAAGATCTAAGATTTTTAAGTTCAGTAAATTAGCAACTTCCAATGGAAATTCTTGCAATTGCATCCTCCTGCAAATCATGGCAACGGAGTCTTTACAAACTTCTGGGTCAAAGCACAGAACCTGCAAGATGATACTGCAGTGGTACATTCAACTGAGCACAAAAACAGATGAAGCTGGTTCGTGACTTACCTCAAACGGAGCTCTTGTAAGTGAGGCATGTCCAAAAGGGCTGGTGCAGATGGCAACCGGGCAGAGATGCCACTCAAGTCCAATGCTCTCAATCCAGAAACACTCAAAAAGCAACCTGATGGAAGCTGCATAGATAACAGTTTCCAGGTCTTTGGAAAGAAAAATAGAGAACAGTTCCCAGATCTGTTTGCTAAACGACGAAGAGGGAATCTGTAAATAGTGCTCCTTTCTATTTTAAAGATAACTAATCAAGAAAATACACTTATCACTAAAATTTCCCCAATATGCTGGTTGCAGACGTCTACAGTATTCCCCATAGTTTTTTTATTAGCAGTGCCCTTATAAACCACAAAATGATGTGAAAGTGACCTGTTTGAGAGGATTGCCTGCAAGCACCAGTCTCTGCAGATTTGATAGAGATGCAAAGACAGAACCAGGCCATTCCTCAATCATATTGTCAGCCAGCAACAAATCCTTCATCCAATAAAACCAAGGAAAGCATGCTAAGCACAGTACTCTCTGCGAGTGCTTTCAAAGTCACGTCTTTCAGCAAGTGATTAAACACTCTTACAATGCACTTGCCCATTCAACAGTCAGCCCATGCTCCTGTTAATGCAAATTTGATATAGAGCTTTGATTCATTATCACACGTGTCCATGATACTAGCAACATGAGATAGTAAGCCAAGATTCACCTAAATACAACAGTTGCACATTTCAGTTCATTTTGTCAGCATTTCTTTTATCTTTCAAACCCCTCCCCACCCCCCAAAAAAGGAAATTTTATGCATATATATACATGTGGCATAAGAATTCCGGCTTCAACAGACTTCAACATAGCTTTCTTACCACAGCAAAGTTAAACCTTGATATAAATTGAGATTTGTTGAAATTCCTCCTAAATTACAGTATATACCACTTGTTCTGGCCACTACCAAATACTCTCACAGCTACATGCTTTGTTAAAGCTTTGAAAATGCCAAATTGATACTCAAGCAGCAGGCACAGAAGGATCATGGTTCCATATAAGTGCCCTGAATGTTAACAATACAAGTCCACACATTCCCAAAAGTTCTAGTAAATCAATAAGTTAAGCAGTTCAGAGATCAAGCGCTGCCACCAAGCTGAAATGCTCATTGTACCACAGAGAGGAGGGAAGCGAGAGAAGGGGATCTCATGTGTATGGGATTTACCTCCAAGGAACTGCAGATACACAGCTCTGCAGGCAGTTCCTGAATTCGATTAGTAGAAACGTCCAAGCTAGTTAGATCGCCAGCTTCCCATACTGCAGCAGGAATACGCTCTAAACCCATTCCATGTAGCGATAAAGTCTGCAAAAACCGTCACCCATGAGGTTCAGAAAATGACATACATTTTAAAAAAAATGCCGAGCCCACTACTGCTTTGAAATGTAGAAATTGATCCTTTAGCTCCTGCGATTCGCAATTGAATCTGTAAGACTTTTTACATGGTTCTCTTCCACGATAGCCAATTTCAATCCTTGAAGAGCAAAAGATAATGCAAATCTCAGCGAGGAATATTATTCATTAGGATTATAATGTGTAAACAGATTCACCAATTTAAAAACATTACTGCAATAGCTTGAGAAATTATCTGTTATGTTGCTCACTGGGAGAAAAGCATGACTCCTTTGAAAAGATTAACTGGCCATCTACTTCTGACCTTACTGGAGGACGCGTTGCGGACTGCCATGATAACTTGATCTTGAAGACCTACTCCAAAAACATTTCCCATAGATGCAGGAGTAGGTTTGGCATCTGCAAGTTAAACCTTGTCCATCAGCAACATATTACAAATAGTTTCTTTTGTTTCCTCTGCAAGCACAAGGACAATCTTTGCATTCAAGATTTCACTGCCCCTCCCCCCCCAAAATCAATAACTAAGCTTAGTAAAAACATATTTATGGTAGAGTGAGATGATAATTTTTCAAGGCCCCAAAGAGTTTCTATCAACAGGATTGCGACTGTCACAAGCTAAGAGATTTTCTATCCTTTACTGACCATCTCTCTCCTTCTAGGGATCCTGTGTATGCCTACATGTATATGTATGAGAGAAGGATGTTTCCAGAAGGAAAGCAGGGGCATTCCCCATTGAGGGGTGGATAACAAAGCAAGGAGGCTTAATTGCTACTCATGGACAGTGGAACAAAACCTTCATTTGTGGGCAGCCGACTGCGGAGATGTCTTAATAAAGCTGGAGTGGGTCCCATCACCAATGAGCTGAAAGAAAAGCAAAGAAAAACTGAACACAAAAGACAACCAGAAACCCAAGGGCCAAAACTAGTAGGGAAATCAGGTTGGAGAATTTAACCAATCTGTACAAAGTCATGAATCACCTTCTCAAGGTCCGTATAGGATTGCCCGATAATAATAGCTTCCGTAAGGTTGTCATGGTTCCTGTAAAAGTCAAAAGGGAAAAGCCAAGATGGACAAGAAACATAGTGCTGCTATTATACATTTAATTGAAACAAATCCAACACTATTGTATATATGCTGCCTTTGAGATACATAATCGTACTATTTAAAAGTCATAAATTAAGGAGAAGGTGAGGTACCAAGCTCTGCGGGCAAGCCTGTCAAACTGTTATTGGACAAGTCCAGCACTGAAAGTCTGAGAGAGCAGGCCTCTACAGGAAACTCCTTGATCTGCCATAACAGAGGAGAAATTTGAAAGACAGACCAAACTGTTTTTCAGACCCTTCACATCCCTTGAATTTGGTTGACAGCAGATTTCTATCTATGTCAGAACATCTACCCAGAACATATTAAATGGAGGCCAGTGCTTACCTGATTGGTTTGAAGGTCTAGTGTTCCCAGACTTGTCAAAGAGCTAATCTCTTTTGGTAGTGACTCGAGATGGTTGTTTCTGAGATGATGGATTTGAACATCATCAGCATCAATTAAGACTCCATTCAAAAATAAACTTCAGTCCATCTTCCTAATCGACACCAGAAATTTCAAGCACCTATCAATGAGACATGCAAGCACTTACCCTAAAGAAAGCTCTGCCAAGGATGAGCAGCTTGCAATTGAGGAAGGGACCATACAAATTCCTGCAAAACTATTCCCAGATCAACCCATGTACATTATCGACAGTTTTCAAGATCAAAAAGAAAAAAACAAATTCAAGGGTTGGCTCACCATCACTTTCAAGGACTTGAAATTCACTTAACAATGATCAAGGCCAAAAGAACCAAGGATCGCAGCCTGAAAGGAGAGAATTTGCCAGCCAAATCCACCTCACACTTTTGAAGGCAGCATTGTGATGAAAATGGAGCAAAGAGTAGATGCAAAGGCTATGGAGGATGAAAGAGTAACATGGCTTGAGGTGGGAGCAGCATGTATCAAACAAAAAAAGTCATGATACTTCATCCATGAAGAAGGGCCTCTTATATCAGTTGGGTATACAATGGAGTTATATCATCGAGGCATCTCATAGCCCATGATCCTCTCAATCAGCCCTTGAATCTTTCAATCATGCCATGTGCTATGACATCACCTACATTGCTTACATCACCTAGAGACATGATACTAGGGACATTTGGCGATCAATATTCCAACATCTGTATGGTGTGGGTTGGTGTAACATACATGAGAACTAGAGATGTTTGACCTGCAAGACCACACAGCAAAAGAATTGCTGAAACTAAATAAAATAGAAGTAGGCAAAAGTATGGATGCCTATTTGACAAAGGTCAAGGACTCAAAGAGCAATTGGCCAACATTGATGAGGTTGTGCCAGACCATTGTGCATGTCTCAGACATGCACATTGTCTCCACGAAGTTGAGTGGACTTCTTGACTTATATCAGGGGTTTGCTACCATATTGATGTTGGTTGCCATGGGCAATCCCAACCACTAAAACTTTGACCAGCTGGTCACTCTATTGTTGCAGCAAGAGCACAGCTGTGCCAATGGGAATGCTGGTGACCAGCCTTTTGCTACCCATCATAAGGGTAATGTAAAAACAACAAAGCCTAGAGATAAAACCAAGCACCATTGTGGTCGTACTTTGGATGCCAACAAAAATGCAGTAAAGAAAAAGCAACTATTGCAGGAATCCAGGTCATATCTTTGAATGCCGAAAGGCGAGTCAAAGAAGAAGAAGAAGAAGAAGAAGAAGCAGTCTAGCCCTTGCAGATACTCTTGCTTCATCTTGTCATGATAAGGATGAATCAGCCAATGTTGCTCATCATGATTGAGCTTTTGTGGTTTTAAAGACTGCAATGCCCTTCACGGCCGGAGAAGGGCAAGAGAGAAATGAACCTTCAAAAAGAGGGGCCACATTGGAAAAATTCTCTTGTAATGCCCTTCAAAAACGATTGAAAACATCTTAACTAGAAGAATGACTTCTAAACTACCCTTTAAGATAAAATTCTAGCTACCCTTCTAATTTGAGGCATGATGAAACTTGCCTAAGGGTAGAGCTCTGATGATGGGCTTGGTCTTCTTCCTTATAGTCTAGGATATTGAATTGTGATGGCACTTTTACACAACAGCATGGAGTAGCTTCCATGACTATTTTGTAGCTTCTTATGACCTTGGTTAGATGGCACGTAGTATGGTGGTTTTTGATTAATAGCACATCGATGCTTTTAAGACACCCCATGATGTGCTTGTGAGTGTCTACATCCATTTTCAAGACCCTTTTAGCCTTCTTTCATCTCGGCACAATTTGCACTTGGAACTTAATAGCTCTACATAGACGAGAGTACTTGTGGCTTCTTATCCAAGAGTCTCTGTCTGTGGCCTTTCTTAGATGTCTTCTGGTACCAAATAGCTCCAACCACTACTTTCCACTTCTCATAGGTCAATCCCCAATGATCATTAAATGCTTCCTTTACCTTATGTTGGATTTGCACATTGTAACACAAAGTATGAATCATCTTCCTCCTCCTCCCCAGACTTAACGAGAACTGCAAAGTTCCCCCCTCTTCTAGTACATTAGTGAGGCCATCGAATTCCTCCCCAAACTCCACGGTTTGTCTCTTTCACATAGTTATCCTGAGAGGGTAAATCTGGTTGATTCACAATTCCAATGTCCTCACACTTCCCATGATCTCCCATGATGCATGCACTACGAAAGCTGGAAAAGATGTTGTCATTTGAGACAAAGGTGGTTGTTTAAAAAGTCACATATTGTGCAAACTTCGTGTTCCATCATTGGTGTTATTTCATATGTGTTTACCCTTTCTACTTCATCCAGCTTTGCCTCGTGGAACACTCTCTATACTAAGCTATTATTGAGGCTCTATTTACTCTATGTTCATTATGTCCTTGTGGAGAGGTTAGATGCAGGCCATGTTGCTACGTCGTGAGCATTCTGCAACTTATCTTGATGTCCATAATGAGCTAATAACAGTGCCACATCTGTCATGTTTTCCATTGCCATAGCTGGATCCAAAGAAATTCCATGGCATATTTAGACAAGTGAGGGATTTTAAGCCTTGTAACAAAGTAGAATCCATGGTCTGATGTAAATTCAGAGGAAGCACAATCTAACCACACCCAATGTTGTTTTATTATCCCTTTACTTGGGGATCATCTTTGGTTAACTAATCCCAATGCAATAGAAAAGCATGCTGGACAATCCTCATATCATGACTCTTGCATGGCAGTTTCAAATGCATTCAAGACATGGTATTTTGATAGTAAGCACATCACTTCTTGTAAGAAGTTATTTCTTTCTCTAGATGATGTACCGAACGAGGGGTACATACACTTGTGCCAATAATGCATCATATGATTTGAAGGGCATTGGCAAAGTTGAACTTATTACAGAATTCACCTTTGTCCGGAACAGACCACGCCTTCAAATCACCTCTTTCAGCTGCTTTACGTGCAGTCGAACGGTCCATGCATTCCAACAGCAAACTCCGTCAGCCCCAAAAGATTAGTGCTCTGATGTTACATGCGCAATCATCACACTATCAAGACACAAGCGATGGTTTCATCCAAGCAGTAAGGGTGCGTGGGATATGGCTAGTGACGATATCCTAGAATTAACCTGAAACTCCAAGCCATCCATCCCAAACGCTTGATGGCAGCAAACTCCAAACTGTCCACAGCTCAAATGCTCTCCAAGTTCACACTTTTAGATAACCTGCTGTTCGTATACTATGTCAAAGTGCAGCAGAATATATGAACAGAGATAGAGAGCAGATCTGCATGTGTGTGTGTGTGTGTGTGTGTGTGTGTGGTGTGTGTGTGTGTGTAGTGTGTGTGAGTGAGAGAGAAAGAGAGAGATCCCGTGCTAGCCCTCGTGCTCCCACGATGCAGTTGCTTGTTTCTCCCTCAGTTTGACACCCTCGAGGTTTCATTTGACGTCCGTTTTGTGTCCGTACGCTCTATCAGAAAATACGAGGATGAAAAAAAAAAGAAAAAAAAAAAGAAAGAAAGAGAGAGAGAGAGAGAGAGAGAGGTGCTGTCAAAAATCCGTGCGATTTTGTCCGTACAGTCCGTATAATTTTGTCCGTACAGTCGGGGAAGTCCATACAGTTTGCATGTCAAAAAAAAAAATTCGTACTGTCAAAAATCCGTACGATTTTGTCCGTACAGCCAGGAAAAATCCGTACAGTTTTGTACCTACTATGCTTTCCTCCTTGTAAAGCGTGGCTGCTTCGAAGCCTTTTCCTTAACTCGAATGGCGGATTATTCCTATGAGAAAACCTTTCACAAAGACAAGTCGGTTTCCAACAAGAAACAAAAGATGATTCCCTTCATGACTCCGCTGAGGCTCAGCTTGTTTATGAGGTTATGCATGAAGGGTTTGGAGACACCCGTAAAGCTTGGAAAGATCCACTTCCCACCACTAGCATTATGGTGGAAGTGGATGATATATTTGATCCAATTAAGGAGTATGCAAAGCATGTCATTATAATTTTCTTCCCAGGATGGATGCCTGCTGCAGCAGATGTTGGGAATTGGTTGACTCGAACCCTGGGTGGTTCTTATGTCAAAAAAGTTCATTATGCAACGAGGGGCTTTTTTGAGATCATCATGGTTGATGAGGAGCACCGTCAGGTTTTGCTCGACCACTCTCCTCTCTTCTATGGCCAACAGATGGTCCATGTTCTACCCTGGTCTCCCACCCGGGATTCTCAGGCATTGATTCGGCATCGTTGCCCTGTTTGGGTAGAAGTTGTGGATTTTCCTCAATGCTCGTCTTCTCTTCTACCTAAAATTGCAGCTTCCCTCAGTAAGGTGGTATGTCCACCGCGACCCAATGGAAATTCGAATCGCTTCTGCATTTTGTGGGATACAGATCATCCCACTCCCGCTTCATATTCGGTTACTGTGAATAATGTTTCCATGGGGAGTGCCTTTTACAAGCTCAAGTGGGAGCTGTTTGCAGGTGCTTGCCTTGAATGCAAGCAATTTGAGCACATGGCTTCACAATGCCCTTCCCGAGCTACACGGATGCCAGTGCAAGCTGAAATGGTTCAGCCTTTGAATAAGAACGCAAATGCCTCTTCTGTGGTAAAAAACAAAGGGGTCAAACAGTCTTTCTCTGTTCAAGACAAAGGCAAAGCCCTAGCTGTCTCAAATGGTAATGCTTCTTTTCATGTGCCTTTGTCCTCTCCACCTCAAGGGAAGGGGGAAACTTTTTTGACTGATGGATGGCAAACTCCTCGCAAAGTGATCTCCCCCATGCGACCTTTGCCTTCTCAGACTGGGAGTGGTGCATCCTCTCATGGGAAAACAACTACTGAAAACTCTGGTGTTGGCTTGACCTGGGCTACTGTGACTGCAAATCGGACCTTGTTTCCTGAAGAAGAAGTTGCTACACATTTGTCCTCTCCTCAGGCTGATGCTTCATCCCAGGGCAGAGGCCCGGACATTGAGGTGGAAATGCAGACGTAGACAGCCTGTTAGTTTCTGTACATACCTGTCCCATATGTAGGCCATCTCCTGGTGGTTCTAGTGATGCCCTATAAACCATCGTATGTGCCTTGTAGCCATAAATATAGGCACTTGTAGTGTTAGTGCCTTTTAGGCCACATAGGACACTTAGTCCTATGTGACACCTAGGACACTTAGTCCTAGGTCTAGGTACTTGTACCTTGTACTCCTTTTTCATAATCCAAGTTTGACGTGACAGCTAAGACTTGTGCGACGCTTTGCTACCTGAACTCTCTCTCTCTCTCAATCGATCCTACAGTGGTATCAGAGCCGAGGTCTACACTTGTCTTCCAGCTCTCCTCAACCTCCCGAGTCCTCCATTGCTCATTGGGAGTCTGCTCCTCTACTGGTCATCACTGCTTCAGCCTGTTTGCCGTACACACTCACTGGACCTGTGCTCCTGCCCCCGGATTTGCATCGCTTACAGCTTTCAATAGCCTCAGCTGCGCTCCATCCGTACAGTCCGTACGACTGTACGGACTTCCGTACGGATCACGTACAGATCCCAAGTCTTTCCGCCCAACTGCGTCCCTAGCTGTTCTGCCCGTCGCATCACCTTCCGTACCTGCGACTGTACAAAGTACCTACGCCGTACTTGCGTTGTACAACAGTGCTTTCTTTCAGGAACACGATTATGCTGAGGAGTGTAAGGAGTAGAGCATGAGTGAACAATGCCCTGTGAAGACAAAAATGCAACTGTTCCGTACAGTAATACTTGCATAAGTACATAGTTCCGTACAATAGTGCGTGCAGATGTACAGATTTCTATACAGGTGTACTTGCATCGTACCTGCTCCATACAGATTCATCTGCTCCGTACTTGTTTTGTATGTTCTTCCGTACGGTCTCACTTGCACGACATTGAGTCAGATTTGCATACATTGGGTCACATTTGCAAAAATTTCAGCAAAATTTGGGGCTTTTCTGCATTTGCCCTCTTTTTGGCCTATTTGCCCTCAATAAATTTGGGGCTTTTGCCAAATTTGCTGTTTTTGCAATGTAACATTGCCTGCCACAGTCACATTTGGGTCAGATCTGCATTTGCCCTTTGATTTGGGTTGGAAATTTGCAGATATTTGCTGTCATTTTTGGACAGCCAGCTTTTTGCAGTGATAGCCTTGAGGCTTTTGGGTTTTCAGATCTCTTTCAGGGTATCACATTTGCTATGGCTGGGAACAATCAAGATCTATTTGGCGTTCTTCGTGAATCATAAGTTGGATGGAACCAACTATCCGATGTGGTCTTATCTCATGAAACATATTCTTGTTGCAAAGCATTTGTGGAATATTGTTTCTGGGGTTGATCTGAGGCCAGCCAATGCTACAGTGGTTGCCTCTACTGCTGGTCCCTCTGCAAGCGATACTCCTCCTGATGCCTCATCTTCTAGCACTCCTGCTACTACTCTTCCAACTCAGGAACAGACAACATGGGATACAAGAGATGCAAATGCACATTCATGTATTGCTTTATCATGCAAGAGAATCATTATTCCACACATCCGGTCTTGCAGGACAGCAAAGGATGCTTGGGATAAATTGGCTTCTCTCTATCATATTCGCAATGAGGCACGTGTTGCATATCTGAGAAGGCAATTACAAGAAGTCAGCATGAATGATGGTGACTCTATGGATGCACACCTGACAAAGGTCAAGGACCTCATGGAACAACTTGCCAACATTCATGAGGTGGTGCCAAATTCACAGCTTGTCAGTACCACATTGAATGGACTGCCAAATACATATCAAGGGTTTGCTACAACCCTTCGATTAGTGGCCATGGGTAATCCAGACCACTATTCTTTTGATCAGCTAGTTACTTTGCTTTTGCAAGAAGAGCAAAGTAGAGCTAATAGACAAGCCATTATTCCTGATCATGCATTTGCTTCACAGCAGACAGGAAGAGGCAAGGCTTTAAAGCCTATGGGCAAGCCAAAATCTGCGCATAGCAGCTGCAATTCCTCCCATGCATCTAAAAATACAGCAGATAAGTCAAAGAAGAAAAGATGCAACTATTGTCACAAGCCTGGACATGACATTTCAGAATGCAAGAAGCGCATTGCTTCGGAGAAAAAGAAAGCAAGATTGACAGTTAATGCCTCTCATGCTATTGAATCCCATGAGCCGGAAGATGCTTCACATGCACATGCTCTTCAGGATGATTGGGCATGGGTTGTCCATTGCTCATTTGATCCCTCCAAAGCTGATGCATTCTTTACTGCTAATGATGCTCAGTCCTGGTACTTTGATAGTGGTGCTTCCAAGCATGTCACATCTTGCAGATAGTTGTTTCATTCTTTAGCTGATGCACCTCGAGGGGGGACTGTCACATGTGCTAATAATGCTTCATATGCTGTAAAAGGAATTGGAGATGTGCAGCTCACATCCATTTCAAGCCATCCTGTTACTCTGACAAATGTTCTTTTTGTGCCTGGAATTGAAGTCAACTTGATTTCAATTTCAGCAATTGCCACTTCAAGTTTCAGAGTTATTTTTGATGGCTACAGATGCCTAGTTTATGATCTTCATGATGACAATGCCATAGTTCTCACTGGCACTTTGCAAAGGGGACTTTATCACCTTGATCACCACTCAGCTGCACTTTCTATTGAAGCATTTGCAATTTCAGATTCACAGCTTGCTGAAACTCATATTTGGCATGAGAGAATGGGTCATCTCAATTATAGAGCTCTTGCAAACCTACATTCACAGCAGATGGCAAATGATGTACCTCAAACTCACATAGTTTCCAAACATGTGTGTGAGGGTTGTCTTTTCGATAAGATGCATCGGTTTCCTTTTCAAAAACTCTCACAAAGGAAATTGCAGCTAGTACACAGTGATGTCTCTGGCCCCATGAGGACAAATGCCATTGGGGGATACAAATATTTTATGACTCTCATTGATGATTTCACAAGATATTGCTGGGTATATCCTTTAAAGGCCAAATCTGAAGTTTTCTTATGCTTTCAGAGGTGGCTGAATATGGTTGAGAATGAATCAGGATGCAAGCTTGTCACCCTCAACACAGATAGGGGGGGAGAGTATATGTCTAAGGAGTTTGATGCATTTCTGTCTTCACGGGGCATTATTCACTCATGTACTACTCCTTACACTCCTCAGCAGAATCCTCTTTCTCAAAGGAAAAACAGGTGCACAATGGAGATGGCCAGATGCATGCTTAAGGCCAAGTCTTTGCCCAATAAATTTTGGCTTGATGCAGTAATGTGTGCAAACTATTACACAGGCATTGAAGACTATTACAACTTATGAAGCATGGAAAGGCAGGAAGCCTTCACTTTCACACATGAGAGTTTTTGGGTCTCTTGCATATGTTCATGTACCATCTCAGCTGAGACATAAGCTGATGACAAGGCAATCAAATGCATATTTATTGGTTACAGCCAGGAGAGCAGAGGGTATCGGTTATACCAATCAAATACTAGGAAGATTATTGTCAGTAGAAATGTAATCTTTGCTGAACATTCCGCTTCTCCTCTTGTGGACTGCAAAGCTAAGCCAGATGTTGACATGTTTGATGCCTTTGAATCTTGGTTACCTCTGCCTTCCTCAGAAGAGGACTTTGACCAGCAACATGAGCCTCCTGCAGGCCCTCCACCAAGCAATAATCAACCACTACCCCATGCTGATTTGCAGGTTTCTCTTCTCGCACAAAATGATCCCACTATTCATGATGCAGTCATTGAAGAAAGAGCTCTCAATAGACCGCAAAGGCAAGTTCCCAAATGGCTTCTTGATGACCTATTATTTGGGCATTCAGTTTGCTCATGTTGAGGGGCGTATCATGATGTCTCAGTCCAAGTATATTGGACAGCTCCTTGATCATTTTCAGTTTGAGGATTGCAAGCCAATCTCTACTCCAATGGACCCTAGCTTCAAATTCCCAGCTCATGATGGGAGCCCACCATGTGATATCACTCTTTATCAGCAGGCTGTTGGATGCCTTATTTATTTATGTCACACCAGACCTGACTTAGAGTATGCAGTATCTCAGCTCAGCAGATTCATGCACATGCCCAGTTCACAGCATTGGCAGGCAGTAAAGAGAGTCTTCAGATATCTCAGAGGCACGCAGGATTTAGCCCTCTTCTATGGTGATCAAGGTTCATTTACCATGCATGCTAACACAGATAGTGACTAGGCAGGATGTTCCGACACCAGAGTGTCACATACTGGCAATTGTTTTTTGCTTGGCAATTCATGTATCTCTTGGCTCAGCAAGAAGCAACCAACAGTTGCCACATCTAGCTGTGAGGCTGAGTACATGGCCGCTTTCACCGCTATAGTAGAGTGTGTTTGGCTTCGACAGTTACTTACCGATCTTGGTATTCGCCAGACATCCTCCACTATTGTCTACACTGACAGCCAGAGTGCTTTGGCCATTGCGCGTAGCCCACTGTTTCATGCACGTACCAAGCATATTGAAGTTCATTATCATTATGTTCGGAAGCGGTTGTCAACAGGAGACATAGAGTTGTTCTATCTTCCCACAGAGAACAACATAGCATATATGTTTACAAAGGCACTTCCTCATCCCAAGTTCGAAGTCTTTCGACAGGCTTTACATTTGGTTCTCTTTTTTACATGATCTGACATCCCTTGTACATTCATAGGTGGCTATATCCTTTTGGATGAACATGTGCCACCATGACCAAAAAATACCAGGTATTCTGAGACGTTTCCAGAGTACTTCAGCCCATCCCATGGAGGGGGGTTTGTAGGCCATCTCCTGGTGGTTCTAGTGATGCCCTATAAACCATGGTATGTGCCTTGTAGGCATAAATATAGGCACTTGTAGTGTTAGTGCCTTTTAGGCCACATAGGACACTTAGTCCTATGTGACACCTAGGACACTTAGTCCTAGGTCTAGGTACTTGTACCTTGTACTCCTTTTTCATAATCCAAGTTTGACGTGACGGCTAAGACTTGTGCGACGCTTTGCTACCTGCACTCTCTCTCTCAATCAATCCTACACCATAACTGTAAATATGCTTGATCATCTGAAGTGTGTTACTCTCAATGTACACCGAATGTGTGATGGTCGCAAATGGAAACTAGTCTGGATGTATATCAGGCAATTGCAGCCTGATATAATTGCTTTGCAAGAGCATAATCAGCATATGTATGCTGGTCAAATAGGCTATTTTGCTGGTTATGATATCTTCTATGCTGGAGAGCACTCCTTTTCTGGTGTGGCTTTTTTGGTAAAGCACGACCTTCAACCTGTTGTGGCTCTCAATGATTGCCATGGTAGATGGATTATTGTTCAATGCCTTGTTCAAGGGGAAATTTTTGAATTTGCATCGGTTTATGCCCCCCAGTCTTCTCGTGATAGCTCTTGATCTGGGCTGCCATGCATACTTATCCATGGCGACAACATGCCTTCATTTGTGATGACTTTAATAATGCCCCTCAATCGGGTGACAACACCTCAAGCCACACTCATATGTTGGCTTCTGAAACACAGGCATGGTCTGATTTTTTGCTTCAGTTGCACCTGAATGATCTCTGGAAGGAATTACAGCCCATGCTTCCAGGTTATACCTTTCAGCATAATGCTCAATCTTCTTATTGGGCACGCTTGGACAAATGGTATCAGATTGATCCACAGCATTGTGATGCCTTTACTTGTCAAATTTGGGTTGATCATGCTTTCACACATTCGGATCATGCTCCTCTTTGGTTGAGGCTTTCCTTACATGAATTTCCCACTAACAGATTGCCTTGCTGAAGGCTTTTGCTGATTAATAATAGTTATCTGGAGCATGCTAGCTTTAAAGCCTTGGTCTTTGATGGTATTCAACCTCTCTCTTGTCAGATACGCATTGGTTTGGATTATGCCTGGCAGGCTTTTGTTGCTCGGATGCAAGCAGTTATTCGAGATTATGGCAAATCCTATATGCAAGCCACAAGGGAGACTGTAGCACATGCCAAATTTACTTGTCAGAGTTTGACTGAGCTTACTCATCTTCGCCCTTTGTCTTCAGAGGAAAGCATGCTCTTATGTCAGGCTCAATTCTCTCTTCAATCCGATGATCGCAGAAAGCTTGCTAAATGGGAAACTCGATCCAAACAACGGGCATTTTTGGATAAAGGCTGCTCTTCCAAGCAACTTTTTAGGAGTTTACACTACAAAAGACAGGCTGCCAATATCTATCGCATCCGGATGCCTGATGGTTCTTGGTCAACATCTCGTTCAGAGCTTGCTGATTTATGTGTGCAACACTTCTCCACTCATTTTGGGCATTTAGATACTATTTCTCCTCGGGTCGTGTCTGCACGTCAGCTTCTTTTGCAGCATATTCATCCAATTCTGTCTGATGCTCAAGCTTTGGAACTTGAACATCCCTTCATTGAAAGGAAATTGTATGATGCACTGAGATCCTTGTGAGTACTAAGGGAGAGAGAGCAGAGTGTGTGAGCAAGAGAGCAAGAGAGTAGGAGGGTGAGAGCTGAAAGCAATAGTTGCAATAGAAGAGTATGTAACAACTGAAGAGTGGGATAGGTTTTGTCTAAGTGACAAAACCTTATCCTTCACTAACCATAGTTAGTTAACTAACTGTGGTTAGGGAGAAAACCCTCTAAAATGAGGAAAAAGTGTCCCTAACCTACTTATTACATTACATTGGTCACTACTAAATTATAACAATAATTCTAACACCCCCCTACAGTGCCAATGTCATATACAAGGAAATGATCAATCACCAAAAGGAGATAAGTTCAGGGCACTGCGAAATGCCTCAAACTTTTCACGTGGAAGTGCTTTGGTGAAAATGTCTGCAACATTGTCATGTGTTGACACATAGATCATACTGATCTCTCCTGCATGCAACTTCTCTCTGACGTAGTGATAGTGAACCTCAATGTGCTTCGTGCGAGCATGAAACACAAGATTCTTTGCCACTGCAATAGCACTCTGACTATCAGTAAGAATTGGAGAAGGACCCTCCAATGAAAGATGAAGATCAGCAAATAAACGACGCAGCCAAACACATTCAGCTGTCGCTGTGAAAGCTGCCCTGTACTCAGCTTCACATGAGGAGGTAGCCACTGTAGACTGTTTCTTGCTCAACCAAGAAATACAAGCTTTGCCCAAAAAGAAACAATTGCCACTTGTGGACTGCCAGTGTCATAGTCTCCAGCCCAATCTAAGTCACTGTAAGCATGCATCTACAAGTCACCCCCCCTGGGAAACATCAAGCCAAAAGACTTTGTACCTTGCAAGTAATGGAAGATGCGTTTTACAGCCTGCCAATGCATAGTCTTTAGGCTGTGCATATACCTGCTCACCTGAGAAACTGCAAACTGAATATTAGGTCATGTATTGCAGAGATAAATGAGGCATCCAACAGCCTGACTATAGAGTGTGACATCAATTGATTCACTTGCATCATGCATTGTAAGCAGCCCCGGCTCCATGGGAGTAGCTATGGGTTTACAATCCTGCATGTTGAATCTGTCCAAGAGTTTCTGCACATACTTGGATTGAGACATAACGATGCCACTTTTCTCTTGACTGGACTGGATCCCTAAATAAAAGTGTAGCAGCCCCAAATCTGACATGTCAAAAGTGGTCTGCAATTCAGCTTTAAAATCTGCAATATTATCCTCATTTGACCCTGTGAGCAGTAAGTCATCTACATAAAGAATGATGACTAAAATATCCCCCCCATCCTTCTTGATGTAGAGGGTGCTCTCAGTTGGACTAATGTGCAGCCCCTTGCTGGTCAGAAAGGCATGAATTTTGGCATACCATGCATGTGGGGCTTGTTTCAGCCCATACAAAGCTTTATTCAGCTTGCATACCTGAAGTGCATTTTCTGAAATTTGAAAGCCCGGAGGTTGTTTGACATAAACCTCTTCCAACAAGTCTCCATTAAGGAAAGCTGTTTTAATGTCCAACTGATGAACATTCCATTCAAAATTTGCAGCCATGGCTATAACTAACCGGATGGTTGTCATTCTGGATGTAGGAGCAAAAGTCTCCTCACAGTCTATGCCCTTTTTCTGAGCATATCCTTTTGCAACCAGCCTTGCCTTGTACCGATCAATGGACCCATCTGGCTTTCTTTTGACTTTGAAAACCCACCGTGTACCTATGGCATGTTTACCTGATGGCAAATCCACAACTTCCCATGTCTGATTTTTCTGAATGGACTGCAACTCATCATGCATGGCATTCATCCAATGCACATTATCCTGTGCTTCTTCAAATGTCTCAGGCTCCTCCTCATCAAGAAGAGTACCTGCATAAGCTGATTCAACTGAAAGAGCTCCCCCCCCATGCCTTACCTCACTACGAGTTCTGCCAGGTAATGGAGCATCAATTTTACTCTCCTTGAGAGTTTGTAACAGCCAATTTGAAACTGTTTTTGCTGCATGTATCTCTACAATTTCTTGCTGAACAACCTCTTCCACTGCTTGTGGAGGTGGTAAGACATCCTGTGGCTGAATCGGAGCATGTGGAGGTATCTGTAAATTGTGATTTGCATCAGATATATCAGCAGGGGAACCCAAGGCAATGGGTAGTAATCCCTCAAAGACATCATCGGAAGAAGTAGGCATATCAAATTCAGCTTGAGTGTGAGCTGAATTTTCTGAAAATATAATATCTCTACTGACAATAATCTTGCCTGTGACAGGATTGTAGAGATGGTAGCCCTTGCTCTCTGCACTGTACCCAATAAAAATGCATTTGATTGCCTTATCAGACAACTTATGCCGAAACTCAACGGGCACATGAGCATATGCAAGGCATCCAAAAACACGAAAATTATCCACACGAGGCTTTCTCCCTTTCCAAACTTCATAGGGAGTCTTGGTCTTCAAAGCTTTTGTGGGAGCCCATTTCAAAACATAATTGGCACACATGAGACCTTCAAGCCAAAATTTGTGAGGCAATTTTTTGCTTTTTAGCATGCATCTATCCATCTCCATAAGAGTACGATTTTTCCTTTCAGCTTTGCCATTTTGCTGAGGGGTTAGCCTCACTGTAAGCTGATGTGCAATGCCCTTGTCTTTCAAAAATGCATCAAAATCTGTAGACAAATACTCCCCTCCTCTATCTGTGCGTAATGTCTGTATCTTGAGTCCTGATTCATTCTCAACCATGGCTGCAAAGTGTTTGAAAACCATAAACACTTCTGATTTGCGTTTCAGCCCATAAACCCAAGTGTAGTTGCAGTAGTCATCTATAAAAGTGACAAAGTAAAGATGACCACCCAATGATGGAGTCCTCATGGGACCACAAACATCAGTATGAATAAGCTGTAATTTTCGAACAGCTTTTACTGATCCATCCTTCTTGAAAGGAAATCTATGCATTTTACCAAGAATGCACCCTTCACAGGCATGTGGAGGAGGTGTTTCAAGAGGAGGCAATGCATTAACCATAGCATGTTTTTGAAGTGTCATCAAGCTGCCATAATGCATGTGTCCATATCTGGCATGCCATAACTCCGCATTCTGCATAGCAACAGTAGGAGTGGAAACTGCAAGAGCATGTGCTGGTCTTTTCTCATACATGTCAAGCTGAAAAAGACCACGTAATAAAGTGCCAGACAATCTCAAGGCATAGTCACTCTCTCTGTCATGGACTGCACACTTGTCATCTTCAAAAATGACCTGAAATCCAGCTCTGTTAAGAGTGGACACTGAAAGTAGATTTTTTGTGATACCAAGCACATACAAGACATCAGAAATTTTGAATGTTGAGCCATCAATGGCTGTAAGTTCAACTTCTCCTGTACCACGAACTGAATAGGAGTTGTTGGCACATGTGACCTTTTTACCAACGGGAGGTGGATGCAGAGATGTGAAAAGACACTTGTTGGAAGTGATATGCTTTGAGGCACCGCTATCAAAATACCATGTATTTAGTGTCTCGTTGACACTGAAAGCTGATGCATCCTTGGAAGAATCATAACTGCATGTCAGAAAAGCATAAGAGTCATCATTACAAGTGGCTGTAATATCCGGAGCAGCCAACTGAGAGTCTGAAATGCAAGACAAGAAGGCATAGTCGTGTTCCACAAAGTTGGCTGTAGCTTACTCATTGTCAGATGCATGAGGAGCTGAATCTGAAACAGCCATACCGGAGCTGTTTTTCTTTTCTTTTGCAAGCCTCTTCTTGCATTCTCCAATGTAATGACCTGGCTTTTTACAGTAATGACATATACCCTTCTTCTTGGGCTTACCTGCATCACCCTTAGCCTTTTGAGAAGGCTGTCCTGAACCACTGGAAGGCTGATTTGCTGATGTCTTTGCTTGTCCCTTTCCTTTAGGCTTGAATTTTGAAAGCATGGCATGTTCACCTGCTTGTGAAGCCATGTTTTTCCTGGTCTGCTCTTCCTGCAACAGAAGTCCTATCAACTCGTGAAAATTGAGAGGATTTGTACCCCCCCTCAATTACAAAGTTAGCGAGGTATGAAAGCTGAGATAAGACTCAGGAAGAGAATTCAGAGTAGTGGTAATCATCTCTGAATCAGGAATGATCTCATCAATATTCAGCAATTGCTCTCGTAAATCCTGTAGCTTTGTGAGGTGCACTGACATGGAGTCGCCCTCTTCCATATGTGTATGAGACAATTCTCTTTTCAAAAAAGACACCCTGGCATCATTCCGAGCTGCATACATGCTCTCCAAAATATCCCATGCTGCCTTTGAGGTCTTACACGACCGGATATGCGGAATGATGAATCTTTTCACTGAAAGAGAAATACACGACAAAGCTAAAGCATCACGTGAATCCCATCTCTTTTGCTCTGGAGTAGTAGCTATAGCTGCACCAATAACTTGTCCTGCAGCTGTACCCTGTGCACGACCTCTGCCTCCTCCTTGCTGGGAGGGGTATTAGGTGCCACATTTGCTAGCCGGATCTCATCCCGATTTACAGAGTCCCACAAATTACGGGAAATCAGAATGTTGCGTACCATAAAACTCCAGAGGGAGTAGTTGGTACCATCTAGCTTATCCTCTTGTGAGAGACCACTGAACTGGAAATCATTCTGATTTTGCTGGGCCATGTCTGAGAAAGAAAATACAGCAAATGCAAATCCGAATTCCCTTGCTGGGAATGGAGTGCACAATTCCCAAAAAATACAGCCAAACACTCGCTGAAAATGCAACTCAAATCTCTGTAATGTCTCTGTCAGAAATCTGCCAGAGCATCCAATCTCTCCCAAAACCTGCCAAAAGTGCTTCAAAACACTTACAGAAAGGCAATGTGAACTGAAACCTGCAAAATTGCTCTCCCAACACAAAAGCCCCAATTTGTGGCTTGAAATTGCAACCAGAAAGGGGCAAATTGCCTAAAAGCCCCAAAAATGCAAGAAATTGCTGTGTAAAGCAAAAAGCTCCAAATTTTTGCAAGAAATTGCAACTCAAAAAAGGGGCAAATTGACTGAAAGCCCCAATTTGCAATTTATCTGCAAAAGGAGTAAATTCTACTGCCAATGTGACTCAATCTGAGTCCAAAAAACCTGCAAAGTTCCCAATTTGCTCTTCTTCTGTAAAGCAAAAACCTGCAAAGTAATCCTGCAAGAAACTCCTGCAAGGAAAACCTGCATAAAGTGCAAACACCAACGAAGGGTACAACGCCAACGAAAGGTACAAGGGCCCAACTGTACGGACGACTGATGCCCAACAGTACCGATTTGCAGCAACAGTACGGATTGTACGGAAGATGCTTGAATGGACTACTGCTGTACGGATGTACGGAGAGACATGCTGCTGGTACGGAAGAGCTAGTACTGAAGAGCTGGCGCTGGAACAATACGGACGCATGCAGTATTGAATGTACGGAATGTACGACGGGAAGCAGTACGGCAGTCTGTTGTCACTTGCACGGTAGTCGTACAACGGAGGTACGACGCAGGTACTTATACCAAACAACGCTTAATACAACGAACTTACAGCGCTTGTACGACAGAGTACCGATTGCTCACATGAGCAGTGTACGGACTGTACGACTAAAGCGGAAGGTAGTACGACGCTGCTGTCAGTTGTACGACTACGGTAGTACGGCGCTGTACTGCTGTGTACGGACGACGACACTTGTACGGACAACGGTACTTGTACGGACGGGCAGCGATGGTACGTGCAGGTCGTACGGACTGTACGTCGAGTGTTGAGCTTGGAGCAGGGAGCTTGCGAACAAGGAAGCAAAGAGCAGGATCTTGCTGCTCTGATACCAAATGTGAGTACTAAGGGAGAGAGAGCAGAGTGTGGGAGCAAGAGAGCAAGAGAGTAGGAGAGTGAGAGCTGAAAGCAATAGTTGCAATAGAAGAGTGTGTAACAACTGAAGAGTGGGATAGGTTTTGTCTAAGTGACAAAACCTTATCCTTCACTAACCGTAGTTAGTGAACTAACTATGGTTAGGAAAAAAAACCTCTAAAATGAGGGAAAAGTGCCCCTAACCTACTTATTACATTACATTGGTCACTGCTTAATTATAACAATCCTGTGGCAGATGGAAATCTCCAGGATGGGATGGTCTCACTATTGAATTTTTCTTGCATTCTGGGATCTTCTTAAATTCACCTTGCTGCAAATGGTAAATACAGCATGGCAAAATCAGCAGATGCCTGTGTCATGGAAAAAGGGTCTTCTCAAGCTGATTCCAAAAAAGAAGCTATGTGATTCACTTGGTGATTGCCAAAATGGTGGTTGACCGGATTAAAGGTTATTTGCATGATGGGTTGCATCCCTCCCAATATGGCTTTGTTCCATGTCGCCATATGGCTTTGTTCCATGTCGCCATATCACAAATAACATTGCCAATGCTTATATTGGGATTGAATATGCCACATACACGCAACAGGATGTTCTACTCTTGCAGGTAGATATTGCAAAAGCCTTGACACGTTCAATGGGATTTCATCTCGCAAACTATGCGAGCTTTGGGGTTTGGACCAAAAATGCAGCAAGTTATTTACTGGCTTTACAGAGATAGCAATGCAGCTTGCATTATTTCTAGGGATATCTCTGATGAGTGGACTCTTCGTTGTTCGGTCCGCCAAGGATGCCCTCTAGGTGCTTTACTGTATGCCATTGCTACTCATCCTATGCTGCAATATATTGATCATCTTGTGGCTACAAGATCACTTCATGGCTTGGAATTGGATGCTAATCACAGCATGGTTGCTCAAGCTTATGCTGATGATTCTTTCTTTACCCCGAAGAATACGCCCATGATCTTGGTGCCTTGATGCAGGCCCTCTCTATTTATGGTTTGGCAGCTGGTCTTCATGTTAATTTTCAGAAGTCTAAGCTGCTCCCTTTGCATTCCAAAGACTGGCATAGTCTATTATGGCCCGAGGATATCATTCCACCCACTCAGTTTGTTCGTCATCTTGGTTACCCTTTGGGGTGGGAACTCACTCGCCGACAACAAACTGATTGGGTTTTGGCTAAGCTTCGAAAAAAGCTTGAGTATTGGAAACTGGCAACCTGGCCTTTGCATGTTTGTCTTCGAATAGTGCAATCCATCCTTGTGGCATATATTCAATTTTACTTGTCATTGATCATGTTCACTTAGGCAGATCTTGCATCTTTCATGTCTGTCTTTATGGAACTCTGCTGGTGATCCAAACGTGGCATAAAAAGTCTCACACTGCTTTCGATGCATCACATTTGTTCTCCCAAGATGCATGGTGGATTGAACATCGCAGATATTCATGTGCATATTCTTGCCCACAGGGAAAAAATGTTGCTGCAATTTCTGCAAGGTGATCAGCCTTGGGCTCTTATGATTAGGACTCTGGTCACTCATATCAGTATTTCTGCGTTTGGTCATTGGCAACTCGATCACTGGGATTTCTTTTTTGGCTGCACTGATGGCACTTTGCCTGGATGCCCTTTTGTCTCCTGCTAGCTTCTTGACTGGAAGCATGTTCTTTCTCATCTGGAATGGAATGGACGGAAATCTTTGCTTGGGAATTCTTTGAGCATTGCGCCATCCACATGTTTAAGATGTCAGGCTCCTTCAGAGACTGTTATTCATTTGCTTTGGCATTGCCCGTGTACTAAGATCCTCCTCAGGAGAATTTCAGATTATCTTCGGATCCGTTTCCCGAGTCACAGATTTGGGAAACATTTCTGGCTCTTTGGCAGATTTATGAAGTCTTTGTCTCAATACTCACTATTTCTCTCTTGGGTGCGATATTGGGCTCTTTGGACAATCTGGAGTGAGCATAATTTGACATACTTGGGTGGGCAGATTCACAAGTCATATGAATCTTTCGGAGCCTCATTGCGGCAATCCTTATATGATGCCTGCCATGAGAGTGATATGGATGCTTCTTGCATACAGCTGTTCTTTTTATGCTTCTGAACTTTGGGATACCCTCCATTTTGGAGACCTCCCATCATGTAAATTTATGATCATATAAATATATGCACTGGATATTACCAAAAAAAAAAGTGTGTGTTCATCCCACCCACTCAGTTAGTTCGTCACCTTGGTTATCCTTTGGGCTGGGGACTTACTCATCGACAGCAAATTGATTGGGTTCTAATCAAGCTCCAGAAAAAGCTTGAATATTGGAAACTGGCAACCTGGCCTTTACATGTTTGCCTCCGAATAGTGCAGTCGATTCTTGTGGCGTACATTCAATTTTATTTGCCTTTGATTATGTTCACCAAGGCAGACCTTGATTCCTTTATGTCTGTCATTATGGAAATCTTTTGGCGTTCCAAATATGGCAAAAAAAGTCTCAGACTGCTTTCGGTGCATCAAATTTGTTCCGCTAAAATGCATGGAGGATTGAATATCACTAATATCCAAGTGCACATCCTTACTCACAGGGGGAAAATGTTGCTGCAAATTTAGAAAGGTGATCAGCCCTGGGCTCTCATGATTCAATCTCTCGTCACACATATCAGTACTCCTGCTTTTGGTCATTGGCAACCCACTCAGTGGGATTTCTTGTTTGGGTGCATTGATGGCACTTTGCATGGCTGCCATATGGTCTCCAACTTGCTTCTTGACTGGAAGCATATTCTGTCTCACTTGGAATGGCATCGTTGACAGTCTCGGATGGGTAATTCTTTGTGGGCTGAAAGCATTCACTGGTCCAAAGCTTTTCAGCCTCCGCTTGCTTTACAGGAACCTCGCCGTTCTTACTTTATTTCTTTTAAAGGGATCAATACTGTTGCTGATGTTATTCATGATGATGGCTCTCTGCTTCCCTTTTCTCTGGTAGCCACACAGTATGGTTTGGGTTCTCATTATCGTACTTTGTGGCAGCAAATCACTTGTATGATTTCCCCTTTGGTTCTGATTCCCCCTTTAGAACTCCATGATCGATTAGAGGATTGGACATTGACTTCCCTTAGGTCCTCCTCTCGTCCTTTGAGGCTATCTCAAATTACTGTGTCTGCATTATACAAAATCCTTTTGCCTCAACCCTGGGTTTCAGAAAGGGGTGATTCTCTTTGGCGAATGCATCGGCTAGCTAAGTGGTGGAGAAAAAGACTGCGGCAACTTTGGGAGAGGTGTTTTGGAGCATTTATTACCAGCCGTACAGCTCGCCACAGTTCCGTACAGGTGTACGGACCTGTATGGCCCAGTCCGCCTTCTCCAGGCTGCTGCTGCCGCCTTTTTTCTTGCTCCTGGGTCGCTGATTCTACCGGGTTTACTTACGGGCTGCCTCTAACAGCTGGGTTTTGCTCACGGACTGCATTTACACGCTGGTTCTGAAGACGCTCTGATCCCCTTTCTCTCCTTTTGGGTTTCTGGGTCTTGTGTACTCTTTCCATCGCTAGATTTCTCCCCTCTTTTTCTGAAATATATTTCATCTGGGAAATTTTACTGGTTTTTTTCTCTTTTTCTTCTACAGAACTTGTCTTCTAAATCTCTCTTTCCCTCACTCTCCTTCCAAATACACTATTTTTCTCTTCTCTGTAGGCAGTTTTATGTTTGGGACTGTTTTTTCTCTATTATCACTTTACAGGTACCCCCTTTTTGGGTTCCATCCTTTTCTGAAGAAATGGCTGAATATTCTTATGAAAAAACTTTTCATCAATCAGTTCATTGCAAAAAGCAAAATCAGCTTTGGAATCGGAGGAACCTTTTACTGAGAGGGAATTGTCTGATGCAAACAAATCCTGTGGTAGATGGAAATCTCCAGGATGGGATGGTCTTACAGTTGAGTTTTTTCTAGAATATTGGCCTCTTTTGAAGCATACATTGCTGCATATGGTGAACTCTGCTTGGCAAAATCAGAAAATGCCAGACACCTGGAAGCGAGGTCTTGTTAAACTCCTTCCAAAAAAGCAAATTTGTGAATCTTTGGCTGATTGGAGACCTATCACGCTTATGCCGGTCATTAACAAATTTACTACCAAAATGATTGTTGATCGTTTGAAAGGCTATTTACATGATGGGTTGCATCTTGTGCAATATGGTTTTGTTCCTCGTAGGCATATCACAGATAACATTGCTAATGCTTATGTTGGAATCGAATATGCCAAATATATGCAGCACGATGTTTTGCTATTGCAAGTTGATATTGCCAAAGCTTTTGATACTGTTCAGTGGGATTTTATTTCATCAACTATGCAGGCCTTGGGATTTGGCCCAAAAATGCAGCAAGTTATCAATTGGCTATATCAAGATAGTAAAGCTGCCTGCATACTTTCAGGGGATATTTCTACAACCTAGACTCTTGGTTGTTCTGTTCGGCAAGGATGTCCCCTCAGTGCCTTACTTTTTGCAATAGCCACTCATCTAATGCTTCAATATATGGACCACCTTTTGGACACTGGCCTGTTGCATGGATTGAAAATTCCTGGCAGCCATAGCATGATCGCCCAAGCATATGCTGATGATTCTTTCTTCACCCTGAAAAATACTCGGATCGATCTCTCCATGATTATGCAGGCTCTTTCTACATATGGTTTGGCTGCTGGTCTTCGTGCTAATTTTCAGAAATCAAAATTATTGCCGTTGCATGCTAAAGACTGGCATAGTCTTTTGTGGCCTGGGGAAATTGTTCCAACTTCTCAACTGATTCGACATCTTGGCTATCCTCTAGGTTGGGGGCTTACTCGTTCTCAACCAACTGATTGGGTGCTTACTAAGTTAAGGGCAAAACTTGAATATTGGAAGCTTGCAACTTGGCCATTACATGTTCGTTTGCGAATCACGCAATCCATTTTGATAGCATACGTACAATTCTATCTGCCTCTCATCATGTTGACTAAGGCAGATCTATTTTCCTTTATGTCTACTATCATGGAGATTTTCTCGTGTTCAAAAAATGGCAAGAAAAGTCTCAGATTACTCTCTATGCATCGTCTCTGCTCTCCAAAGATGCACAGGGGTCTGAATATACTCAATATTCAAATGCATATACTTGCTCACAGGGGGAAAATGATGTTGCAGTTCATGCAAGGGGATCAGCCCTAGGCTTTCATGATCCGCTCTCTTTTGTTGCATATTGATACTTCTACTTTTGGGCATTGGCAGCATACATAGTGGGATTTCCTATTTGGCTCTATTCAAGGCAAGATCAGAGATTGTCCTTTTGTCTCTCGTTTGCTTCTTGATTCGAAGCATATTTTATCCCACCTGGAATGGAATGGCAGGGATTCTTTGTCGGGAAATTCCTTGAGGACTGAGAATATTTATTAGTCCAAAGTATTTTACCCTCCTTTGGCTATACAAGAACCCAGGCGTTCTTACTTTCTATCTTTCAAAGGCATTTCCTCTGTGGCGGATGTACTTCAGGATGATGGCACTCTTTTATCTTTTTCTATGGCTGCTAGCAAATATGGTTTGGGAGCTCATTATCGTCCTTTATGGCATCAAATTTCAGAAATGCTTCAACAATTCTTGCCGGTACCTCGGTTGGAACTTCAGAATAGGCTTGAGGATTGGACTCTACATTCTTCTTCCTCTTCAGCCCGTCCTTTGAAGCTCTCACATATCACAGTGCCTTCTCTGTATAAAGTGTTATTACTTCCACCTTGGATTTCTGACAGAGCAATTTCTGTTTGGCATATGGATCACCCACTAAAGTGGTGGAGAAAGCGGTTGCATCTCCTTTGGTAATATAAAGTCCCTCTTCGGCAACAGCTTTTCCTTTGGAGAGTCCTACTTGGCATTTTTCCATCTGGGCAGTTACTCGCGCATAGACATATTGCTCCGGTTGTTTGCCACAGATGTCTACATTCTACCGAATATGTGCTTCACATCTTCTGGCACTGTCCCCACACTTGTGATTTCCTCGCTCTCATCCGACAGGGGCTTCGAGCGAGATTTCCTACTGTTACTTTTGGCAAGTTCTTCTGGTTATTTGGTTTTCATCCAGCTAGACGGGGGTTTGATTTATTTTTTGTTTGGCTGCATACTGGGCACTGTGGACTCTATGGATAGACAGAAATCATAGAGTCTTTGGTGATCCTACTTTTCCATCTTTTGTTTTTTTCAAACAATCTCTGCGGCAATCATTCTATGATTGCTTTCAGACTCGTTTGATTGATCATGATGTATATCTAGCTTATACTGAGATTTTCAGTTGAGTAGTAGTTACTCCACTTTGGAAGTAACTATGAATGTAATTATTATGTAATTATTTCACAGGAATAAAATATTTCTTCTCACCAAAAAAAAAATGTGTGTGTGTGTGTGTGTGTTTTTTCTGGAGCACTACCCTGTTGTAAAATGAGTGTTTCATAATATAATGTTCTTAGTTTTACACAAAAAAAAGTGTGTGTGTGTGTGGGGGGGGGGGAAGAGAGAGCATGAGGACGAGGAGGAGAGCTCAGCTATGGCGTCCGTCTGCAGTAGCGTGTCATCCTAGGATTTTTGACACCTTTGGAAGCCCTCTTTAGGTCTCGTATTGGCTTGCAACTGCACTGCTCTGCCCGTTTTGGATTTTTGTGCCCCTAGCTCTGCAGGTCTTCCTTAATCCATACCTGTACGGAACTGCATGGAGGGAGTCAGCTATGTCTAGCCATCTCACGCTATGGTAGAGAGAGAGAGAGAGAGAGAGAGAGAGAGAGAGAGAGAGAGAGTCCATGGGAGGCCTCGCAGGCCTATGGGACAAAGTACACATAAAAGCGGACTCATACAAGCCTCAATGGACTGAAGCAAAGGGCACGCTAGGGCCCTTGTTTAGTATTAATCTATGCTAACAAAATCATAATCATGAATAGAAATAGTCAAAACTGCATAGTGGACCAAATCAATCTCTCCAGTATCAGGGTACAAACTGAAAAACAAGTCAGTCTCGGAGCTGGGACTCTGAATCAGAATCAAAAACCGAAGCCTAGCACAGTGATGGCTCTCTGGTGGGCTGCAAAGATATCTCATCTCTGCGCCTGTCGAGCTCTCTCGCGCTGCAACAGGGGATGCAGTCTCCTCGCTCTCTGAACTCTTTGGGCTATGTCCAGAGTGACCCCTCGTCTCTGTCGCTCTCGCTTGAGGAAAGCTGTGATAGGTCATACCTCGATAGAATGTGCTCTCGGCACTCTCTGTTGCACATGTGGTCTCTGTGTCCCTCTCTAAATCAGTGAAGCATTATTCTTAGTGAGATCACTGAGTTAAGATACGCAAACATAGAACTCACAGCAAGGATGTCTAATATTGAGATGTGGGCAGACGAGGAGTTGGATTGTCAAGGTGAAGGATAGCATTGAGTCCTTGGACTCTTCCAAGTGCTTGGCTGATCGTAAGGGAGATTGCATGGACTCGCCTAGGGTTTTGAGGTCAAATGTATGTTGTGGTTCAAAAGGGTGCCTCCATGAGGTACACGCTTTGCTTTCACAGCAACCACATAGGCAGGACGATGTTCTGGTATGTACTTTATGTCATTGATTTGAGCCTTTATAGCATCTTCATTTGTCTCTGAAAATAGGAGATTGGAAGGAATCTGCCTTCTTGGAAGGCAGAAGAGGAAGTGTGGGTGCTTCTTCAACTCTCGGAAGCAGATTGTTGGAAGGTGATCATGGACAAGGTGTATTGAAGCCAGAAGAGTACTTGCTTGAGAGTTCAGTAGGTAGCACCACATGGTTGAGGTTATATGGAGATATTCTTGGGATATCATTCCTCAAGATGGTTCTTTGTTACGGACCTTGCCAAAGGGAGCACGGGTTGAAAAAACCCTAAGAGTGTGGTGCCTGGAAGACCCCAGGCTATTCACTCATTATGAGGGGACAGCAAGAAGACGGTGGCATCTACATTGCTCGAGTTTGACAGCAGGAACGTGACTAGAGGTGGTGGCACCATCTGGTGCTACCTTGGATGGACCTGTGTACCCAGATGGTTGGCTAGTGCCGGACCGGACTTGGTGGAATAGGAGCCACTGGTTGAAAAGCCATGAATCGTCATCGACACCGGATTGGTCCAGAGGGCCTAGAGCATCTGCATCGATGAGTTGGTCTCGGGCCAAGATGTGTCGGGGAGAGACGGGGTTGGAAAAGGCACCTCCCCATCCATAAGCCCTCATATGAGGAGAGCGTGGGGGAGGTAGACTTAGGGTTTATGTGGCTGCCACATGGGCAGCACATAGACTACCATGTGGGCAGCACACCTCAGGTCTTACTTGGCAAGGTGGTGGAGGCCCAAGACAGTACAGAGCTGCCACACGGCTGTTTAGAGGAATGCAGCAACAGTACGGAGCAGGGAAGCCTGTGGTATGGACCTAGGACACATGTCTAAAGGCTGGAGCAGGTCACAGGACAGAAGGCGCACAGGTGGCGGACTGTTTAAAGCAGATCAGGAAAAGAAAAAGGTCCTGGATCAGGTAGGCCAGAGGGGACAGATGCAGGCTAATCCATGGGCCAGGTACAGCAGGGAAGGGGGCTACAATGGGCAGTCCCTTTGCCCTCATATAGGGCCAGACTAGCTGGTTGGCTGATCAACCAGGTCAGCCAGCATGCAGATCCAAGGCAAGTCCCCACATTCCCAGAGGGGGCTGGTGGGTCACGATTTACAGACCAGGGCCAGTCGGCTGTCAAGCAGCAGATTGGAAGCAGCAGAGCAGCAGATCTGGGCCTTCATCCAGGAGATCCAGTGGGGACTGAAGAGCTGCAGACATAGCCGAGGAAGGGGATGCACCCTTGGCTGTCTTCCAGGGCAACAAGGAGCAGGGATCAAGGCATGGTGACAAAGTCTACCTAAGCTCGGCGAGGAGCACACAGGCTTAGAGATCTAGAAGTGCCACAGAGGTAGTAGGACACCATCCTTTTGGTTAGGACAGAGGACCACGATTTGGTGGGACTTTGGCCGCCTTCTGTATTGTGTCCATTTAAACGGAAATATATTTTGTTGGTTCGATATCTCTGTTGGAGCATTGTCTATTTACTGGCTTGCACATGTTTAAGTAAAGGAGTTTGTGATTCCACACCAACCCCAACCCCGGGCTATTTTATCAGGCTTCCCCTGTGCGTGTTCCAACCCCAACCCCACTGTTCAAGTTCCTGGGCTATTCTATCAGTCTTTCGCTGCATGTACCCTCTGTTAGGTGGTCTGTTAGGTGGTTATTTCTACCACTTAGCACACATTCAGCTTCCATGCATGCCCTTATGGCAAGAAGAGGGGACATAAAAGATCAACCATAGATGCTACAGCACATTAGACAGCCACATTAGGAACCTGCTATGGTTCCATTCATGGTACAACACCTTGTTGGACACACAATAGTAATACTACTCCCTTCACACAAATACAACCTGTTGAAGGCAAGATTTCGCAAATGTCCTTATCACAGGTCTAGAGACATTCAAGGAGGGGGTGAAAACTTGAGAATCGGAGGAAATCTGCAGATGAAAGATAACAATGCACAGCAAGAAAAGATGAAGCCAGGCCCAAAATCCAAGACAACTTTACGGCACACTTCCAGAGCCTGCTCGAACTAATTAACAAAAAAGGAAAGGGGCAGCGAAGGATAGTTGGAATGGGGGAAGACTTAAGTTCTGAGCCCCAGAATGGAGCACAAATTTAAAAATATTCAGCAATTATCTTACCATTCTGATGCAGATCTAAGCGTACCAAACGAGACAGACGCCCAACTGCCTCTGGCAGTTCACTTATAGAGTTCTTAGCTGTAAAAGATTAAAACAAGGCAAAATTAGTTCACAACACCAACAAGATCCACTCATATAAAAGTAAAGTAGATCTTACCAAAAAGAAACATTAGTCATGACATATACCTGCATTAAATTCGGTGAGATTGAAAAGTGATCTCAGTAAAATCTCTGGAAGCTGTTTTAGCTTGTTGCCCTTGCAACCAGAAGGAAATCAACCAGCAGTATCATATCTCAGCATAAAATTGATTGCCATTGACAGGAAACGTGCGACCAGGTTCACAACAAAGCTGGGAAAGAGAAAATAACAATTCTAACCTCTACATCCAGGACTGTCAGCCGTGTGCAGTTTTGCAGCTCATCTGGAAGATTCGATATACAATTGTTTGAAACCTGCATTAGAGAAAACAGGGTGAAGATTATATGAGCTTTGATAGATTTAGAAATTCACAATAAAGGCTATAAACATCCAAGCATAATCGCAGTGACCAATACATCACCATAAACAAAGGACAGAATGTTGAGGATGCAAGACGCAACATCATTGTATGTACAGGAGTAAACTATGGAATAACATAAACCATGGAACAACATAAATAAACAGTAGACTGCTATGATTGTATGTACAGGCGTAAACTATGGAATAACATAAATAAACAGTAGACTGCTATCACTAGGCCAAATGTCGAGTGATATGAGTATGGATGCCATGCATAATATGGTGATAGTGAAATCATGGGTGACATAGAGAGCAATAATCTAGAATGGGATATATGTATAGAATATATGCATCCAAAATGGGATAGACTCCAACTCACACAATTATAAAAGGACAGGTACAAGATTGAAGAGTGCGAGCTCAAAACAGACTTGCAGACTTGCTATTGCCATAGTACATCCATACTCCTGCTTTGCCGCCCGCTTGTTGGGCCTCATAAGTGTGAAAGTAAATTCAATAGCGCTTAGCTATTTGTGACTGTCAAGGAAGTTTGAAACATGAAGAATGTTGGAGCTGCCTAAGCTGCCGCCAGCATGCCAATCTTGCATCCAATCAAAGTGAAGTTGCCATTCCATTATTGAGTTTGACTTAAGAAAAAGAGGCAAGGGCCCAAAACAAAAGGAACACTTCCCACAGACCTTTTCATTCCACTAGCATTTCGATTCCCAGGTTGTCAATTTTGGAGTAAGGACTCAAGACTCGGGACATAAACTCAATACTGAATCTTATAGATGAATCATGCATGATTCATGAATAATCATTGATAATAGAATCTAGATTAATCATTATAGCTTGATAGGCTGAAGCGTTAGCTAGCTGCTAGGCATAGGCTAGGCGTTGCATGCAGCCTTGCAAGTCGAAGCGAAGCTTGCAAGCGGCGAACACACAGAGCATGGAGGTCGATTGCAAGCGGGGAACACACAGAGCGACGAATCGCGCCGATTAGATTAGGATTAGATATATTGCCCCAAATCGTGATCTGCATGCAAGAAACAACTTAGGGAACGTTCCCTAAACATTCCACAAGGGATGTGGAACGTTCCATAGCCGTTCCATAGACCAGACATTCCACAGACGTTCTGTTCAAGCTCAGTGAAGAGAACGCCGTTCTAACGTTCCATAGCAATGGAACGTTCCCTGGCAACTATGCCAGATGGGTCAATAAATCGTGCCACTTCTGATGATACAGCTTGCTGGAGCCACCATTTCAAAAACGGTCTAAGGTGCACTTAGGCAACCCTATGGGCTGCCTTTTGGTGAATTTTGAGAGCAAATGGTCCAAGGAATGAGGAGAAACTACAGAAAAACCAGTTGTGAGATGTTATATGCCCATTGTCATTGGAGCATTGAGGTTCATCGACTTGGCAACAGTGTACCAATTTGGACTTGAGAGGGGGATTCATAGGAGGCTATATAGCTCTGAGATACAGGTGCCCATTTAGGGAAGCAGACCTTGCGTTGGGGCAATATCAGTTGGCTTATTGTTCCAATATCTTCTGTTGGAGTGATTTACCAAGACCAACAGTTGGATTGTTGAACCGGATGAAGGAGTGAGGGGGCTTCTTTGACAGTACCTATGGCGGTCTTTACCGATGGAGTATCACACGACGCATTCATCCAGTGGTTCCAGCGGCACACCCAACTCCCTAGCGTTTGTGTTCCATCCAGAACCTGAGAGGACGTGTTGGAGGTCAACATCTCTTGATGTCACCTTAGAGAGAGAGGGCCAATGCTTGTGGGCATGCCCGCCCCCTGTGAGGTCTAGTCCAGAGAGAGGGCCTTGTTATGGGTGTGTCCACCCCCCGTATAATAGTGCAACCGGCCTATATCTGTCATGGCAAAAGATTTTTACAAAGCTGCCTTGAAATCTGCAATTTTCTGCAAGTCTGGCCCAGTGATAAGCATGTCCTCCACATATAGAATCAAAATCAGAAATTCTGATTCACTCTTTCGGACATAAAGAGTAGCCTCCATAGGGCTGTTCTGAAACCCAAGGCACAGCAAAAAAGAATGTATCTTGGCATACCATGCCCGTGGTGCCTGCTTCAAACCATAAAGGGCCTTTTTAAGCTAGCATACCTTAGTTTCAAACCCTGAAAGTACAAATCTTAGAGGCTGAGATAGACCTTTTCCACTAAATCCCCGTGAAGGCAGGCGGTCTTGATGTCCAACTGATGGACCTCCCAATGCTTGTGAGATGCAAGAGCAATGACACAGCGAATGGTCGTGATGCGTGAAGTGGGAGCAAATGTCTTTTCAAAGTCAATACCATGCTGCTGGGCATAACCTTTCGCAACAAGGCGAGCTTTGTAGCGATCAACACTGCCATTAGCTTTGCGCTTCAATTTGTAAACCCACTTAGTACCGATGCACACAAGCAAATCACACAAGTCCCCTTTGCCATTTGCTTGAATGGAATCAAGTTCAGCTCTCATGGCCTGCATCATTCATGACTTTCAAATGCAATTTTGTGACATAGAGGCTCCTAATTACAGGCAATGGCAATCAAAGCTACAGCGAAAAAATTGCCTCGAATCTGTGTGTGCACACCTCTAGTGCGGGCAGACAAAGGCTCAACTTGGTTGCTGCCCCTGAGGGTATCCAAAAGCCAACAAGGGACTGATTTTTGCTGTCTCATGACAGCCCTCTCCTCTTGAACTGCTTGCTCGATAGTACGGCAATCTAGCGGTGGAAAATCAAGGTGAGCAGGAGCAACGGGAGGAGGATTGGAGCTGCTAGCAGCATGTGGCATGGTGGTCTGCACTGTGTCATCTGTAGCTATGAAAGGAGGAATAGAATCAAACACATCCGAGGCTTCCACTGAAGGCTATATTTCACAGTCCAGCCAAGGTAAAGGGGCATGCTCATCAAAAACCACATCCCTACTAACAATCACCTTGCCAATGCTAGGCTGAAACTGTTTGTAGCCTTTGCTTTGTGATCTGTAGCCAATGAAGATGCATTAGACAGCCTTATCACCAAGCTTATGCCTCAACTGTGAGGTGCATGCACATACGCAAGAGATCCAAACACCCGCATGTGAGAAATGACAGGCTTCCGACCTATCCATGCTTCATAGGGTCATGGTCTTCAATGCCTGCATGGATGCTCGGTTGAGCACACACATAATGGCATCCAACCATAATTTATTGGGCAGACTTCCCCTTAAGCATGCACCTGTCCATTTCCGTTTCTGTTCTATTCTTGCGCTTTGCAAGCCCATTCTGTTGCGGAGTGTATGGCACTATGCACTGATGAATGGTACCTCGAGCTGCTAAAAAAACGAAAAATTCTCAAGACATGTACTCACCCCCCCTGTCAGTGCGGAAGGTCAAGAGTTTCTCTCCACTCTCATTCTCTGCCAAGGCAATCCCATGCTTGAAGCAAGACAAGACATCTGAATTCAGCTTCATGGGATATATCCGTGAAGTCATCTATAAAAATAACAAAGGAATAGTACCCCCCAAGTGATGCTGTCCGCATCGGTCCGCACACATCAATATGTACGAGATGCAACTTCCTGGATGCACCAAGGGTCCCGTCCTTGGCAAATGGAAACCTATGTATTTTGCCCAACAAGCAGCCCTCGCATACATGTTTTTTAAGTGCATGCATGGGTGGAAGATCTACGACCATGTCATGTGAATGCATCTTCACCAAACTATTGAAGTTGAGATGTCCCAATCTCTCATGCCATAGATGTGTATCAGAAATTACAGATTCAGCCACGGCATTAGCTTCTATAGCAGGCTATTGTGCATATATGTCAAGATGATATAGCCCTCTATCAAGTGTTCCAATAAGTACAATATAGTTGTTGTACCGACAGTGTAACCAAAAAACGTGTTTCTAGCATGCAAAACACTTAGAAACGTTTCTAGACGAAACGGACGAAACGCCAGTGCATTGGGCGAAACTTCGTAGTACAGCTTGTCACATGTGTCTTGACTTTTTGGAGAGTGCTCAATGTGTATATGTGTATTTGAGAGCTCTTTTCAGAGAGAGAGAGAGAGAGAGAGAATCTGAAGATAATTATCAAAGTTATATATATAATTCATATAAAACTTATAATTTAAACCCGTTTCTAGATGAAACACCTAGCAAAATCTAGAAACGTTTCTTGTAACTATGCGTACCGATTATCATAAACGGCACAGCGATAACCATCAAGCAAATGTCACTGCAAAATCTGCAAATGTGACACAAAAGCCCCAATTTCTAGAGCAAAAAATCACCTCAATGTCACTGCAATGTGTGCAAATGTGACATAAAAGAGGGTGAAAAGAAGTAGTATACATCCATACTAATTTGTGTCTCATCTCCAAAATCAAGGAAAGGGGATTTAAGAAGATAGAAGTGACCCTGGAAATGATCAACAAGAAGAAGGATGATCAAAGGCTGCTCGCTTTCCAAGCGGATACAGAGGGAGAAAAGATTGCAGCCTCTATTGTTACACTTACAGAAAGGATGGATATTGGTGCAGCTTCAAGAAGCTCTAGTCTTTTGGAGTCCCATGGCGAGGCAAATGAGGATGATGTGATGATGAGGAGGAGGAGGAGTAGGGCACTAATGCAAATGATGATGAGGATGAGGATGAGGATGAAGACGCAACTTGAGGCTTGAGCCTCATCGGTTGTGAATTGTGATGCATTTCAAGCTTCAATCTTCAGCTTTATTTCCGGGCTGTGGCAGCCGTTTCTTTATGATGATTTGCCTTTCATGTTTTGGTGTGGTTACTAGTACCTACTTCCTTTGATCATGATGTTTTGGTGTAGTATTGATCAATGATCTATCATTCACACTATGTATAAAAATCTAGAATCCACATAACTATGGTCTTTGCAGGCTCGACTTATTCATGAATGATGAATCATGAGTAGAAGTTTCAAGTTTCAAGCTGAAAGTTTAGTAGCTCTATGTCAATTTAATGTCTACAATGTATATTTTTCTGACTTTTATTTGGTACAATTAGGGTCATGTATGTTCAGCCCCAAGGGCTGAACCAATCATATATCTAGATGAATCCAGGAGCATTTCCAAACTCATCCTCTAAAAACACAACATAGTGCAGTTTCAATCTCATGAGAGTCATTCATAAGATTGAACACCATAAACTCCATCACGCATAGTAGGGACTAGCTACTATGACATTCCCACTGACGTCATCAGCGCCCACACTGGGTGTAGACCATAGTATAAAAGTATGTTCTCACACATACAAATCCACACACCCACACATACTTGGCATCCATTTATACAAAGTCTTCGTACTGAGTTTCTGTCGGCACTCCGGAGGTGAAGGGCAAACTCAGCCATGACGAAGGCTAGCACTAAAGGAGAAGGCTAATCAAAAAGTAGTCCAAATCTCTTCATTCAAGCTACAACTGCTTGTGAAGTCTAAACGATTTCATTTTAGTCTCGCCCAAATGAGCATCTAAATCTAAATCTAAATCTAGCTGATAGGGCAACACACCATACAAGATAGAAAGAATTATCGCTACCAGCAGGCCACAACTTGGACGAAAACTTCACAGGGTGAAATTTGCATGTCTGCTAATATGGCAAAAGCATAAACCTAGATGCATCCAGGAACATTCCCAAACTCATCCTCTAAAAACACAACATAGTGCAGTTTCAATCTCACGAGAGTCACTCATCACGCATAGTAGGGACTAGCTACTATGACATCCCTACTGACGTCATCAGCGCCCAACAGTGGGTGTAGACCATAAAAGTATGCTCTCACACATACAAATCCACACACCCACACATAGTTGAGCATCCATTTATACAAAGTCTTCGTACTAAGTTTCTGTCGGCACTCCGGAGGTAAAGGGCAAACTCAGCCATGACGAAGGCTAGCACTAAAGGAGAAGGCTAATCAAAAAGTAGTCCAAATCTCTTCATTCAAGCTACAACTGCTTGTGAAGTCTAAACAATTTCATTTTAGTCTCTCCCAAACGAGCATCTAAATCTAAATCTAGCTGATAGGGCAACGCACCATTTTAGATAGAAAGAATTATCGCAATACCAACAGGCCGCAACTTGGACGAAAACTTCACAAGGTGAAATTTGCATGTCCGCTAATACGGCAGAAGCATATACCTAGATGAATCCAAGAACATTCCCAAACTCATCCTCTAAAAACACAACATAGTGCAGTTTCAATCTCACGAGAGTCACTCATAAGATTGAAAACCATAAACTCCATCACGCATAGTAGGGACTAGCTACTATGACATCCCCACTGACGTCATCAGCACCCAACAGTGGATGTAGACCATAGTATAAAAGTATGCTCTCACACATACAAATCCACACACCCACACATACTTGAGCATCCATTTATACAAAGTCTTCGTACTGAGTTTCAGTTGGCACTCCAGAGGTAAAGGGCAAACTCAGCCATGACGAAGGCTAGCACTAAAGGAGAAGGCTAATCAAAAAGTAGTCCAAATCTCTTCATTCATGCTACAACTGCTTGTGAAGTCTAAACGATTTCATTTTAGTCTCTCCCAAACGAGCATCTAAATCTAAATCTAGCTGATAGGGCAACGCACCATTTAAGATAGAAAGAATTATCGCAATACCAGCAGGCCGCAACTTGGACGAAAACTTCACAAGGTGAAATTTGCATGTCCGCTAATACGGCAGAAGCATATACCTAGATGAATCCAGGAACATTCCCAAACTCATCCTCTAAAAACACAACATAGTGCAGTTTCAATCTCACGAGAGTCACTCATAAGATTGAAAACCATAAACTCCATCACGCATAGTAGGGACTAGCTACTATGACATCCCCACTGACGTCATCAGCGCCCAACAGTGGGTGTAGACCATAGTATAAAAGTATGCTCTCACACATACAAATCCACACACCCACACATACTTGAGCATCCATTTATACAAAGTCTTCGTACTGAGTTTCTGTCGGCACTCCGGAGGTGAAGGGCAAACTCAGCCATGACGAAGGCTAGCACTAAAGGAGAAGGCTAATCAAAAAGTAGTCCAAATCTCTTCATTCAAGCTACAACTGCTTGTGAAGTCTAAACGATTTCATTTTAGTCTCTCCCAAACGAGCATCTAAATCTAAATCTAAATCTAGCTGATAGGGCAACGCACCATTTAAGATAGAAAGAATTATCGCAATACCAACAGGCCGCAACTTGGACGAAAACTTCACAAGGTGAAATTTGCATGTCCGCTAATACGGCAGAAGCATATACCTAGATGAATCTAGGAAGATTCCCAAACTCATCCTCTAAAAATACAACATAATGCAATTTCAATCTCACGAGAGTCACTCACAAGATTGAAAACCATAAACTCCATCACGCATAGTAGGGACTAGCTACTATGACATCCCCACTGACGTCATCAACGCCCAACAGTGGGTGTAGACCATAGTATAAAAGTATGCTCTCACACATACAAATCCACACACCCACACATACTTGAGCATCCATTTATACAAAGTCTTCATACTGAGTTTCTGTCGGCACTCTGGAGGTGAAGGGAAAACTCAGCTATGACGAAGGCTAGCACTAAAGGAGAAGGCTAATCAAAAAGTAGTCCAAATCTCTTCGTTCAAGCTACAACTGCTTGTGAAGTCTAAACGATTTCATTTTAGTCTCTCCTAAACGAGCATCTAAATCTAAATCTAGCTCATAGGGCAACGCACCATTTAAGATAGAAAGAATTATCGCAATAACAACAGGCCGCAACTTGGACGAAAACTTCACAAGGTGAAATTTGCATGTCTGCTAATACGGCAGAAGCATATACCTAGATGAATCCAGGAACATTCCCAAACTCATCCTCTAAAAACACAACATAGTGCAGTTTCAATCTTACGAGAGTCACTCATAAGATTGAAAACCATAAACTCCAATCATACTTCTGTACTCGTTTATCATATGCGTATGGTAACATATGGAGAAAACATTGCTGCGTGTTGGAAATCTGATCTTTGGAGGAGTGTGCCAGTTTACATGCCTTGATATTTTATGTGCTGACGAACCGGTATCCTTCTCATGGCTCCACAGAGGGCACTTTCTCCAATAGTAACCCTTGTCACCACAATGATTACATGACCAATTCGCTTTCAAGGCCTCCCGCTTTGCATCAGACTTCTTGTCAAGAGACTTCCTTTGCCTTTTCCATTGTTGCTCCACCTTTTTTCCTGCAGGGCAGCCAAGGCTTCCGATCTTCTACCCTGTGGGGGTTGTCGAACCGCTCGTCCTGGTCCAAGACCATGGCACAAGCTCCTCCCACATAACGGTGTCAAGCCTCCCACTTGCAACCATGGATGATTAGAACGTTGAGTACTGTCCCGAAAGATGGGACAGCAAAGTGATGGCCATAACCTACAAAGAAACCTCCTTCCCTACTTGAAGGATATCTTGTTGACGTGCTTGTAACTCGTTGATGTGCTCCCGCATGGTTGCCGACTTTCCAAGGTTCAACACTCACATCTGGACTACCAAGGAGACACGCTTCATTAGGGAGACCCTCTTGTAGAGAGTTGCCAAATCCTCCCAAATACCTTTCGTCAACGTCATGTTCTTCACATGGTTGACACATGAGGGGTACAATTAAGAAAATGAAGAAACAGACTCAAGCATTGACCCAGTCCTCTCCCAAGCTGTCCACGCCTGTAACACACCACCTTCTGCCTTCAGAGGCTCGCCTTCTTCCTGAACTGTCCACACCTTCAGAACACCTCCTTCAGAGGCTCACCTTCTTCCCGAACTGTCCACACCTCCAGAAATCAGCAGCAACCTCGTACTGCCCCTTATGCTCTCCTGGTCCAAGTCTTTACATGACTTCAGGCTCTGGTACCATGTCAAAGTGCAACGGAATATGCAAACAAACAGATAGATAGATAGATGGATGGAAATATATAGAGAGAGAGAGATAGAGAGAGAGAGAGAGGAGAGAGAAGAATGCGACTAGATAGAGGATATAGTGCGCAAGTATTTCAAGAAAAACCTCTGCTTGATGTTGAGAAAAACCACCACGGCAAGATCACAACCCCAGGGCTGAACTGCACCTCTGGTGTACTGGAAACTGCACGTACAATGTGTAGAATACAAGGGGGGAATATGCCCTATCTATAGGGGGTAAACCCCTATTGACCTGGCCAACTAACCCTCCTGACCTGGCCAATTGACCCAACCAGGTCTGGTTGGCTGACTCGACAGTCTGGTAGTGTTAACCCAACCCTGGTGAGGGTCCTTTCTGGCCCCAAACCGACCTGTTTTACCGGCCCTAAATGTGGCCTTTTACCAGGCCTATACCAGCCTTTTACCAGGCCTAAATGTAGCCTATCCTGCCCCAGCTTATGTCCTGGCAAAACCCCCATACAGCTTGGACAAATGCAGTGAGAAAGAACATCCTTACTATACCTCTCTCATGGCAGGCACACCCACATAGAAGCCCTCACATTCTATACTATAGATAAGAGGTGACGAAGCAATAGCAACTTGGTAGCTATGCACATAAGAGAACATATTTTAAAGCACAAGGGGCCTGGAATGTGGGCAATGGTGCATACCTACAAAGGTATCAAGCCCCAAGCTCTCCTCATTTGGGGCTTAAAGGTTGGGCATTGATTCTCGACTTCCAATATCCCACACCGTGGTCGGATACTGCTTTGACGAAGAACTGCTCCATCGGTTTCTTTGCACAAGCTCTCAAAAACAAGTTGAGGATGTCATCATCATCTAATCTTATATTCGCACCCCTACTATCTCCAAGCACCATTTACAAACAACCGGGTCCAATCTGGAACATTGGTAGAATTTCGGGTCTAAGTCACCAATGCTCCGGAGTCTTCAAAACCCCAAGGCACCAACAAAAACATCCAATTGTCCCCATCCAAGGATAGACAACCGAGCAATCTTGAGGCGTGGATTCTGGTCTATTTCAATCCGACATAAAACCGGTAACATCCACATCCTAGTCCTTGATTCCCCGCACAATGAACTCTAGAGTACGGTCCAGTTAATCCACACCGGTAGCAATCTTGTCAACCGTCTCAACAACATCATAGTCACCCTGGTTCTCCACTGGCCTTGTCCTCTTTTCATCTCTCAAATATCACGTCTCCACGATAAAAAAATTGACATCATCATCCGGCCTTTTCAAAATCATGCAACTGGGCTTGCCTCAAGAAGCCTCGTGATCACCATCAATGATCAACAACTGGAAGTTGTTGCAGTCTTCACTAACCTCAAGGGTAAGCTTGCAACTAGAATCGAAAGCCCCTGCAACAAGAAGTGCCCCTCTGTCTGTATGGAAGGCTTTCACCCTCCATTCTCTATCCAACTGAGAATACCTATACAAATACTCATCCCAAAGCAATTACTGAAATCTCCGATGAAGCATATGGAGGATATACCTTGGAGACTTGGTTTGGTGTCGCTAGCCATTGGAGCAAGTCAGATACCTCCCAGAAGTACCCTCTTCTTCCATGCCTTTGTGTAACTCTATACGCATGCTCCCCTTGGTGACTTCAAGCTCATCAAGCTCCATCTCTGAGTGAGGTCCTTAATCTTTGCAAGTGGTGGAGTCGTCCTCAAATCCCAAGGCTAAGCAACATGTTCCAACCTGCACTACAAAGTCTAATATACCTAGATGAATCCAGGACCATTCCCAAACTCATCCTCTAAAAACACAACATAGTGCAGTTTCAATCTCACGAGAGTCACTCATAAGATTGAGAACCATAAACTGCACTACAAAGTCTAACTCTATGTTCTTCAATGTCTTTCATGAACACTATCACACCTAGGTCTGCAAACTCTATCTCAGTGGGGACATGGTGTCATCACTAAGAGTAGTCCTCTTGCTGCATTGGCTGACGCCATTTCAAACAGGTCCTATTTCTTTGCTTAGTGGCCTTCTTCTTTCTGCATGGGTTCCTCCTCTTCTTGTTTTCAACCTTCAAAGAGTCCACATCATCCTTCTTGGCATACTTCTTCTTCTATATTTTCCTTTTGCCATACTTGTGTTTGGCCATGAGAGCCTTTTCATCGTCATCGTCATCCTTTCCATTATACGAAGCAACAAGGGGCCCAGTTCCTCAAACGTGATTGGCCTCGTTCGTTCTCTAGTAGTGAGAGTCGTCACAAACCCTCAATAGCTCTCCGAAAGCTTATTGACTAGGAAAATGGCCAACTAATTGTTGTCCACATTTTGACCAACTGTCCAAATCGAAATCTGAGAATTTCGCCTTCACAAGGAAGTCATGGGTTGACTCGCCTTCCCCCATCATCATGGTCAACAGTTGATTTTGGAGCATGATGAATCTCCCAATGTTTTTTGGTTTCATAAAGATCATGTAAGATCTTCCATGCTTTTGTGAAAGTGCAGCTAAAATGCGAGCAAAAAACTGAGAGCAAAATAGTGAACTGGAATAGGAAGAAAACTCACATGGAGATAGATGGAAATCAACACAAGAATCTAGGAAAAACTCTGCTAATAACTACTAAGAAAAACCTCCATGTGTGATATAACAAGAGGGCAAGGGAGGCCCCATTTATAGGGAAGCTCCCCTTGCTTATGCAGGCCGAATGACCGACCTGCTGGTCAGTCAGTTTAACTCGACCCACATGGGTTAGGTCGAGCCTATCGGACCAGGCTCTGACCAGGGTTACCCGACCTAGTAGGGTGGCCAAAAGTGGCCCCCAACCCCAAATGGTGAAACGGCCAAAGTGCCCAAACCAGCCTAGTGAAGCCCGATCTCAAGCAAGGAACCCTGGCAGTAGATGCCCTGGCTCATCTCCCTCCTAACCTATATATACACTGAGAAAGGATGAATATCCCTTGCTCACTACTATACATACAAGAGACGACTAAACACCCCCTCTCAACTCCTAGATGTCGAATCAACCCAAGGGAGCTCGAATGTCCACTGAGAAGTTGTCGTAAAGGCTTGGTAAACAATCCATTGCATTGTCCGTTGTCGAATAGAAGGCTAGTAAGATATTCCCAAAGAGTCTTTTCACGGACAAATTGGTATTAGATCTCAATGTGCTTCGTCCGATCATGGAATAGCGGGTCCTCGGAACTGCTATACAACTTTGATTGTCACACTTGATGAGGTCGGATCTCGCTTGGGAACCCAACTTCTCCAAGTAGCCTCCAAAGGAAAACTACCTCGCAGGTTGCTAAACACGCAGCCCAATACTTGGCCTCTATGGAAGACAAGGCCACAGTGGGGTGCATCTTACTACTCCACATAATGGCTATTGAACCAAGGGTAAAACAATAGCCGGTCGTCAATCTCCATGTATCCGAATCCCCCCTCCAGTCCGAATCACTCCATCCCTTAAACAGGATCCTAGGGTCCACAGAATGGCTATTGAACCAAGGGTAAAACAATAGCCGGTCGTCAATCTCCATGTATCCGAGTCCCCTCTCCAGTGCGAATCACTCCATCCCTTAAAGCACGATCCTGGGCTTTACTCCCATCCTTGCCACATAAAACAATCCATGATCCCTTGTACCATCTGGATACCTAAGGATCCGCGTACCTGCATCCCAATGTGTCTTCAGTAGTGTCTGCATTAAGGAGCTTAACAGCCCCATTGGAAAGCTGACGTCCACTCTAGTGTTAAGGAGCCAAATCAAGGAACCAACAAGTTTCATGTACAATGCTGCTTCCATCCTTTCAATGTAGGAACTACAAATCCCTTGCTTGCTGCCCACATCAAGCAAGCCATCCACCATGTTCTCCTGGACAAGTCGAATCAGTGCATCCACGTGCAGGTGATCATATCTCAAATGCCACAAGTCCCGATAGGTGTTCCTATGATGGAAGAGAGAACCATAAGCTTGTATATGCAATTTTCCACTAAGCCATCACACACAACTTGGCCGATTTCTTTGTCCCTAATGGCCACAAAATCTTTATTGAATTCCACGTGTGCCAAGTGTCACACACCTCAAGTAGTAAGAGCAAATGAAAATCCAATTCCATGGTACATATAATATCTCGAAGGAACGCTTTTCCCTCTGCCATTTGGAATGGATCTCAAGTCTTCCCTCTCCACGAATTGGAATTGTGGAGCTGTCGCCGATGAACACATCACCTGCCTTCAACCGAAAGTCCTGGAATGCTGCCGGGCATGGAGTCATGTGCCTAGAGGCACCACTCTCAAGGATCCACTCCCTTGTGTCAACAGAGGGCAACAGACTCTTCTCATGAAGAAGATGAAGACTCCATGGCCTACAAATGAACAAAGGCGGGGGTGACAATTGCAATCGACGAACCAGTTCCCTTGCCTTGATTTCTCCGAGGGCACTTCCTCCAATATTGAGCCTTCTAGTCACAATGGTTCCAGGCCTCTTCTCTACATCAATCTTTTTCTCCGAGGACGCAGATGAAGAAAAGTTCCACTTACAGTGCCTTTGTTCTGTAGAGTAGCCAAAGCCTCCACACCTCCACCCTGTGGAGGGTTCTGAAAACATTCCTCCTGATCAAGCAGCATGGACACACTCTCTTCCCATGTGAGAGTGTTCAACCTCCCACTGGCGACAAAAGAAGAGTAGCAAGCTAAATACTGCGATGATAAATGGGACAACAACGTCATAGCCATGTCATCTAAAGAGATCCCCTTGCCTTGTATTGGGCAAAATATTCACAAAAGCTCATAAGGTAGTCCTGCCCCATACTTTAAAAGCTTTACCTTCTCTTTGAAACTTCGTGAAAGGGGGAGATTTGTAAATATGCATCCCAGATTTTCTAATTATAAGTCTTGATGGTCTCTCCTGGCTCCATAAGTAAACTCTCCCAAGCAATATGAACTTCATCACGAAACTGCTTCAAAAGAAACTGCTCATAGAATAACTTCTTGAAACACCTCCACTTCTTAGGAGCGGTACCATCAACTAGATGACTGGTAGTCCTACTCAATACTTTCAAAGGTTTACCTTCTCTGAAACTTCTTGAAAAAGGGTGATTTGTGAATATGCATCCCATAATTTCTAAGCCTCAATGGTCTCTTCTCGCTCCATATGTAAACTCTCCCAAGTGATATGAACGTCATCAAGAAACCGCTTCGGAAGAAACTGCTCATAGAATGACTTCTTTAAATACCTCCACTTCTTAGGAGCGGTACAGATGAGCAATTTCTTAGGTATTTCTTCTTGAAATACCTCCACGCTTTCTGAGTGATTCTTTTGAAGAAGAAGATGATGGACTTGGGTATCGTTTTTGGCTTACTTTCTTTGAGAATTGGTAGACACATGCTTAGACACTTTCCTCCAGGTGGCCAATTGCAAAGAGACTTTGAAATCAAGGATTCTTCTTCAATTCCTCTAGATCTTCAATCTTAGCCTTCACTGCTGTTGCCTCATGTGCTTGGAAACACCCCCTTCTGGCTGCATTCGGTAGTCAGCTGCTCAACATTCTCTATCTCTAGAATCGGCCATGATAGTTGATTGGTTATCAATCCAGTAAAATCTGAATCTGAATCTGTAGTGACTATACTGGCTGATTCATTATTTTATCCCCTCTCCCGTCTCAATTAGATGAGCAAATCTCACTTGCCACGAGGGAAACCGCAAGCTACTAACCCTTCTTTAAAATAGTCGCTACTGTAGATCAGATTTGATCACTGCTGCTGTAAACTCCGATCTTAGAAATAAGGGCTGGGCCCCCCGGATAATTTTATTACTACGAAAGAGAATTTGATACAAAGCAGGCTCACAAGGGAGTATGAGATTGGTAGAGCTCGAATCAGCTTGTGAGCTTGAGAGCTTCTGGATTTATAGGCTTAAAAGGAAGCCTAAGCTTTTACGAAAGCCTAGCTTTTTCAAATAAAGCTGGTTCATGACTTTAGCCAAAAAGCTGGCCTTTCCATAAATCTATTGCTTTTCCCAAAAGCTGAGCGCTCCATCCAAAATAGCTTCTTTTCGCCTGTGGTGTCTTCTTTCAGGCGGTTGCCCACTTTTAGTGGCTTTTCCCTTAAATCATGGGAGAATTTACAACTCTCCCATAAATCTATTGCTTTTCCCAAAAGCTGAGCGCTCCATCCAAAATAGCTTCTTTTCACCTGTGGTGTCTTCTTTCAGGCTGGTTGGCCACTTTTAGTGGCTTTTCCCTTAAATCATGCGAGAATTTACAGCCCCTTGTCACTAATAAAACAATCCCAACACACTTACCCATTAATTTTTTGGCCAATACATGCATCCTCGTGCTTGTGACTAATCCTAGTCCTCTATGGGCATCCCCACCACGGACGTAAAAGCAAATGATAAAATTAAAAACTAATACTCTCTTTGGTTGACCAACGTCAACTCTCTTTGCCCGGAGTCATAATAAAATATTTCTCTTTATTTCTTGGGATAAAAACAATTTCGTGACAGAGACCCCAAAGGTTTGTTGGAGATATCATAGTCAAAGAGTGTGTTAGTGTGTAATACTAGGTGATCTAGTACTAGTTTATGTGTGTATGTCTTGTGTAAGTGATGCGTGTCATCTTGGGACTTATCCCATATGCACTAGGTGCTAGAGTGTGTGTGAGTAGCCTACATAAGGCTTTACTTCACTTGTCTTGTCGCACTTGATGAATGAATGAGAGCCTTTATATACCTAGATGAATCCAGGAACATTCCCAAACTCATCCTCTAAAAACACAACATAGTGCAGTTTCAATCTCATGATAGTCACTCACAAGGTTGAAAACCATAAACTCCATCATGCATAGCAGGGACTAGCTACTATGACATCCCCACTAACGTCATCAACGCCCAACAGTGGGTGTAGACCATAGTATAAAAATATGCTCTCACACATACAAATCCACACACCCACACATACTTGAGCATCCATTTATACAAAGTCTTCGTACTGAGTTTCTGTCGGCACTCCGGAGGTGAAGGGCAAACTCAGCCATGACGAAGGCTAGCACTAAAGGAGAAGGCTAATCAAAAGGTAGTCCGAAATCTCTTCATTCAAGCTACAACTACTTGTGAAGTCTAAACAATTTCATTTTAGTCTCTCCCCAATGAGCATATCTAAATCTAAATCTAGTTGATAGGACAACGCACCATTTAAGATAGAAAGAATTATCACAATACCAGCAGGCCGCAACTTGGACGAAAACTTCACAAGGTGAAATTTGCATGTCCGCTAATACAGCAGAAGCATATACCTAGATGAATCCAGGAACATTCCCAAACTCATCCTCTAAAAACACAACATAATGCAGTTTCAATCTCATGATAGTCACTCACAAGGTTGAAAAAAATAAACTCCATCATGCATAGCACGGACTAGCTACTATGACATCCCCACTGACGTCATCAACGCCCAACAGTGGGTGTAGACCATAGTATAAAAATATGCTCTCACACATACAAATCCACACACCCACACATAAAAATATGAATGAGAGCCTTTTATTATGTCTTCATTTGAGCATTATTTACTCACACCCTAACTCTCTCTCTCTCTCTCTCTCTCTCTCTCTCTCTCTCTCCCTTCACCATGTTTCTAACATGGTATCAGAGCCAGGTTAGCCCTGCCATAGCCATAGCTGCCACGTCATCCTAGACCTAACCCTAATTCGAAACCCTAAATCTGCTTCAGCCTCTTCTACAGCCTGCTGCCGCCTAGGGTTTCTGCACCACAGCTCTCCATTGTCTCTCCTCATGCAGCCGCCTCTGTTATCATATCTTCGTGCCTGTTTTTCACCCTGTTTCGTCTCCATTCCTTGCTGTTTGCAGCTGTTTAGAGCCTCTCCATAAGCCGCCTCTGCCTCGCCTTTTCCCGCCTGCTCAGCTGCCTCTATTCCGCCTCCTTTTTCAGCCATTTGCTTCTGTTTTTTCCTCCATAGCCTGCCGCCTCTACCCGGACTGTCTAGGAGCTGTCCTCGAGTTGCTCTAGGCAGCTTTGGCGCCCTGTAAGCTAGCTTGTCGGCACTTCCTGCAAGAGGCACCTGTATGTGTGGTTCCCCAAGGACGGTTTGGAGCTTTCCATCGCCGAAATCAGGGTTTCTGAGCTGCTGCTGCATATCCGCCTTCGACAAAGTCACTTCCAAGCTATTTCAAACACTCCAGCATACAAATACCAGCGCTCCAGCAACATACAGAGGTGCACACCTTCTTCAGGAGGAGACTGGATGAACAATATTAGGTGGATCTTCACCACAGCACACCTCAAATCACCTTCATCCCCTCTCATGGTTGCCATTCTAAAAGCATGGGCCAGTTTCAGGAGCACTCTTCGGAGGATTCCTCCTTCCTCTCGCGAAGAGATTGATAGGCAACCCATCATGTGGAATGACAGTATCATGGCAGACCACTTGGTGCCTCACTTGACATGCAGTGGTCCATGTGGGAGAGGGGACCTGCATCATCTTTGGGGTCTTGGAAAGCTTTCCGCAAGCTTCCAGAGGAGACCAAGTCTCAGTTGACAGGACATCTCAGAGGGAGATCCCACAGGAATAGAAAGATCACTCTATTCTTTTGGCTTTCTATCCATGGTGGGATTGCAGTGAACCTTTGGAGATCCAGGTTCGGAGCGACCCTACTTGCCCTCGTTGCCTCTCTGCTTCGGAGACTACTCAGCATTGTTTATGGGATTGGACACAGGCAAGGATGATTTGGATGGGGGTAGCCAGGATTTTCAGTCACTTTGCCCACTCCATATTCCTTATGACATGGGGCTCAGTGGCTTGGCTTTCTCTTACAGGGCCTCAGGTATTTTATGAGAGACTTGACTCCTCTCGGGCCATTTTGGTTCGACGTCATCAAATTGAGTTCTGTTCATTGGATGTGGTAAGACACCTTCTTTTTACAGATGTACATGCCTCTGTGGATACTTCTTGGGAGATTTTAGCGAGCATAGCATCCTGGCATATCTGGAGAGCCAGATGCACAGAGGCTATGGAGGGTACTCAGGTTCATCCCTCGCACACTTTGGCTAGTATCTGAACAAACACAGTACATACTTTGATGGCCGTTTGGATGAGTATGCAGGGAGACTCCCGTGCAGCCTCAGCTAGGAGGGCTTCTTTCTTCAGCGAATGGAAGGATTCTCCTTTCTTCTCTGAGACTCCTACAGGGTTGAGGTGGCACTTTCAGCCTCAGCCTTGGTTGTTTTCCACCTCACTTTGAGGGGATTTTATTTTTCCTCATGATTTCATGATGTTGTATTTCCGCATGATGTTGTATTTCCGCTCAAAGCTTGCTCTAGCGAGTTTCTTTCTTACTTAATAGAAGTCTCTTTTTTTTTAAAAGAAAAAAATACCAGCCGCCTTTCAGCTTGGTGATCTGCTACAGCAATTTGGAGTGCCTTGCTGAGCAGCCATACAGATTTCCAGCCTACCTTCGCACTTGGAGCACTATAGCTACCGCTTTGTTGATTTCGGACCTCTAACTGCCCCAAAACCCTAAAAGTCAATTTTTGCAATATCTTCTCAGATCTTCCAAAAATTTTAGGGCTTTTATGATTTAAGGGCTCCCAAGTGTTGCAAGAACACTCTCCCGCAAGAAATTTTAAAAAGCCCCAAATTTTTTCCAAACCCTAATTTTCAAATTTTAAGGCATTTCTGTTTTTTGCATCCCCTGAGCTGTATTGAAGTCTTCTGCATATAGACATTTGGGGATTTCTCAAAATTCATGTAATTTCATTACTATCTTGTACATTCATTTGGGCATTTTGCCTCCTTTAGGCATAATTGCTCAAATTTGAAGATCTTCGTAGTATTCGGTGACTCTCTGATCGGCACATTGAGAGTCGTGACATGATGTCCCTTGGTAGTTGCTCCTATGGCCTTCATCGACACATCATTCGAGGGCATCCTCGCCTAGTTCTTCACCGACATACCTCTTCGCATCCAAGATGTGCACACTCTTGTGCGGTAGCTACTTCGGGATCATGGGTTCTCTGCCCTTGCTATGCATAAAATGAATGAAAATATTTCTATGTTTGAGTTAAAGGTTCTCTTCCTTGAGTAGTCCCTCTAAAATGACTGTTTGAAGAGTCAATAAGAGGTCCTCTGCCCTGGTTTGTACCCCAAAAATGATTGTATTGTGTTTTACTTTGGTTGATGGTATCGACCACCCAGTTCAAAGTAAAGGGGGATAGTGATGGTTTTCCCTTGCCGGTCGCAAGCTGACTAAGAAGTCACTATCACACAGGAGGTGTTGGATAGTTGGACTTGCTCTTTGAAATATTGCGGTGGAGGGGGGGTCGGTCTACTCTTGCGTGTTGGGTCTCACACCTCTTTGCTCTGAAGGGGAGTGTTGGAGATATCATAGTTAAAGTGTGTGTTAGTGTGCAATACTAGGTGATCTAGTACTAGTTTATGTGTGTGAGTCTTGTGTGAGTGCCATGTGTCATCATGGGACTTCTCCCATATGCACTAGGTGCTAGAGTGTGTGTGAGTAGCCTACATAAGGCTTGTACTTCACTTGTCTTGTCACACTTGATGAATTAATGAGAGCCTTTCATTATGTCTTCATTTTAGCATTATTTCCTCACACCCTAAGTCTCTCTCTCTCTCTCTCTCCCTTAACCATGTTTCTAACAAGGTTAGGGCCTTTATATAGAGGCTGGATGCCCCTAAAATAGCCGACCGTGTGATAGGCTGGCTGACCAGTCTGTCGGCCGACCTGACTGCTATCTGACTATCTCTCACCCGACTAACTGCTACCCGACCTCTTCTGCCGGCGTGACACATGGCATGCCAACAGGCCTGCTGCCTATCTGCTGCCCTGACCTGCTGCTGCAGCAGCCTGTTGCAGACCTGCTCTGCACCTGCAATGCTGTGCTTGCAGGGCAGCATGCCCAAGATGACTGCCCAGACATTGCCGCTGTTATGGGTGGCCCATGTGGCTGCCCCAAATCCCCACCAAGGAGGATCCCTTTCTGTCATTCGTGTGGTAGCCATCTTACTTCCCACATGGCAGCCTCAGCCCATCCACATGCTAAGGTATCAAGCCCTTGCTCTTCCCATTTGGGGGCTTACAGGTCGGGCATTGACCCTATACTTCAACAAACTAGTCTGGAAAGGCTACTTTCACCTCACCACAACCAGACTAACAATGCAACAGAGTTAGCTATGGCCTCATTCATCCACACTAGGGCTTACATCATGATGGCCCTCAAAACCAGGCCTAAAAGTAGCCTCACTTCCAACTTGGCAACCTGAAACCCAAGCTGGCCAACAAGAGCCAGTTTATCAGCGCACATGTGGCCAACTAGCGGTCTAACTCCATTCACAAGGGCACCATGTGGAGATATAGATCTGCCTAGATAAGAGGAGAGAGGGAGAGCAGACTTCAGGGAATCAAAGCAAGTGCATGCATGAAATCTCATTGATTTGAGAGGTGGCAGACCTCAAAGCTAGAGGCAAAGCCATAAGAGGACCTAGAATAAGCACGATGATTGTTGTAAAGGCTCCAGTACTTGTATGGAGCCAATAAGACACTTCAGTATTTCGACGCTGGAATGTCGATGTTATTAAAGACGTGCTGCTCTCATCATGTTCCTAACTTTCGTATATCATTCCATTAGTTGGTTTCCATCTGCTAACCGCAAATATCACTCACCTTTCTAGGCTGCTTCTGGCTCTGCATGAATAGAGGCTTCCAAACCAGGCATTCTACTTCCCCTTGTTGAAAGTACTCAATGGAGAAGGGAAAGGAAAGAGAGACATAAACAGATACCAGGAACATTAAATTACACAATGCGAAAACAATAAATGATTCTCTCAGATATGTGAAAATTATATGACAAAGTTCCAAAGCAGGTAGCCAGTCTTTAAGTAACAATTTGACATTGGGAGATTTTGACCTTAGGAGGCGTGAGCAAGGGCACTCACAAACCAAATCAACGATTTCAAGCCATGTTACTTTCTGTACATAAAAAGTTTAAATATGGTCCCTTATGATCTCTTGAAGCTAGCCTCGTTGAAAGACAACAGCAGTTTGTACCTTAATCTCTGCCAACTCTATGCAGCAACCCAGGCTTGAGGGAAGACTGAACAACACATTGCTTGAACAGTTCAACCTAACAACAATGTAGCAAATAATATCCATTACATGTTCAAGTCATGTATGCAATAGAGCTCAGGGATCTCAAATCACTCATAGGGCTTGTATCCAGAAAATTTGAGTATACTGCATAGAAGCAGTCAGTTTACATTACATGTACATACCGGACCAAAGCAGTTGCTGAGCCAATTTCCATTGGCAATTCAGATAGTTTGTTACCAGAGATATCAAGTGACTTCAGCAAGGTCAGCCTGCAACAAATCAGCACATGCAAATTTGCGAAGTATTAAACTTTGGAGAAGATAAAATTAAAGTTTTGAAAGATGATATATAATCGTACATGTATGATGAAAGACATAAGTCTAGGGGAAAGACGACCAAAAACCTGCCAATGGAAGGCGGCAATGAAGTCAATTGATTGTAGCTGGCATTTAATACTGTCAAAGATGATAAGTTCCCCAGCTCATCTGCCAAGGCCTTGATATTATTGTGTGCCAACAAAAGCTTCTGCAGCTCCACCACCTGTTGAATTCATTAAAGAATGAGCACTCTCAACCTCTGTTTGATAGGGAACATGCTGTTGCCTTTTCTAATCCGAGCATTCTCCTGGCTCTCGTTTATACTTCTTTGAACAGCTGAAGATTTAGAGTCTTTTTATTGAAACCTTGACCTCTTTGTTCATGGAGACACTTTCCAATATGCACATCCAGTTTGTACTGTAACAGCTGTGTTTTCAAAGGCTAATCTTTTACCAAATACAAAGTACCTCGCTTCAATTTCAACATTACAAAAGGGGTTTAAACTGTACATATTAATCGCTGGGTGCTTAAGGACGTAAATGATAACTTGAGAAACACTGAAACAGTGCAAAAATGTCTTAAAAAACAATGTTTTTGTGTTAAATCAGGACCCATAAGAAGTACCAACAAAACACAACAGTGTCTGCAACCTTTCCATTGACTCTTTATTTATAGTGTGTACGAATTTAAGTGCATACAAGGGTCTACAAGCATATGGACATGAGGTGTCTTTAAGTGTGGGTCAAGAGACATGCTCATCTGCTGTTCCAGCTAGCCTTGTGTCAATCCCCTTCCTCTCGGCCAGCCACTTGTAGCATCGATTGACACAGAGAGAGTGCAAGTAGCAAAGCGTCGCACAAGTCTTAGCCGTCACGTCAAACTTGGATAATGAAAAAGAAGGAGTACAAGGTACAAGTACCTAGACCTAGGACTAAGTGTCCTAGGTGTCACATAGGACTAAGTCTCCTATGTGGCCTAAAAGGCACTAACACTACAAGTGCCTATATTTATGCCTACAAGGCACATACCATGGCCTATAGGGCATCACAAGAACCACCAGCAGATGGCCTACAAACCCCCCTCCATGGGATGGGCTGAAGTACTCTGGAAACGTCTTAGAATACCTGGTAATTTTTTGTCATGGTGGCACATGTTCATCCAAAAGGATATAGCCACCTATGAATGTACAAGGGATGTCAGATCATGTAACAAAGGGAGCCAAGTGTAAAGCCAGTCGGAAGACTTCGAACTTGGGACAAGGAAGTGCCTTTGTAAACATATCTCCTATGTTGTCCTCTGTCGGAAGATAGGACAACTCTATGTCTCCTGCTGACAACCGCTCCCGAACATAATGATAATGAACTTCAATATGCTTGGTACGCACATGAAACACTGGGTTACCTGCAATGGCCAAAGCACTCTGGCTGTCAGTGTAGACAATAGTGGAGGATGTCTGGCGAATACCAAGATCTGTAAGTAACTATCGAAGCCAAACACACTCTACTGTAGCGGTGAAAGCTGCCATGTACTCAGCCTCACAGCTAGATGTGGCAACTGTTGGTTGCTTCTTGCTGAGCCAAGAGATACATGAATTGCCAAGCAAAAAACAATTGCCAGTATGTGACACTCTGGTGTCGGAACATCCTGCCCAGTCACTATCCGTGTAAGCATGCATGGTAAGTGAGCCCTGATCACCATAGAAGAGGGCTAAATCGTGAGTGCCTCTGAGATATCTGAAGACACTCTTCACTACCTGCCAATGCTGTGAACTGGGCATGTGCATGAATCTGCTGAGCTGAGATACTGCATACTGTAAATCAGGTCTGGTGTGACATAAATAAATAAGGCATCAACCAGCCTGCTGATAAAGAGTGATATCACATGGTGGGCTCCCATCATGAGCTGAGAATTTGAAGCCAGGGTCCACTGGAGTAGAGATTGGCTTGCAATCCTCAAACTGAAAACGATCAAGGAGCTGTCCAATATACTTGGACTGAGACATCATGATACCCCCCTCAACATGAGAAAACTGAATGCCCAAATAATAGTGGAGCTGTCCCATTGTGACATTTCAAAAACCTGCTGCAAATCAACCTTGAAAGCTGCAATTTGCTGAGTATCTGGGCCCGTGATGAGCATATCATCCACATATAAAATCAGCACTAAAAAATCAGATCCACTCCCGCGGACATAAAGAGTGGGTTCTGTGGGGCTATTCTGAAAACCAAGGGATAGTAAGTGTGCATGAATTTTCGCATACCATGCCCTGGGTGCCTGCTTCAGACCATAAAGGGCTTTTCTAAGCCGGCATACCTTATTTTCAGAATTAACAACCTCAAAGCCAGGAGGTTGTGTGACATATACTTCTTCCTGCAGATCCCCATGAAGAAAAGCAGTCTTGATGTCAAGTTGGTGCACTTGCCAATGATGATGGGCTGCAATGGCAATGACACATCTAATGGTAGTAATCCTCGATGTGGGAGCAAATGTCTCCTCAAAGTCAATGCCTTGTTGTTGGGCATACCCTTTTGCAACAAGACGGGCTTTGTATCGATCTATGCTGCCATCAGATTTCCTTTTTAATTTGTAGACCCACCGGGTTCCAATGGCATGCTTGCCGGGAGGAAGATCTACTAATTCCCATGTGTCATTTTTAGCAATGGAATGTAACTCAGCTCTCATTGCATCCATCCACTCTTTGCTGTCAAAAGCATCTTTATGGCACAGAGGCTCTTCATTGCAAGCTGTAGCAAGGAGTGCAAACTCAAGAAAGTGACCATGCTGTCTATTCCCTGATCTTGTCCGGGCAGCAAAAGGCTGATCTTGTTTGCTCTCCCTCAATGTATCAAGAAGCCATCTGGGAACTTGCCTTTGCTGTCTATTGACAGCTCTTTCTTCAATGACTGCATCATGAATAGTGGGATCATTTTGTGCTGGAAGAGAAACCTGCAAATCAGCATGGGGTAGTGGTTGATTATTGCTTGGTGAAGGGCCTGCAAGAGGCTCATGTTGCTGGTCAAAGTCCTCTTCTGAGGATGGGAAAGGTAACCAAGATTCAAAGGCATCAAACATGTCAACATCTGGCTTAGCTTTGCACTCCACAAGAGGAGAAGCGGAATGTTCAGCAAAGATTACATCTCTATTGACAATAATCTTCCCAATATTTGGTTGGTATAACCAATACCCTCTGCTCTCCTGGCTATAACCAATAAATATGCATTTGATTGCCTTGTCATCAAGCTTATGTCTCAGCTGAGATGGTACATGAACATATGCAAGAGACCCAAAAACTCTCATGTGTGAAAGTGAAGGCTTCCTACCTTTCCATGCTTCATAACGTGTAATAGTCTTCAATGCCCGTGTAGGTGATCTTTTCAGCACATAGTTTGCACACATTACTGCATCAAGTCAAAATTTATTGGGCAAAGACTTGGCCTTAAGCATGAATCTGGCCATCTCCATTGTGGACCTGTTTTACCTTTCAGAAACAGGATTCTGCTGAGTGTAAGGAGTAGTACATCAGTGGATAATGCCCCGTGAAGACAGAAATGCATCAAACTCCTTAGACATATACTCTCCCCCCCTATCTGTGTTGAGGGTGACAAGCTTGCATCCTGATTCATTCTCAACCATATTCAGCCACCTCTGAAAGCATAAGAAAACTTCAGATTTGGCCTTTAAAGGATATACCCAGCAATATCTTGTGAAATCATCAATGAGAGTCATAAAATATTTGTACCCCCCAATGGCATTTGTCCTCATGGGGCCACAGACATCACTCTATACTAGCTGCAATTTCCTTTGTGAGAGTTTTGGACAATTCTTTTGAAAAGGAAACAGAAGCATCTTTCCCAAAAGACAACCCTCACACACATGTTTGGAAACTGTGTGAGTTTGAGGTACATCATTTGCCATATGCTGTGACTGTAGCTTTGCAAGAGCTCTATAATAAAGATGACCCATTCTCTCATGCCAAAGATGAGTTTCAGCAAGCTGTGAATCTGAAATAGCAAATGCTTCAATAGAAAGTGCAGCTGAGTGATGATCAAGGTGATCAAGCCCTTTTTGCAAAGTGCCAGTGAGAACTATGGCATTGTCATCACGAAGATCATAAACTAGGCATCTGTAGCCATCAAAAATAACTCTGAAACCTGAAGTGGCAATTGCTGAAATTGAAATCAAGTTGACTTCAATTCCAGGCACAAAAAGAACATTTGTCAGAGTGACAGGATGGCTTGAAATGGATGTGAGCTGCACATCTCCAATTCCATTTACAGCATATGAAGCATTATTAGCACATGTGACAGTCCCCCCTCGAGGTGCATCAACTAAAGAATGAAACAATTGTCTGCAAGATGTGACATGCTTGGAAGCACCACTATCAAAGTACCAGGACTGAGCATCATTAGCAGTAAAGAATGCATCAGCTTTGGAGGGATCAAATGAGCAATGGACAGCCCATGCCCAATCATCCTGAAGAGCATGTGCATGTGAAGCATCTTCCGGCTCATGGGATTCAATAGCATGAGAGGCATTAACTGTCAATCCTGCTTTCTTTTTCTCCGAAGCAATGCACTTCCTGCATTCTGAAATGTCATGTCCAGTCTTGCGACAATAGTTGCATCTTTTCTTCTTTGACTTATCTGCTGTATTTTTAGATGCATGGGAGGAATTGCAGCTGCTATGCGCAGATTTTGGCTTGCCCATAGGCTTGGAAGCCTTGCCTCTTCCTGTCTGCTGTGAAGCAAATGCATGATCAGGAATAATGGCTTGTCTATTAGCTCTACTTTGCTCTTCCTTCAAAAGCAAAGTAACTAGCTGATCAAAAGAATAGTGGTCTGGATTACCCATTGCCACTAATCGAAGGGTTGTAGCAAACCTTTGATATGTATCTGGCAGTCCATTCAATGTGATACTGACAAGCTGTGAATTTGGCACCACCTCATCAATGTTGGCAAGTTGTTCCATGAGGTCCTTGACCTTTGTCAGGTATGCATCCATAAAGTCACCTTCATTCATGCTGACTTCCTGTAATTGCCTTCTCAAATATGCAACACGTGCCTCATTGCAAATCTGATAGAGAGAAGCCAATTTATTCCAAGCATCCTTTGCTGTCCTGCAAGACCGGATGTGTGGAATAATGATTCTCTTGCATGATAAAGCAATACATAAATGTGCATTTGCATCTCTTGCATCCCATCTTGTCTGTTCCTGAGTTGGAAGAGTAGTAGCAGGAGTGCTAGAAGATGAGGCATCAGGAGGAGTACCCCCTGCAGAGGGACCAGCAGTAGAGGCAACCACTGTAGCATTGGCTGGCCTCAGATCAACCCCAGAAACAATATTCCACAAATGCTTTGCAACAAGAATATGTTTCATGAGATAAGACCACATCGGATAGTTGGTGCCATCCAACTTATCATGTTCATGAAGAACGCCAAATAGATCTTGATTGTTCCCAACCATAGCAAATGTGATACCCTGAAAGAGACCTGAAAACCCAAAAGCCTCAAGGCTATCACTGCAAAAAGCTGGCTGTCCAAAAATGACAGCTAATATCTGCAGATTTCCAACCCAAATCAAAGGGCAAATGCAGATCTGACCCAAATGTGATTGTGGCAAGCAATGTTCACTGCAAGAACAGCAAATCTGGCAAAAGCACCAAATTTATTGAGGGCAAATAGGCCAAAAAGAGGGCAAATGCAGAAAAGCCCCAAATTTTGCTGAAATTTTTGCAAATGTGACCCAATGTATGCGAATCTGTCCCAATGCATAGCCTCAAGGCTTGAAACTGCAAAAATATGAGTTACTGTCCCAAACACCACTTGAAATTGAGCTCCCAACACAAAAGCCCGAAATTTTGTTAACCTGAGTGATGACGTGGCACAATGTGACAGTCCTGAACCTGAAATTAACTGAAAACTTCAATTTTTGGAAGGATTTCAGTTGTCAACCTTGTCAAAAGTATTGTATTGACAGGTTGAAGGTCCAGATGTCAAAAGCCCTAAATTTTTCTGTGGGAAATTAGGGTTTGACAGTAAAAACTGTCAAAAAACAGTAAAATACTGCAAGAAATTTAACACATGCCAATCGTTGTACCAAATCCTGGAGTAAACACAACTGTACGGATGCCAGTACGATAACAGGTACTATGTCTGTACGGAGGCTGTACGATTCCTGTATGGAGGCTGTACTATGCCTGTACGGAAGCTGTACGATGTACGGAACAGGTGCTCAGCACATTACGGAGCTGGTACGGGGTAAGTACGATGTACGGATCAAGTACGACGGAAGTACGATGTGTGGATCAGGTACGACGTAGGTGCAGTGTACGGAACGCATGTACAGAGCTGTACGATGTCGCATGTACGGAGCTGTACGGCGATGTACGTCCTGTGTGCATGCTGTGTGTACGAGCGTCCGTACAGTCATACGGACTGTACGAATGAAGAAGTAGATGCAAATCCGGAGGCAAGATATAGGTCCAACGAGTCTGTACAGCGAACAAGTTGAAGCAGTGACGATCAGCAGAGGAGCAGACTCCCAATGAGCAATGGAGGACTCGGGAAGCTGAGGAGAGCTGGAAGACAAGTGTAGACCCCTGCTCTGATACCATTGTAGGATCGATTGAGAGAGAGAGAGAGTGCAGGTAGCAAAGCGTCGCACAAGTCTTAACCGTCATGTCAAACTTGGATAATGAAAAAGGAGGAGTACAAGGTACAAGTACCTAGACCTAGGACTAAGTGTCCTAGGTGTCACATAGGACTAAGTGTCCTATGTGGCCTAAAAGGCACTAACACTACAAGTGCCTATATTTATGCCTACAAGACACATACCATGGCCTATAGGGCATCACTAGAACCACCAAGAGATGGCCTACACCACTTCCCTTCAATCTCTCCCTCTTCCGTTTTCCCCTCCTCCCCCTCCTCTTTGCTCCCAAGCTCCTCTGCCTTCTAAGGCAGCCTGTATAAAACTGGAGCGATTTGTTCCTTCCCCATGTCTCTTCCTGTCTTCCCTGCCTTCAACTTGTAACTTCACCCATTGCTTTTGCCCTTTCTATGCCTCCTTCCATGTCCTTGTAGGCCGATGGGCTTTCTTAGCGGCCCGCCTTTGGAGCTGCTTGGTGCCGTCAGAAAAAGGGTCTCCCTGCAAGCAGTCCATCCTCCCCTTCCCCTGGTTTTGCTCATTTTCCCTCCTCGTCCCCTTGTGCACCTCTTTCAAGCTCCGTCTGTTTTTGCCTCTTCTGTTAGAATTATTATTATATTCTAGGCATTGGCCAATGTATTGTAATAAGTAGGTTAGGGGCACTTTTCCCTCATTGAGGTTTTTCCCCCTAACCACAGTCTAATCCCTGACTACGGTTAGTGGATAGGATAAGGGTTTTTCACTTAGACAAAACCCCTTTCTCTCACTTGTACTTCACTTCTTCTATTCTGTTATTCAGCTCACTCTTGCTCTCTCACTCTTGCATTCTGCTCCCATTGTTCTCACATTTGGTATCAGAGCAGGTTTCTCCTGCCCGTGCTTCAACTGCTCCATTGCCCACAAGCTTGACCTCCAACTCCAGCTCCTGCCCGTCCGTACAATCCGTACGACTATACGGATTTCCGTCCATACACCTACAACGACGCCGTCCTTATAACCCGTACCAGCTCTCGAATGCATTCCATACAGTTTAATCGCCGGGCCGCCGTCCGTACATCTGTTGCACGCCCGTACAATTGTTGTGCATCGTCTGTACCTGCCAGTCAGCCGCCCACATTCCGTACTGCAGCGCCGTATAGGTCGTCGTACAGCTGCCCCATTCTATCCATACTACTACAAGCCATTCCAGCTCCGCATTCCGTACAAGCTGTGCCAGTACATCCGTACAGTTTGCATACCGTACATTGTACGAAATCCGTACCCTCTATGTCCGTACATTGTACGAAATCTGTACCGATAGTTCCGTACTGTCAGTTCCATACAAGGTGAAGGTGTCCATACTACGTGCAACTTTTCTCTGCAGGTGGACTTTGGAAGGTGTTTTTTGGCAGGCATTCGTGCAAAGAGCCATTGTTTGGCCTGCATTCTAGGAGCACATTTGGGGCTTTTGCATTTTTTGCAGAGAATTGCAGAAATTTAGGGCTTTTACTTGATTTGCCCCTTTCAAGTGCAATTTCTTGCAGAAATTTGGGGTTTTTGTATTTTGGATGCAATTGCTGAATTTACTATTCCAGCTTCTTCAGATGATGTTTTTGAGGGGGTGCTTCCTATAGCTTTTGGTTCCCCAGCTGAGGCTCATGCTGAAAATCAGAATTTACAGCAACCTCCTCCTGATCCACATGCCCCGATTCAGCCACATGCTGATTTTGTACCTCCACATGGTGTGTGTCATGTGCACGGATTGGTATCTGACATGTACTGGGTACACAAGACTAGCTCAAGTAGCCTGGGGAGGCTTAGAGCTAGGCAGGCTTGATTCTTGGGTTGAGTGGCAAGGGTACGAACCAGTTAGAGGTCTTCGCTATTTTTGGCGCTTGGGGCCCAAGTCTATATAAGGGGCCTAGGGGTTCAGTTCTCGGAGAGCCGATGGGAGCAAGTTTCGTTCCCAGGTGCTAGGTCTAATCCTGGATTGAGTCGCGGACGTGCGCCTGCATCATAGCGTAGCCCAAGGCCCAACAGCAGATCCCAAGCTTCACAGTGCCACCTGGTGGTATGGGACACCAGGCTGGTTAGGATCTGGTTGGGAGTTCGTGCCAGTAGCTCAGCTCGTGGCTCGGAGGGGACATCTCCTAATTCGGGATCACATCCCGTAGATGTTATGGTTGGGTGGTGAGCAGCCTACTCAGTTTCCTCACGTTGGAGTGTTCTTGTGTTTGCTTGCAGATCAGAGGTTTCAGGAGTGCTGGGGACGTGTCAGTTAGTATCATAGCCAACTCATAAGGTAGGAACTTCTGTTGCGAGATTTTTGGACGATTTTCTTCTCCAAGTATGCCCTAATTTCGAAATTCGTGCTCAAACCCTGCAAGTGCTTGTTTGGTTCATCGGTTTTGGGAAGTGGTTAAGGTTTAGGGAAAGCAAGAAGGAAGAAGAGAGAGAGGGTGAATTCGAGGCTGCTAAGTGGGGTTAGGTGAGAGAGAGTGTGAGGTGTAGCTAGGAGAGAGTGGAGAGGACTGTAGGAGAGGCGTGAGAGGGGCTGCTAGGCAAGCAAAGGGTTGAGGGAAACCCCAGGGGATTCCGTGTACGGTCAGGGCTGCGCAGTGATTAGGTGATGCATGAAGGAGAGTGTAGAGGGGTGCGCCATAGGCTGGAGCAGGATTGCGGCCAGGCTGCTGTTCGGGGAGGCTGGATGCTAAAAAAAAGCATCAACCCTCCAAGTTTGGGAGGGTGGGCTTTTTTAGAAAGCATAGCTTTCTAAAAGCTGTACCTTCTACTTTATAGCCTGGCGAGACTATAGTTCTGCCTCAGCTTATGCTAGTGCGCACGAGAAGTCCCCTCCACACCCCTGGCGGATTTCGTCACCTAGGTACAGCTTGCAGCAGACTTCCGTACGGCACAGCCAGCAGCGGGACCAGCAGCGGGAGTCTCAAGGTTCACTGACTCGAGCTGATCGTCAGCTTTGTACCTCTTTTATCGGCCAGCCTCTCTTCTCTTTCGTCACCTCCTCTCAGGACAGTTTTTTCCTCTGCTCCACTCTCCTTCAAGCTCCGATCCCACATGTCACTTCTCTAAGTTCACTCCCTTCATCAGATCAGGTTTCAGATATGGCTGATTTGTAGACCCTGAGCTTGCGATGGGAGACCAGGATATGAACTACCATGCGGAGGATGACCAGGGTCTCTATAATGATCTCATTATGAAAAAAGCCTTCAGTGAATTCACCACTGCTCTTGATGAAAAGTTTGAGCAGGTTAACACGAATCAAACGGGGTTGACACAGCAACTCCAAGGGATTCAGACTACACTCACACTTTTGACTAGCACTGTTCAGGCGCTCACGCACGTGGACGCCATGGCTTTAGTGTTAGGTCCGAACATCACTCCAGATCCTTTTCCCGGAGATCAAAAGTCTCGTACCAAGGAGGTTGTTGACACTTGGTTGCACAAGTGGCAAGTACACTTCCAGTTTCACCCTTACCCAGATGACAAGAAAATACAGCTTGCAGCCGGGTTTATGTCAGGAAAGGCTTTATTGTGGTGGAAGGAACTCCAACCCAAGCCTACAACATGGATAGAATTCGAAGGGGTCTTCAAGAAAGAGTTTCTAAAGAAGGAGGAAGATTACGATATCGTAGGCAAGCTCAAAGCCCTCGATATGTCCAAGCTGAATTTGACTTTTGAGGTTTATCTTCAGAGGTTTCAGGATTTGCAGACCAGAGCTACAAAGATGGATCCAGTGACCTTGTTAGGTTTCTTTGTGGATGGTTTGCCTGACTCGTACAAGTTACAGATCAAGAACAACAAGTGTACCACGTTGCCAGAGGCCATGAATTACGCGCGTATTTATGATGATACCATGGCCAGCGCAAAGGGAACCACAGTTGCCGACACGGGTGGAAAGAACAAGATGAAGTTCTTCCAGTCTACCACTGGTACCGGGGAGTCGAAGTCTATAGACAACGCCTCCAAGAAACATTTGACTCAGGCGAAGAATGGCCGTGCTCGTTTCCTTCGTACCTTGAAGCTAAAGAAAGAGGGACGTTGCTTCATCTGCGAGGAGCGGGGCCACACTAAGAATGATTGTCCTAAGCGTAAGAACCAAAAGCAAGCGCCGGGACCAAAGCTCCAGGCGGGTTTAGGTACGAAAGCTAAGGGAGCTAATCAAGTTTCGATGACCGGTATTTCTGTAAATGTCATTACCTGCCCACTTTCTTGTAATTGCACTTTTATTACTTCGTTATTTGGTTCCCATGATCTTTTCCGAGTTTATGGAGAAGTTAGGGACCAAAGAGTTCACATTCTCTTTGACCCGGGCAGCTCTCACAACTTTGTTAATTACAAACTTGTGCAGAAGATGGCGCTGTCCACGATTCCTAGCGATCACACCTATGAGGTGCAGCTTCCAGCTAGGAAGCAGTTTTGGGATCGCAAGATTGAAGCGCTTTCTCTCTGGGTTCAAGAATACACAACGGCTCTTATGTGCTATGTCATGCACTTAGAGCATGTGGACTTGTTAATCGGAATAGAGTGGTTTAAAACCCATGATATTCGGATTGGATGGAAGGAACATACTCTTTCTTTTTTGGATAAGGACACCCAATTTTGTATTCAGTGTGATAATATTCCCTCTTCTCAAGGACCTATTGTATTTGCGATGTAGCTTCGGAATATATTAAACACTTCTCATTATGATGTCTATCAGTGTGTTTTGATTCCGCTTTCTTCATTTGTTGTCTCTGTTAATAATAAGAATGATTTAAGTGTGTTTGAACACCGTGAATTGAGAACATTATTAGATGATTTCATGGATGTATTCCTTGCTTAACTGCCGGAAAGTTTACCTCCAGAACGGGCAGTAGACCATCACATAGATTTAGTACCTGGGGCTCAACCTATTAGTGTTCCACCTTATAGGATGAGCCATCTTGAGGAGGATGAGTTAGCTTCACAGCTACAGGATTATTTGAATATGGGCTATATTCGCCCAAGTAAATCACCTTGGGGAGCACCTGTCCTCTTAAGAAAGAAGAAAGATTCTACATGGAGAATGTGTATAGATTATAAACGATTGAATAAAGTGACAATTAAGAATCGATACTCTCTACCTCGTTCCGATGATCTAATAGACCGTTTAGCCGGAGCGAAGTATTTCACTAAGATTGATTTGCGTACGGGTTATCAACAAATCCGTATCTATGCTAAACACATAGATAGAACCGCATTCCGAACTAGGTATGGCCACTACGAGTTTCTTGTATTACCTTTTGGTTTGACCAATGCTCCTACCACCTTCCAGCAAATGATGAACGATTTGTTCAGAGATTTTCTGGGCAATTTTGTTGTAGTGTTCTTAGATGACATCTTGGTATATAGCCGAACGCTAGAGGATCACATAGAACAACTCCGGATTGTCTTAGTTATTCTAAGACAGCATAAGCTCTATGCCAAGATGAGTAAATGTGACTTCTTTATGAAGGAGATCATTTATGATTTCTTCTGACGGTATTAGCATTGATCTGAATCGTTCCTAGAAGGTTTTAGAATGGCCTATCCCTCAAACTGTGAAACAACTTCGTTCTTTCCTAGGATTTACGGTATTTCTACGAAAGTCTGTGCGTGATTATTCACACATCACGGCACCCCTGACAAACATATTGAAAGGTCGTGGACGCAGGTCCACCCAACCGATCTCTTGGAATGACGCATTGAACAAGGCTTTTGAAACCTTGAAGTTAACTATCAACGAAGCACCCGTTCTTGCATTACCCGATCCTACCCGACCTTATGTTCTAGAGGCCGATGCGAGTGATTTTGCGATTGGGGCAGCTTTATTCCAAGAGGGCAGACCTGTAGCTTTTGAGAGTAAGAAGCTAGACAACACCCAATATCATTGGCCCACACTAGAAAAATAACTCCATGCAGTCGTGTATGCACTGAAGGTTTGGAGACACTACTTGTATGGTTCGAAGTTTCTTGTATTGACCGATCATCAGTCAATTAAGTATGTGTGTGATAGGTCTGAATTGAGGGGACGGAAAGCTAGATGGGCAGAATTAATGCAAGATTTTGATTTTGAAATACGTTGGATGGACAAAAGCAGTAGAGCCCAATCCACCTTCACAGCCACCCTCATCCACGTTTAAAACACCCGAGCGACACAATCACAAGGAAAAAAACTTTCATTCAACATCCTTCTCTCTACACACCTTCTGATACAACTCACACTCTAGCCACATTTTCACACAATCCACCTTCACAGCCACCCTCATCCACGTTTAAAACACCCGAGCGACACAATCACAAGGAAAAAAACTTTCATTCAACATCCTTCTCTCTACACACCTTCTGATACAACTCACACTCTAGCCACGTTTTCTCCGGAAGCCAGACAACCTCAAAAAGAAACCCAGTGGAATACACAGCCCATCACAAGCCCCTACTGTTGAAGCTCTTCACTATCAAGATCCCCCGCTAAAGGTCTCCCTCCTAGTCACGGAGCTCATGGTCTTTTGTCAAGATACTCAAGTGCTGCAATTTCTCTCTTGCATCCACCCGACAGCTCTCTCTAGCATGCAAAACTCACCGAGCTCTTCCCTGATTTCTTTACATCAGCTTAGTATAATCACCATGATTCTCCTTGAATCCACTTTGGAGCAAGTAATCAAGCTTAACCAAAACCCGCACTTCAGATCTCCCACTCACTTCATTGGATTGAAAAGCCTCCACGACCCTTTGGAACCAGATCGTCCTAGACTCTTGCCTTTTTAGAGCTGCTGTGGTTATTCTACACATGGCAGTCAGTCTTCATCTTCTGTTTATCATCTTGTCGATCTCCCTCCTCACCCATTATCTCTCAAAGACCTTCCATCGTCAAGATACAAACCAAGTTCTCAAGCTTCCTACCAAGCTATAGTCCACCCGTGAGCAGCACGCCGGGCCAAATCCTCCACCCCGCGCTAGCCAAAAAAAACTCCCACATTGGTCACCGTCAACCTCTTCATGCTTTCGCGATCTCCTTCCTCATAGAAATCAAAACAAAAATCGAGGAGAGGCATCAACTGCAATTTTGGTGAGGCAACATCAAGCCTGAGATCTCTCAAACCTTGTCCACTTCTCCAACCAAACCTTCTTCCAGATGATCGCCCCTCCAGAGCTCTCTTTTCGCTGCCTGTCTGCGTACGTAACCTCCTTCCCGTGTCCCTCCTCGCTTGCTCTCTCTAAGCTCCCCTGAGTCCAGCCACCATCTCCTCCCTTCTGCGCGATCCTCACCAGGCCACCTTCTCCCTCCTCCTCTCTGCGCACCGACTCCCCCCGTCTCTAGAACTTCCCCGGCCGCTTCATAACCTCCCTTCGTCTCTAATTCTCCACACAGCAGTCGCACTTCGGGCCAGTAGCCTCCTCCTCCCAATCTTGAAGCTCCCGGACTCTCGCTCCTCTCCCAAGACCCCGATATCCCTTCCTCTCTTCACTTCCAGCCCATCACTACACAACTTCCCTTCCTCTGGCGACGACTCTCCTTCGTATTTGCGACGACCTTCTCCTCCTGCACAAGAAGCTCCCTCTTGCGAGCTCACACAGCCTCATCCCTTGCTCATACAGCTCTCGTGCATCCCCGGCCTTCCCTGCTACCAGCCGTCACCTTCACGCAGCTCCAGCTCGCAGTCCAGAAGAATCACGTAGCCACCTTGCATGCTTTCTTTGATAAGTGCCACGTCATCCCATGCTTTTTACCACTCTCTCAATCCTTCCTTCAAACTATACCAAGGCACTTAAGCACATATTCATTGACTATGTGCACACAAATGCATGTCACCTGCATTTAGCATCAAATTGCCCACTGACCATCCACATATGATGACACATCCCGACCCTGGATACCATGAAGTGTTCGAAAGCTGCTTACACAAAATCTGATTGAACGCCAGCAAGCACACACACAAGTTGAACATCACACATGTACCTATGTACAAGACAAGTTTGGGGTTTTCAAAAATCTTCACACAACGTTATCGCAAGGGTTCGTTAAATAGTGTGGCGGATGCCTTAAGTCGAGTCAAGTTTGTAAATGCTATGTCATTTACGGAAATATCCTCAGACCTATTTCAATCCTTGAGAGGGCTCCATGGTTGACCAAGACTCAGGGATTGTGCCACCTACGGTACAGGCGGCGGGAGGTCAGTGGATGATTAGGAACGGCTTGCTGTTCCGGAATGAAAAGATTTGTGTCCCAGATGTTCTGAAACTTCGATCCAAGATTCTCAGGGAGTGTCATGATGCTCCTAGTGCTAGACATCCGGGTATACATTTGACTCTGTCTCTTGTGAAGCATACCTTTTATTGGCCTAAGATGCGTGCATTTATTGAAAATTATGTGGTAGGTTGCCGGGTTTGTCAGGTTACTAAGGCAGAACGCCTTAGAAGAGCGGGTTTATTACAGCCATTGCAGATTCCAGGTAATAAATGGAAAAGTATTTCCATGGATTTTATTACTGGTTTGCCACGAACGCGCAAGGGTCATGACTCCATTTGGGTCATAGTCGACCGTCTGACAAAAATGGCTCGATTCTTACCTACTAGAACAACTATTTCAGCTGTTCAACTCGCTCACGAGTTTGTGGACCACTTGTTTAAGCTGTATGGATTGCCCTCTGACATAGTCAGTGACAGGGACTCGAAGTTTACAAGTAACTTTTGGACACTTGTTTTTGAGAAGTTAGAAACTACTCTAAGTATGAGTTCCTCAGATCATGCCCAATCCGATGGCAGTACGGAGAAGGTCAACCAATTGGTTGAAGATATGCTTCGGGCATATGTTTCTAAGAGATAGTCTTCATGGGAAGATTATCTACCTATAACAGAATTTGCTTATAACAGTGCAAAGCATTCGAGTACTAGTTACAGTCCTTTTATGCTTATGTACGGGTTTCAACCTAAGTCACCAGTTATGGTTGGGTTAAAGGGAATCCAAAATGATGCTGCAAAGACCTTTTTGCTAGACATGCAGAAAATGTTGCAGTTTGCCAAAGAGTCTATTAGAAGTGCCCAAGATCTGGACAGATTTTATGCTAATAGACATCGTTCACCTAGAGAGTTCTCTGAAGAAACGATGGTATATTTGCGAATTCCCAAGGAATCCAAGAGCCTATGTACTGGTTTGGTTCCGAAGTTATCCCCGAGATACTGTGGTCCGTTCAAGGTCATTAAAAGAATTGGACCAGTTGCATATCGACTAGAATTGCCTCCTGATGTTAAAGTACATCCAGTCTTTCATGTCAGTAGACTGAAAGAAGTATTGGGTGCGGATGATCAACTTGTTTCTCCTCAAGAACTAATAGAAGTTACAGATTTGACTTTTATTCCACATGAACCTGAGTGTATTCTTGAATTTCGTGAAAGACAGATTCGTAATAGAACTATCACGGAATACAAGATCAAGTGGAAGGATCGTGTTGAGGAGGATGCAACATGGGAGACATTACAGAACCTCCAGAGGACATTCCCAGGGTTTTTTAGCGAACTCAGGAGTGAGTTCTTAGAGGAGGGGAAGTATGTCATGTGCACGGATTGGTATCTGACGTGTACTGGGTACACAAGACTAGCTCAGGTAGCCTGGGGAGGCTTAGAGCTAGGCAAGCTTGATTCTCGGGTTGAGTGGCAAGGGTACGAACCAGTTAGAGGTCTTCGCTATTTTTGGCGCTTGGGGCCCGAGTCTATATAAGGGGCCCAGGGGTTCAAGTCTCGGAGAGCCGATGGGAGCAAGTTTTGTTCTTAGGTGCTAGGTCTGATCCTGGATTGAGTCGCGGACGTGCGCCTACATCATAGCATAGCCCAAGGCCCAGCAGCAGATCCCAGGCTTCATAGCGCCACCTGGTGGTATGGGACACCAGGCTGGTTAGGATCTGGTTGGGAGTTCGTGCCAATAGCTCAGCTCATGGCTCGGAGGGGACATCTCCTGATTCGGGATCACATCCCGTAGATATTATGGTTGGGTGGTGAGCAGCCTGCTCAGTTTCCTCACGTTGGAGTGTTCTTGTGTTTGCTTGCAGATGAGAGGTTTCAGGAGTGCGGGGGACGTGTCAGTGTGGATGAAGTTGTCAAGTAAGAGATTCAAGAGATACATACAGTCAAAACAGTTCCGAATTGGTTGCTACAAACTCTCAGGGGGAGTAGGCTTGAGGCACCTTTGCCTGGCAGGACTCATAGTGCAGTAAGGCACGCAGGAGGGGCTCTTTCTGTTCAGACAGCTTATGCAGGTACTCTTCTTCATGAAGAAGAACCTAACTCTTTTGAAGAAGCCAAAGATAATGTGCATTGGATGCATGCCATGCACAATGAATTGCAGTCCATTCAGAAAAATCAGACTTGGGAGGTTGTGGATTTGCCACCAAGAAAGCATGCCATTGGTACCAAATGGGTTTTCAAAGTGAAATGGAAGCCAGATGGGTCCATTGATAGGTGCAAGGCAAGGCTAGTTGCCAAAGGCTATGCACAGAAGAAGGGCATAGATTATAAGGAGACTTTTGCTCCTACATCCCGGATGACCACCATAAGGTCAGTTATTGCCATGACTGCAAATTTTGTTTGGAATGTCCATCAGTTGTACATAAAAACAGCTTTCCTTAATGGGGACTTGCAGAAGAGGTCAAACTTTGGAAATAGAGGAAAGAATCACTCACATCTCACTCCCGATCTAGCTCATACAACACTCAGAGAGACGGAGAGAGAGAGAGAGAGAGAGAGAGAGAGAGAGAGAGAGCACAAAAACTCAGATATATTCTTCCACAATGGTGGGCAGACAAAAGCTCAAAGGGTGAGCATGTACAAACAGCCAAGTGAAGCTGTCAAGATGCTTAGCCTACTCCTCTCCCTCTGCACGCTTGCCTGTGCAAGGCTTTCTATGCAGGTGATGAGAAATGAGGGGGGGAGAGGGGGCTTTTTATAGGCCTTTGTTGGGCTGAAGAAAACCAACCAGCAGGGAGTCAGCCCCCTGCTTGCAGCACCGACCTCAAGGGCGCCTCCACCGACCAGGTTGGCTGGCTTGGGCCAGCCCTATAAATAGGCCCATGTGCCCAGCACATGGGCTGCTGATGCAGTCCATAGGCCCCGCCCTGATCTGCTCCATGAGTCGCCTAGTAAGCCACGCCACTTCTCCCTTTGTTGCGCGGGTTCCAGCCAGGTAGGTTCTCTGTTCCCGTACCCCCCTATAATCTCCTGCCCCCTTGTCCCCTCAAAACGGGGGCTCACAGGTGGGGTAGTGACTTTTCTAACAATGACACAACTGTGGGCCAATATCGCCCCATGCGTTGAATGAGGTGTTCCATCTGCTCTCTAGGAAGCGCCTTCATGAAGACATCTGAGATGGCGTCGTTGGTCGGGCAGTACATCAACTCTGACTTCTTCATCGATGAGTTCTCGAACAAAGTGGTAGTGGACCTCGATGTGCTTCGTCCGTGCGTGAAACACGAGGTTGTTGGCGATCGCGATGCAGCTCTGGTTGTCGCACATAACCACACTCGCATCTTCTTGGGCCACATTCATGTCCTCCAAGATCCCCCTGAGCCACAATGCTTCACATGCCGCTATACAGGCAGCCCTGTACTCCGTCTCTGCAGATGAAAGGGTGACAGTAGGTTGTTTCTTACTCAGCCATGACACAGCTCCTGATGAGAGTAAGAAACAATATCCAGAGGTCGATCTCCGGGTATCAATGTCACCTGCCCAATCACTATCACAGAAACCTCCCAACTCAAAGCCTCTCATATAAGTGATGACGTAGGTGCAGGTACCCTTCAAGTACCTTAGCACCCTCATACATGCGTCCCAATGAGCCTTCTTGGGTGTGGCGGAGAATTGACAGAGCAATCCCACTGTGTAGCAAATATCCAGTCGTGTTTTGGTGAGGTAAAGCAAACCCCCCACCAAGCGTCGATACAGTGATGAATCAACCGGCTGAGATGGATCACGCACACTCAAAACCAATCTCCATGGGAGTCACTGCTGCTTTGCAATTTTCCACTTGAAAGCATTTGAGCAGTTCCCTGCAATATTTCTCCTGTGAAATAAAGATACTTCTCTTTCCCTGCTTCACCTCAATCCCAAGAAAGTAGTGGAGTATGCCTAAGTCAATCATCTCGAACTCCTCCATGAGAAGTCTCTTGACCTGAGCAATCTTCTTCGTATGATCCCCAATAATAATGAGGTCATCCAAATATAGAATTAATACCAGCCGCAAATCCCCCTCTATGTCGCGATAAAGATTTGCCTCTAAAGGACTCCGTTGAGGCTCGATCTTCTTAAAGAAGACATCTATCCGTTGGTACCAAGCTCTGGGGGCATGTTTCAGCCCGCATAAGGCCTTCTTCAGTTTGCAAACTTTTGATGGGGATCCTGGAATCTGAAATCTTGGTGGCTGTGCCACATATACCTCCTCCAGGGTACCATTCAAAAATGCAGACTTGACGTCCATCTGAAAACTAGGCCAACTGTGATGAGCAGCCAAGGCAATGACTATCCAAACAGTCACCATCCTACAACCAATCTTGCTGTGTACTTGTCCAAGCTCCCATCTGACTTGAACTTAAGCTTGTACACCCATTTAATCCCAATGACATTCTGTTGGGTTGGTTTGGGCACTAAATCCCAGGTGTCATTTTTCAAAATGGCATCCATCTATGCCTGCATGGCTTCCTGCCATTCTTCGCTCCCTGGAAGGAACGGGGCTCCGCAAGCTGAGCCACCAAAGCGTCATTCACGAAGTGAGTCTTCATGTTTCGTTGAGACCGCCGCGTTCCAGAACTGCTCTCAGGAATGTCCGTGGCCCATGACTCTACTAAAGTCTTCAAATACCGTTGAGATAGCTTCTTCTCTGATGGAGGTGCTTTTGATGGAGTTGACTTGGGAGCTAGCTTTGGAATGGCATGCTCCTCCTCCTCCTCCTTCTCGAGGTCTTCAGTCGGTTCCACCTCTCGGATGGTGACCTTGGGTGGGGGTAATGCCGAAAGTTTTGGAACCTCATCTGCAAGCTGTGGCTCAGACTCCTCAAAGATCACATCCCTGCTGATAAGGATCTTCTTCTTTTTCGGGTCAAAAAAGTGATAGGCCTTGGACTGTTCACTGTATCCCACAAAGATACAACTTCGGCTATAAGGATCAAGCTTTGTCCGCTCATCTTTATGCACATGCATAAATGCTTTAGAATCGAAAACCCTTAAATGAGATATGGTGGGCTTCTTACCATAGTAAGCTTCATATGAAGTCTTGTCATCAACATCCTTGGTCTTGGTTCTCTTGAGGATCATCAACATCCTTGGTCTTGGTTCTATTGAGAATGTGAACGGCAGTGTTCATGGCTTCACCCCAGTAGGCTTTCCAGAGATTCCTCTCTTGCAACATGGTAAACCCTGTCTCTATGACGGTCCTGTGCTTCCTCTCAGCAACTCCATTCTGCTGAGATATGTGAGCTGTAATGAGCTATCTCTTAATCCCGAGCTTCTTGCAGAATCCATTGACCTCGGTAGAAGTGAACTCTCCCCCTTTGTCAGTGCAGAAGGCTTTGATTACCTCCCATCTCTCCTTCTCTACCTGGGCATTCCAGTCTTTGAATTTCTCAAAAGCCCTGAGATTTCTTGGCCAGGCAAAATACCCACGTCATGCGACTGAAACATCCACTAATAAAAGAGAATACCGCGAACCTGTGAATGAATATATCGACATTGAGCCGCAGATGTCGGCGTGAACCAACTCGAGCGGCTTCTTGGCCCGTGATGAGGAAGATTGTCATTCCAGTAGATTGTGAAGAGCTTGAGAATTGGGAAGAGAGAGATGCCCACTCCCTAGCATTAATCATTGGGACCACGGCGGACTCTGTTCTTCCGCACATCCAGATGGCTGAGATGTCTGTAGAGGTGTAGGCTATCCTGAAGGATCTGTATGAAACAAACAGCACATCTCGAATTCTGATGCTCCAACATCAACTGTACAATCTGGACATGACTGAGGCAAACAATGTTCATGACCATTTGACAAAAGTCAAGGTGGTAAGGGACCAGCTCGCGGCAGTTGGTCTGAAGGTAGATTCAAGTCATCTAGCATTGTTGACCTTACACAAGCTACCTCGTAGTTTTAAGAGTTTCGTGACTACGGTCACTGCAAGACAAAGGACCAAGCCTCTCACCTTCGAGGAGCTTGGTCCTTTACTATTGCAGGAAGAGGCTCGGGAAAAACTATTTACTCAATCGAACGAGAAGGCTCTCGTGGCAAGAGACAAGCCCAGCAAGGGTAAGTTCAAAGACTCCAAGAACAAAAGCAAGACCGAAGATGCAGAGAAAAAGATGAAGTGCTGCTACTGTGAGAAGCTTGGTCATTCTACTAAAGAGTGCCGCAAGAAGAAGGCGGATCTCAAGAAGGAGTCCAAGTCCAAGGAGGAGCCAAAGACCGAATCGGCAAACGCCACGACCCGGGCTCTCTTCATCATCACCGAGTACTGCTCTGCTTATGCACTCAATGAAGGAGAGGAAGGTTGGTATGTGGACAGTGGATCTTCAAAGCACATGTCCAACAAGAAGGAACTTAGCAATGCTACCCCCTAGGCTTGCCTTCCTCCTAGCTCCCTCCTTTCTTGAGCTTTCCCCCTCTTTTTTTCTGTGTACATCTATGCCTTTCCTAAAGCATTGAGAGCAATGACTAGCTTTTCCCACTATTTTGGAGATTCGTGTAAATAATTTCAGGAAGAAAGGAGTAGACCTTGAAGCTCTAGTTGAAAGATCAAGTGATGCATATGTTGGGGCAATGTTTGGGCCCCTATGGCCAAGCTCTATGGGTCGCGTTCAACGAGAGGAGCAAGCACGAGCTCGTGCTAGCACCAAATAATTGTATGCATTGGGAGGCTATTCATTTCAATACGATTGGATGCAGCCCACCTGTAGGATGGGGTTACTTTTTGGCCAATGCACTAGATAGCTCAAAGGTTGGCTTCAACATTCAAGACTTGGGCTTACAAGGTGGGTTTGGAGGCTATGATGCCTCTTGCATGGCATTGCACGGGCATGGACTATTTCCCCTCGAAACCCCCTTCCACTCCATCAAATCAAAGGTTTCTATACAAGCCTCAAGCTCTAGAAGCGGTTGTTTGCACTCCCTCCTCCCCCTACCCATGGCCATCGTGAGCTCGAATGCACATGAGTTTAATGACCATATGAGATAACAACCTCAAAGATTAATCCTTCGATGGGAGTTACAACGGGGCCTAAATTAATATAGTCATGCTTCAAGAGCATGTGTTCTCAATAGCCAATATCCCTAGGCGTAGACACCTTCTCCTAAGGTGTGGCCCCAACATCTTGTCTCTAGCAATGGGATCGAGTAGGGTTGTTAGCATTTCAATTCCTCAGTCTCTAATTCCTAGTGTCTTCTATCATGGAGAGCCATGGTGAGCTAACAATTTGGATGGGTTTGCACCTAGAGACCTCAACATTGAATCCTAATGTGTACGCTCTAGCTTGTAACCAGCAAAGGGGCTTTTGGTATCAGCTCACAAGCTACTCACCAAGCATAGATTCCAAATTATTGGAGGCGAGTTCAACAATTTATTCATGAATTAAAAACCTCAAGAGTGCTTTCTTCTCAAATGATCCCAACAAAGAGACATTACTAAGAGCAATTCAATTTCTCCATTAGGCATAGATCCCTAGTGGGAGTCAGCGTTCGCCAGTCCGACTCTACAGGGCAGTTGTAGCTATTCGTTTAGCCAACTCAAACCCGATGGCCTCCACAAAGGCTGGACCATTTTTATGCAAGGGGTAAGACTCTGCAAAGAGAAGGCTTACAAGGATCCTCGCACATATAACAATGTCAAAATAATCCCCCATAGTTCTATGCCCTAGAGCAATCTCTTCAAACAGAGACCGAGCACTTCAATGGGACCTCACTTCTATTGAAAGACTTAGGAAGCATCAGTCAAGCTCCCCATGGCTAGCAAACCATGATGGGTGTGCCAGAGTACAACTGCATTCAATTGAGGCCCACATGAATATCACTCTTCCTGAGCTAGGTGGACGCCACAAGGGAATAGGTGCCAATTCTCCAAACCACCAGTAGTCTAGAGAGGGTCAAACTTCACTCGAATTGCTACTACATGGCCTCAAGTGCCCATATCGATTGGCATAAGCCAATCGACCATTTCAACAAGAGAGAGCTCGAGGCCTAGGCTGGTAGCGGGCCAGATCTGGATCGGCAAACCTTGGATCTAACCCAACCTCGTCAGCCATCTGGCCGGTAAGATTAGTTTAGTGAAATTGACCCTAGGTCGGCCCTACTCCCAGACTGGTCAGCCAGTTTTGGGCTCCTTCTAACCTATACAAGGTGGGAATTCCACTAAGGCCCTGCCCTTTGGAATATTATTGTAGGTGTAAGTGTAAAATAGCTCGATAAATATCCCAATGACTTCTAAAGGGGTAGCGAAAGGTAGAAATTGTAAGGAAAGGGAAAGCGAAAAAAGCAAATGAAGGTGAATGAATATGAGGAAAGGTGGATGAGTGAAAAGAGAGGAGAGAAAAGAGGTGAAAGAGGGGATGGACCATTAAATATGAGTGAGGACGTGGCCATTTTGGCAAGAGACCCTCATTTAAATAATATTTAATAAGGGTGGTGTTATACAAGCAAAAAGACAAAACAATTCACTACCCCTCACGTAAGGCCAAAAACTTAATGCACACAAAGCGTAAAAGTCACTTAAGACCCTCACAAAGAGACAAAAACCTGAACTTAAAACTCATTGCAATGACCTAAACTACCACTAATTTTAACAATAACCACCTATTAGCATGGTCAACTTGACCAAAGGGTAGTACTAAGAGACAAATAGAGCCACCATCTCTACAAAGAAATACCGAACAAAAGACAAAAGCACTTAGGATCTTCAAAAGAAGACAAAAACCTGACCCTACACATTAGAAAGCCCTACACAACCACAAACCCTAACAACATTTAAAATCGTCAACGTGACCAAATGAGCTAACATTTGCAACTTGGACCCGATCAGCAAAAAATAAGCACATATATCCCTTAGGACCCTTGCAGGGCCCAAAAGGAGAGCCTTTCCTCTCTCTATCCATTCCACAAAAAGTATTTCCAAAAGGCAGTACTGAAGGCATGAGGAGTAATCTCAGTTAGCAACCTTTTGGCTATAGTTTTCCCCAACCCTATGCTCCGACACTTGTACCTCACTTTAACTAGGCTTATCCACCCTGTCCATGCATATATACTGAGCACTTTCGCGCTTTCCCTCTGTTGTGATTTCCAGATTCGTGGGTTTATTGTTTATTTGATGCTCTTTTCTGAGAAAGATCTGAGAGAATTCGAGAGGCTCCTCCACTGTGTAGGGTTGATACAGCAAGGAGACGGTTATATTTGGAGCCCATGGTGGCAAAACCTACTCTAGCAAATTGAAGGAAGATGTCTTATCTCCGATCCAGCCAGGTGCTTTGTGTTTTCAGCGTGTTTAGATGAAGCTTCTCTTCCAAATTTATAAAGCTCTTGTCATGGCTACCCATGTGCCAACCCCCCAATTTTGGAGAGAATGGTAGATTGGATGATATAGACTATCCAAACTGGAAGGAAAAGATCCAAATGTGAGAAGTGCAGTGGAAATGAACGGAAGAGAGAGAGAGAGAGAGAGAGATAGCAGGCCCCACACACACACTTTTTTTTTTGGTAAATCCATGATTATATTATCAGCAAAATTTACATGAGGGTCTCAAAAAACAGAGAGCCTCAACAGGAAATCAAAAGCAAAGAGAAACTATTTCCAGGCATGACTGAGGAAGATCTCCTTGATGGCAAGCATCATAGATAGATTGCCGTAGGGAGAGTCTGAAATATTCATAAGATTGCAAGAACGGATTCCCAAAATATCTCATGTTGTGATCCTGCCATATGGTCCAAAAAGCCCAATATCTGACCCAGTACAAAAATAAAGAGTAATGGACCAGGGTTGTGGGAAGTCTGCCAAAAAGCCAAAACTGTTTCCCAAAAGGAGAGTTAGGGAAACGAAGGCGAAGCGACATGGAAATTTTGCATATGAAGGTCTTAGTGCTGGAGCACATCCAAAACAAATGAGGCACCGTTTCAGAAGGGGCCATGCATCGAAGACAAGAAGCAGATGCAATCCTTCGTTGAGCCAGAGTGACCCCCACGGATAAGGTTCCTGTAAGACAACGCCATAGGAAAAGCTTTTGCTTGAGAGGCAATTTGCTCCTCCATAAATTGTGGAGATTCTTTCGCCACCAAGCAAGTGATTTTGCCATATGCCAAAGAGAATTAGCATGTAAGTGAATCCATGGTGACGGCTGGAGGAAAGAGTATGTCGTGCTAACCGTTAGGTCAGAAAGAGTAACAGGACGAGAATTTGAACCCACCGGGTGTAACTGCCTCACACACACACACACACACACTGAGAAGGAGAGAAAGCACAGGAGAGCTGGAAGTGATCTCTGGAGAAAACCCCGCTACATCTGGGGGAAACCTCTGAAACAACGGGCTGCTCGAGAGCTCAGAACACACAGCTCAACAGCCAAAGGAAGGGATCACAAGGAAGTGAGTGAACTGCTCCACTACCCTGCTCCTCTAGTGCACAACAGGGCTGGCTCTGCTCCTCTGTCAGGCCCTCCAAGACATGATACACTGCTGCTCCAGAAGATGTGAAATGAGGGGAGAGGGGAGGCACATATACAGCCCAGCCCCTCCCCTAGTCGGCCAGCATAGGGGGGCACCGACCAGCAGCTAATGAGGGCCGACCCTCTGTCCTAGGGGCCGACCCCTACAGCCCTCTCTATGAGGCTGCACAAGGCCCCAAAGGAAGGGCCTGACAGCCGACAGCCAGGGCTCTAGGGCCGACTGCCCCTAGCCCTCCACAAGGTGCTGCATCAGCCTCTAAGAGGGGCTGTACCCTCTGCCCTCCAGCCGTCCTGCACAAGAGGAAGGGCCACCCACCTCTGCCCTTCATAAGGGCTGAACTACTGTGCCTCAAGGGCCAACTAACATGCCACCCTCCAGCCTCTCGGCCTCCCCAATGTGCAGCAAGATATGCCTACACAAGGGCAGCCAAGGAAGGGCATCTGAAACAGCATGAGGCCCAGGACCACGCAGTACCTACCCTAGTCTATCCTCGCAGGGGCGGGCACACCCACAACAAAGGCCCTCACTCTCATATCAATGGCACGGAGAGAGGAGCATGCGCGGCACATGTGGATACGAGTCCAGCTACCAAACGCACAACCGATTCTCATAGTGGTCTGTGATTTCCCCCCAGATAATTCATCCTATGCACGTGAGGTCACCACAGAGGGCACAGCCCGTATGAGTCGATTCAGGATGATATCACTGAATTCTCTAGGCAGGGGGGCATCTTCCTTCTTGGTGACTTCAATGCACGCACACCGAACAGGCAGGTGGGCGTACTGGACTTTGCATCAGATTCCGTCAGAGTACCAGAACTAGATGCAGCTGAGCTCGGGATAGTGAGACACTCTGCAGATGCACCATAGGTGAAAGAGTATGGATGCATCTACTTGAGCTAGGGGCTGTCCATGATTTGATCATTTACAATGGTCTACAGAGATGGCCATCATCTGGTGGTCTCACTTGTTTCCCACATGGCGGAGGGACAAGCACAGTGGACTACCTATTGGGTCCCTTGGCCTTTACCTCACGGATATACGACTTTATTGTGCCCCCTCCCCCACTTGGTGCCCATCACAGGGAGGGTCCCCCCACGCCCACTCGTGTACAAGTTCACTTTGATCGTGCCCTGGCCCCATCTATGTGCGCAACCTAGCCCTACTACTTGGAGATGATGTAGACCTTGCCCGCGCCTCAAAAACCCTTGCCACAATAGTCATGGACGCAGCCATCAGGTCTTTCCCCACGACTCGATCTACACGTGCCTCACTAGGGAAGATGCCACAGAATCCTTGGTATGATGATGAGTGCAGAGAGATGAGAGCTCACCTCACACGTGAGCGAGCCCTTGGCCACTTGACATCACCCGAGGCACAGCGGATCTCAGAGGGACTGACATGCCATAAGCAACGGGCCTTCCTCACCCACGGAATGGACGAGGTGATCAGTTCATTTCGATGGGGGGATCCCACCATTGGCTGGGGGCTTCTATCGGAGGGGAAGCCACCTATACCCATCACAGACCCAGGATCCGAGGGTTGAAGAAAGGAGAAGGCGGAAGAAGAGGATGAAGGGCCTGACAGCCCAATGTACCTTCACACCTCATTTTCTGTCCCTTGGAAACACCTCCTCTCTGATCTGAAAACACCCTTCAAAAGTCAACCCTTTGCTGGTCACCCAAACAGTCCACTCCTCAAATACGCGCCTCCTCAAAGACACCTCCGAACAGCACCCTAATCCTACTCTGTGTATGTTGGCTCAGCACTCCCTCCGCCCCTCGGGTCTCAAGCCAACCGTGGCTCTGATACCATGTGAGAAGTGCAGCGGAAATAAATGGCAGAGAGAGAGAGAGAGAGAGAGAGAGAGAGAGAGAGAGCACGCCACACACTGAGAAGGAGAGAAAGGAGAGAGAACTGCAAGTGATCTCTGGAGAAAACCCCGCTACATCTGGGGGGAAGCCTGGGAATCAACGGGCTGCTCAAGAGCTCGGAACACACAGCTCAACGGCCAAAGGAAGGGAGCGAAAAGGGAGTGGATGAACACAACAGGGCTGGCTCTGCTACTCTGCCAGGCCCTCCAAGACATGATGCACTGCTGCTCCAGAAGATGTGAAATGAGGGGAGAGGGGAGGCACATATATAGCCCAGCCCCTCCCCAAGTCGGCCAGCATAGGGGGCCACCGACCAGCAGCTGATGAGGGCCGACCCTCTGTCCTAGGGGCCGACCCCACAGCCCTCTATATGAGGCTGCACAAGGCCCCAAAGCAAGGGCCTGACAACCGACAGCCAGGGCTCTAGGCCCGACCGCCCCTAGCCCTCCACAAGGTGCTGCATCAGCCTCTAAGAGGGGCTGTACCCTCTGCCCTCCAGCCGACCTGCACAAGAGGAAGGGCCGACCCACCTCTGCCCTTCATAAGGGCTGAACTACTGCACCTCAAGGGCCAACTGACATGCCACCCTCCAGCCTCTAGGCCTCCCCAATGTGCAGCAAGATATGTCTACACAAGGGCAGCCAAGGAAGGGCATGTGAACCAACATGGGGCCCAGGAGGACCACGCAGTACCTACCTAGTCTATCCTCACGGGGGCAGACACACCCACAACAAAGGCCCTCAATCTCTACCCTAGCCTCACTCACTGGGCCGGCACACCCACAAGCAAGGCCCTCTCTCTCTACAGTGACATCAGGAGATTACCTCTAGCCCCAAAACCCATTTGGTGGCATGATGATTTGGAAGATCACAGTGTTGGATAAATAGGGTCAATGCCCCACCTGTAATCTCCCAAATGAGGAGAGCTCAGGGGCTTGATACCTCAGAATGTATATGGGTAGATGAATCTGTAACACCACAGCAGGCAGGGTGAAGAGCAGTACAACTGCACAGTTCAGTCTGCATTTGTTTTGGGTCATCCAGGAGCACACAAAGGGGCAGATCTACATCTTGTAGAAGAGCCTGACAGGAAAGACAGCAGACGACCTCACCCAAAGCAGCCACTGAAGTCTGACAGAGACTTGCGCTGATTTAGCAGGAGTCTACAGCAGAGAGATCAGCAAACAGTGCCTGAGTTTGATGCCCTACCTCAGTGTATGTTTCTTATATGTCTGTGTGTACTTTCTCTCTATCTAAAGTATTCTCTCTATAAGCATACAGAGTAAATTGGCATTCAAAGTCTTCACCTTGACATCTCAAGAATTTCTTTCTCCTGCTGCGCTCTCCCTGCAAGCTGGATGCACAGTGTGACCATTGTGCTGTTAACATGAAGAGTGCCTTTTGCATCTCTTTGTGCTCAATCACACATTGCTGCTGGGTCTACATATGTCACTTTACCTGTGGTGGAATCCACCACGTCTTTAGGCCTCTGTTGAACTCCTCCTGTATGTTTGAGAAAAGGATAGCTTTCTACCGCAAGACAATAATTAAAGACCCTGGAGCATTCAAGGGTCATGGGCATCCCCAAAAGCAGTTCAAAGGTGAGGAGAGCTTAGCGTCTACAAAAAGCTCCCGATGTGAACTTTTCTTTGATAAATTCACTAGATTTGGGAGCCAAGGTCCTTTGATGTCACATCCACCCCTACACTTGGGTGCAAAGTGACACACTGGCTACATCGACAAGTGCGTAATAGTTCCCTAATAGGAGATTTTGTCGTATGCTGTGACCCCTTTGTGAGCCCTTGTCCAGGGACAGTCAGGCACAAGCTACGTAAGTCAGTCTCTCAGCCTTAGGCCAAGTCGGAAGATCAGTCCTTATTCACTAGTACCCACTCGAGAACCGTAGGGTAGTGTTTCTGTCTTAGGTTTAGGGATAGGTTTAGGTCCAGCCTAAGATAGGAGCCCTTCTGGCCCCCCCCCTCAAGGTTGGAACAAGTGAAGAGAATGGCAGGGGAAGGGCTTCTTTTATAGGCTACCCTGCACCCATCCCTAGGTTGCCATTTATGGGGCCTAGGGCTGCCTTTATGGGGCCAAGGGACCAGCCAGCCAGCCCAAAAACCCTATAAATAGGGGGCCTTCAGGCCCTCTTTCCTCATTCAGTTCCCCCCCCTCCTTCAGCCTCCTACAGCCCCTCCTCAGCCCCCTCTAAACAGCCTGACACTCACCCCCAGTGGCCCTCTGACCAGCCTCAGCCTTTGGCATCAGTTCAGCCCTTTGGGAAGGTGTTCCCGCAGCACATCAGACAGGGAGTCGGGACAGCGAACGGAGTAAGGTTTGGGGTCTGTTTCAGCAGCTCTTTTCAGTTATCTCTTACAGTTTTACACAGCTCATTCTCAGCTCTTTATTTCAGCCATCTCTCAGCTCTTTTATTGGATCTATCACTCCTAGCTTTCACTCTCACTCACGCAATAACCCTGCATTCCGGTGGACAGCACAAGCCTCTCCCTTGCCTTGCAAAAGCGTCCTACATTGTCAGTGTGGACAGCATCAAGGTCTCGGTATTGGTCAGTGTTGCCTCTTAGGTCTTTGGGTCTGCTCTACGTGTGCACAATGAGCTCTTCAGAATCGCATTCCGTGCTCTTTCAAAGAGTGTTCTTTGTGTTTCTCAATTCTCCCAAGTATAAAGCAAATTCTTTGCCCCGCTAGCCTCTCCACCCTGCCCCTCCGCCTCTCACTAGGCCGCTAGCCTCTCCGCCCTCTCGCTCTACCCCTCCGCCCTGCCCGCTAGCCTCTCCGCTCCCTCCCACTAGCCTCTCCCGCTAGCCTCTCCCGTAGCCTATCCACTCGCCCTCTCGCTAGCCTCTCTACCTTGCCCGCTGGCCTCTCCGCTCCCCACCACTAGCTTCTCCCGTAGCCTCTCCCACTAGCCTCTCCACTCTGCCCTTCCCCTCCGCCTCTCCGCCCTGCACCCGCTCCCCTCTGCCCTGCCCCTCCGGCCCTCTCGCTGCCCCTCCAAGCTGCTCCTGTTTTTGCCCCCTCTGCCTGCAGCTCCGCCCTCCTGCAACCCCTCCTTTGCCCACTACTGCCCCCCCCATAATGAATGGCAAAGGGGGATGAGGAGGACAAGGGACTAGGCGGGAGACCCTTCGGTCCAAATTCACGTGCTGCCCCTCCAAGCTGCTCCTGTTTTTGCCCCCTCCACCTGCAGCTCCGCCCTCCTGCAACCCCTTCTTTGCCCACTACTGCCCCCCCCATAATGAATGGCAAAGGGGGATGAGGAGGACAAGGGACTAGGCAGGAGACCCTTCGGTCCAAATTCACGTACGCGAGGAGATGGGGAAGGGGAACGGTGACAAAGGGAAAACACAAAAGCAACTCAGCTTGGAGGACTTCAACAAACGTAGCAACCGAAGCGGTTTGACAGTGGACAGCACCGCGGCCCAGAAGAAAGGGGCCCACCAGAAGCCCATGCCGCTCACCACATCCTCGATCTCTATGGTTACCACCACTATTTCACCACCATCATCCGCCTCATCATCTACGCCACCTCTCTCCTCCCCCTCTCTTGCATCATCATCACAGGTCTCCTCTCCAGTAGCCCCACCACTAGCCCAACCGGCCACGGCTCCACCGTACTTTTCCCTCATATCCCCTCTACCTCCTAGTCAGCCACCCTTCATCACCTCGTCCGGCCTCGCTACTCCTACATACCACTCTCCCACCCAGATCACGTTGTCCCCACCCCCAGTACAACCTCAACAGCCCACCTTCATTCCAACCCCTCCCGAGATCCAGTCCCCACCTCGACCAGGATATCTTAGGCCCCCACCAGATGCTTGGGACTCCCTATTGGCTGAGATACACAGCATCAGGGCCCGTCAGGAAGAGCTGACACATTGCACTCAGGAGCAGGCCCGATACACCCAGGAGTAGGCCCACATTATACACGAGCAGGGCACCCTGGTCCCTTATCCAGGGGCTCAGACATGATATCACACAACTTCGAGAGGAGCTCGGGACCCTGAAAGCAACACCTGGAGGGACCCTAGTCATAGAGATGGAGGCACAGATAGCCACGATACAGTCGGCTATAGCAGAGACGACTAGGTGGGTGGACGTGGCAAAACGGGAGCCCGCAAAGGCAACCGTTTCAGCCGCCATACAAGAGCAGCAACAGAGGGCTTCGAAGGCCCTCAACATCCGCATACGAGGGATCACGCGAGACAGCACCAGCACCACTACGACGCCCATGGAGGAGGCGATCACCTTTGTGACCACCACCATGGGGGTCCCCGACCATGGCATAGAGGGAGCATGGCGTGTTGGGAGAGACCCTAACCGAGAGCAGCCCCTAGTCATTCACTTCAGAGATTCACATACTCGACTAGCGATACTCCGACGTCGAGCCGCTCTACGAGAGCATCCCACCCTATCCATGGATGAGGATTTGACACCACTACAGATTGAGCGACGAGTTCTTCTCCAGCAGCGGGATGTTGCCCACAAGGAGGGAAAATGGGCCGTGGTCCGAGATGGTAGGTTGTTGACCGGCACCCGCCGAGCTCCATCCCGTACCTCCTAGAGGGACGGGGCCTATGAGACTCAGGTTTCCGAGACCCTAGCTTGCACCATTTGGAACTGTAATGGTACCTTATGGTCAAACCCAAGGAACTTCTCATAATCTTACACAGGACGAGACATAGTCTTTTACACAGAGACACACCAGAGCCCAGAGCGTCCACTACCGATAGTCAGTGGCCACACATGGGAGTCATCAGCCTTCAGGGATGAGACGAGGGATACATAAGGAGTTCAAGGATCAAGCGGTGTCGCAGTATTGTACAGGTCTTCCCTCGCTGGAGCCATCTCCATTGAGAGGAAGGACACACACTCCTGATTCATGTGGATTCACATCCGACGCACAGCCACCCGTGACCTTTTCATAGCAATATGCTACTTCCCGCCAGACATCCCACTTCGCCAGAGTGGCACAAGAGGTGAGACATCGCCATATGCACCCTTACATCAAGATATCCCAAACCTTTCAGCCCGCGAGGAAGTTCTCCTTGTTGGGGACTTCAATGCCAGGACGAGCACGTGCCAGGCACCACTCCTGGACTTCCGAGATGACTCTATCATGCTACCAGACATAGACCTAGACGGAGCAAGTATGACCAGGATCTCATCGGACCGACACGGGCCTGTTACACCATATGGACACGCGCTCCTTGATTTGGGCAGGATGCATGATCTCATCATCCACAACGGGCTTGACCTATGACCCTCCTCAGGTGGTTTTACTTGCTTCCCACAAGGGGGGGCACTAGTGTAGTAGATTACATCATGGGATCCCCTACCTTCACCTCATGTATCACCGACTTCACCGTAGCACCACTCCCTCCAGGAGCTAATCACACATCCCTATTCTTCACTATCGCCACTCCACTCTGGACGCCTACACAGACTCCTAACCTAAATCGACCACATACCACTCATAGAGGACCGTGCTGCCCTGATTAGTCGCACACTCCACGAGGCTGCCCTCCAAATCTTTCCCCACACCACACGGTCCACTAAACCACCACCTCTTGGTTCTGTACCCTGCAACAACTGGTACGATGCGGAATGCAAGGCTTATCACCGACAACTCCGACTTGAAACCAGAGGTCACCTCCCGAACACACCAGACACGGTACGCAAGTACCGACGTCTCGTACGTCGAAAGAAGCAGGCATTTCTTCATCGAAATGAGGAGGAGCTGCTGAACATCTTGTACAGCAATAACTCTAAGGATTTTTGGCACAGATTCCTTGAGTGTAGGTCTCCATCACCCCTCACCGACACGAGAGTTTGGCACACGTATGCACGCCATCTTTATGATGTCCGACATCAGCCTACTCCAGATCTCATACACACACCTCGCCCCACCACTTGCACGTTGTTCACCAGAGGGGGAGTCAAGGACGCGACATTGAAACTACACAATGGCCGAGCTACGGATCACGAGGGGCTATGCACTGAGTTTATCGCATATGAGATCGACACGTTAGCCCCGATCCTAGCAAAGCTATTCAATGACGTTTGCCTTGGCTTCCCTCGCACTTGGACACTCAACACCATCACCCCCATCCACAAGGCATGGGATCCCATGGACCCAAGTAACTACAGGACTATCATGATTGGACATGTGATGTCCAAGATCTATGCAGCAATATTGGATGCGTCAGTCAACCTGTTTGCAGAGATGAGAGGGCTCAGAGCAGAGGGTCAGGCTGGTTTCACGCGAGACCATGGGACTTTGGATCACATACTCACACTCAGGAGTGTCATTGAGGAGGCCACATCACGGAAGGAGAGGGTATATTGCTGCTTTGTGGATTTCCGCAAAGCCTTTGACACAATACCTCGAGCTCGTCTCATCACACGCCTACAGACACTGGGATTTGATCAGGAGATCATCTGGGCAGTCATGGCACTTTATGAGAGTCTCAGGCCGAGTTCGGACAGGCGCAGGTTGGACAGATGAGATCTTGAGTACCATAGGGGTCAAACAGGGTTGCCCCTTATCACCAACCCTGTTTGGCCTCTACATCGATGAGCTTGAGACTTTCATGGGGGCTTCCGGAGGGACCGGTTGCTCACTTGCCGCGATCATCATTAGGATTCTTCTTTATGCAGATGACGTGGCACTCGTCGTCCACACCCGAGGGGCTCCAACGACACTTGAATGCACTGCAGGCTTTTTGTTTATCCCATGATTTGGAGGTCAACCTTGGCAAGACCAAGGTCATGATCTCTAACACCTCTCAAGCAAACATGCAACGGAAGCAGTTTACTTTTACTTTCGGTGGGTCACTAGTTGAGATCGTATCCTCATACACTTACTTGGGGGTCATCTTCTCCGGCCCGATCTTCACGATGAGACCAGCGGTGCAAGCCAAACTGAGTAGGGGATACGCCTCACTAGCTCGGCTAGAGAGACAATGCTTCCACTCCCACTTTCAAGACCCTCGGACCAAGGCTCTTCTCTTCGACTCCTTGGTCCGACCAGCCGGTATGTATGGCAGCCCTTGTTGGGGACCTGACATGTCAGAGATAGAGTGGACACGGGTGGAGCGCCTGCAGATCCTCATGTTCTCACGGATGATCCGGGGGAAACCATCTGTACCACATTACATCATTCAGGCCGAGTTTGGTGCTTCTCCACTCCAGCTAGATGCAGGCTTTCAGACCGTCACATATCTACACCGGATTAGATCATATGGGGACTGCACATCAGGGAGACAGAGGTTGCCATGGTTGGCTCTCAATTCCTCCATGAGGTTGGCAACAAAGGGAGACGAGCGATGCTGGTATGCACGGACTCACAGATGGTTTGTGAGACTAGGGTTTCACATCGATAGGATACCTCCTTTTCAGTGCAGTTTAGATGTCCCTCCGGTACTCCCACCGACCATCCCGATCGGGCCACACACCAACCAGGTCATTCGAGAGGATCTCCTGCAGCTACACACCTTTAGGACCTGGTTGGAGCCGAGGGAGCTCCTAGTGAAGTTGAGTTTCTACAGAGATTACTGTCTTCGTATTTCAGAGAAGGGATTCATCACACCACCGGGGTACACTAAGCTTCATATGCCTCACTCACTACGGATCTCCATCGGACAGTTTCGGGTATCATCACAACGCCTCCGCATAGAGAGCAGCAGAGCAGAGGGGATCCCCAGGGAGCATCGCATATGCATATTGTGCGACTGTCAGGAGGTTGAGTCGGAGGAGCATTTTATTTTCAGGTGCCCAGTGTACTACGAGATCTGAGGGCACTACCACTGTCTCTTTAGAGACGGCTCCAGGCTCCTTTCCAGATTCCTCGCCTACCCAGATCAGGGATGTCTCGCGGCATTCATTCACGAGGGGGTCCGACACAGAGAGTACTTACTCAGGCGACCGGGCTTGGCCACACCATCAGACACCTCTCAGAGCAGGATTACAGAGTTCATCCCATCGAGTGACATTGATCGTCCAGTGTCTAGCCACAGACGTGACAGAGACCCCGACCCGACGACCACAACACGACACACGAGACATCGAGGGGACACACAGATCACTCTGGGGGATCTCCCGTCATTGTTTAGACCCGAGATACGCCCCATGGGAGTCACGGTAGCTCTGGTCTTACGTCGAGTCTCCTCCAAGAGACCGAGACGCATGGACCCCTTGACAGACGCCAACGTCCCATCACCGGCTATGCACCATCTAGGGTGACATGACACACGGAGGATTCCGCTCCGCTCCAGTCTTTTTTCTTTTCATTGTCATACCCGGATGTATTTGATTATGTATGATCAGACTTAGGATTCAGCACGGATGATGATGCTCGTTTTTAGTAGCTCCACCCTTACTGTGATTTGTATCAAGTTTTCTTTCAGTCTCATAGACCCATAGGTCTTCCGAAGACTCTAATAAAATTTCTTTCTTTCTTTTTTTCTCCCCTGATTGGGGGAGGGGGCCCTCAATGGGTACAAGGACCCAATCGGTTGTTTACTCTACTCTCTCTCCACCCTCATCTCCTTTCTCTCTCTATTGTGTACAACATTAATTCCTCACTAAAGGTTTAAAGAAGGTCTTGCTGTGAATTACACGATCAGATTATTGTTGCATGCTACATTGGTATCAGAGCTTCGGTCTGTATCCAGCTTGACTATCGTGAATGTATGGTTGTGTTGAGATCTGGAAAGGACACGCAATCAAGCGCCATGGGAGGGTCAAGAAAAGGATTCACCCTTGAAGACTTTGAAGAGGAGAAAGACTTGAAGACTTTGAAGAGGAGAAAGACTACCAACAAGATCCGCTTCCGCCAAGTTCTCAAGAAGTGATGGCAACCTTTTAGAGCAGAATCGAGTTCTCCTACAGCAACTCGAAGAACATTCATCCCAACTAGAAGAAAGCAGAAGACAGCTGAACCAGACAAAATGACGTCTGGAGGAAAAAAAAGCAAAAAAGCCACTGGAAAAAGAGGAACCACAGATTTCAAAAAACGGCTCTTGTTGATGCATGAGGAATACGAAAATGAGGAGCCACTGTGACGCGCAGACCTCCCCAGGCAGAGAGGCAACAAAAGCTAGACTGAGAGGCGATGCTTCTCCAACACAAACAGATGTTAACCGCTATGCAGGCAAGTTTGAGCGCAGCAGCCGTCACCGCCACAACTTCGTCATCGACAAAGGTAACACCACTCACTCGTTCCACTCAAAATTTTGTTAAGTATAATGGTAAGAGTGACCATTTAGCAATTTTGCAATTTATTCATCAGTTTGTTGCTCATTTTCCATTAGCGCGGATTCAAGATGAGCAAGACAAAGTCCAGCTCGCATCCCCTCATATTATGGGTGAGGCTGTGACTTTGTGGCAACATTGGGCTAGAAAGCATACTGACCCAACAACGTTTAAGACGAATTTCGTTTAGGGAAAATTTGTGGCCGACCTCAAAGCCCGTTTTCTCCCACCAACCTGGAGGATGAGTTTTCTCGTCTTTCCAAAATGGTTTGCCTGTGTTGACATAGAGTAACAAGGTCATCACGCGGGCGCAGCAGTTGGGCATGACGGAGAGCGCCAAGATGAAGCAATTCATTCGAGGATTGGACACCAACTTCCGTTATACCATTCGGAACTTCGACCGCTGACTCTCGCAAAAAATCAAGAGATGATGCTGAACGAGAGAAAGCCCAAGCAGGTCCCAAAAGATTCCAAAGCCCCGCAGAAGCAAACAACACAGCGGGTAAGGATCAGAAGAAGGACAACCAATTTCAAAAGAAAGACGGTCGGGCTTCTGGTCAAAAGAAGGAGTCCACGCCCAAGATGACTCCGGATGGAGAAGGCTAAAGCGAGCATTACGGGAGGCTATCTACAACCCGACGAGCAAAAACAGTACCACCAAGAACATTCATTGCCACCACATCGCTGGGCATGCCAAGAAGGATTGTCCGAAGTGGCTTGCTAAGAAGGTTGCGAAAGCGCATACTTCGTCCGTCGCCAATGTATTGGCGCTTCCAGCCCCGTCTCCATCCTCAACTACGAATGTCGTCTTCCTTGCTTTGAACGCCGTTCCCACCGTGGTCTTTCAAGGTAAGGAGGGCGATTTCTCATATCAAAAGAAGACGCTCATTCGATCGTACGGCACAGCTAACGAGTATCAGTTTATTGTCCTGTTCGATATGGGGAGTTCAAAAGATCCCATCTCCCCTCAGCTTGCCAAGGTAGTGGGGTGCACCTTGGTGCCTCACGAGCTTGCAGTGAACGGGTTCACGCTCGGCTTGTGCACACACATCACGCATAAGGCCATCCATTTCACTTTTTCAGTTCAGAAGGCCATGTTTACGCGGGATTTTATTTTGACTCCTTTGATGGGGTGCGACATGATTCTCGAGATTCAGTGGTTCCGTGAGCATGTACTGACGCCTGATTGGCAGCAAGGCACCTTCACTATTGTGGAAGGTTTACTTGAGCCCACCATGATATGCGGTGATCGGAGCATACTAGGGATTCAGTTAATCTCACATATTCAAGCAAGTCGCGCCGCCCGCAAGGGTGCCATGTGTGCACTTGTCTACATCCAAGGCCAAATCACTACAGTTCAAGCCGCTCCTCCGATGGGGCAAGCAATGGTAAAACTACTCCAAGAGTTCCACGACATCATGCTCCGGGATGATCTGCCACCCCAACTTCCTCCCAACCGACCGGAAGACCACCGCATTATCGACTTTCCAAGTCTATGGGGGGGGCGTTAGAGCAGCAATTGTCTCAATTACTGCGCGTAGGGTTTATTAGACCTTCTTCTTCGCCTTTTGTGAACCCATTCTATTTGTGGCAAAGAAGGATAAGTCTGCACGACTATGTGTCGACTACAAAGCACTCAACAAGCTTACAGTAAGCAACAAGTTTCCTATGCCCCGCACTGAGTACATCTTAAAACGACTCAATGGTGCAAGATTTTTCTCAAAGATTGACCTCAAGAGTGGCTACCATCAAGTCCGTATTTTTAAAGCTAACATCCCAAAGACAACTTTTCGAACAGAGCGAACTCATTGCAAGTTCGTCGTCATGCCCTTCGGTCTAAAGAATGCACCACCAATATTCAACAAGATGATGTCACGAGTATTTGCAGAGTATATTGGGAAGTGTCTGTTCATCTTTCTCAATGATATCCTTATCTTTTCCGCTACAGCCGAGCAACATATTAAGGATGTGCGATGTGCCCTACAGTTATTACGTGATAACCAGCTATACCTCAACACAAAGAAAAGTGAATTCGGCTTGCCAGAAATTCAGTATTTGGGCTACATCATTAGTGTTCAAGGGATTCAATTGGAGCCAGAGAAGATTCAAGCTATCACAAGTTGGGCTGTCCCCATGACGGCTCAGGAGATCCGATCCTTTGTGGGTTTGTGTCAAGCATACAGCTCACACGTGGATGGTTTCTTGACACACGCAACCCCTCTTACAGATTTACTCAAGGGGGTAAAGACATGCAGACAAAAAGTTCAAGTCAAAGGCAAAGATTTGCAATCCTTCCATGACTTGCAACGGCTGGCCACGACAGCACCAGTTATGAAGATCGCCTCTTGGGATGATCCATTTCTGGTAATCACAAACGCTAGCAATGTCGCCATCGAGACAGTTTTACAGCAAGAAGATAGGCCCGTGGCATATTACAACAGAAAGCTTAACGACGCCGAAAAGAACTATTCAGTTTATGATAGAGAGCTCCTCGGTGTCATCTAGGCATTAAAACATTGGAAGTCTTTCCTACAAGGACGGACTTTCACCGTTAAGACAGATCACCAAGCCCTTAAGTGGCTTCAAACAATGCCTAGTGCACAATGGAGCGATTGGCAACAACGGTGGAGCTAGAGATTCTAGCAATTTGGAAAAATGATCGAGTACGTTCCCGGCAAAAACAATCCTATTGCCAACGCTCTCAATCGGAAATGTTCCATCCAGACCATTGAGCAGGCCACTGTGCTCGAAATCAAAGGAAAGGATCTTGATAGCATGAAGGAATGTGGAGTCAACAAAGTTTGGCATTGAGTTCCAGCTAGCCACAACGCTTGCTCCAAGCCATTACTCATTAGAGGACGGTTGGCTTTTCTTTAAGAAAAGATTGTGTGTACTCAAAGACAAACGGCAGTTGCTTCTTCATGATGCCCATGACGCCCTTACCGTTGGCCACAGAGGTATCAACGGGACTTTGGAGAAGTTCGAGCGCTATTTCTATTAGCCAAAGATGCGGACGGACGTATACGGCTATGTTCAGAATTGTCAGATATGCCAAAAGGTCAAGGCTTCCCACAAGAAAGTGGCAGGCTTACTTATGCCATTGCTTATCCCCGACGGTCCTTTTCAGAACATAGGTATGAATTTCGTGGGGCCACTTCCAGCATTCGCAGCAAATACGCGTAATACTCCTTACTATTGTTTGTCGCTTTGTATGCTTATTCCCTGCAAACAAATGGCCAACGCTGAAGATGTAGCTCGTTTGTTTATCAAGTATTGGTATCCCATTGAAGGGTTGCCAAAGACCATCACATCCGATAGGGACTCCAAGTTTACGTCTAACTTTTGACGAGCCTTGTTTGATAATTGTGATACTAAGCTGCAGATATCCAGCGCTTTCCATCTGCAATTGAACGGCGAACCCAAAAAGTATAATGGTATGACGTTTGATATTTTGAAAGCATATTGTCATGATGCTCAGGGAAAGTGGGAGTAGTTTCTTCCACTTGTGCAAGCCATTCTGCACGATACCTATTCTTCGAGTATTTGTCACATACCTTATGAAGCGGCGTTTTGACGTCGGTTTACATCACTCCTCACCCGGATGGTGTCTCCATCTCTTGAAGCCAACAAAACCACCTGTAATGAAGGTGGGAAATAGTAGGGAATTAGGTGGGAAATAGGTGGGGAAAAAGAAGGGAAACTGGTGGTAAGATAGGATTAAGAAGGGAGACTATATAAGTCAACCCTTATGATTTGTATGGTACCTTTTTTATGTGATCCTTCCTGCCACCTGCCACTCTCTCTCTCCTCCCTCTCTATATCTCTCTATCCCCTCATCCTTCTCTCTCTTCCTCTCTCCTTTCTCTTCTCCTCTCCTCCTTCCTTTCTTTTGCTATTCTCTCCCCAGCTCCAAATCTGTCCCTTCCCCCTTCACTACATTGGTATCAGAGCCCTTTCTTGGGCCTAGTTCACAAACGCCCTACCCACAGAAGCTTCACAAACGCCGCCTCACCTCAACGCACAGGCGGTGGAGGACTCCTGAAACGAACCATCGCCTCAACTAGGCTGTGTGCCATCCAACAAGAACCACAGTTTCTTGGAACGCGTCATCAACGTTCTCAACTGAAGAAAAGGGAGTGAGTGAGAGCAAGAGAGATTGAGAGAGCAGGAAGCTTGGAAGCTAAAGACGTAGTTGCAATAGAATAGAGTGAGTGAGTACAACTCAAAGTGAGAAAGATAAGGTTTTGTCCTAGTGACAAAACCTTAGTAGTCACTAACCATAGTTAGTGAACTAACTGCGGTTAGGGGAAAAAACCTCTTAAAGAGGAAAAAGTGCCCCTAACTAGCTTATTATATTACATTGGTCACTGCTGAATTATATCTATAATTCTAACACCCCCCTGCAGTGCCAATGTCATGTACAAGGCTGATCAATCACCAAATGGATATAAGTTCAGGGCACTGCGAAATGCCTCAAACTTCTCACGTGGTAGCGCTTTGGTGAAAATATCTGCAACGTTGTCATGTGTGGACACAAAGATCATACTGATCTCTCCTGCATGCAACTTCTCTCTGACGTAGTGATAGTGAACCTCAATGTGCTTCGTGCGAGCATGAAACACTGGATTCTTTGCCACTGCAATGGCACTCTGACTATCAGTGAGAATTGGAGAAGGACCCTCCAAAGACAGATGAAGATCAGCAAATAAACGTCTCAGCCAGACACATTCAACTGTTGCTGTGAAAGCTGCCCTGTACTCAGCTTCACATGATGAGGTAGCCACTGTAGATTGTTTCTTGCTCAGCCATGAAATGCAAGATTTACCCAAAAAGAAACAATTGCCACTAGTGGACTGCCTAGTGTCATAATCACCAGCCCAATCTGAATCACTGTAGGCATGCATCTGCAAGTCACCCCCCTGGGAAATAGTAAGCCAAAAGACTTGGTGCCCTGCAAATAACGGAAGATGCGCTTAACTGCCTGCCAATGCATAGTTTTGGGGCTGTGCATGTACCTGCTCACCTGAGATACTGCAAACTGAATATCAGGTCTAGTGTTGCAGAGATATATGAGGCATCCAACAACTTGACTGTAAAGTGTGGCATCAACTGATTCTCCTGCATCATGCATTGTGAGTTTCAGCCCCGACTCCATAGGAGTGGCTATGGGCTTACACTCTTGCATGTTAAATCTGTCCAAGAGTTTCTGAACATACTTGGACTGAGACATAACAGTGCCACGTCTCTCATGAGAGAACTGGATCCCCAAATAAAAGTGAAGCAGCCCCAAATCTGACATGTCAAAGTTGGTCTGCAAATCAGCTTTGAAATCTGCAATTTTGTCTTCATTGGACCCTATGAGCAGTAAGTCATCGACATAAAGAAGGATGACTAATATTTCCCCCCCATCCATCTTGATGTAGAGGGTGCTCTCACTAGGACTATTGTGCAGCCCCTTGCTGGTCAAAAAGGCATGTATCTTAGCATACCATGCACGAGGGGCCTGTTTCAGCCCATATAAAGCTTTATTGAGCTTGCATACTTGAAGTGCATTTGCTGTAATTTCAAAGCCCGGAGGTGGTTTGACATACACCTCTTCCAGCAAGTCCCCATTTAAGAAGGCTGTTTTTATGTCCAACTGATGAACATTCCACTCAAAATGTGCAGCCATTGCAATTACTGATCGGATGGTGGTCATCCGGGATGTAGGAGCGAATGTCTCCTCATAATCTATGCCCTTTTTCTGAGCATAGCCCTTAGCAACCAGCCTGGCTTTATATCTGTCAATGGAGCCATCTGGCTTCCGTTTGACTTTAAATACCCATCGTGTGCCAATAGCATGTTTACCCTGTGGCAAGTCCACAACATCCCAAGTCTGATTTTTAGCAATGGACTGCAACTCATCGTGCATGGCATTCATCCAATGCACATTACCTTTTGCCTCTTCAAATGTGGCAGGCTCCTCTTCATCAAGGAGAGTACCTGCATATGCTGATTCCACTGAATTAGCACCTTCCATGTGCCTTGCTGCACTGCGAGTCCTGCTAGGTAACGGAGCATCAAGTTTACTCTCCCTGAGAGTCTGTAACAGCCAGTTTGGGACTGTTTTTGCTGCATGTATGTCTGCAATTTCTTGCTGCACCACCTGTTCCACTGCCTGTGGAGGAGGCAAGACATCCTGTGGCGGAACTGAAGCATTTGAAGGTTGCTGTAAATTCTGATTTGGATCAGAAAAATCAGCAGGGGAACCCAAAGCAATGGGTAGCAACCCTTGAAAGACATCCTCTAAAGATGAAGGCATTTGAAATTCAGCCTGAGTGTGAGCTGAATTTTCAGAAAATATCACATCTCTACTTACAATGATTTTGCGTGTAGCAGGATTGTAGAGACGATACCCCTTGCTTTCTGCACTGTATCCAACAAATATGCATTTGATGGCTTTATCTGACAATTTGTGCCTAAATTCAACTGGCACATGTGCATAGGCAAGGCATCCAAAGACTCGGAAGTGATCCACTGAAGGCTTCCTGTCATTCCAGACCTCAAAAGGAGTTTTTGTTTTTAAAGCCTTAGTGGGAGCCCTGTTCAAAATGTAATTGGCACACATCAAACCCTCTAGCCAAAATTTATGAGGCATGTGTTTGCTTTTCAGCATACATCTGTCCATCTCCATGAGGGTTCTATTTTTCCTCTCAGCTTTGCCATTTTGCTGAGGGGTCAGCCTGACTGTGAGCTGATGCACAATACCCTTTTGCTTGAGAAAAGCATCAAATTCTGCAGATAGGTATTCCCCACCTCTATCCGTGCGTAATGTCTGTATCCTGAGTCCGGTTTCATTTTCAACCATGGCTGAAAAGTGTTTAAACACCGTGAACACTTCAGATTTCTTTTTCAGCCCATAAACCCAAGTAAAATTGGAGTAGTCATCAATAAATGTGACAAAGTAGAGATGACCACCCAATGACGGAGTCCTCATGGGACCACAGACATCACTGTGTATAAGCTGCAATTTGCGAACAGCTTTAACTGAACCATCCTTCTTGAAGGGGAATCTATGCATCTTACCTAAAATGCACCCTTCACAGGCATGTGGAGGAGGTAACTCAAGAGGTGGCAATGCATCAACCATTGAAAATTTCTGAAGTGTCATCAAGCTGTTGTAATGCATGTGGCCATATCTGGCATGCCATAATTCTGCATTTTGCATGGCAGGTGTAGGGTAGAAACTGCACAATTGGTCAGCTGTTGAGCCTTGCTGTGCATTGCAATCCACTGGTTGTTAGTTGAGGGGCAGCCAACCTAGAATCTGAAATGCAAGATAAAAAGGCATAATCTTGACCAACAAAGTTGGCTGTAGCATCCCCACTGTCAGATGCACAAGGGGCTGAATCTGAAACAGCCATTCCTGAGCTGTTTTTCTTTTCTTTTGCAATCCTTTTCCTGCATTCTGCTATGTGATGACCTGGCTTTTTGCAGTAGTGACAAAAACCCTTCTTTTTGGGCTTACTTGCATCACTTTTAGCCTTTTGTGAAGGCTGTCCTGACCCACTGGAAGGCTGATTTGCTGCTGTCTTTGCCTGTCCCTTTGTTTTTTATTTAAATTTTGAGAGCATGGCTTGTTCACCTGCACGTGAAGCCAAATTTTTCCTGGTCCGCTCTTCCTGAAGCAGAAGTCCTATCAACTCATGAAAAGTGAGAAGATTTGCACCCCCCCTCAATGATAAATTCAGCGAAGTGTGAAAGCTGAGATAAGACTCAGGAAGAGAATTCAGAGTGGTTGTAATCATCTCTGAATCAGGAATAATTTCATCTATGTTTAACAATTGCTCTCTGAGATCCTGTAGCTTTGTGAGGTGGACTGACATGGAGTCACCCTCCTCCATATGTGTATTGCTCAACTCTCTTTTTAAGAAAGATACCCTGGCATCATTCCGTGCTGCATACATGCTTTCCAAAATATCCCACGCTGCCCTGGAGGTCTTACACGACCGGATATGCGGAATGATTGATCTTTTCACTGAAAGAGAGATGCATGACAAGGCTAAGGCATCCCGTGAATCCCATCTCTTCTGCTCTGGAGTATTGACTGTAGCTGCACCAACAACTTGTCCTACAGCTGCACCCTGTGCACGACCTCTTCTACCTCCTTGCTGAGGAGGGGTAGCAGGTGCAATATCTGCTGGTCGGATTTCATCCCCATTGACATAATCCCATAAATTGCGAGAAATCAGAATATTACGTACCATGAAACTCCAGAGGGAGTAGTTGGTACCATCCAACTTGTCTTCCTGTGAAAGACCACCGAACTGGAACTCATTCTGATTTTGATGGGCCATATCTGAGAAAGAGATTGAAGCAGATACAAAGCTGAATTCCCTTACTGGGAATAAAATGCACAACTCCCAAAAACACAGCCAAGCACGGGCTGTATATGCAACTTAGATTTCTGTACTTGAGCTGTCAGAAATCTGTCCAAGCATCAAAAACTCTCCAAAATCTGCCAAAAGTGTTCCAAACACTCCAAGAAAGGCAGTATGTACTGAATACTCCAAAAAATGCTCTCTCAACACAAAAGCCCCAATTTGTGGCTAGAAATTGCAGCCAGAAAGGGGCAAAATTACTAAAAGCCCCAAATCTGCAATTTTTAAACAAAAGCCCCAAATTTCAGACTAGATCTGCAATTTTGCTCCAGATGTAGCTCCAAAACTGCACAATGATTGCAATGTCTGCAATATACAAAATGCCCCAAATTTACTTCAAAACAACTGCACCAAACTATGGTTTTCTGCAAGATGAGCCTGCCCAAGAACACCTGTGGCTGAAGGCAACCGGTGTAGATCTGCAAGTACAGATTGTACGGATGAACAGACTGTTGCCACACGTGTGGTACTGAAGGACTCCACGCAGATCTACTGAAGATACAGTACGGAAGTACGAACTGTACGGTAAGTACGAACTGTACGGTAAGTACGAACTGTACGGTAAGTACGGAGCAAAACGTACGGTACTGATGGCGCAGGTACGGTCGAAAAGCGAATCTGTACGAAAGCAGGAGCTGTACGGGATTGTACGGTTAACCGTACAGTCTGGCGACGATGTACGGCTGTGAAGTACGGATCTGTACGATAACCTTGTACGGCTGTTGCAGCGCAGGTACGGCGCTATACGACGACTTTGTACGGCTGTCTTCACGGGGCTGTACGTCGGCAATACGGAGGTAGTACGGTGAATTCCGTACAGTCGTACGGACTGTACGGACGAGTTGGAGCAGGGGGAGTACGTTGAGGGAGCAGGGAGCCCGAGGCTCTTGAACCCGCTCTGATACCAAATGAAGGAAAGGGAGTGAGTGAGAGCAAGAGAGATTGAGAGAGCAGGAAGCTTGGAAGCTAAAGACGTAGTTGCAATAGAATAGAGTAGTGTGATGTGCATTCGTTAAAAAACACGATCCTAGGTGTGTTATCCAAACAAGTACTTATCAGATGGATTACATGCAGGAGGCGTCCGGAGGAAAAAATCACCCACTCTGGTGTGTGCAGGGGGCTGCTAGGAGAGTGCGATGAGTGAGTACAACTCAAAGTGAGAAAGATAAGGTTTTGTCCTAGTGACAAAACCTTAGTAGTCACTAACCATAGTTAGTGAACTAACTGCGGTTAGGGGGAAAAACCTCTTAAAGAGGGAAAAGTGCCCCTAACTAGCTTATTATATTACATTGGTCACTGCTGAATTATATCTATAATTCTAACATCAACGACTTGAACGGCGCACACGGCCCATGAAGTAGCTCCAGTGCTTCGCAACAGCCTCTTGACCCAGATGCTAGCTTCACCGAGGAGCCTCCAAACAACGAGGTGCCATCTTCAGCCCCGCGCCTCCTCTGTGTAGATATTCGATCTGCCGAAAGACTCCCTACGTTGTCCATCTCCCCTGCGCTGCCCAATCGCCATGCCTACATTACCGTGACGCCTCACGCCCGTGCAGTCCTCGCCTCACTCCCATGCAGCCTCACCGTGGCGCCTCACGACCTTGCAGTCATCACGCCCGTGCAATCTTTGCCAGTCCCCGCCCGTCTCCATCGTCGCTTCACCACCCCTTCGCCGCCAGACGTCGCCCTTGCAAACCTTAGCCTACAAGGTCACAAACTAACAAGTGCTAGTTAGGTTAGGGTTAGGCTAATCAATTGGGTTGGGTTAGTTAGATCAAGTTAGGGTGGTAGGTCTGGTTATTTAGGTGGGGTTTAACTAGGTTAGATTAGTTGGTCAGTTAGGTTAACCTAATTAGGGTTCAATTAGAGGGTTAGGTTAGGTTAGGCTAAGTCAGTGTCCTAACTATCTTACCAATCTTAGGTTAGGAGTCCTAACTATCCTAGGTGACTTGGGAACCCCCCCCCCCCTTTAAAAAAAAAGGGGAAAAAAAAAAAGAAAGAAAGAAAGGAAAAAAAATGATAAACTGTTCACTTTTCAGCCTCTTTTTAGGAGCCTTTCACAGCCCATTTGGAGCCACTTTAGCTCCGTTCCGAAGCTTCTTCGACGACCCTTCTTCCGAGCCTCTCCATCGACATTTTCGTGTTTCCACGCACTATCTCAGGTACTCATTTCAGTAGGGTTTTGCTATCCATTTCTCCTTGCCTACATTCGAGCTCCTCTCTCCAGGGCCAATCACCATGGCATTGAAGCGTGCCCCTCCTGATATATTGCATGACATTGATGAAACTGCTCAGTATGAGCAAGTGCCTGCCACAGTGGTTGCATCCGCTGGTGGTGCAGAGGTTCCTTCCACTCAGCCTCTCTCTCCTGCATCACGGGAAGTGCAAGCAACGCAGACGCAGTTTCTAGATGCCCTTTCCTCTATGCTGCAAGGTGCTTTCCACCAGATAGGACAGGAGTTCAGCCAGCAGCTTACCACAGCCATGGCTATGCAGGATATGGCTCTTGTCCAGATGGGACAGCAGATTGGTCAGTAGATCACATCTGCCATTGTTATGCAGGATAAGGGTAAGCAGCCCGCACCCCAGCATGGGGACCATTCAGACAGTCAAGATGTTTTGTCTGCTCCACGCACGGGTTTTATGGCAGATGCCCGTCATGCCTATGAGCATCAGTCTTCTGGACCATTGCATGTACCCCAACTTGGGGATTATCTAGACATAGATGATGCATTTTATGTGCCATAGAGCACCTTCTTGCAGGATGTCAGGCCATCTTTTGGCTCCCAGCTTTCTGCATCTATGCAGACTGAGCCGTCTCCTTTGGGCTGACCCGTTGGTGTGCATCCAACTAGTGCTCCTTTTACCGCACCAGCGAGTATGCCTAGAGTTGGCTTGGGTTTATATGGCAGCCCACACCCCTAGGAGAGAGGTCAGTCCTCTTCTCAACCCTTTGGTATGCCATCATTTCGGAGAGATGCATTTCGCAGAGAGACCCAGCCCGGGGTTCATGCACCTATCGCTCCACCAATGAGCACATATAGCCAGATGCAGCCAGTGCATCAAATGGCAGCAGCTTCTACGCAGCAAGGAGTTGGTGGTGGGCAGTGAGCCACTTTTGATGACATGCTGGCAGATTCTTTGTGTTCATACAGGGCCCTACCTGAGGCCATCAAACTTGAGATGCCCTTCTCCGATTATGTGAACCTCAAGCGTGATGATGCCCACACTTCTGGAGGTTACACACACAAGAATTATGCAGCCAAGGATATGAAGGACAAACTCACAATGCATAAGTTTAAAGGGGACACTCGCACTCCCAATGAGTTGGAGGAGTGGCTCACGAAGCTGAAAGACTATTTCCGCTTCTACCCCAGGTCTGAGGAGGAGCGCATCATTTTTGCAGGTATGCATATGCAGGACTATGCCCACACATGGTGGCGATACATGAGGGATTCGCCTCATAGACCAACCACTTGGAGGGGTTTCAAAGAGCTGATGGTCACTACATTTGTATCTCCACTTGTATTGGATCAATACTTGGCTGAATTTTATGCCTTGTCACAGACCGGTACGGTCAAAGAGTACTTGCAGCACCTTTGGAGCCTTTCCCTATTTGTGCAAGACATATCTGAAAAGGGCAAGCTGCTGCGTTTCATCCATGGGTTAAGTTCTTCTCTCGCTGCAGGGTTAAGTTCTTCTCTCGCTGCAGATGTGAAGGCACATAACCCTCAAAAAATTGAGAGGGCAGCTCAGCTTGCAGAAGTATTCGAGCCTAATTATGCTGGCAAGCACAGAAATGCCATGGGCAGCTCGCATGCTACGGGGTATGACAATGAGTCGAAGCCTAAGTTTGCTGAGTGGACTGACAAGAAATCTGCAGCAGCACCATTTCCTCGCTTTCTGTGAAGAGAGTAGGGGGAGGATTCCAAAGAGTTGGAGGTTAACGAATTTCTCTGTATGGAGAGAGGGAAGATACCAAAAGGGAGAGATACACAGCTTTGTAAAAGGAGAAGGATTGTACAGTTTTGCTGATATATACTACGTGGTGTTCTTGTATGTTTTGTGTGGTCTCCTTCCTCCTCCACCCTTGCTTGCATCCTGAGCATAATGCATGTGCAACACGTAATATAAATTTGCAGCTTTCATATTTGGTGGAGATGCCCGGTAAGCTTGAGGTCGTAGAGGAAGAGAGGTAACATGGGGAGCTAAGTGATAGCGAGGAGGTTGGTGGAGTTAGGGGAGCAGCCTCAAAAGCATCGAAAGAACATCAGATACACTAGAAGCACCTTGAGGGCTTCTGAAATTTCTTCATCTGCGAATGGGCCACTATCTTTGCTATAATACCCAAGGTGACCACAGAGGGGATGTGGGCCCAAACCACCTCTCGGGGCTGCCACCACATATAGGGTCTTCTCCTCTGCTTGAAAGAGCTACTGATAGGAGGTAGTCATCTCCAAGATGTCATGTGGATTTGAGTCTCTCATCTCTCAACCACTATAGCTTAGACCTTGTTAACTTGGGACCTGTGGTCTAGAAGAGCTACCATGGCATCCTATCTTGCTGCTGTATTCACCCGCTTTAGATGTGATAGGGATACTCTACACACTAGATCTCTATTGCCTACAAGTCAAATCTAGCACTCCTACTGTCTCAGGTAGTAAGATGCCATATGCCAGGCCTTACAAGTATCCTGATGCCAAGCCTGGAGGCAAGCCTACTGCTGGAAATGAGCAGACTGAGATAAAACAGCATACACGGGCCATAATGGACAGCAGAAAGAAGGCCAACTTATGTTTTAAATGTGGCAAGAAACGGACTCCTGAGCACAGGAATGTGTGCAAGATGCGCAATAGTAGTACTGCCAAGCTCAGCATGATCATTGACCTCTCAAATGACGAGGAATTGTTTGATGCCCCAGGTTCTTTGGATACGTCTCAGGATGAGATGGCAAATACACATGATGCAAATGAGGCTCCTGACACTGGAGCCAGTAAGGGCACTGACTTTCCTTTTCATCCTCATGGTGTTGGAATGGTCACCTCCACATCTGTGAGCCCCCAAATGAGGAGAGCATGGGGGAGGTAGACCAAGGAATGATTAGGCTGCTACATGGGCAGCACAAAGAAAACCTTGTGCAGGAAAGATGGCGGGGGCATGTAGCCCTGGATCTGGCCTGGCAAGACAAAGCTTCATGGCAAGCGTACGGCCTGCAACAGATCCCCATGAAAGGTGCGATGACTCAGCAGGATGTACGGGGCTGTACGGCGCTAAGAAGGGGCTGGCAGAAGCGCAATATGGCGGGGGTTACCAGCAGGTTGGTCGGCCAGGTGTAGGGCTGGTTCTAGCCAGCCTACCACGCCTAGAAATGACAGGGCAAAAGGGGGCTGGACCCTGCATATATAAGAGGGCATCGGCCCTTGAAGTGAGGACCAAAGCCCTAGTTTTGTGGGCCAATGGCCCTGGTTAAGTGAGCCCTTTTAGGGCAGTTTTATAGCAGCCTGGTCGGCCTGATTGGGTCGGCCAGATTCACGCTGCTGGTCGGTTTTTTAGGGCAGGCCTTGTGCCCTATAAAACAAGGCCTTCCAGCCCTCATTTAATATCACTTGCAGCAGCAGTTGGGGAGCAGACAGCAGCAGCACCTAGCCCACCCTTGGACCTACACATAGGAGGAGAAGGAGGCTGACATAGGGCTGCAGACTGAGCTCAAGGTGCTGCCCACCTAGGCTGGCTTCCGGACAGCAAGGTGGAAGGGATCTAGACAGAGAGTCTACATTTGCTCGAGGTGGAGCACGCGGGCTCGAGTCTAGAGATAGCCAACAGATAGGAGAAGTACCTTGTGGTAAGATCAGAGGACCACACCATTGGTGGGACTCTGGATCTCTCTTTTGTATTGTGTCCATAGCTTTGGACGGAAATATATTATTTTGGTGGTTTCTCTATCTGGCTGGTTCATTGTCTATTCATGAGTCTGCACATCTATTTTATGCACACAAGTTAAGAAGTTTGTGATTCCACACCGCACACCACACTGTGTGAGCTCCTGGGCTATTCTATCAATCTTCCGCTGTGCGTACCCTCTGTTGGGTCATTTCTAACATGGTATTAGAGCCCAAGTAGGAGGCTCACAGGTGTGGGAGCCTAAAGGCAAGGACGTTGCTGAAGGACGACCCTGATTCAGACGCTCTTGGGAATCGACTTCCACGACTGGAGGATTGTGCCCTTACGAGAAGGAGGGTGACTCAGGTTCAATCAGGTGCATTCAGACTTCTGGTCTACTGAAATTTGAGTTTGGTTGACTTTGCTGTGTGGTATAACAGCAGAGATGTCGACCTCTACAGCCTCTTCAGCCCCTACTCTCCCTTCCTCCTCCCCCAGTTTTCTCTCATTCACTATCCCTAACTTCGGAGAGTCTGGAAAACTAGACGAGACCAACTACCCGATTTGGAAAGTGAAGATCAGGAGTCATTTAGTGGCTTGGAAGCTATGGAAGCTGACTACGGGAGTGGAGGCGAAGCCGGAGGACATGGGGGACAGGCAAGGGGAGATAGTCATGGCAATAGACAAAGAGGAGCTCGAAGCTTGGGAAGACATAGATGCCCATGCCTTGGCATTAATCATAGGGACTACGGTGGACTCTGTTCTTCCACATATCCAAATGGCCGAGACGTCGGTAGAGGCGTGGGTCACTCTGAAGGATCTATACCAAACGGACAACACCTCCCGGATTTTGCTTCTTCAGCATCAACTCTACAATCTTGATATGGAAGAAGGAGATACGGTACTTAGCCACTTGACGAAGGTCAAGGTGGCGAGGGATCAACTGGCAGCAGTTGGTCAGAAGACAGACTAATGCCATTTGGCCTTGATGGTACGAAGGAGACTACCTCGGAGTTTCAAGAGCTTTGTTATGACTGTGATAGCAGGACAAAGGACCAAACCTCTAACTTTTGAGGAGTTGGGTCCATGACTGCTACAGGAGGAAGCTCAAGAGAAGCTCTACAACAACGACAAAGATGGCAAGGCGATGCTGGCGAAGGATTACGCTAGCAAAGGAAAGGGCAAGCCTAACGGTGGCAAGTCCAAGAAAGACGACTCTGATGACAAGGAGACTTCCAAGAGGAAGCAAAAGAAGAAGTGCTTCTACTGTGATACGCCAAGACATTTTGCAAAGGACTGTAGAAAGAAAAAGGCGGATCAAAAAAACAAAAAAGAGTCCGACTCACATTCAGAGGGAGAGGCCAAAGCAAATGTGGTAATCAAAGAATTGTTCCTGGTAACATCACCGTGTGTTACCGAGGTCAGATTTGTTGACCAAGAAATCACAGTAAGAATGTCTGACATAGAGATGTGGGTCGACGAGGAGTCAAATGCCTTTGTGAAGGTGAAGGACAGCATGGAGCGCTTGGTACCTTCCAAGTGAGTGGCTGTTGACACTAACATAAGGGTGGATTCCATGGAGGGCCCTGGGGTCTCATGGTCTGATGGATGCTGTACTTCAGAAGGGGACAGTATAGGATAATGGATTACACAGGCTCTTGGTGGGTGCCTCGATGAGGTACAAGGTTTGCTTTCAGAGCAGACACACACGCAGTACAACAGTCTTGTATGTACTTGATATTTTGTGTTTGAGCCTTTATAGCATGCTGTGGAGAGACTCTGCTCTTCATTCTTCTCAGGAGATACGAGATTGGAAGGAATTAGCCTTCTTCGAAGGCAGAAGGGGAAGTATTGGTGCTTCTTCAAATCTCGGACGCAGATTGCTAGAAGGTGATGGACAAAGAGTACTGAAGCCAGAAGAGTACCTGCTTGAGAACTCAGCGAGAGTTCATGGTCTAGGTTATCTGGAAATATTCATCGGTTGCAGACCTTGCCAAAAGAAGGACAGGTTGAAACAGACCCTCAGAGCATGGTGCCTAGAAGACTCCAGGTTGTTCACTCATTATGCGGGGGACAACTGGAAGATCATGACAGCTGGATTGCTTGAGTTCAAAGGCGGGAACGTGACTGAAGGAGGTGGTGCCAGGAGGTGCTACCAGAGATGGACCTATGTACCAGGATGGTGTGCAGAAGCAGAACCAGACATGGTGGAGCAGGAGCCACTGGATGAAAAGCCAGGAAAAGATTTCGACATCAAAATGTTCCAAAGGACTACAACCAGGGAGTTACTGGAGCATCGTCATCGATGTGTTGGCATTGGGCCTGGATGTGTCGGTGAGAGGGGGTGTTGGAATGCTCACCTCCCCATCTGTGAGCCCCCAAATGAGGAGAGCATGGGGGAGGTAGACCAAGGAATGATAAGGCTGCTACATGGGCAGAACAAAGAAAACTTTGTGCAGGAAAGATGGCGGGGGCATGTAGCCATGGATCTGGCCTGGCAAGACAAAGCTTCATGGCAAGCGTACAGCCTGCAACAAATCCCGGTGAAAGGCACGATGACTCAGCAGGATGTATGGGGCTGTACGGCGCTGAAGAAGGGGCTGGCAGAAGCGCAATATGGCAGGGGTTACCAGCAGGTTGGTCGGCCAGGTGTAGGGCTGGTTCCAGCCAGCCTACCATGCCTAGAAATGGCAGGGCAAAAGGGGGCTGGACCCTGCATATATAAGAGGGCATCAGCCCTTGAAGTGAGGGCCAAAGCCCTAGTTTTGTGGGCCGGTGGCCCTGGTTAAGTGAGCCCTTTTAGGGCGGTTTTATAGCAGCTGGTCGGCCTGATTGGGTCGGCCAGATTCATGCTGCTGATCGGTTTTTTGGAGCAGGCCTGTGTGCCCTATAAAAGAAGGGCCTCCAGCCCTCATTTAATATCACTTGCAGCAGCAGTTGGGAAGCAGACAGCAGCAGCACCTAGCCCACCCTTGGACCTACACACAGGAGGAGAAGGAGGCTGACATAGGGCTGCAGACTGAGCTCAAGGTGCTGCCCACCTAGGCTGGCTTCTGGACAGGAAGGTGGAAGGGATCTAGACAGAGAGTCTACATTTGCTCGAGGTGGAGCACGCAGGCTCGAGTCTAGAGATAGCCAGCAGATAGGAGAAGTACCTTGTGGTAAGATAAGAGGACCACACCATTGGTGGGACTCTGGATCTATCTGTTTTGTATTGTGTCCATAGCTTTGGACAGAAATATATTATTTTGGTGGTTTCTCTATCTGGCTGGTTCATTGTCTATTGATGAGTCTGCACATCTATTTTATGCACATAACTTAAGAAGTTTGTGATTCCACACCCCACACCACACTGTGTGAGCTCCTGGGCTATTCTATCAGTCTTCCGCTGTGTGTACCCTCTGTTGGGTCATTTCTAACAGGTGGTGCTACTGCGCATGACACTCATGCTTCGCATTCGTGTGAGATTCTGCCCACTGGGGGCATGAGAGGCCGTAGGCCCACACTCTTTTCTGTGGAGCATCACGATGCGATTCCTTTTTATGCACGTGAAGATGCAGGTGGTAATGCTCCTGTGAACGAGGAGGAGGTTTATTGGAATGCCCAGCCAACACTTTATACTATTTCCATGCATGCTGTGATGGGTGCCAAAAGTGCTGATACTATCAGATTAACAGGGATGATTAATGGCAGGATTATGCATGTGTTGGTGGACAGCGGTAGCACCCACAGTTTTGTTAACTGCAAGACCTTACAGAGGGTGGGACTGATTGCTACTGAGATAGACCATGGGCTGAGAGTAGAAGTGGCCAATGGACAGTATATGATCAGTAGATCTTGTTGCCAAGATGCAAGGATTAAGTTCTCTGATGACTATACATTTGCAGGTGATCTCTTGGCACTTGACATGGGCCCAATAGATGTTGTCCTGGGCTGTGATTGGTTGCAATCACTGGGCAAAATCAGCATGGATTTCAATGCCTTGACACTCAGCTTTGTCCACAGGGATGGATCAGTTACATTGCATGGTATTGCAGCTCCTAAATTGCAGGTCATTTCAGCAAGGCAGTTGGCCAGAGAACTCAAGAGGGGCAGCGCCATATATGCATTAAATGTGTCAGTAACTAAGGAGGGTGGCACTCCCCGTGTTGATGATTGTGATATGCAGAGATTGCTCTTAGAGTTGGCAGATGTGTTTGCTGATTTGCCATCACAGTTGCCTCTAAGAAGAGATGTAGATGATGCCATAATCCTGGAACCTGGCAGTAAGCCAATCAATAAGGCCCCATACCGACTCTCTAAGGTAGAACGGGAGGAAGTGGCAACTCAAGTGAGAGACTTACTTCAGAAGAGTTTCATCACTCATAGCACTTCTCCTTTTGCATCCCATGTGCTCCTGGTGAAGAAGAAGGACGGTTCTTGCCGTATATGCATTGACTACAGAGACTTGAATAAGGTCACCATCAAGAACAAGTTTCCAATCCCCAGGATAGATGACCTGTTGGATGAACGCAAGGGTGCTCAGTTTTTCACTAAGATTGATTTGAGGTCCGGCTATCATCAGATTAGAATGAAAGCAGGGGATGAGCACAAGACAACATTTCGCACAGAGAGGGGACTTTATGAGTTCAAGGTGATGCCTTTTGGATTGACCAATGCACCAACTACCTTCCAAGCACTCATGAACAAGATTTTGCAACCTCTTCTTTTCAAATATGTGCTGGTATTTTTTGATGACATCCTCATTTACAGCAAGGATAAGCAGGAGCACATCAGACATGTCAAGGAAGTGCTGGAAATTTTGAGGTTGCATCAACTTTATGCTAAAGCCAGCAAATGCACTTTTATGGCACAAGAGGTTGAGTATCTTGGTCACATTGTAAGCAAGGATGGCATTCGATTGGATCCTGCAAAGGTGAAATGCATTGAGGATTTGGCCGCAGCCACGCAACCCTACTCAGTTGAGAGGATTTCTAGGTCTTGCTTCCTTCTACAGGCGCTTTATTCGCAAGTTTGCCGAGAGGGCAGCCCCTCTGACAGACCTTTTGAAGAAGGATACTTTTATGTGGTCTATAGATGCACATCGCAGCTTCGAAGACCTGGAATTCGCCCTCACTCATGCTCCTGTGTTGGTATGCCCTGATTTTTCACGTACTTTCATTGTGGAGGCAGAGGCCAGTGGCAAAGGATTAGGGGCTGTGCTAAGGCAGGAACACGGGGTAATTGCTTTTGAAAGCAGGAAATTGGATGCCAAGGAACTAGATTATCATGTGTATGCTCAGGAGATGTTGGCTATCCTCCATGCTTTCGAAAAAATGGCACCACTACCTGTACGGTAGCGAAATCAAGGTTAAGACAGATCATAGGACACTCCGGTATTTCCTTACGCAGCCCAACTTGTCAATGAAGCAGAAGAGGTGGCTGGCTTAGGTTCAGTCTTATGATTTCGACATCAAGTACAGAAAAGGGAAAGAAAACGTGGTTGCAGATGCCTTATCCCGTATGTGGGCTTGCAGTGTGTCTGCCATTTCTACCATCTACCAGAAGTGGATTCATGGTATTCAAGAAGAATACGTGCAGGATTCTAAGGCAGCTTCCATATTTGTGGAGTTACAGAGGCCATCGAGCCAGGGGCATGCTGAATTGAAGCTGCATAATGGGCTGTTGTGGTGCAAGGACAAAATTTATTTGATGCCAGATTCAAAGTACCGACTACTGGTCTTACAAGAAATGCACTCATCTCCTTTGGCAGGACATGCAAGTATTACTAAGACATATGAAAAGGTCAAACAAAGCTTTATCTGGGATGGCTTGTGGCGGGATGTAGTTAAATTTGTCAGTGAATGTTTGCCTTGCCAGCAGAATAAAGTGGACAGCCGGTTACCCGCGGGTCTCTTGCAGCCATTACCTATTCCAAAAGGCAAATGGACTCACATTACTATGGATTTCATCACAAGGTTTCCTTCCACGGGGATGGGATAGCATCTTTGTGGTGGTTGACAAAATGACAAAGCAGGCCCATTTCATACCCACTAAGACCCGTTATTCAGTATCACAGGTTGCTTGGCTGTTCATCGAGCATGTTTTTAAGCATCATGGCTTCCCTCGGGAGATTGTCAACGATAGAGATGCAAAATTTATGGGTCACTTTTGGCAGGAGTTATTTACAGCAGTGGGTACTTCTCTTACACCTAGAACTGCTTACCACCCTAAGACGGATGGACAGTCAGAAAGGGTGAACAAATGGCTGGAGGAGTATTTGAGGCATTTTTGTCATAACACAAAGAAGTCTTGGGATAAGTGGTTGGCACTTGCTGAATTTTGTTACAACAGTACCAAGCACATCTCTATTGGCATGAGCCCATTCGAGGCTACGTATGGATGCACAATGGGTATGCCATCTTTAGTTGCAGACATGGCTGTGAAAAATCAGCAAGCAAGAAATGACTTGGAGAGTATGGATGCCCTTCTGCAATTGGCTAAAAAGAATATGCAGGATGCCCAAGCCAAGCAGAAGAAGTATGCGGATGAACACAGGAGGTATCTGTCTTTTGAAGAAGGAGATTATGTGCACTTACGCCTCCATAAGAACCGTTATGCCTCACTAAAAGGTAACACCAACACAAAGCTTACTCACAAGTATTACAGTCCCTACAAGATCATCCGCAAAGTTGGCGAGGTGGCGTATGAGTTGGAGCTACCCAGGACCTCCAGGATTCGTAATGTTTTCCATGTGTCCTTGCTGAAGCCACATGTCGGACAGCATGTCCAAGTCCTTCCTGAGCTACCACCTATGGATGAGGAGGGCCACATACTCTATGTTCCGGAGTGCATCATGGCTTTCGGGGATCACGTACTGCGAAACAAAGTCTACACCGGCTATCTTATCAAGTGGCAGGGACTTCCTGAGGATGAGAACTCATGGCAGCCAGAGAGCATTGTCCGGGACAACCCCTATCTCCTACCGGGCTGATTATTATTTGCTGTTTGCTGCACCTATTTAACAGCCCGCATATAAAATTTTGACGGCAAAATTCCTTGGGGAGGGATGGCTGTAATGAAGGTGGGAAATAGCAAGGAATTAGGTGGGAAATAGGTGGGGAAAAAGAAGGGAAATTGGTCGTAAGATAGGATTAAGAAGGGAGACTATATAAGTCAGCCCTTATGATTTGTATGGTACCTTTTGAATGTGACATCTAATCCTATCTACTCCCCCTCCTCCTTCTTGCTACCTGCTGCCTGCGCTCACACTCTCTCTCCTCCCTCTCTCTATCTCTCTATCCCCTCATCCTTCTCTCTCTTCCTCTCTCCTTCCCCTTCTCCTCTCTTCTCCTTCCTTTCTTCTGCTATTCTCTCCCCATCTCCAAATCTGCCCCTTCCCCCTTCACTACACCACCGAATCAATGGCAGAGATTGCGGAGTCCGTGAAAAGCCGCATCGCCAAAGCTCAAGCATCGTATACGCGCCAAGCTAACAAATCCAGACGAGATGTTCAGTATAAAGATGAGATGCCCTAAGCTGTCCTTCAGGAGCTTCAGACCATTCCCTATTATTCAAAAGATCAACGATGTCTCAATGAAGTTACAAGTTGGACTATGCACAATGTGTTTCATGTCATGACAAGAGAAATCACTAATCCATGATCAATAGACATTGAAAACATTATTATATATTATACCCCAATGGTGTAACATGTATATGTATTTATGATGGACACCGACCGATTTGTTATGGCGGTGGATCATCTCAGTAGATAGGACTAGTCGAGCTAGAGCCACTGCTTCAGACGGCATCGAATTTGGACATGTGATACTTATTCTATTAATAAAAATGTGCACACACGTGTCTAGGTCCTAGGCACAATAGGAAGGGAAGGGTGCATTAAGGTGCATTGAATGGTAGATGCATGAGTCATAGGCTAAGGGTAGGTGTAAATGGGAAGATAGAACTTGAGTGATCTCAAGGGACATTAATGAAAGGGTATCACCCTTTCATTGTGAATCTCACGTAGCATTCTTCATTCGCCTTGCATTCATCTGCCATCTCTCGCACACCTTGCATGTAGGTCGAAAATAAGAGACAAGTACTCTCACGAGGGCACTCTTCCCCATTGGAGGGCCAATTGGCATTCAAATTCTGCATGCATTGCACACATTTGCATTCTTGAGAAGGCTGGTTCTTCACATTTGATATCAGAGCTATGACAATCCACGACCGGGACAGAAGAGTGTGCAGGACGGAGGTACGGACAGCAAGCGCAAGCGTACGAGAAGGTTGTGTGGAAGAGAGTCGCAAAAGGAGGCGACGCGCAAGTGAAGACTGCACGCAAGGCGCAATCATAGAGCGTAGGAGGAAGGCCATGCGTGGGGAGTTGCAAGCGGGAGAAAGGATGCGGGGAGCAGGAGGCCGACACACGAAGGCCTGCAAATCTTTGCGCGAAACAAGCCTCTGCCAGGCCCCTGTGCAAAAAATCTGTTTGTGAAACAGGCCTCTGCAAGGGACCCCATGCGAAACAGGGCAGGACTGGAAGCCACTGTTCTTCAAATTTGGAAGCCCTGAGGTAAGGACTTTCTCTGATTTTTGTGATCTTTGGACGGGGAACAAGGTGTCCTAACGAGGTGAAACCCCCCCCCCCCCCCCCGGGCATGTGAATAGACCCTTAAAACCCTTAAACCATGGGAAAAAGAGACCCCCCCCCGTTCTCCCCAACGGAAAGTCGTATTGGAACAAGATTTTAAGGGGGTGATCCACCAAGTACCCCCTATAACGGTATCTAGAGCTCCAATCCACTCAAAATAAGTAGCCCAAACGGAGCGCACCAGTCAAAATAAGTAGCCCCAATGGAGCGCACCAGTTTACAGCAGACGTACAAGAAGAAAAGCTTAAAAGAGAAGGAAGAAGAGGTCATTTCAAGTGTTTTCTCGACACAAGAGAAGCGGGAGTCGGATAAGTACTACCAACTCTACAACACTTGACTTTTGCTCTAAAACAAACCCCTTTTCTGAAATTACAGCAAGTCATTTTCTCTTGTGTATTACTAAAAGGAAAGAATGGAAGGAGAAGGGATATTTAATAATGAACTTGTCCTTTTTCCTCCACTACCAGAAGGAGATAGGGAGAGAAGACCATCACCTCCTCCTGAAGAGGATGATGTAGAGGAGAGTTTTACACATATTGAGTATGATAACCCACGTATAGAATTACCTGCATCTCTTCTTCAAGAATATCTTGATAGGGAGTTTTCCTTCAGAAATGAAGGGAGAAACAAGTTCATCCAAGAGCAAGGCCCTGAGTTTACGCCTTTAACTCAAAATCCCATACATATGGATTATAATCCAAGTGCAAGAGGGAGAGAGGAGTCTCCCGTTGATAAGCTGGTTTCTCAGCTTAGCCATATGATTGAACAGTCCATTATGACAAAATTTGGGACTAAGAGAGTGCTGAATTTTGGGGATGAAGACTTAGGTACCCCCTCGAAGAGAGCCAAATTTCAACATCGAGAGAGAATAGAATTCCCAAAGTATGATGGAGCAAGAGAGGCAAATAAAATCCTCAATTGGATTTGCCATTTTGAGCTATATTTTGCCCATCAAGATAAGACCAATCACGAGAAACTTACTCTTGCCACACTGCATCTACAAAAGGATGCTTTGATGTGGTGGTCCTTATTACAAACGGGAAAAGAGCCTATTCTTCAATGGTCCAAATTTGTAGAGCAGCTTAAGGCCACTTTCATGCCTCCGAGACATGAAGAAGAATTGACCTTCCGCTGGGAAAGGTTCAGGCCATTCGATAATGAGAGTAACGCTGAATTTACAGCTAGGTTCTAGAAACTCTCTTTAGAGTTACCTGAGGAGCGAGGATGATAGAAGGAAGAAGTATTTAGCAGCCCTAACCCCGAAAGTGAGGTATGAGGTTGAAATGTTCAACCCAACCACCTTGAAAGACCTCACTAAATTGGCTGAGATTGCTGAAAGGAAATTGAATCCTCGTAAACCCTTCAACAAAGGAAAGGAGACAGCTATTGTACAAAATGTTAACAGCCAATCACATACTGGATGGATACCATTTCCTTCCATGATTGACGATGAGAAGAAAAAGCTAATTAAGGAGGGTAAATGTTTCGGATGTAAGAAACATAAGCCAGGGCATCCATGGCATAAATGTCCTACTCTATTAGCCAAAATTGCCAAAACAAATTCTGTAAAAGGAAAAGGCAAAGCATCCAAGCAGGAGGGTGAGGCTTCTACCTCCTCATCCCAAGACTCTACGGTGAACATAGAACCAAGAGTAAATGCTATCCATTCAGCCAACACTGGTGTACGGATGTGTGAACTGAATAGAGAGTAGGCATATTCATTATAGAGTATCGACGGAGAAAAATCCGTGTAGAGCGTCTGATAGGAGGAATAGGGCTGAAATAGAAGAGTTGGAAAAAGAGATTAAAGGTCTATAGTTTCTATAGACTAAGTAGCTCTCCATCGCAAAATCATCTATAGCCAAGGTCTACCTAGTTCAATAACACATTTGGGTGAGAGAACATCTTTTGAATACTGACCAGTTTGTTGAGAATATGTTTCAGCTTATTGAGCAGGTTACTATAAACAGATTTCAGCAGCTTGGTATTCAGAAGAGAATTCTAAGTATGAAGAGATATTGAAGAGGCACTGCAGTGGTACTTCCGCATTTTGAATATTCAGCATCAAGAGGAACCAGAACTGAGATTTAAGTTATGATTCAGAAGAGATCGTGTACTACCAAGAGAAGATTATTTGCAGATTATGAAGAGGAGATGCAAATGCAAAAGGAAAAGAGAAGCGTACACAAGAGAAAGAGACAAGAGAGGATCCAAAGGAGGACTTCTGCCCATTCAAGTAGGAGGGAGTGTCATGACGAGAAATCACTAATCCGTGATTAGTAGACATTGAAAACATTATTATATATTATACGCCAATGGTGTAACATGTATATGTATTTATGATGGACACCGACCGATTTGTTATGGCGGTGGATCATCTCAGTAGATAGGACTAGTCGAGCTGGAGCCACTGCTTCAGACGGCATCGAATTTGGACATGTGATACTTATTCTATTAATAAAAATGTACACACACATGTCTAGATCCTAGGGGCAATAGGAAGGGAAGGGTGCATTAAGGTGCATTGAATGATAGATGCATGGGTCATAGGCTAAGGGTAGGTGTAAATGGGAAGATGGAACTTGAGTGATCTCAAGGGACATTAATGAAAGGGTATCACCCTTTCATTGTGAATCTCACGTAGCATTCTTCATTCACCTTGCGTTCATCTGCCATCTCTCATACACCTTGCATGTAGGTTGAAAATAGAAACAAGTACTCTCACGAGGGCGCTCTTCCCCATTGGAGGGCCAATTGGCATTCAAGTTCTGCATGCATTGCACACATTTGTATTCTTGAGAAGGATGGTTCTTCACATTTCATGTAGCTTGGTTGAAGCCATATTTTGGACCTCCTCTTTCAGAGATTTCTGACAAGCAACAACCTGAAGTTCTCGATGAAGCCAAAGTTTTGCAGCCAAAATAGATCCTTCTTCATAAATTCAAGCATGGGTCAGAACGCAGGATCCGGGAGTTTTACACCAAGTTCCATGATCGAGGTACCCACGAATCAGTGTGGTTGGACAAAGATTTTGTTTAGGAGTTTCCCCAAATATTGGTGTACTACTTGGAAGCAATAAACCTACCGCCAAGTTAAGCAGGGAATGTCACATGCACTCCTGCACTTGGGTGCAAAGTGACACACTAGCTACATCGACAAGTGCGTAATATTTCCCTAATAGGAGATTTTGTCGTATGTTGTGACCCCATTATGAGCCCTTGTCCAGGGACAATCAGGCACAAGCTACGTAAGTCAGTCTCTCAGACTTAGGTCAAGTCGGAAGATCAGTCCTTATTCACTAGTACCCACTGGAGAACCATAGGGTAGTGTTTCCGTCTTAGGTTTAGGGATAGGTTTAGGTCCAGCCTAGGATAGGAGCCCTTCTGGGCCCCCTCAAGGTTGGAACAAGTGAAGAGAATGGCAGGGGAAGGGCTGCTTTTATAGGCTACCCTGCACCCCTCCCTAGGCTGCCATTTATGGGGCCTAGGGCTGCCTTTATGGGGCCAAGGGACCAGCCAACCAGCCCCAAAAACCCTATAAATAGAGGGCCTCCAAGCCCATTTTCCTCATTCAGTTGCACCCCTCCTCCTTCGGCCTCCTACAGCCCCTCCTCAGCCCCCTCTGAACAGCCTCACACTCACCCCCGGTGGCTCTCTGACCAGCCTCAGCCTTTCGCATCACTTCAGGCCTCTTGGAAGGAGTTCCTGCAGCGCATCAAACGAGGAGTAGAGACAGTGAACAGAGTAAGGTTTGGGGTCTGTTTCAGCAGTTCTTTTCAGTTATCTCTTACAATTTTACACAGCTCATTCTCAGCTCTTTTATAGGATCTATCACTCCTAGTTTTCACTCTCTCTCATGCAGTAACCCTGCATTCCGGTGGACAGCACAAGCCTCTCCCTTGCCTTGCAGAAGCGTCCGACATCGTCAGTGTGGACAGCATCAAGGTCTCGATATTGGTTGGCGTTGCCTCTTGGGTCTTTGGGTCTGCTCTACGTGTGCACAGTGAGCTCTTCAAAAGCACGTTCCGTGCTCTTTTTAAAGAGTGTTCTTTGTATTTCTCAGTTCTCCAAGTATAAAGCAAATTCTCCCCTGATTGGGGGAGGGGGCCCTCATTGGATACAAGGACCCAATCAGTTGTCGACTCTACTCTCTCTCTACCCTCATCTCCTTTCTCTCTCTATGGTGTACAACGCTAATTCCTCGCTAAAGGTTTAAAGAAGGTCTTGCTATGAATTACACTATCACATTGGCTATCATGTGGTCAACAAATAAATAGTAAAAAGGCAAGAAAAGGGGCTACCACATGGGCTGCTACATTTGAGGAAGCAAAGCCATTCCACAGTTGACGGGCTGCCATGGAAGCAAAGACAAAGGCCATTCTAAAGAATCATACATGAGATTTGGTTCACAAATGCACTTGCAAAGTTTCACAAAGTGTTAAACATCGTCTATGGTGCGGCATGCATATTTCCTCATTTTCGACTATGTATGGTACATGAGTGTCTAAAAATCACATCAATAGGCTTATACCATACATGCAAGTGTTTGATCATGATGAAAGAGTAGTGCATTGATCAAAGGCCAGCCCCACTGAATGGCAAGGTCAGTACTCCACGACATGAGTTCCCTTGCTAGTACGAGACGATTGTCACACACCCAAGGTTCTTCAAGATCATGGATGGACACTTGCAGGCCGAAACCGAAGTTCAATAATCTCCACGAAGCGCATACATTTCTAGAAGAGATGGCCTAGCCAACTGTGAGGCCATTGATTGGTGAACAAGATAAGCATTGGGTGATATATGCAAACCTGGCTAACATACAAGACCAAGCCTGATGGTGACCCTAGCTTTGGCATGACGCACAATGACATGTTGGGAGCGGTTCTAGACAGCACAGCTCCCACAGTCAGAGCCGGCCTTCACGTAAACCACTCAGCTTGGCACACGATCCAGCGTTCTTGAGCTACTTGGAGACCGTATTGGTTATAGGAGCAGGTTCCAAACATATATCTCTTCAAGTTTTGGATAAAACTGTGATCCAACCACCGCCGAGCATAAATCTCCTACTTCTTTTGGTTGATGACACATTGAGAATTACCCGTAGAGTAAATGGGTAGGATCAAAACTGCTTAGGCATCTCCAAGAGACCATCCAAAACTACTTCTGGAGATGTCTGACAGTCGACTGCATTTGACTACATGCTCAAGATCATGGCTCACTTGTTTAGCAAGCCCCTGGTGTATACTCCGGCATGGCAACTTGGCCCACAACGAATGAGCAGTCCTTCCAATTGAGGCAGAGAGCAACCCCCATGCGTACATCGTGAGGTGGGCTCAGCTACGCGTCAAGCAATCACACTCATCACCCCATTAGCTGGTGTCTGTTAACAAGATGGATGGGGTCCGATATAAAGACTTACAAGTTGCGGATTTATACTCAACGAAAACGCAAAAGCAAACATCTCGGATGATCAGAAGGTACTCATGCATCGGGTGAGCCGAGATACTAACCTCCCACCACTTTTCATCAGCGCCAGCAGCCTCCAGCATGTTATAAATCTGAGGAGGCACCTCGCTTCACGTGGATCCAAGAATTAGGCCAAAAAGTCATTCTATCAGTGAAAATTGAAGACTTCAAACGCCGAGAAGCAAAATGCCAGATCTGCAAGCGTTGGGGCTAGCTAGAGCTATTGTCATTCGACGATGAGTTCATAGAAAGCGTCTAGGTGGGAAGTGCAGATCCAAATGCTAGAATGCGACGTCGTTGACGAGACAAAAAAGTTTCTGAGTCTGTGAAAGAGAGGGAGAGTACATGAGAGAGCGATTGGAGAGGTTGAGGGATCCGGAAGCCCGAGCGACCTTGAGGAGCTTGTCCATGGCGATGGGAGGAGAGGGGATAGGATTTGCAAAACGGGAAGCTCAAGCTCAAGCCAAAATGCACAGTGACACCAAAAATGCTTGGGATGAAGACAATGAGTCACTCTGAGGCTGTTTACAGACCGCCAGAAGCTGCCCAACACGTGTGCCCGTTGTTAGGTACCTCCCCACGTCGCCGCCCGCTGCGCTTGGTTAGCGGCTAACATCGCCGCGTGACCGACCTGCAAGCCTAGTAGCAATTTGCTAATCTTGGTTGCATCGTCTAGAAAACATGTTGCCCTAGTTGCGCTCGAGAGATATCACTCGAAAAGTCTATGATGGGATGAGGGAGCACGACCCATGAAGGTGCCATACACCTCTTCTTAGGGATAGTTCAGGCTCCGCATTCCTCCACAATCACTAGAATAGTGTAGACTAGTGGAGATGAGAGTGAGGGCAAGAAAACCTGAGAGGTAGATGAAAATAGCCATGAAAGTGATGCAAAGGGAAAGAGTGTAGGAAACAAATGCAATTGTAAGTGGCAGAGATGATGAAGAGCTAGAGTTGACTGTAGATTTCAAATGGCTAAAGATGGGCATCTTGTCACTTGAGTAGCTGCATGATTCAGTAAAACACCCCCCTTCTTGGGTATGATATGCCAAAATTAATGCCCTCGTAATCCCCAGACTACCACATGGCTGCACGCAAGTCATTTCCTCTACTGTAACTAAACAGCTTGCTAACATACTTGCTCATATACAAGGTTCAACCGAGGCATTCTCAATTGAGTGACCTGTATCTGAGCCTTATGTTGCTGAGCAACCTGCTGCTCGGTGGTGTTTTACTTTGCTCCCATTGTTTGATTATAGCCACTGTAACCATACATAAATGAATACATTTCATGTCTTGCAACCTGATCTAAGATCCCATCTGTAAAATGGTATTGGAAATGGGTCAGGGATAGTTTGAGCATTCAATTTTTGGTAATCCACACATACACGGAGTTTACCATTTCTCTTTAGCACTACCACAATGGGAAATAACCAATCACTGTGATCAATAGTATTAATGATTCCTACGTACACAATTGATCTAATCAGCTTTTACCTACTTAGCATAATTCATATTTATTATGTACCTTTGTTGCTAGATTGGTTTGGCATCTGGTCAAAGGTATTCTATGTTGACATAACTCAAAGGGAGCTCCTTGAAGTATAATTCCAAGGAAATAAATCCTTGTACCCGGTGAAAAGTCCTTTGACAATCTAGAGTTGCTCGGAAGAATGTTTAGCACGTACCACCATCATTGTAGGCTTGTCTTCCATGCCAAGATTGAGTTCTTGAGTTGGTTTTGTAACTAATTGGTCATCTCCAAGGTGTGTGATGGTGATTGGTGTCTCTGCTAGTTTCTCTGTATCCTTCAATATCTTCAGTGAAATTGCTCAAAAATGGATCTTTTTGTTTTGCAATTTGGTCGATTTTCAATTTCCACTTAATATCAGCAACCACTTGGAAAATATCAAGTTCACCTATAGGAAGGATCTGCAATTCCATCAAGCATGACTCCACATCTCGAGGAAATGGTTCTGCAACCATTTCTTTTGATCCCCAACCATGCAATACCTTTGCACGCTTAAGCCAAGGCCATCCCAACAAAATAGGATAGGCATTTTGCTCCATGGCAATAACAATAAAAATATATGCCTCCTATAGATTCATAGCACACCTTTAGGATCAGCTGGTTGTTGATCTACCAGTCACACTCAGAAAGGGGACGGCTTGAATGTCTTAAACTTCAGGTGCTTTGCAATATATTCAGAAATAATGTTCACTACTGAACCAGCATCTACAATCCCACCTGGTATAATCTACTTCTTGACTTTAATAGTGATAACTGGTACTTCTTCATCCACTATAGTTATGTCAATGATAG